>NW_028227265.1:67228317-67866442 GCF_978045245.1 Mus caroli
GAGCTGTTTCTGAATGAACGTTACAATACTATGTGACAAGGACTTAAAGTAAAATTTATTCTATATCCTGTTTTGAAGTCACTCTTTTCAAATGGAGCATTAAAATGACTTTCTAAAATCTGTATATATAGTTTAAAGTGCCTCTTGAAAGTCAATGATTCAACTGACATAAAGTAACATGCTTTGTATTGAACAGGTATAATAAGCCAGCTTTCCCTTTTTAATGGATTTGTCATGTAACTAAAACATCAGACAAGGAATTGTGCGGCAGTATTTGTATTTAATCCATTAGAACAATTTGAATGACTTCATACCAAATGTTTGAAGGATAGAGACAAGAAAACTTGTTTTTTTTAAGTTTAGAATTGAGCCTAGAATACCTAGAATGCAGCAAAATGTATTACATTTAATAAAAAACAAATTTATATTATCCAAGAAGAAAGAAAACAGCATTTATCAGAGATATGTTTACACGGTTTTTGCCGTATGGTCTATATCAAGCTCTCTTTCATATCTCAGGTTCAGCAAGCAAATGGCAAATGCCTGATATTTGATATCTTTGACATTTAAAGAGAGGAAAATTGATTTCTTTAAGGCCTCATTTTAGTTTCTAATGGTGAAGTAATATCCTTAACTATAGACATCTCCTAGAATGACCACAATTTGTTATTAACTTGTATCTGAACAAAATTTTAGATATATTCTGAGGAATTGAGTACAATAATGGATTTGAAAAAAAAAATCTTGTTTGTGTGTATGTACATTAAACATCATTTAATATACAAGAAAAATTGCCCCAATTAACAGTGATGACGATGAAACTGCAGTATATTCCATTTACAAGGCAAATCTGTATGTCAGCTGTGACTTCATAAGAATCCAAACATATGAATCATGTATGCTGTCAAAGGAAGACAGAAGGAAAATACATCATGCCATAGTGCTTCTGCACATAAGGGAATATTAACTCTTATGGCTTTTCCAGTAGCTCTAATACTAGTTAATTAAATATCCATTTAAGAAACACATGGAGGAACATATGTTTAGTTCCGAGTGTTAGAATACATGATTGACTTTAAAATAATTAGGAAAACAGCAAAGTACAAAAACTTCAGCACAAAATAGAGCGGATAATTTAACTTGTGTGCTAAACTGGTACTTGGGGTCAGTGGTTAGAACATCAATTATTATTGATTAAGAAAGATTGAAAACTACTGCTTCATTATGATTTGTGAGAAATAAAATACCAGACCACAAAGAAATGACCACAGGATATATTCTGTTTTTATTCCACCACCGTTTTTATAAAAAAGTAAAACTCAGTGTTACTGAGAACAAGAAAGAAAATCTATAATTCACAAGATCTTACTCATAGTTACATACTTACATTTGGTGTAACATGAAATGGGGAATGAAAGAACCTGGGAGAAATTCATGGTAACTGTAGAGGGAGGAGGATAGTTTTAGAGAGATTGTTAATGAGGGAAATAGTTTTGTGTTTCATTATAAAACAACTACTCTCTGAATAAGACAGAAAGACCCCTGCTCTCCCCATGCTCACACTCTTCAGAGGGAATTATAGATTGTAAACCAGCAAACAAGATAATACTATATAATCAAGAGGAGGCAAAATGTCACCAATCCAGCAGGGAGTGGTTGGCAAGGAGATACTGGACTGGATTTCAAAGTGCTCATTAAATAAAATCGCTGAGATCATGATATGAACTATACGTGTTGACATAAAGCATGGTGTGCTTAATTTTACATATTACATGTATTTAAATGGGTGTTCATTTTGTTTTCAAAATTATAATTTATGTCAGCTTTCTTGGCTGTAGGAATGTTTGAAGTGTGTTGGAAATGCTTGAACAACTAATTCACTGATAGTTTTGCATTCCCTCTAGTGCTCAAAGGATATTGTTACTTGCAGGTTCAAAAATATTAAACATAGCATTTGTAAAAGAAGTTTCACATGATCATTAAAGAAATGTTGGATATATATATATATATATATATATATATATATATATATATATATCCCAAAAGAAAATTAAAAAATATAAGAAGAGTTCTTTAAATACTTATAACATAGTGAAATTTCCCCCAATAAAAGAGTATTAATTTTTTGAAGAAGAAATTTCTGGTTTCTTTGGAGACTCAGTTATGTCAAGTTATATTTTTCTGGAAACTGCTTTATGAGAGAATGTTTTTGCTGAAGCAGATACATGGGAGGATGTTTTGCTGAGAATGGACATGTGGTATTTTTTCCAGGAAGTGGCCTAGAAAAAGATCTTATGGTGTTTTGCTAGATCAGATGCTTGAGAGAGCACATGGTGTTCGGAATATGTATAAATATAGCCCAAAAGACAGTGGTCAGTGCTATGTGGCATTAAATCACTTTACCACCTATTACGGGTCTTTGATGGGCTTTGCTGACAACGCTGTGTGGTATTGGTCCACATTGCCCCTCTTTGCTGATCATTGTTTGTCAAGACTTCATAGTGTGAAATGCACCAAAGAACTTCTGGTGGTGTTTTGGCAGCTTCTTGCCCCTTCTGTGGACTCGGGCCCATTGGCAGAGCCTCGGGATTTCTTCTGGATGGAATGGACAATGCTGATTTATTAATGGTGTTTACAAATGGATTGAGCTACAGCTGCTGATTTGTGTTAACTGAACTGCTGATATCCTGACAACACAGTTGGGATTTGCCCTGGAGAACTATTTCTAAACAGATCCACATCTTCCTTTGCCCTATAAACCTTTTCTTTCCGCTACCTCTGGTGGATGGAGGGCTAAAAGGAAGGTTAAAGCATTTAAGTATACTTGTTAAAGTACATTTCTAGTAATCTATAAACATTTCAACATTCAAAACTTCATCTGTGGAAACTCATACCAATCTGAACCATCAACACTGTGCCAGTTCAAAGCACTTTCTCTTCATCTTTGTCCTCTTACTTTCTACCATGTCTCCTTGCTGATTTCATTTATTTTATCCGCTCTCTTCTGTCTCTGTCTCTCTGTCTCTCTGTCTGTCTCTGTCTGTCTCTCTGTCTCTGTCTCTGTCTGTCTCTCTGTCTGTCTCTGTCTCTCTCTCTCCATTCCTAGCTTTGCCTCAAAAATGTAATATACATAAGATTGTGCTTACACTTGGCTCTTTCCTGGATCTTTTGTCTTCCTTGACATACACTCTTTATTTCTTAATGTCACTGTACTTATTAATTTGCTTTTTTTATAATATCATTTCCCATCCTACCTTACTTCAGGTTTCATCTTCCATATATTCAACTTCTGTCTGTATCATCCTTATGTATGTGTGTACAAATGCCTGTTTCTAGATAAGCAAAATTGTTATCTTAATCAAGTTGAGAAATAAATGGACATCTGTACCTGTTTCAGGAAATATTAAAAAGTAAACCTGCCAACTCTCCAGCAGGGCCAGACCATTCTCCCGTGCTCCTGCAGCTGCCAACAACTCTCACCAGCTAACCCCACTGTGCTCCATTGAAGTGTTCCCAGCTCTCCTTAGCTGTCCCTGGCTTGCTAGTTTTTCCTCAGCCATAAACCCATGTATTCAGTGATCTCACATTCCAGTAACTAAATGGAACCTCCAACCTCACCGTTGTATATCACAATACCCAGTAACCTGGTAAAATCAAGACTGTTGTTAACCAATCAGCTTAGTTAACCAATCAGATTTATGTATCAATAATATCACAGTTTACAAGACGACAATACAATAATTTCATAGCCAATTGATAATGGTAACAGCTTTATCCCAATTAATCTAACCTTATGATACCACAAGTACTTGTAGCTGGTAAACGCCATGAGGGTTCACCCCACAGCCATCTTCCTTCCCCTTCTACCCTTAGATGCTCCCTGTCTCTGCAACTTTTAGCTATATGTCCCTTTTCCCTGTACTAATGTAATTGGACAGAGAAAATCCTGTGACAAGCACCACGTTTCCAAATCCCAATATCCCAATATCCTACTGTATATATCTGTGCCATAGATTTCTACTTAGTGTGACATATCTGAATCCCAGAATGGTCTCATTTAATGGTCACTCAGGCATGGTATAAAATAAAAACTTTGTTTTCATGAGCAAAACAATTTATTTTCATATAATATATCACTTTAGTTCGTTATTCATCTCAGTATTGCAAGAAAAGTTTTAAGGTCTTCTACAGAGGGAGATATGGGACATCATAAGTGCTCAGACCTAAATAAAAATTAAATAAATTATCCAAAAGACAAACAAGGGAGAGAGGGATGATATAGTGAGAGAAGGAAGAACCTATAGAGGATACTGAGGTAATAAGAAAAGATTGCAAATACATAACTAGTTTTTTCTGTGTTCCCACGACTTAACTTCTTAGTTATTGTAGGTTACATCAATGGGTCTCCCAATAAGCTTAGGCTATCCCCTAAGGTTTTGCCACATTTGAAGAAGATGATGGGGTTGGTAAGGGTTTCATGTAATTATTCACCATAAGTATAACTAATTATATATTTTCATGAAAATCAAATTAGTTAAAAGGTTTGTCCACTTGTGAAGGTTTTCTTAACCTAGTTGACATGTCACACACACACACACACACACACACACACACACACACACACTACACACACTGTGAGTGTGTGTAGTGTGTGTAATATGCACGTTTCTTCACATTTTGTGAGCTAGATCAACCTCGCAGATCTTTCAGATAATCTCACACATCATGATTTATATTATTATATAGTCTATAGTTATCTTTCTTGTATATGCTTCCTGTGAGTAGTATATGCAATATTTTTCAACATTAATGGATTTGAGCTATATAACTGAAGCAAGCTGGTGCAAAAGGAAAAACCAAGGGCTCAGCTGCTTCCAGTCTTGTAAACATCTACTTCTAAATAACTGTGGTTGCATTATGGAACACTTGCGACATTTATTTATTCATTTATTTATTTATTTATTTATTTATTTATTTATTTATTTATTTATCTTATACACCTTAACTGCCTCAATCATTCATTTTTAATGCACTACTTTATTCTCCACTGATTATATTTATGTTTGTTGTTTATACCAACGTTGTCTGAAGACTCTTATTTACTGTCCTTCTACTAAAAGATAGTTGTCTCAGTTTTATATTAGCACTAAGCTGTGCATCAATGGTTCTGACGTGGACAAGAATACCAGGCTACGCCAATTAAAAAACAAGCCTTGACTCCCCTCTGGTCATCACACATGATGCTCAAGACAGTGAAAAATTGTCTCCACTGCATCAGAAACAGTCTGAATTAGCATCACTTCAGAGAAAATCCAGTTCAAGGTATGTCAGTTGTCAGACTCAAACTTCTTAATTAAGTTCAGCAAAGACTTTGGAAGGGAGCTGTGGTGAGTTTCTGGATGTGGAACAGGGAAGTTGAAATGACATTCAGAGGATAGAGGTCCTCTTGACTTCCATTCACATTAGTAGAGGAAGGACTGGTATAGAGATTAGGCTCCTTTGGGTGGAATTTCCCATGGAGGAGCCTTTAGACAAGGCATGAACATTATCACATCTACAGTGAATAAAAGGTATTCCATCTCACAGTGGGTTACAGATGAGACATTAAAAAGATATCATTAACTAAACAAACATTTGCAATAAAATTGGCCCACAAAATAAAGTTGTCATCAGTCACTAGTTCAAATGCTGGGAAATAACAATCCATGTGCAATTTGTAACATTGGGGATATTCATGAAAACACTCTGAGTCTTGTGGAACAGACTTCATATACCATATATCTATAATCAATCCATCTGGGCTTATCACCAGCAAATATATCCAAGGAAATTCTGTATTCTTACCCAGAATTTTTCATTTCAGAAAAATAATTTATTCTTAAAACTGCCTGCAATGGTACACAAAATAGAGTAAGTACATATTCAAGCACACTATAAAGCGATTTTCACAAAATGAGCTGATATTTGGGTAAGAAACCTGGGTAGGAGTCAGTGGTACTTAGGTTTAGTTAACGTTGTCTATGCATAACTGTAAATCACAGACTTTTACCTGATTTTCTTTTAGGAATGCACACTACTTTATAGTCCACTTCTATTACTTCCCCTGAAGAAGTAACTTTAAATAGCACCAAGGTCCATATAGCTATAGCTTACACTGCCTTATGCCTACAGTAAAGGAGCTTCTACTTGTAAGCTGAATTCTGCTCATGTTTCCATGTCACACTTTATAAGGCAAGGAAATAGTGTAACAGCAAATCCAATGAGTCACCATAAACCTTATTTGTATACAGACTCCGGAGAGCACAAACTGAGCACTTGTGAACAAAACCTGGTATGTAAAAGCCACATTTGTTCCCTGAGCACTTAAGAAAACAGAGTCCCAGAAGTAAAATTTACCTAATAACTACCCTTACAAAAAACGATACAGCCTACATTTTAAGGAGAATTGATTCACTTACTTAAGCACAAAATAGACCCATCTCGAGAGTTATCTGTGTACAATTTAAGTAGTTTAAATCCTAAGTAGTTTAGGACAATATCTTCACTTCCAATTTTAGCAACTTTGAGTGAATAGACCATGTCATTTGCTGACTGGTGATCTTGTGGCGTGGGATTACCATCAAGGGTGTAGTTACCACATGGTAGCTGATGAAGAAATAGATTTTTCTATAGCTGGAACCTGATGAATATTTCATGCTCTTGTATCTTTTGAATCACCAAGAGATGTTTCCTAATGTATAATTGTAGAATGAGGAATTGCTAAGGCCTGGGATACATGGTCATCAGGTAACCACATAAGGGTTGTTAACAGTTGTTTAATTGGATTTAAAGAAGTTTTGAAACTGCAAATACTTCTAATTGTCTCAAGTACCAGACAAGAAATAACTGTTACATTACAGAGTTTGCCCACAATGAGCACCTCACATACAAGTGAAACTCTTTAGCTAAACTAAGTGTGAGTGCAGTAGGAGAGGCCAGTCCAACTTTATAAAGAAAAGGGACACAGCTGTATTAACATATGTACAATTAGGAAAAATTTAACACATATAATCCTCTTTTTTTTCCTCAAATTTCAGGCTCCTTTCCTTCTTCCCCTATGTACAATAGGTATCTGCTTTGTAAGCCATGGAGTAAATAAAATCAATGAGACTAGAATTTACAACTATTGCTACCAACAAGCTTAGAATCTTTCATTTTATTGTAGTTTAAAAAATAAAGCTCTTATTCAACATCACTGCCAATTAAGTATATATTAGTAGGAAAGGTTCTTTCTTATTATTGATCAATTATCTACCTTCAGGACTCATTGGCCAACTTAACCTCCATAGCCACTGAAAACGGCTCTCTGTGAAAGCCTTCCAAACATTTTCATTTCCTGTTTTAATAAGAAAAGACTTTTACTTCTATTGCAGAAAGAACTTCTACTAATTTTATGGGTCTTATACAATCTCACTGAAGAGTTTTTATTTAATTATTATTTTTTTTACTCATCTATTTGTTATCTATCTATTTATTGTGTATTCATGTGTGTGTGTGTGTGTTTATGTGTGTGTGTGTGTGTGTGTGTGTGTGTATGTATAGGTATCCACACATGCATAAACAGGTGTATGCATTCCCCAGCATCTGTGTGGAGATATGGAAGCCTGGGGACAACTTTTTGGTCTTCTGCAACCTTGTGGAATCCAGTGACATAACGCAGATCCTCAGGCATATGTATATGCACCTCTATTTGTTGAGAAATCTTCTCAGGTCCTAAGAGGTTATTACTTTGTAATTTTTCTTCCGCTTTTCCCTGCTCTATTTGTTTCATGTGTAGGGCAAGTAGTTTCTTAAAATGCTATTCAATTCTTGAAGTAATACCTATAAGTAGATTACTTGATAGCACTCTTGCAAAATTAACTCAACGTCATTATCATTCACGGCCTTTGTTATATTAACTTCATAAGTCAACCCTAGCTGACTACCCCCCAACCCACAAAACAATTTTAAATAAGGTCAGCATCAGCATCCATGTTGCTGAACATAATAGCCAGGTTATAACTTTTCACTTTCCTGATACATTTGAGAAAGAAAACTACCATACACTTTGGGGTTTGATATTTTTCTGCCTTTGTGGCATTATTGTCTTTCAATCTATTTGATTCTCCTTTTTTGAGGTTTTTTTAGGTATTTATTTCATTTACATTTCCAATGCTATCCCAAAAGTCCCCCCCACCCTCCCACTCCCATTCCCCCACCCACCCACTCCCACCTCTTGGCCCTGGCGTACCCCTGTACTGAGGAATATAAGGTCTGCATGACCAATGGGCCTCTCTTGCCACTGATGGCCGACTAGGCCATCTTCTGCTACATATGCAGCTAGAGACACGAGCTCCGGGGGGTACTGGTTAGTTCATATTGTTGTTTGACTTATAGGGTTGCAGATTCCCCCAGCTCCTTGGGTACTTTCTCTAGCTCCTCCACTGGGGGTCCTGTGATCCATCCAATAGCTGACTGTGAGCATCCACTTCTGTGTTTGCTAGGCCCCGGCATAGCCTCACATGAGAAAGCTATATCAGTGTCCTTTCAGCAAAATCTTGCTAGTGTATGCAATGGTGTCAGCGTTTGGAGGCTGATTATGGGATGTGTCCCAATCTCTTTTTTTATTTTTGCATTTTTAATTAGGTATTTTCTTCATTTACATTTCCAATGCTATCCCAAAAGTCCCCCATACCCCCCCCACACACTCCTCTACCCACTTCTTGGCCCTAGCATTCCCCTGTACTGAGGCATATAAAGTTTGCAAGACCAATGGGCCTCTCTTTCCAGTGACAGCTGACTAGGCCATCTTCTGATACATATACTTTTAAATCTCTTTATTGGAAGTTTATTACTTGCACAAATTGATTGTCATTTCTGGAGTTTGCCAGTTTTGATGCTTCCCTTTAGTGATGTTATTTTCCATCAGATCTATCTGCTGCCTCATCCTAAAAATGTCATTAATATCATTTCTGACCTCTTCCCTTATTTCAGTGTAGTAACTACCTTCATATTTCACAATTCCAGCTTGATGGCATCTCAGACCTAAAAGATTCAGAGTAGATACAATGATTCTATCCTGGCCCCCAATTATATTCCTTACCATCTTTAATCTGGACACTTGATATGTGATATTTTTATTTGATATGCATTTTATTTACATTTCAAACGTTATCCCTTTTCCTGGTTACCCCTCCAAAACCCCATATCCCCATCACACTTCCCCTGCTCACCAACCCACCCACACCCACTTCCTGGCCCTAGCATTCCCCTATACTGGGGCATAGAGCCTTCACAGGACCAAGGGCCTCTCCTCCCATTGATGACCGACTAGGCCATCTTCTTCTGCATATATACAGCTGGAGCCATGAGTCCCACCATGTGTACACTTGGGTTGCTGACTTAGTCCCTGGGATCTCTGGACATACTGGTTAGTTCATAATGATATTCCTCCTTTGGGGCTGCTAATCTCTTCAGCTCTTTGGGTCTGTTATATAACTCCTTCATTGGGGACCCTGTGCTCACTCCAACAGTAGGCTGCCAGGATCCACCTATGTATTTGTCTGGCACTGATGGAGCCTCTCTGGAGACAGCTATAACAGGCTTCTGTCAGTAAGCACTTGTTGGCATCCACAATAGTGTCTGTGTTTGGTGATTGTATATTGGATGGATCCCTAGGTGGGGCAGTCTCTGGATGGTCATTCCTTCAGTCTCTGCTCCACACTTCGTCTCTGTAACTCCTTCCATAGGTATTTTACTCCCCTACTAGGAAGGATCGAGGTATCCACACTTTGGTTTTCCTTCTTCTTGAGTTTCATGTGGTTTCAGGATTGTATCTTCATTATTCTGAGATTCTGGGCTAATATCCACTTATCAGTAAGTGCATGTCATGAATGTTATTTGGTGACTGGGTTACCTCAATCAGGATGATATCCTCCAGATCCATCCACTTGCCTAAGAATTTCATAAATTCATTAGCTGAGTAGTACTGCATTGTGTAAATGTACCACATTTTCTGTATCCATTCCTCAATTGAGGAACATCAGGACATCTTTCCAGATCCTGTCATGTGTCTTTACTACATGCTGGAGCATCTTCTAGGTATATGCCCAAGAGTGGTATTAGTGGGTTCTCAGGTAGTATTATGACCAATTTTCTGAGGAAACACTAAACTGATTTCTAGGGTGGGTGTACCAGCTTGCAATCCCACTATCAATGGAGGAGTGTTCCTCTTTATCCACAACCTTGCTGTCACCTAAGTTTTTGAACTGAGCCATTCTGATTGGTGTGAGGTAGAATCTCAGGGTTGTTTTGATTTGCATTTCCCTGATGACTAAGAATGTTGAACAATTCTTTAGGTGCTTCTCAGCCATTCAGTATTCCTCAGTTGAAAATTCTTTGTTTAGCTTTGTACCCCATTTTGAGTAGGGCTATTTGGATCTTTGAAGTCTAACTTCTTGAGTACTTTGTATATATTGAATATTATCCCTCTATGGGAAGTAAGATTGATAAAGATCTTTTTGTTCATTCTTGATCTTAGAGCATAGTTATTGGTGTTCTGTTCAGGAAATTTTCCCCTGTGCCCATGTGCTTCAGGCTCTTCCCCACTTTCTCTTCCACTCCTTTCAGTGTATCTGGTTTTATGTGGAGGTCCTTGATCTACTTGGAATTGAGCTTTGTACAAGAAGATAAGAATGGATCAATTTGCAATCTTCTACATGCTAACTACCAGTTGAGTCAGCACCATTTGTGAAAATGCTGTCTTTTCCCACTGGGTGGTTTTAGCTCCTTTGTCAAAACCAAGTGACCATGGGTATGTGGGTTCATTTCTGGGTCTTCAATTCTAATCCATTGATCTTCCTGCCTGTCACTGAACCAATACCATGCAGTTTTTTATGGCAATTGCTCTATAGTACAACTTTAGGTCAAGGATGGTGATTCCACCAACAGTTCTTTTATTGTTGATAAGTTTTTGCTATCCTAGCTTTTTTGTTATTCCAGTTGAATTTGCAAATTGATCTTTCTAACTGTGTGAAGAATTGAGTTGGAATTTTGATGGAGATTGCATTGAATCTGTAGATTGCTTTTGACAAGATGGATATTTTTACTATATTAATCCTGCCAATCGATAAGCATGGGAGATGTTTCCATCTTCTGAAACCTGTTTTGATTTCTTTATCCAGAGACTTGAAGTTCTTGTCATACAAATTTTCACTGGATTACTTAGAGTCACACAAGGTATTTTATATTATTGGGGACTATTGTGAAGGGTGTTCTTTCTCCAGTTTCTTTCTCAACCTGTTTATCCTTTATGTAAAGGAAGGCCACTTATTTGTTTAATTTTGTATCCATCTACTTTGCTGAAATTGTTTATCCGGTTTAGGAGTTCACTCATGGAATTTTTGGGATCATTTAATTATACTATCATATCATCTGCAAATAGTTATACCTTAACTTCTTCCTTTCTGATTTTTATCCATTTGGTCTCCTTTTGATGTCTAATTGCTCTGCTAGGACTTCATGTAATATATGGAATAGGTAGGGAGAGAGTGGGCAGCCTTGTCTAGTCTCTGATTTTAGTGGGATTGCTTCACATTTCTCTCCATTTAGATTGATGTTAGTTACTGGTTTGCTGTATATTGCTTTTACTATGTTTGAATGGGACTTGAATTCCTGATCTTTCCAAGAATTTTATAATGAAGGGATGTTGGATATTGTCAAATGCTTTCTCAGCATCTAATGAGATGATCATATGGTATTTTCTTTTGAGTTTGTTTATATAGTGGATTACATTGATGGATTTCTGTATATTGAACTATCCTTGCATCCCTGGGATGAAGCCTACTTGATCATGATGGATGATCATGTTGATGTGTGCTTGGATTTGGTTTGTGAGAATTTTACTATTTTTCCATCGATATTCATAAGAGAATTTGGTCTGAAGTTCTACTTCTCTTCTGAGTATTTTTATGGCTTAGGTATCAAAGTAATTGTGGCTGCATAGAACAAATTGGGTAGAGTACCTTCGGTTTCTATTTTGTGTAATAGTTTGAGGAGAGTTAGAATTAGTTCTTTGAAGGTCTGATAGAACTCTGCACTAAACCTATCTGATTGTGGGCTTTTTTTGGTTGAGAGACTATGAATGACTGCTTCTTTTTCTTTAGGGGATATGGGACTGTTTAGATCGTTTTTCTGACCCAGATTTAACTTTTGTACCTGTTATCTGTCTAGAAACTTGTCCATTTCATTTAGGTTTTTCAGTTGTGTTGAGTATCAGCTTTTGGAGTAGGATCTGATGATGCTTTGCATTTCCTCAGGTTCTGTTGTTATGACTCCTTTTTTATTTCTGATTTTGTTCGTTAGGATACTGGTCCTGTGACCTCTACTTAGTCTGGCTAAGGGTTTATCTATCCTGTTGATTTTCTCAAAGAAAAACCAGCTCCTGGTTTGGTTGATTTTTTGAAAAGTTCTTTTTGTTTCCACTTGGTTGATTTCAGCCCTGACTTTGATTATTTCCTGCTGTCTACTCCTCTTGGGTGAATTTGCTTCCTTTGTTCTAGAGCTTTTAGGTGTGCTGTCAAACTGCTAGTGTGTGCTCTCGCTAGTTTCTTTTTGGTGGCACTCAGGGCTATGAGTTTTTCTCTTAAGACTGCTTTCATTGTGTCCCATAAGTTTGGGTATGTTGTGGCTTCATTTTCATTAAACTCTAAAAAGTCTTTAATTTCTTTCTTTATTTCTTCCTTGACCAAGGTATTATTGAGTAGAGTGTTCTTCAGCTTCCATGTGAATGTTAGCTTTCTATTGTTTATGTTGATATTGAAGGTCAGCCTGAGTTCATGGTGATCTGATAGGATGCATGGGATAATTTCAATCTTCTTGTATCTGTTGAGGCCTGTTTTTTGAGCAATTATATGGTCAATTTTGAAGAAGGTACCATGAGGTGCTGAAAAGAAGGTATATCCTTTTGTTTTAGGATAAAATGTTCTATAGATTTCTATTAAATCCATTTGTTTCATAACTTCTGTTATTTTCAAAGTGTCTTTGTTTAGTGTCTGTTTCCATGATCTGTCCACTGCTGAGAGTGGGGTTTTGAAGTCTCCAACTATTATTATGTGCAGTGAAATATGTGCTTTGAGCTTTAGTAAACTTACTTTTATGAATGTGGGTACCTTTGCATTAGGAGCATAGATATTCAGAATAGAGAGTTCTTATGGCTAGATTTTTTCCTTTGATGAGTATGAAGTGTGCTTCCTTTTCTTTTTTGATAACTTTACTTTGGAAGTTGATTTTATTCAATATTAGAATGGCTACTCCAGGATGCTTCTTGGGACCATTGCTTGTAGAATTGTTTTTCAGCCTTTTACTCGGAGGTAGTGTATGTCTCTGTCATTGAGGTGGGTTTCCTGTATGCAGCAAAATGTTGGATCCTGTCTACATATCCAGTCTTTTAATCTATATCTTCTTATTGGGGAATTGAGTCCATTGATATTAAGAGATATTAAGTAAAAGTGATTGTTGTTTCCTGTTATTTTTGATGTTAGACATGGAATTATGTTATTTGTTGTTATCTTCTTTGTTTTGTTAAAAGAATATTATTTTCTTGTTTTTTCTAGGATGTAGCTTCCCTCCTTGTATTGGAGTTTTCCATTTATTATCCTTTGAAGGATTGGACTTGTGGAGAGATATTGTGTAAATTTGTTTTTGTCATGGAATATCTTGGTTTTTCCATCTATAGTTATTGAGAGTTTTGTTGGGTATAGTAGCCTGGGCTGGCATTTGTGTTCTCTTAGGGTCTGTATGACATCTGCCCAGGATCTTCAGGTTTTCATAGTCTCTGATGAGAAGTCTGATGTAATTCTAATAGGTCTGCCTTTATATGTTACTTGCCCTTTTTCCCTTACTTCTTTTAATATTCTTTCTTTGTTTTGTGCATTTGGCATTTGATTATCATGTGACAGGAGGAATTTCTTTTCTAATCCAATTATTCATTGTTCTATAGGCTTCTTGTATGTTCACAGACATCTCTTTCTTTAGGTTAGGGAAGTTTTCTTCTATAATTTTGCTGAAGATATTTACTGGCCCTTTAAGTTGGGAATCTTCACTCTCTTCTGTAACATTTATCCTTAGGCTTGGTCTTCTTATTGGGTCCTGGATTTGCTGGATGTTTTGAGTTAGGATCTTCTTGCATTTTTACATTTTCTTTGATTGTTGTGTCAATGTTTTCTATAGTACCTTTTGTGCCTGAGTGTCTCTCTCCATTTCTCATATTCTGTTGGTGATTCTTGCATCTATGGCTCCTGATCTCTTTCCTATGTTTTCTATGTTCACAGTTGTCTCCTTTTGTGATTTCTTTATTGTTTCTACTTCCATTTTTTAGATCGTGGTTGGTTTTGTTTAATTACCTCTCCGTTTTGGATGTGTTTTCCTGTAATTCTTTAAGGGATTTTTGTGTTTCCTCTTTATGGCTTCTAACTGTTTACCTGTATTCTCCTGTTATTTATATCCTTCTTAAATTCCTCTACCAGAATCATGAGATACAATGTTAAATCCACATCTTGCTTTTCCAGTGTGTTGGGGAATCTCGGGCTTGCTGTGGTGGGATAACTGGGTTCTGATGTTGCCAAGTAATCTTGGTTTCTATTGGTAAGTTTCTTTAGTTTGCTTTTCCCCATCTGGTTATCTCTGGTATTAGATTTTCTTGCTGTCTCTGGCTGGAGCTTGTCCTCCTCTGAGTTTGTAAACCTTGTCAGCACTCCTTGGTGACCAGCCCTCTCCTGGCAGAACTTGTGTACAGAGGGCCATGGAACAGCCCAAGCTCATCGGGGCAGATGGAAGACCAGAAGTATTCTGTCCCAGCTTCTCCACTGATCTTTTGCCCCATGTGCTCCTGGATGGCCCCACTCCACACTGTTATTGGAGAGAAAGTGACTGTCTCACCTTTGAGCCTGGGAGTGAAAACACTGCTGGAAGCACAGATCTCTAGTGGTGGGATCCATGCACAGCGGGCTATGGAACAGCCTCAGCTCATGAGTACAGATGGCAGACCAGCATCACATGATATTTTATTTCATACAATTAATTCATGAATAATAAATTAATTGAATGTATGCAAATAAATTTATTTTATTTTTATAAACTCATACCCTCAAAAGATGAAAGTTGAACGTATTAATGGTGTGGCCTGAAGGTTTCACATTGAAATATCGTCGTAAGATCTTCTTAGGTTTCTTCCTTTTGATCTGTTATATTATCCTGACCAAAAATAAATAAATAAATGAAATAAAGTGGTATTGCTTTAAAGCATAAGGTGATAACAATGAACCTTTCAAACATTTGACTATTTTCCATTTCTTTGAAAACCAAATAGACACGGTTTATATAACACACACACACACACACATATATATAAATATCCCTGCATATTTCTACTTCTGACTAAATGTCCTTCCTCATTTGCATAAAATTATCCTTTTACAAGTTTCTACCCATTCTGAGCACTGTGCTGGGCTTGAAAATCCTAAACTGTTTTCATTCATAGAGACAAAGCTGTAGACCCTTATATGCAATTCGCTTCTCTAGTCTTTAAAGGCTTAGTGTTAGAACACATTCAACAAGCCTGATGACTTGTGTTCAGATCCCTGAACCTCTACTCCTACAAGCTGTCCTCTAGTTGCACATGTACTCCATGGCTCACGCATACCTCCCACCCTGCCATCACCTACAATGAATAAATAAAATGTTAATGATATCAACTTCTCTAGTCTCCTTGAACTCTTCCCTTTACAAAATTTACCCTTCAAAAATATTTGATTTTCTCTTTCTTTTTTATTTAAACATAATGTAAATCAACTAAACTGTGCCTACTCCATTTATTCTTTATAACATTCAGATATAGTTTATCAAAATACAACAACAAACATTTTTCTTCTGGAGATGGCCCCAGGAGAAAGCCTAAGGGGTTCATTAATCCTTTCTTTCATTAACAGGTTTTAGAAAATGGCTGTGACTAACAGCAGCACTGTGTACCAGAAGCAGATAGACTTCTCTGTCACCATGATGCATCTTTATCCCAAGATTTAATTTGTCTAGGATTTTAGAAACAGCAAGAGATATTTGGTTTTGTATGACTTCTATCAACTAGAGTATTGGTTTCCCCCCCAAAAAAATATTAAGCATGAATATTTCACCTATAATTTATCCTAGCAAAATTGCATCCTTCAATACATAAAACAAATTCTGCCTGATCATTACATTTTAAATATATAAAAAAACATATATTTGGTTCAACTAAAATACTTTTCCATTTTAATGTTTGATTTCAAGAAGCACAAATGTTAATAACTAAGGTATCTAAACAAAGTATTTTAAGTACAAGAAGATATGGATGTTGTTAGAAAATACATTAAAATTCTAATCCTCACATAGTTATACTAAGAAGTTTATTAGTAAGAGCCTTACAAATGGTTCTAGTGACAATAAGGATGTAAAATGTTACTTAATCTGCAACATTTACTTAAGTTTTGTTCATATTGCCAGTAAGTCCTCTTTCTCATAAACAATAATTTCTTCAGATTCTTCCTATAGCTTTAGCCAAAGAGACTAGAAATGAGAAAATGTTAAAGCTTTCTTACGATGTATTTTCAGAGAAGTCAAAGAATGTATAAACCTGAAAATTATGGGAATATTAAACTAAACTGCATACTAGCACAGCATATTCCATATATTATCTGCTAATCATTTGAATCTTCAGTTGAATTTAATAATACAATTACACACTGAGTTGTTTGTATTTATGTATGCAGAAATATACATGTATTAATTAAAATACAGGACATGAATTCAAATGAGAACAAGAAGTTGTACATGGGAGGATTTGGAAGGAAAGAAAGTGAAAGATAACGGATCTATTTATATTATATTTTTTTTCATAGAAAGTGCAGTTTCTTTCTCCAGCCTCCAGAATACTTAGAACAAACTGAGTAACAGAATGTATCTGAGTTTCTATGTAGCGGTCAGCAATGCTTACAGTGTGAGTAAGGAGCTCAACTCTGCCTTTTCAAAGGTCTAAGAAACTTTAGAATTTCTTAGAAACGTGCAATAGTATACTTCTGTGTGGTATTTTGAGTGTTTTTCTGCTTAAATTAGATAAGTATCACCTACCAAGTTGAGGATCAGAAAGAGCAAGGAGGTGAAAATCTGTTTCTAGGAGTCCCCATGCAAAGCCCCATGGAGATCTAATGATGCACAGAAGGAATGATCCTGTAAGGCACACTGCCAAGAGTAGTTTTCTTTCTCAAGTGCCAAGAAAAGAACAGATTGCTTTACTTTTCCACGAAGGGACTTGTGTTACTCCTGTTGACCCATTAGGAAATAGCTGTATTAACTTATGAAATTTGCACATTGTTGGCTGTACATATGTGGAACAATCAAGATTTTTAAGAGCCAGTACTTTATAATCCCTTTCAGGATTCAGTCTTCAGTGACTTCATAGAAATTCTTATAGGCTACAAATTGGCATGTAATCACTTTACATTGATTAATGTTTTTACAAAAATATAACACATAATACTTGGTTTAAAAGTTATTATCATTGTGACTCTGTAGATCTCCAAAAAGGCACCAGTCTATTACATTGTTTCTCAAAGGAAAGTTGCTGAACAGAATGGACTAACTTTTACTCAAATGACAATTAAATACATCTATCCAACAAGTGAACAACAAAGGCTGCTGACCAGGAGAACCTGGGAATCTGAGACATCTTGCTGGCTACTGTCTTAGACCCTACCTAATTCAAAACACTAAACCAGATATTTTATCCTGAAAACTGCACCTGGAATTACAAGTGATAAGTCAGTGAATGTAATACAAAGCTTTTCTTCATTGCTTATGCAGTGTGTGTGTGTGTGTGTGTGTGTTTCACTGAAGGAAATCTGAGCATGTCTAACCACAATATAAGCAAATAAGCAAAGCAGAGGGCTGTCTCCCTTCTCTCCATCAGCAGTCTCAGTCAGTACCTGTCACTCAAGTGCAGTTATGCCTCCTGTCAGGGCATTATCTTTTGAGACTTTCATATTTATTTACATGTCAGGATTGTTTTGATATCCAGCTGACACACTGCCAAATGACTGACGTGAGCAAATAGCAGAGGCCGTCAGGAACTGAATGAGATGAGAACAGACTATATTACCATTTTCAATAGTCTGCTCTAACTGCTGAGTGTTGTAATTTTCATCTTTTCCTTCCTGCCATGTTTGATTAAGCAGGCTCCATGATAGGCATGTGAGTTTCAGTTCTTTCCAGCCCTTTCTGCATACTAAAGCACACCCTCTGTGATGTAAAATACATTGCTGTGTACTTGACTGTTAGTCTCTGGCTTCCAAATTAGACAGTCAATGAAATGTGGAGATAAAGCATACCTTTGACCAAATATTGAGAGACAACATTTTGTAAAATAATCATTAGCTTTGGAATTAAGTATATTCATTCTCTAGACTCTCTCTCTCCCTGGGTTCTACTGTCCAATATTCTATTTCACCTTAGCAAAAAAAGATTGAATTTTATAAGAATAGTATAAGAATAATGTTCTTAAACAAGCATATATGATATTAACAATAATTTGTTTTTCAATGTGAGAAACTAAGTCAGTTTTAACACATTTATGAAACAAAATCTTCTTTCTCCTCCTTGTATTTGGGAGCTGTAACATCAATTTATTAGTTTTCCACTGACCTTCCACTACTGGTCCCTGAGTGTTTATACTGGTAGTATAGTTTGTCATCTATTTCATAAGGTTTTATGAAATGTCATGAAGAAACTAAGAAAAAAGTGATAAACTGAGGGAAATAATAAACTAGAATTTAGAAGTAAAATAAATGCATGTGTGTGAGGAGTGAGGAGAGAAGAACATGTGTGTGCCTGCTTATGTGTGTAAGGATGACAGGCCTGCTGCATTCCATATTCATTTACTGCTGACTTTAGGTTTTGAGCCTATGGCTTGAAAATTTCTCCTGGGGAAATGCCTCTAATAAGCAAGATCTTATGGTTAAAAACCTTGCTTTAGATTACTTGTCTATTTCTTAAGAGAAGAAATAAGCCTCAATAAAGATATGGCAGTTATTATCAGAATTTAGATATCAGGTTTGCAAATCAAAATGCTGCCAGCAGCTACAGCAAATATTCTCTCTCTCTACATTTAAAATTCATGAAGTGACAGAAAAATTAAATGGTATCATAAATCAAATAGTATATAAGTGGAGTTTAAAGCCTTATTCTATCTGATTTTGTCTTTTAAACATTAAGTGATTTTATAATAGCGTATTTTTACAAAGTTTTACAAAATGTCAGTTCATATACAACTGGAAAGAAAAAAGAAAATCCCATTCCATACAGATTTGAGAAAACTAATTTCTAACATCGTGAATAACCCAGATCTGTAGCATACTTTGTTTCTCTAGTATTGGAACGTGAGAATCACAGGCACAGATCAAACCAGTCTAACTTCTAGCATGGGTAGAACAGAAAGTTGTGAGGTCCCAGCCCCAGCGATTGGCAATTCTGGCTGCTAGAGGATAGGGTTTCAGTTTACCTCTATTTACTCTGAATTTGCGCATGTTCTAGTAGATGGCCATATACATATACTTGTACTGATAGCAGTAACTAGATGCAGTGAGTACAAAAAGTAAAAGATTATAAGTATCACTGCCTAGCTAACTATACTACTGGTTGGATGGGAGGCAAGGTCAACCAAGGTAGAAGGAAATTTCAAGTGGGCAAACTAACTAACAATACCATTTGAAAGAGTCATACTGAAGTCTACTATTGTTAACGCTTCCCAAAATATATACTCATGCATATACATATACAAGAAGTGATGAAATGTAATTACAGTGTAGAAGAGTGACGACTTCCATACAACCCACAGCAGACAGACAAATCAAAGTGCAGTGCTAGGAATGGGTTAAACCTTTTGGACTTTTGTCCAATTAAGTCTCATATACCCTCTGACATTGTTATTGTCCCTGGTTTCCCTACACAATTTGATAAGAATACCATTTTGTTCAAGATTCCTCATTCTTAATTCATGAAGAATTCAAGATGGAACTAACCTAGAAGCTTTGTCTTTAGTAGCTAGTTTCAGTAATGATGGAAAGTTACTATGCATGCAACCAAATGAAGAAAAAAAAATCAGTCTTATTGAGCAGTGAGCCCTATGAACTAAAGTAAGGGCTGTTCTAGGAAGGTGTACACCCCAGTCCAATAGGGACATGAGTACTATGGGAGTAACCACCAATTTCATGATAGGACTTACTCTACACTGAAAAATTGAACTGCATGCTTGGTACCATTATTGGACCCAAGAACATGTAGCTAGATAGGTCATAAATCCTAGGAGAGAACATAACATTATTATTCTGCTAAATCGACACAAATACAAAATGGACTCTTAATTATCTTGTTAGTATGCCTGTAGACTACTGTGTATCTCAATACTCATTATAGATACTTCTACTAAGTAGTAGTAGACGGAGTTTAACACAGAGATCCACAACTGATTATGGTGCAATCAGTGTGAGACTACAGAATACTAACATATAAATATAATATTAAATCTCTTCCTCCCCCATGCCGGGCGGTGGTGGCGCACGCCTTTAATCCCAGCACTTGGGAGGCAGAGGCAGGCGGATTTCTGAGTTCGAGGCCAGCCTGGTCTACAAAGTGAGTTCCAGGACAGCCAGGGCTATATAGAGAAACCCTGTCTCGAAAAAACCAAAAAAAAAAAAAAAAAAAAAAAAATCTCTTCCTCCCAAGGCTAAGAGATCACTGTGGAATGGTGGTTGAAAGATGGTAACGGCCTCAAGTGGTAAATGAGTATAACAAAATGTTATTTTACTAACAAAGCAGAGAACTTCTACAAATGAATTCATGGTGGATTTGGCAGCATGGACAAGACCTGTGCAGATCCAAATAAAACAAATTCCCAGCATGTAAGAGGGAAGTAGATATGTAATTATTCCCTTACCTGAGCAATTATTTGAAGTGGATGGGACCTCTAAAAGAGTGAGCATTAATTTTTTTTGAGGATGTGGTTACAATAGGTAGACCAGAAGGCATAGGATGATAGCTGTCTTAGTTAGGGTTCCATTGCTGTGAAGAGACACAATGAACAAGGTAACTCTTCTAAGAGAGAATTTTTAAATGGGGCTGACTTACAGCTTCAGAATTTCAGTCCACTATCAACATGAGAGGAAGCATGGCAGCTTGCAAGCAGATGAGGTGCCTTAGCAGGAGCTGTGAATTCTACATCTTGATCTGAAGGATACCAGGACAAGACTGCCTTCCACAATAAGCTAGAAGGAACTTTTCCTTCCACTTGGGCAAGGCCTGAGCATAGGAGCCTCACATTCTACTCCCAAAGTGGCACACTTCTTCAACAAGTCCACACCTCCTAATAGTGC
This sequence comes from Mus caroli, assembly GCF_978045245.1. Classification (NCBI taxonomy): domain Eukaryota; kingdom Metazoa; phylum Chordata; class Mammalia; order Rodentia; family Muridae; genus Mus; species Mus caroli. The sequence continues at coordinate 67,249,791 of NW_028227265.1, forward strand.
CACTTCCTAGGCCAAACATATTCAAACCACCATAACCACATACCTAAGTATATGAGCAACACAAATTGTATTTGATGAATTGTAAAAATTAAAGACACAAAGTTGTAAGAAAGATATCTGAAAAGAACTGAGTAAGGGAAGTAGATGCGACCAAAAATAATTCTATAAAATTATCAAAAAAAAAAAAACTTTAAAAAAAGAACTGAGTCAAATTTTGTACCATTTTTTTACAAGAATAGTCCGAAGTAAAGAACCACAGCTATGTTTGCAGAAAACATAAAATTGGGAGGGAGAAGTAGTGGAAAGTTTCTTATAGTAGCTACAGAGGAAAGAGTAGCAGATGGACTTGAACCAAGTATATATGTGTGAATTTTCAAAATATAAAAATTGCATGTTTTAACGCTAGTTCTATAGCTTGGTAAGTTTTGAGCCTTAGGGTGTGACTTTTATTGACTTTCAAAGACAACTGTAATGCAGGCCATTATTTGGATACAGATAGAAAAGCTTGGGTCATTCCAGTACTACAGAAGAATGGTTCACCTACAATAGCATTAGCACAGCAGATCTTAATCGAAGAGAATGGCTCTGAAGATAGACGATATTGATGCTGTCATAAACTATCTCCAGTTTTAATACTTCTTTTGAAAATGCAAATTTCTATCCAACTGTATACCCAGCGTCTCTGTTCATATTGTGTTATGAAGAAAATGTGTTTCGTTCACAAAGCTATCTTCCTTTTCCACCTGGACAAAGGCATAGGCAAACTACCATGTCTTCCCTTTACTGAATATAGAACATTCAACTGCACTGTAAAAAACAGATGATAGAATGAAAAGCTGAGTACTTTTAGAGTAGTCATATATTAATTTGGAGAATTTGCTAAATGTGATCTCTGAGCTGTTTTGTCTGAGGGATACGTGAAAGAGTGCTTTTACATCTTGTAGGTCTTGAACAACATTAGTATATTAATAAAATGTGTAGGTCTCAAAAACACATATATAGATCTCTCCTTACATCTTTACTATGTCTATCAGAGAACACAGGGAATATTCTGACAGGTAACCATACACTGGTGATTGTGTTACTTATTAAACAGAGTGAGTATTTTATTCTAATTGATAATGTGGCAATTCTGCATCATAAGATGATATGAGAGAGATATACTCATGCCTTATGTTGCTTGGCAAATAAGATTTTGAAGGAATTTGTGACAGCACTTAGCTAATTTGTTTCAACACAGACACCAATGCCAGAATCAGTATGCTGTTTCCATAAAATCTAAATATTTGCTAGAAATTTGAGTGACAAGTGAGAAAGAAACTGATGTGGTAATTGAACACAATGGAATACATCCTTCAAGTATGAACTGGAAACAAGCACAGCTACTCTGTGCTTGGGGTAGCTCCCAAAACCTGTTCATGTTCACACTGTGTGATTGGCTGCATCGAATGCTGGTAGGATCTAGGAATTGTTTCTGACTGATATAATAAACAATTATATCTAACTTTGTACTTCTAACACCAAAACTTAAGCCTGCCTTATGGCGAAATCTGTTGAGAAGATATTCTTTAGCCCACTTTGGACTCATTCCTCAAAGCTGTTGGCTCACTCTCCCCACCCATGCGCACCTTATCTTTACCACAACAGTACCCCTCAAATAAACATTCCAATTTGCCCATTTCTTACCCTCACTTTCACTTTGTGTAAGGGCTCTGACAACTCACAGGATTTTATATTGCACTTCTGAAAGCCCTCTTTATTCTCCCATTAGGAACCTAAATTAGTATATAGTGGGTACCAGAAATAAGTAAAGCCACTGATATTATAGCATATATTACCCAATACTACTATTTAAAGTTATTCTAAAATGTAAATGTTCTAAACAGAATTAATCATTTCTGTATGCTATACTTCTCTCTAAACATTCACTGTCTTATTAAACCACAGCATTAACAATCCTACTTTCTAGGCACTGACTTTTAAGCTTTGCTTTTACTGTTTTCTATTATCTACATATAACAAATGCACTTTTGACGACTTGCCACTCTGTCCTCGGATTTTCCACCAAACACTACTTTGCTCCTTACCACTGTTGTTTCTCATTGCTTGGGTTTGAATTTCATGTTCTGGAAGTTTGATTCTCAATATAACAACATTGTAGGTGGGACAGGTAAGAGGTTAAATAACAAAATGTTACAAGAGCCTTCCTTTTATAAAGAAATGGATTATCATAGAAGTGTGTTTGGTATTTCAGGAGAAAGTTTCTTATACAGATGAGTTCTTGAGTTAATTTTCTCTCTGTCTTTCAACACACGCACATTTACTCACACGCACACACACAAACACACACCAACAATAACAACAATAACCACCACTACCACCACCACAACCACCACACCCCTGATGAGTGGTTTTTTTCACTATATATTAAGGGATGGCATAGCAAGACAGCACTCAACAGGTGCTGGTCCATGATCCTCTTATGTCTCTTCTCACCCCTTTTCATCTTGCAGCAACAGCTGGGAAAATTATTTTTAATTTTACAGATTGTGCATCTATAGCTATCAAAATGTGCTAAATTTTTACAATAAAATTCTAAATCATAAAAACTCTTACATGATCAGATTTTTGCTATCTGATTAATCCCTTTATCAAATACTCTTTCCCCCAACTGTTGTACAGTCTACCTACAGTGGCTTCCTCAAATTCCTAGAAGTTACCCATCATCTTTCTTTCTGCCTGGAATATCCTTCCAGTTATCGACCAGGGTACTTTTTGGTACCTGCTCTAAGAACATTTTAGAACTGACATTTTTAATCTACTAAAACACTCCCTCTTCTCCTTCTTGCTATTCCTTCATTTTTCTTCACTACTTATATAAGTACCTGCTACTCCATTGCTTTCATTTTCAGTGTCAGGGACATCCATCAATTTCTCTAAGTAATGGACTAAGTACTCATAAGAGAATGCATTAAAGTGAAGAAATAGGTTTGTAACTAAAATCAATTGCTGTTCTTAAATGAAAAAAGCTTTATTCTTGAATTAACCTCACATCTAATGGGGTATTCTGCAAGGCAAAAAGAAGAACTTGAGCAATGCAGTGATTTATTGGAAAGTCTTTTTATCTACAGGGAATTCAAACTTAATTGAGCAACATGACAAATATTTAAATTTCAAGAACAATTAAATTGCATATAGGTCAGAAAGAAGAAAAAGCTATGTCATGAGGCAGTCAATGATTAATTGTTCTAATTGTTATATTAATGATATAACAGCACATAAGTGGTATAGTAGTTTGGACAGAGAAAACAGTACTTCAATTTATAGTGCTAAAAAATTGTTCCAGAGAATTTATAGTGGGAAGAAAATTGGAAAATAGATACTTACATGAAACAAATTCTATATATCTTTTGCTGGATAACTCAACTAAAAAAAAAAAAAAAAAAAAAAACCTTAAAATCAATGAAACTCTAAGATAAACCAGGTTACAATTCAAAATAAAAAAATAAAATTAATGTTTTCATTTACTTGTTTTGATTCTTATCTTTTCATCTAAATACATTCAGTAAATTTATATTTATATCATATGTGGAAATATACACAATATATTTTTCTTCATAAAAGCATTATTTTCTAAGCTATATGTTTCCACAAACATCATTGATTAAAAATCCAATAATTATCATTTCAGAGCTAACCTGCATGCCTATGTAATCAAAAGGATATTTGAAAGGGAGTGCCTTCTTCCTCTTATAAAAAGTTAGGCTACCTGACATAATTTACAATTTTTATTTTTCTTTTCAAATGTACCATAAAACCTTCCTCTGGCTATTTGACTGTAGTACAACATTATTTAAGAGCAATATTTTTTCTATCAACTAATAACAGTGAAATATTGTTGTAAAACTGCAGGTAGTTACTACCTTTCACTGAGCTTCATATCTTGCATTATAAAAATGTATTAATTTAACTGAGTCTAAGTTCTCATGTATACAGCTCATTAATTAGGAAGGACATGTGTACAAGAACACTGTAGGTAGATACAAGAACTTCCACACAACTCATAGAATCCAAAGCAATATTAAAGCTTCAAGGATAAATCACGTATCTCATTTTTAAAAATTAAGATGAAAACAAAATTACTGCCGGGCAGTGGTGGCTCACGCCTTTAATCCCAGTGTTTGGGAGGCGAGGCAGGTAGATTTCTGAGTTTGAGGCCAGAATTATCTTCAGAGTGAGTTCCAGGACAGCCAGGGCTACACAGAGAAACCCTGTATTAAAAAAAAAATTTAAAAATTACAAATTAATTAATAGACTGATATTTTCAGGGTTCTAAAGAGTCTCCCCCTTATTTCTCCATTATACGCTGAAGAACTTTATTAAGTCCTTTTCTCATACAGTATTTGATTGATAGGAGTGTATGGTAATAAGTACAGTTCAAGTGATTCCCTGGGTCTTATAAATTCAAGGTTATATTCCCATTTTTCACTCTGTGGTTCTTACATTCCATTTGCTGATATTTTAATAAGATTTCTACTAAATTTTAAAAGTTGTTCTATTTTTGAATAATGTGTTCAAACGACTCTGGAAACCATTCCCAAAGTAGCCCCCTATATTTGGATAGGTTCATCTCTCCTTCTCCAACCTTAACATAGAGAGATTTTTGTCTTTTTTTAATAAACATAGGGTACATTACATAAGTGATAGTATTTCTTCATCAGAAAAATATGTGCAGAAATATAAATTCACTCCCACTGAGGATGAAGTAAGGAAGGACTTACAATCTAGAACAAATTAAAGCAAAACATTTCTAAGCAGTTCTTTTTACTAATCATGTCTGTTAATATTGTGTGACAGCCTTAAATTATGTATGTATGTATTGGCATAGGCATAGATGTAGATGTAAATATAGACATCATAATTGTACACACACCCAAACATACACACACACACACACACACACACACACACACACACACACACACACATCAAGGAATCATGAAGACAAGGCACCATCAGTACCTCAATGTTTGTTTTATACATTATCATATCAAAGGGTTACTTAGATCAGTTTACTTCTCAGATCCTGGTCTTCTGGTTGTTTATTTAACATTAGTATGACATAATGTGGTCATTATAACCTTCTTCTTTTCTCTTCATGTTCATTTTCTGTTAGCAGACTCTTCCAATAATCTTTCAAGGGTTCACATTCCTATTTCTTCCTTACAGTCTTGTGTCTGGTTTCATAGGCCATTGCTATTTCCTCTTCAGTTTTCTCATACTGAGATACATTACACTGTGTAAAAATTGTTAGAGGATGCTTTAGGCACACACATGAAAGCAGTAATTGGGAAGCATCCCCATTCCTGATGGGAGAAATATGTGGAAATTCTCAGCCTTTGTAATGTCTCTATGATTTCTATGGCATATGGGGCAACTCCCTTGTAGTCTCGTGGGCTTAAACAATTTGATAATTCCTTTAAATTAATATGAATAGCCTGAGATCATCAATAAACCCAATGATCATTTTTTCCCTAAATACATTTTCTAGTATTTAAATACTAGTTTCTCATACTTAGATACTGCTTAGAGTCATGGAAAACATTTAGACTGCCTTCTGAAAGTAAGGCAGAGGTCAAAGCTTTGAGTTATTTTCTAGTATGACGAAGAGTTCTTCTGGTGTTTGAAGAGGTCTTAGGTGGGGACTCGGGAGTACCAGTTCTAATGGTCATATACTAAAAATCTATGTATGAGGATAAACTCTGAACTAGAGGACAAGATACAAAATAAATGTGGCAGGTCTAAGGAAAACATGACCAAACTTTGAGTTTGAACAAACGTTGTTAGGTAATATTGAGTTATAAGTAAAATTAAGAAAATATCCTGAATGCATAGTGAAAATATGTGGTTGAATTATTAAGAAGTAAAGGGAATGTGATGTCTTAGATGTGAATTCCTGGACACCTGTCACCCTTGAGGTGGCAGTGGCTGCAGTCAACAGTTAAGAGACAGCTGCATGGAGGACTCTGAGCAAGAACCACCCAGCCAGTCTACTCCTGGCATCCCAGGAGACCTCACTCAGGATGATGCACTCCAGGTCCATCCATTTGCCTAGGAATTTCATAAATTCATTCTTTTTAATAGCTGAGAAGTACTCCATTGTGTAAATGTACCACATTTTCTGTATCCATTCCTCTGTTGAGGGGCATCTGGGTTCCTTCCAGCTTCTGGCTATTATAAATAAGGCTGCTATAAACATAGTGGAGCATGTGTCCTTCTTACCAGTTGGGACATCTTCTGGATATATGCCCAGGAGAGGTATTGCTAGATCCTCTGGTAGTACTATGTCCAGTTTTCTGAGGAACTGCCAGATTGATTTCCAGAGTGGTTGTACAAGCTTGCAATCCCACCCACAATGGAGAAGTGTTCCTCTTTTTCCACATCCTAGCCAGCATCTGCTGTCACCTGAATTTTTGATCTTAGCCATTCTGACTGGTGTAAGATGAAATCTCAGGGTTGTTTTATGTGCATTTCCCTGATGATTAAGGATGTTGAACATTTTTTCAGGTGCTTCTCTACCATTCGGTATTCCTCAGGTGAGAATTCTTTGTTCAGCTCTGAGCCCCATTTTTAATGGGGTTATTTGATTTTCTGGAGTCCACCTTCTTGAGTTCTTTATACATATTGGATATTAGTCCCCTGTCTGATTTAGGATAGGTAAAGATCCTTTCCCAATCTGTTGGTGATCTTTTTGTCTTATTGATGGTGTCTTTTGTCTTGCAGAATCTTTGCAACTTTATGAGGTCCCATTTATTGATTCTCAATCTTACAGCACAAACCATTGCTGTTCTATTCAGGAATTTTCCCCCTGTACCCATATCTTCGAGACTTTTTCCTACTTTCTCCTCTATAAGTTTCAGTGTCTCTGGTTTTATGTGGAGTTCCTTAATCCACTTAGATTTGACCTTAGTACAAGGAGATAGGAATGGATCAATTCGCATTCTTCTACATGATAACTTAACCACCAGTTGTGCCAAGACATCACATTCATGTGGCTGTCAGCAGGAAGTCTCAGTTTCTTCCTTGCTGTTGGCCCCAGTTCCTGACCACATGAGCCTCGCTCCAGGGCAGTCTGAATGCTCTTGCAACATAGCAGCTGGTTTACCCGAAGGCCATGTCACACAAAGTGAAGTGCAAACTTCCAGGAAACCACACCTGCTCTGTGACCTAACTGATGAAAAAGCATGCCAGCATTATTGCATTAGAAGTGACACACTCAGACCAATCCACAACAAGAGAAGATATGATTGCCTCTTCAAGTAGTAAAGAATACAAGAACATTATAGGCCCCTCTCACACATCACCCTGAAATACTGTCTATAGCTCATACACAAGAAAACAACAATGAGTGTCCCTAGTCAAGTTCCTTCTAAAATATAAGAAAAAACTTAAAGGATTCCAAATAGACAAAAAAGAGATTAACTTGTTCTTTAAAAGAAGAAGAAGAAGAAGAAGAAGAAGAAGAAGAAGAAGAAGAAGAAGAAGAAGAAGAAGAAGAAGAGGTAAAGGGAAGAGACACGTGTAATACTGAAATGTGCTCAATAATTTGGGTTAGTGCTTCTCCTGGTAGAGGTGAGATGTCTACTTGACAAGACTGTGTGAAGTGGTGTTCTCCAAAAGACTAGAGCATAAAAAAGGAGAAACACATAATGCTAAAATTTAGAAACCTGAGTGTCATGCTAGGAAATCTAGACTGACATAACTTGTGGTTAAAGAGAATAGAGTTCCCTTCCCTGTGTTCTTCTCCAGCAGCAGTGAACATGACAACCATGAGAAAAATATTAAACAAGGTTAAATGGAGGGACATTCTCTCAAATAAAAAAATAATATTTCAGAACTATAACCCCTCACCCATGTGTCTGTAACAACTCCAGTTAAACTTGTCAGTTCACCAAGCTGTACTTGGATGAAATCATTTCTTTAATCGTGTCTTTGGTACCTAATCTGGGATAAGTAGAAATAATTGATGTCTTTTTAGAAGTTCGCACACAAAAGGGAATATGACATCCTTGATGAAATTCTGGAACCGAAAATGGATGTCCATTAGAAGTAATAAAATAGCAAAAAAGTACTGAGAATAGTGGTCAGTGAGATACTGTTTATGGCCCTCTAGTTGTACTATGTGTGTCTGTAATATAAGGTGTTAACCATAAGGAAGCTGTCAGAATTACACTGTTTTACTGTCTTTGTAAGGTTTCTATTGATATAAAAAAACTTTAATAAATAAATTATCATGTTTATTTTAAAGAAAATTTCACTACTGATAAAGAAGAAACAGAAACAAATTAGTAATAAAATGTAGAATAGAATAGGCTTTCTGAAGCTAAAAAAAAAAAATAATGTGTGCCTAAAACTTGCATAGCCCCAAGCTCTCTAAGTCATAATTTTAAAATAAAATCAGCCACTATGCTTTAAGGTATTTTATTTTTAATTTGAAAATAATTGCATATTCTATCAACTTTTTAATATAATAATGCTTCTCTTGGAAAGAATAAGTGAATTGGCATTTTCTTTGTAATAATAAAAGAATAAAAACACTAATAATACTGTTAATATGAATAAAAATAAGAACACTGAGAAACATTTTTTTCATTAATGCAAAATGGGGCTTCAGGTAATTTCTTTTTGCTGAATCTTACAGTAGACAATGAGACATGGGCTTTAATGAAACAGACAAAAGCCACTGTCTCTGTGGATGGTGCATTTACATGAAATAATTTTATAAAGCTTACCGTATGCTATATTGAGTAATTTAGTTATCATTCAGTTCCTTAAAGGTACTCTTATTTTTTTTCTTAGTTTCACAATTGAAAAAAATAACAAGTTATAGTGAATGTAAGTAATTTAAATGGGATCAGAAATTATCAGTTATGAGAGCCTAGTACTAAATTTCACTGCAAATAAATTTATGTGTTTAGTTTTTGAGCTAAAATGTTCTCCATCTATTGTTACCTCATGTTGGTGTGTGAGTTGTTATTTAATGGTGAGAACTCTGAGTCTCTGTAAGGCCATTCATTCGCCACCTCAGTGACTCCAGAAGAATATGTGGATACAAGGAATGATGATCAAAATTCAAAAGCTCCTTCTTCATAAAGCTACATCTCATTTGGGAAACCATCATCATGAGCATACATCAAGCAATAACAGTAAAAAGACTACTGATTTTTGTTAGATAACTGCCACATAGTTTGCTCATCTTCATATTCATTAATATGAATTAAATTAAATTCAGTGACTAAATATCAGCTACTATTTGGCTATAAAAATATTGACTAAAATTCAAACATAAGGTGACACAGATGATGGATCAAGGGAAAAGAATGCAAGGGAAAGAATGCAACATAACTCTGAAAAGCATGAATTGGGAGTAAAATATAAGATTATTTGAATGAAGATGAGTTAAAATGGCAGTGAGAAAGGTAAAAGTTTTTACAAATTCAAAATTGTTCTCAAAAGAAAAATATGTGACACAAAAATAATAGTGTAACAGTAATGGCTGTAAGATTTTCATAGTTCAAAAGTATGAGAAGCTATTTAGAGATATGTTTGGCTTAGATTTTTCTTTTTTCTTTTTCTTTATTTATTTTTACACTCCAGATTTAATCCTCCCCACAACCCCTCCTGTCCACATCCCTTACCTCCTCCCTATTCCCCTGTATTCACAAGGATGTCTCCACACCCATCCCTCCACCCCACCTGATCTCTAAACTCCCTGGGACCTCCAATCTCTTCAGGGTTAGGTGCATCATCCCAGATTGAACCCAGACCTGGCAATCCTCTGCTGTATGAGTGCTGGGGGCCTCATATCAGCTGGTGTATGCTGTCTGTTTGGTGGTCCAGTGTTTGAGAGATATTGGGGGTCCAGATTAATTGAGACTGCTGGTCCTCCTACAGGATCACCCTTCTCCTCAGCTTCTTCCAGCCTTTCCCTAATCAAACAACAGGGGTCAGCTGCTTCTGTCCATTGGTTGGGTGCAAATATCTGCATCTGGCTCTTTCAGCTGCTTGTTGGAGTACAATCATGCTATGTTCATTTTTTGTGAGTGCTCCATAGCCTCAGTAATAGTGTCAGGACTTGGGACCTCCCCTTGAGCTGGAACCCACTTTGGGCTTGTCTTTGGGCCTTCTTTTCCTCCGGCTCCTCTCCATTTCCATCCCTGTGGTTCTTTCAGACAGGAACAATTATGAGTGAGAGTTTGGACTGTGGGATAGCAACTCCCTTCCATTTGATGCCCAGTTTTCCTGTTGGAGGTGGGCTCTACAAGTTCCCTTTCCCTACTGTAGGGCATATATAAGGTCCCTCCCTTTGGGTCCTGAGAATCCCTCACCTTCCAGGTCTCTGATGCATTTGGAGGGTTACTCCTAAGTCCCAAAGTGCATGTTTCAATTCTTTCTGCTTGCCCTCAGGGCTTCAGTCCTTTTTCTTTCACATGATACCAGATCAGATTCTCCTTCTCCCCCAACCCCCATCCACTTTCCCTCCTAGGTTTCTTCCTCTGCATTTGTGATTGCTTTCTTCTCCCTCCCAAGTGGGATACTTCAACGGTACTTCTAGCCCACCAACCAGAGGTAGTTGAATTAAATGGTTCATAGGACAGAGGGGATGTGGACTTGTTTAGAAATATTTCTTTGGGGTGATTACAATCTTTGTTGTCCAAATATCAGCAGTCTAGTCCAAAACATCATATACAAATGAAACTGTAAGGCTCTGACAAATCACAAGTTCTCAGGATCAGCAAGCAGCAGCCAGAACATCACTAGAAGTTCTTTGGTGAATTTGTCTCTAAAGAGTCATGACAGGTAAAAGTCAGAGGATACCAGTAAATCTTTACAAGGCAAATCAATGCAATTGCAACAGCACCAATGTACAGCAAAGCATTCCAAGGAGAACCAAGACAAGAGTGCCACTCACTGTCTATTGGCTTATACTTATACTCTTTCCAAACATCACATGTCCTCTCAAGTGTCAGCCTCAACAAAACAACTTCTCACATGTCTGCTTCAGCAAAATATGCCCTCATAAGACAGCTTCCAGAAAAACATGACATAACTGAGTCTCCTAAGAAACCAGAAATTTCCACTTCATATCACTCTGCTTAAAAAATATAAATCCTTCTCTAACATTAACAATCTATACACACTAGACATAAATATTAGAACCATAGAACTAGAAATTTATACCATGTTTTAAATAACCAACTTATGTACAATATAGTCAAAAAAGAGCCTAACAAAACAACCTTAAATTTCTATCAATAATTCAAACCAAACAGCTTTTTTTAGAGTTCTTTTTTTTTCAAAATTTTTTATTAGATATTTTCTTCATTCACATTTCAAATGCTATCCCATTTCCTAGTTTCCTCTCGGAAAGTCCTGTATACCCTTCCCGTGCCCTGCTCCCCAACCCACCCACTCCCACTTCCTGTCTCTGGCATTCCCCTGTACTGGGGCATATAGTCTTTGTAAGACCAAGGGCCTCTCCTCTCATTGATGGCTGACTAGACCATCAACTTTAACATTTCTATCAATATACATTAATCAACTTCATTTTATGTCCTCCCTGATCTTAACCAATAACAACCTAGCATCCTATGTGATAACAATCATAGTACATTAAATGACCAAAACCATCCACTCCAACTTAAGGGACCAGGACAACAGTGTTATTATAATTGCTTCCTGCTGATTTAGTGCAAAGAATTTCTGTTTGGGGCCCAAGAAGAATTAAAAAAAAAATGGTTAGTGTGAAAAAAGCTAGCTGTAGCATTTGTTGTACAGTCTTTGTGTTTTCCACTGTCTATATTATCCAGTCTCAGTGTTGTCTTCCTGGTTTATTTATTGTCTACTCTTTATGTGATCACACAGTTAGACCAGCCTTTTTAAAGTTGATTTGCATGCATATTTTAGAGAAATCAGCAACTGAGATAGTCTATGAGAGTGAATCAACTGGACCATTTGCTTTGTGAAGACATTCATATCTCAGTTGATAAAAGAATTTTCCTGGTCAGATATAATCTTTATAAGTTTTTATAATTTGTCCTTTAAGTAATGGTATCTGGTGGCACATGCCTTCAATCCCAGCACTAGGGAGGCAGAGGCAGGCGGATTTCTGAGTTCGAGGCCAGCCTGGTCTACAAAGTGAGTTCTAGAACAGCCAGAGCTATATAGACAAACCCTGTCTCAAAAAAACCAAAAACCAAAAACCAAAAAACAAACAAGCAAAAGACTATATTTATCTATGAAACTCTTTCCTCTATGTCGACAAATTGGCCACCATCATAAAATCAAATATTTTGTGTATAATACTGTGCTGATTAGTTTTAACTGACAGCTTGACAAAACCTAGGAATGCCTGGGACTTAGTGGAGAATTATCTAGATCAGCATGACCTATGTTCATGTCTGGCCATGTATTCAATTTTCTTGATTATTAGGTGACATATTAATAAATATGTTAATGATTGATTAAATAAAATTAATAAATTGATTAATTTATCAATTAATTATCATGGAAGATCAGCTGAGTTAAGGAAACTGAACCCTTGGGGGCTCCTAGAAACTAAGCCACCAGCCAAAGAATGAGTATGGCCTGTACCTACACACCTCACATATGTAGCAGAATTGTACCTTGGTCTTTATGTGGATCCCTAGGCAAAACCAAATTTGCCTAGGGATCCAGTTCACCTAAATTGGCTGCTTCGTCTGCCTCAGTGGGAGAGGATCTTACTAGTCCTGCAGTAACTGGATGAGGAGAAAGGGGAAGGTGATACCGAAGCTGGGAGCTTCCCCTTACCAAAAGAAGAGGGAAGTAGAGAATTAGTGAAGAATCTCTTTAAGGAGTAAATGGGAGGACAGGGGGGTTGATATTGGGCTGTAAAGCAAATAAATATATTAGTTAATTAAAAAGAAGAAAATCTAGCCCATTGTAGTTTCTACCATTCCCTAGGTTAAAAAAAAATCCTGACATTTAAGAAAGAAAAAAGCTACATTAAACAAGCAAGCAAGCAAGCAAGCAAGCAAGCAAGCAAGCAAGCAAGGAAAGCCTCATTTAAGGATTTGTCTTGACTGTGGATGTGATGTGAGCAACTGCTTGAGACCCTGTCTTGAGTTCTTTGAAAGGATAAGCTAAAACTTGGATTTCTAGACAAACAAATCCTTTATTCTATGCACCAGAAACACAAGAACAGATGGTAAGTGCTGATATATGCACACTTTTTTCATAATTTGAGCATAGTAGTTGAATGTGATGGCTAATAACTTAAGGCGTGGTGGCCCAGGCCTTTGATCCCAGCACTCGGGAGGCAGAGGTAGGTGGATTTCTGAGTTTGAGGCCAGCCTGGTCTACAAAGTGAGTTCCAGGACAGCCAGAGCTATAAAGAGAAACCCTGTCTCAAAAAAAAAAAGAGAAAGAAATAATTACACTATGACTATAATAGTTTTCAGCACTACCTATACATACAGATATTTGTTTATTTGGATTAAAAAGTACTAGAATCTTTGCTTTGTTTTAGTTCCTTGAAAAGCTTGACAGCATTCAAACTCATCTAAGACAATCTAAAAGAATACCTAGAGATTATACAGTGCACTGCTTCACATTGTCTCCTCGTAAGTATATAGTGGAACCAGCATGATGGAGTTTAATGATTTATGTTATTAGTTTGGGTGGAGGAGGATGGTAAAATACATTTGAAACAATAGCAATAGCCATTCCTTTGTTTGAAAATAAAACAGGATGAAACTTAGGAACTATACCTTTCAAGAAGTGTTTACTGCTTCATTTTTCAGAATAAAGGAGAACTTGAAAATTCAGCTATTTATTAACTCATTACAATTGCATAATTGATCACATTTTATTCTAAGAATAGTGTCATGAATGATGCTATGATTAAAAGGAACTTTCAAATATAAATGTCTTCATATTTTCCTAGAAAAAATTATTTTCAATAGATACTAAATATTTATAAACATTAAGCTAAATGTAATTTTAAACTGTGATAGTTTGCTATAGCACATTTTTACCCCTTGGGATTTTAAAACAGTAAGAGAGCTTGCATTTTCTACAAAGATATTTTTGAAATCTCTAAAGGACCATATGTAGCATGATGCAGAGGATGCCATGGAAACAAGAAATTAAAAACAACAAAACAATAAAGTTATTTCTTATGCATGCATAAGGCTTGCATAATTGCAAACATATTTTATTTCCATACTGCTAGTAAATGGTCCATCCTTTCTTCTCAAAGTTAGCTCAACTGTTTGAATCTTGTGTTATTTTTAACACTAACTGGATAAAACAAGATCCTTTGCTAATTTTACCCTTTCTAATTATTTGTTCTGTTTCCTTACAATTGATCGGAAAAAAAATACCTATAAAAAATATCTCAGGGCTCAGAAAAATACAATTACCTCTTTAAAAATTGAATATAAACAAAACATATATCATTTATAACTTTATTACAATATTTACTTGTGTATTGCTTCTTTCAACAAAACAAAAATCTTCCATAATTGTTTTCTAGTATCAGAATTTCCCAAGTCATAAAATGGTTTGCAAGGCATTGTATCATCTCAGAGCAGGAGATAACTGTTTGCATGTGGAAGCATTAAAACAATTAACCACACCTCCTTTACTAATACAACCATAATGGCTTCTAATTCTAGCCACAAATAAGTGTGCGTGAGTGTGTGTGTGTGTGTGTGTGTGTGTATGTATGTAAACATACATGTTACATTTGTGTGTGTGTGTGTGTGTTACCCTGAAAGATACTAATTACATAACAGCTTTGCTAGAAGGAGAAACAAAGAGAAGTAATGGTGGGGATTCTGTAGAGGAATCTTTGACACTTATGTAACTCCTTGTCAGGAAGGATCCTATAGCATTACATAAATTTCTACTTAAAGCAAGCTTCTTTTGTCAGTTTTCAGAATGTATGAAGTATATTCCAAGTGGAGAGTTTAAGTTTAAGTAACTCTATCAATCCTGCAACAGTAATCCCTAAAAGTCAGTTGGTATATCATGAAATTTAATAATATGTTGTTCCAGCTATTTATATTTTAAAATTCACAAACACTAGTACAGATTACAAGTTATCTCAAAATTTCAGTTGTATTAATAAGCATTCATTTTTCTCAATTAGTCATAATCAACTGTTTCAAAAATTTTACCAAAAAAGTAAGACTTCTTGCTCATATATACGATATAAAAGCTAGGATAGTTTTTTCCCATCAGAATAAGAAGGATAATATCCAAATTATTCTTAACATGCTAACTCTTTGTGAACTAATAGATTGTGTAGGACAGACAAGTCATCTGAAATTAATGAGTTGGAACTCCCTCTAATGTGCTCAGGGACAACATATTGTACCGTATATCAGAAAGCAAAAGACTGGGGCTACCCTAAAGAAAGGCAGGAAGAATTCAGAAATATATGTAATGAATTTCTGTATGTGTGAAATGGAGGCAAGAGACTGAGCAACAACCCAGAGACCTGCCTATAAACACAAAGGAACTGAGCCCAGAGACTTACAAACACAAAGGGACCAAATGCAGATTCTCTGACCAGCCAGAGAATGTGAACTTTGAGAAAGATAGCAAAGTCTTAAGAATTCTAAACAAATAATCAGTTGATTTTTAACGCTTAAGTAAACTACCAAATTCATCAGGCTGTAAACTATTTGGAAGAAACAGAAATCTGCTTGTAAAGCACATTTATTTAAGAAGAACCAATATGAAGTATGTCATTACAGGGTTATACACTGAAGGGTACAGAAGACAAGTGTCCAAGTTACAAGAATAAAGGGAAAAACAAAACAAAACAAACAAGACAAAAACAAAAACAAAAACAAAAACCTCCCCTGCCAGTCTAATGAGCAATCAGTACAGTTAAGAACAGGAAAATTGGAGTAATGCAAAGGTGAAACACGGATTTTCTCCCTTGGAAAGCATGGCTGCTCTAAGAATTAGGGAGGAAATTACTTACTAGTAAGTAAATTCCTCCCCACTTTGTGGCAGGTCCCAACAAAATCATACTATCCAGCAAGTCTCATATGGGAGGTTTATTGGGAAGGGACATAGAAGCAGATTTGAGAGAGGGAGAAAAGAAGAGGGGGGCAGGGAGAATTAGCTCTTACAGGGTTCCTGGCACATTCACAAAGGGACAGGCAACAGTGGCCATGACACATGTGCAAAAAGACAGACCCAGGAATGTTGCTGTCAAGTCTTCGGCTACTAGAGATGACATGTCTCCTTGTTGGGTCCCTCAAGAGCAGGGAAAGATGCCTGCTTGTTGTGAAGTCACTTCTAGCTGTCCATGGATGTGCCTGAGTGCCAATAGTAAGTATACACAAACTAGAGTACCTAACTGAAAAGATTAAACTATTCTAGATTGGAAACTTAACTATGAAATGTATCATGACTCAATTGAGGCACTATGCACGTTGATATAACATAAATATGATTTTATATAAAATTATATTACTCCTATATTTTAAAAATTGTTAAGAAA
Organism: Mus caroli; assembly: GCF_978045245.1. NCBI lineage: Eukaryota > Metazoa > Chordata > Mammalia > Rodentia > Muridae > Mus > Mus caroli. Next base: position 67,266,355 of record NW_028227265.1, read on the forward strand.
GCTATATACATGGTAAGTGGCCATAAGAATTGTTAGAAATGTTAGATTAATGCATTATAATACAAGAACATATATGAAGATAAAGACAGACATAGAAAATAAGAGTAAATTGGTAAGTCCCCTGCCATTCTCAGTTAGAATGTTAATGTATAAGTATCTAAGAGATCCTATAACTAGGCTACCAGTACATGCACACACTCAGACAGTAGGAAGTAAGTACAAAAGTAAACAGGTGTTAGAAGTGAGAGTCATTTCTCTAAAGGGGAATGTGGAACCTATTCTGAAGGGAAATGTCAAAGACAAACACAGGCATCCTTCAAAGTGGAGAGGACAGATTTTAATCTGAAATAGAAGACGACAGGAGAAAGGAATGAATGCCTCATGGAATGCTTTTCAACTGACATGTTCAGATATCACTGGGTATTTTAAAGAGGGAAGAAGGAACTGCAAGGGAAAAGATAAACAAAAGCAAAACAAATGAGAGTTGCACTAGACAGAGCCCTTCTGTGTTTGCTTCATGGCACTTGAGAAGGATGGGCTTCTTCCTACTCTACCAAAAAGCCCCAAGAGTGGCCCTCGCTCCTGCACTGACAATCAAAAAGCAGATCCTCTTTCGGAAACTGATATTTTTGTTTGTTTTATTTTTTGTTCTACTTTTCCTTTTCTTTCCATACAAACACCTTGAGGAAAGCTAGCATGAAGGTGTGTGTAAGACTCAATGCTATGCTAGAGTGTGTTCAGATTTCCTGGGGAAACAAAGCTTCCTCAAAAGCCAAGCTCAGAGCATCTCCTAAATCAGACAAACAGCAACTCTGTTAGAGATATGAAATACATAATCTTTATTCATTTGTGCTTATATTTCAACACTATTTGGATTTATAACTGCAAGTGTGCAGTTTTAACAAAGATCAAAATTTAAGAAAGGAGTAAAAGCAATGGGGTTTTATAACTAGCTGATGGAAAACTCTTGTATTAAAATAAAGAGGACAGGTGTTCTTCTCAACTCCCAGTATTGCACATTTGACCTAGCACCTTCTTTAGGCCCAAACAGAGATAACAGGTCATAATTTTAAAAGATCAGAATCTAGTTATTGTTTGGATACTGTTTTACATATCCATAGGCACTGATTGTAGAACTCAGAGTCTGTCCACTGGTTTTATTACCCTCCACATTTGAATGTCACAAACATTCAGAAATATCAGACAGAGCTTTTCCCTTGAATCTGAGAGACAGCCTTTTTATGTCTTCCGATGGCAATGCCTCAACTTACATTTTCTTTGTAAGTCCAGGTCCTACACAACTGCTAAAGTTTTTGACTTAAAGTTGAAATTTTTGTTTGCTTGCTGGATTCCTCTTATAAATAGTCAAATAAGCCATAATAAGCAACTACTTCTTATGGGCATTGCTGTCTTCTAGCAACAATAAAACAAAATTATAAAGAATAAAAGCAGGTTAAGCATGTTCTTGGATACAGCAATATCCTGTCCTAAACATCATAGTGTGTCCACAGTCATGTAGTGGTACTAGCCTACACAATGGGCCTTTGCCCAGTTTTATTTAGTTATGCTGTGCTGAAAAGATCATTATCAAATAAATAAGTACTCTTTATCCCTGTCATCTTTCTGCAACTCCTCTGCTTTCCTTCCTATCTCCTTCCTTCCTACTTCTCTTTATACTTGAATCTAATAAATATGAAAATTTGTTGGAAATAGTATTTTCCTTCTTAAAATTCAAATGTAGCATTCCTGGCTTAGCAACATAGTCCTATAATTGTAATCATTCTGGAAGCTAAAGCCAAGGGAATACAAATTCAAGACCAGCCTGGGCTGCAGACTAAGTTCAAAGCTGTCCTATCTAGTTAACTCAGTGAAATGTTGCATTACTTACTATTCTAACGTGATAAAACACCATGTTCAAGGTCACTTACAGAAAGAAGAGTTTGTTTGGGATTATAGTTCCAGAGGGATATGAGTTCATGGTTATCAGCGTGAAGAGCTATGGCAACTGGAACAGAAAGCTGAGTATTCACATACTGAACCATAGCTTGAAGCAGAGAGAGAAAAATGGGAGTAAAACAGAGAGCCTTGAGCTTGCAATGCCATCCACTATGGTGCACTTCAGGAGTAAATCAGGGCCTTGAGTTTACAATCCGCATCCATGACACACTTCCAAGACTAGAAAAGGACCTTGAGTTTCTAACTCCATCCATTCTAACACACTTCCTCCAGCAACGTCATACTTCTTTAATCTGTTTAAGACAATTAACTCTGAACCAGTTTTGCAAATGGCCAAGATCCTGTCACAAAATAAAACATAAACAAACCAAAGATTTATAGGTGCAACTTAATGGTAGAAGGCTTTACTGGTACAAAAGAAGTTTTATTCCCTTCTCCAGTACTACAAAATCAATGACTTAAGTAGTTTACAATTGATCACAGTCAGACCCACCCACTATCCCAGTCAGTCTGCCTGTGAAACAGCCTGCAGAGGTGAGTCGTACGTGATTCCTGGAGCCTAATTGTCTAGCTCTCAGTTTGCTCTTCCATCTGTAGGAGTCTCACAGGACCCCAGAAAAATCCTGATTCCCTGTGGAAACTTTCAGGGCCTAAAGATTAACCAGCTTGGAACCCTGCTCCACCAATCTCTTCCCTATTAGGTCTGCCCAGAACACAGACTGCAGAAGTGAGTTGCACAATGCCCACTAAGCTCCATGCTCTCTTTAGTCCTAAAGACCCTTGCTAGACCCCCCCCAGAGTCTACTACTACCCTATGAAGACCTCTGGAGACCCCAAGTACTATCACCTTAGGACATTTTCCCACCAATCCCTTAGAGTCAGGGACCATGACCTCCATTGTTTGGTCCCATGGCTCTGCACACCTTTCCAAGAAGTCCTGCTGCCATCAGGATCATCTAGCTAACACCAGGGAAAAACAGATGCCTAAAGGACAGCATAAAAACTCAATCAGCAAGACCCAGAACAATATGTCACCACCAGAGCCAATCTACAACAAAACCTGGGTTCCCAATGAAACTGAAGCACAAGAAGAAGATCCTAAACCCAATCTTATAAAGACTATAGATGCCTTTTAAAAAGACATGAATAAATCCCTTAAAGAAATACAGGAAAATACATCCATATAGGTGGAGGTATTAAAAGAAGAATCAAATGAACATAAAGAAATACAGAAAAATACAATCAAACAGGCGAAGGATATAAATAAAACTTTTCAAGACCGGAAAAAGGAAATTCCAGCAATAAAGAAAACACAAACTAAAGAAATCCTAGAGATGGAAAGTCTAGGAAAGAGAACAGGAATTACAGATATGCATCACCAAAAGAACACAGGATGGAAAAGCATAAAAGATAAGACAGAAGAAATCAATATATCATCAAAGAAAATGTAAAATCTAAAAAGCTCATGATACAAATCATCCAGGAAATGTGGGACATTATGAAAAGACAAAACTGAAGAATAATGGGAATAGAAGGAGATTTCCAGCTCAAAGGTCCAGAAAACATCTGCTGGAAGCTGACCCACAGATCACATGGACCGGGTTTCACCTGGGAGGCAAGCCACGGCTGAAAAGAAAGGGGAACTAGGCCGTCAAGAGAAAACTGGAGCTAAGTCAAGGTTCCTGATCAAAGCTCAAATGTTTAATAGATAACTGTGCTTATAAAGGGGTGGAGGCCCATCCCCTGCTAATCCATTCTTGGAGCCTGGAACCAGCTACAGGTGACAAGGTGCAGGATAGGGTGTAGTCTCCAGAATAGCTCAGCGGCCTCTCAGCAGGTAGCAGTGTCTTGAAGGAGAACAGCAGCAGTGGCTGAAGAATAGAGTCATCTAGGGAGGAAGGCTCCACCCTAGGTAATCTCCTTAGTGACAAACATCTTCAACAAAACTGTAGAAGACAATTTCCCTGACCTAAAGAAAGAGATGCTTATAAAGGTACAAGAAGCTTATAGAACATAGTTGAGCAAGGAAATCATGCCGCCAAACAGAAGAACAGACAAGGTTAAACTGGCTCAGACCCCAGAGAATCCCAGAATTGAGAATGGCACGACTGGGGCCAGATCCCTGTCAAATTACCTGATCTGGAACACATAAGCATGGCACCCCTCTGAGAAGACCATGACAAGCAATCACACAGCATAAAAACCTGGAGTTCTCTATGCCAAAGAGCTACATAGATAGGCCCACAGTATCCACCAATTGTTTTCTTTTCCTGAGCATTCATTCCTGTAAAATATATTTAATCCCTGGTTCACCCAGGAAGGTCTATGCATTCACATCCACCATCAAATATAACGGTTTGGACAAGTAAGGACCATCTGCTTTAGAACACCTTGAATCTTCCTTTTATTTACATTCCAAATGTTATCCCCTTTCCTGGTTTCCCCTCAGAAAGCCCCCTTCTCACCTCCCTCTGCTCACCAACCTACCCACTCCATCTTCCTAGCTCTGGTGTTCCCCTATACTGGGGCCTTTACCGGCCTTTACTGAAGCTGTCAGACTCCTGCCTTCCTTACAGAGCCTCCACTGCAGCCTAGCTCAAAGCTGACAGGTTCCACACCACCTCCACAGAATAGTTCTACGTGAAGAATCAGCTCTACCACTCCTGGGCATATTCTCATAAAATGCTCCACCATTCCACAAGAACACTTGCCCACTTATGTTCATAGCAGCTTCAATCGTAATAACCAGAAACTGGAAACAACCTAGGTGTCCCACCACTGAAGAATGGATAAAGAAAATGTCGTTTCTTAAAAACAAGGACATCATGAATTTTGCAGACAAATGGATGGAACTAGAAAATACCCTGTGTGAGGTAAGGACACATCTGATAGGAATCTAAAGGGTCCACCCAGCAGCCAATGGGAAAAGAAACAAGGACTCACAGCCAAACATTAGAACATTAGATGGAGCTCAGGAAGTCTTTTACGCTTGCTTGTTTTTGTTTTTGTTTTTGTTTTTCTTTGAGATGGGGTTTCTCTGTGTAGCCCTGGCTGTCCTGGAACTCACTTTGTAGACCAGGCTGGCCTCGAACTCAGACATCTGCCTGCCTCTGCCTCCCAAGTGCTGGGATTAAAAGCGTGTGCCGCCACCGCCCAGAGGAGTTCAGGAAGTCTTAAGGAGTCGATGGAAGAATTGAGGGACCTGAAGCAGGCAGGGACTCCACAGAAATATCTACAGAGTCAACTCACCTGAACCCCTGGAGACTCTCATAAACTGAATATCAACCAAAGAGCCAGCATGGTCTGGTTCTAGGTCCCCTGCACATATGTAGCAGGCAAGTAGTTTTCTCTTTCTTATAACAATATTAATGCATGAGGATTTTTATTCTTAAATAAAAAAAATAGGTAAATATCCTAAATGTATAACTAGGGTATGTAAAGCCTAGAAGAAGCTATAACATAAAATACTGCTCAGTTATGGTGTATTTACTCAAGAGTCTACAGAGGGTGACTAGGAAAATGTGAATCCTAACTTCTAGAAATCACAAGGAGTTGCACACATACAGAATGTCTGCGGTGACATTTCAGTCATGGTGCTTGTAGAGACATTCTTATCTTTACCCCAGGAAGAATTCAGTATTAGATATGTCACTGAAAGGAGAAATGTGAATAAAATTAACATACAGTTACAGCATGGTTTGGCACACAGAAATCTTCATTACAATTACTTTTGAAAACCAAGTTTGTAAAGAAGCAGAAAATACTTTTCATCCAAAAATCAATAAATTTGCATTCATATACTCTTAAAGTAAGAAATAATTATTTAAACTAATATTTGATTTTAATGAGGCTTTTGGATTTCACATTAAATTGGAAAATAAATTGTGCTTCTAGTGACATCACCACATAAAATTATACAATTAAATTAATAAAAGTAGTATCTTTGTAGCATCTTTATAGCATCCAAAAAGCAAAAAACAAACAAACAAAGAAAAAAAACAAGAGAAAAGTTACAACACTATAAGGAAATTAAGTATACTACTAAGATAAAGAAAAATTAAACAAACAGGGAGATAGTGAAGGCTATGAATCCGAAAAGTAAATGTTACTGAATTAATAATTATACAGCTCAATACAGAGTGCATGAGTTTCTATGCAAAATCCCAGCATACTTTTATTTTGTAGAAAGAAACAAACTTTTGTTCAAAAAGATAAGATGATGAAGATCCTGAAATAGCCTTACAACTGTGACAATGAGGAGTGGGGCTGGCGTACTTCCAGTACGTGATTTCAAGATTCACCATCCCTCTACAACAATTAAGACAATGTGCTATTGATGAAAGTGTAGACAAACAGATCAATAGAACAAAATAAAGAGGTTAGAAAAAAATGGACCCACACTTACATAGCCAATTGAAATTTAACAATGCTGCCAAGGTAATTCAAAAGAGAATTGAAGTCTTTAACAAATGTTTCTTGGAAAACTCCACATGCAAAATCAAAATTGTGAACCCTTATCTTATACAATGCAGAGAAATGTGTTTAATATGGATAAGAGACTGAAATGAAAAAGCAATCCATCCTTAGTGCCATTAGTCTTTTGCTTTACAATAATAGCTCTTGAAATGGCTATAGTCTTGAGTTAGGCTCCATAACTCTACCCCTAGTCTCCTCCAATGCCAAATCCCCTGAGAGTTAGCATTCACCTTTTTTTGTTTTCCTAGACAACTGACACCAATAATACTTCAGGTGGACTCACCTTACGGGCCAGCTGTGTAAAATTTGCTGTAGAGTCTGATTTCAGTGGCTTCTTCTTGCCCCTAACTGAAGTTGTTTATGAATTCATTCTTCCTTTCATCTCATTACTTTCATCACTTACTTTGGCTTTCTTGAAGCTAATCTTGTACAAACATCTTTGAGAACATACTATCAATCTCCTGTCTTCCCTCACATCTTCCTAATGTCATGACCCAAATGTAGCACTTGTTTGATTTAAAGATTTAATTTTATTTATATGACTATACTGCAGTTGTCTTCAGACACACCAGAAGCCGGCACTGGATCCCATTACAACTGGTTGTGAGCTACCATGTGGTTGCTGGGAGTTGAACTCAGGAACTCTGAAAGAACAGTCAGTTCTCTCTCTCTCTCTCTCTCTCTCTCTCTCTCTCTCTCTCTCTCTCTCTATTAGATACTTTTTCATTTACATTTCAAATGCTATCCTGAAAGTCCCCTATACCCTCCCCCTCCCCACCCTGCTCCTCAACCCATCCACTCCTGATTCCTGGCCCTGGCATTCCTCTGTACTGGGGCATATGATCTTCCCAAGACCAAGGGCCTCTCCTCCCATTGATGGCCTACTAGGCTAACCTCTGTTAGATATTCCAACTTGTAATAAGGACACATGCTCCACTATGTTCATAGCAGCCTTATTTGTAATAGCCAGAAGCTGGAAAGAACCCAGAGGTCCCTCAATTGAGGAATGGATACAGAAAATATGATACGTTTACACAATGGAGTACTACTCAGCTATTAAAAACAATGAATTTATGAAATTCTTAGGCAAATGGATTGATCTGGAGGATATAATCCTGAGTGAGATAACCCCATCACGAATGAACACACATGATATGCACTCACTGATAAGTAGATATTAGCCCAGAAACTTAGAATACCTAAGATACAATTTACAAAACACATGAAATTCAAGAAGGAAAACAAAGTGTGGGTACTTTGTTGCTTCTTAGAAGGGGAAACAAAATACTCATGTAAGGAGTTACAGAGACAAAGTGTGGAGCTGAGAAGGAAGGAAGGACCATCCAGAGACTGCTCCACCAGGAGATACATCCCATAATCAACCACCAAACCCAGACACTATTGCATATACCAGCAAGATTTTGCTGACAGGACCCTGATATAGCTGTCTCTGTGAGGCTATGCCAGTGCCTGGCAAATACAGAAGTGTATGCTCACAGTCATCTAGTGGATGGAACACAGGGCCCCCAGTGAAGGAGCTAGAGAAAGTATCCAAGGAACTGAAGGGGTCTCCAGCCCTATAGGAGGAACAACAATATGAGCTAACCAGTACCCCCGCCTCCAGCTGTGTCTCTAGTTGCATATGTAGCAGTCAGTTCTCTTAACCACTGAGCCACCTCTCCAGTCACTTATTTTTGTCATCTGAATGAAAAACATATGCATAGATGCCCTCAAACACACATGCATTAGGCTGTCCCAGTTGTATTCCCAAACTAGCCAATACCTAGCTCAAAATGTTTTCAATAGAAACTTAGAATTCAAACATGATTAGTAGATAATAGAATATGAACTAAATGTCATGGTCAGAACCAAATAGTAAAGTTATCCTAACAGAATGGATGTCTTAAGATGCCTTTGGGCCCTCTGTTCTCACTTTTCTCACCTGGGTTTTGTTGGTTTGTTTTGGATTCTGCAACCCCATCTTTGTTGAGATACCTTTGTAAACTGGATATTTTGAAGACAGACAGTATTTAAAAACTATTCTCCTATCTTCAGCTTTGGGGACAGAAATTAGTCACTGATGGTTTCCCTCAACAGGCTTATCCCTCTTATCCTGAAGTGAGGTTATCTGTCTACCCTGCTCATTTACAGTAGATTTCTGTACTTTCCACAGACATATGAAAGGGTTTGGGCGTTTCTGTTGTAGGGTTTTTTTGTTTTGTTTTGTTTTGTTTTGTTTTGTTTTGTTTTGTTTTGTTTTGTTTTGTTTTGTTTTGTTTTGTTTTTAATTCAGGACATATTTGTCTAGAAAAGAAAAAACCTTAGAGACGTTCTCAATTATCTCCTTCTGGTGCAATATATTCATGAGAAAATAGCTCAGATTTGTACTTAACATCAGAGAACTCCATGTAAGTTTTCCAAGCTGCTCTTTCCACCAGACAATGAGAAATGCCAACTATAGGCATAGAATCTCTACAGGATTTATGTCTATTTTATTGAAAACAAATTACAAAGAACACTCGGTGACACAGTTTCAATTCTCTCAAAGATTGTGCATATATTTTTATTTGATAAGTGTTTTAAGTTGTAGTTATATGCAATGATCCTCCAATTTGCAATGTATATATTGAGTAACTGCCAAAGAGGTATCTATCCCAAATCTTCAAGGTAAAGAGCTGAGGATTTAAATAACCATGGCAAAAGTTTAAATACCAATTTGGCAAAAGTTGAGGTTAATGGGTTCAAAGAATATATGATTTCCTTGAGCCTTCTGTGCATGGACACTGCCTTAACCAGAATCGTTGGGGTGGTGGTAGATATCTCCAGCTATGTTATTGTAAGTTTTCCTTTAGACACATAAGGCAAGTTCAGCCAATATTTCTTTTCTCATCTGCCATGTATATGATATTGTCAGTGTTGTAAATAAAATGAGACTGTTGTTGTTTTTAATTTTTCATAAACATTTTTTCTACTCCTACTTGGGTTAGCAAATTTCTCATTAAATTTTTAATTAGCACATAATACAATGAGGTTGATGGGTGCATTCCCAGGCCCATATATTATCATACCTTATTCTCATATATTCACCCCATTACTTTCCGCTGTCTCCCCTGCACTTCCCACCTAACCCCCCTCTCACTCTCTGTGTAATCTATCTACCTCTGCTTTCAGGTTTCAGAAGCCTTGTCGACCATGCTCCTGTACCAGCCATGACATTAGTGAACAACCAAGACTGTGCAAGTGCACTGCCAATCCTTTCCTCTTCCTCTCCTATCTCCTTCTCCCCAACCCTGCTCCTTTACTTTTTGTCCTGACTATAGACATCACACAGGTCAAGTAGGTAGATAATATCCTTAGGGGCAGGACTGACAGACAAGAATCTTATAGAAAAGTTATCAGGGTTTCTCTCTTCTGCTGGGACCACTTTGTGCTGTTGTCTACACTGTAAGACTCTCCAGAGGGGTTGGGTGGTTATAACTAAGAGAGATCATAGATCTTGAAAAACATACTCCATTTTTTACTTTTCCTCGCTATCTTAGTTAGTGTTTCCATTGATGTGAAGAGAGATACGATGACCAAGGCAACTCTTGTAAGGACAAAATTTACTTGGGGCTAGCTTATAGGTTCAGAGGTTCATTCCAATATCATCAAGGCAGGAGCATGGCGACATCTAGGCAGCTGTGATGCAGAAGTAGCTGAGAGTTTGACATCTTGATCTGAAGGCCACTAGGAGAAGCCTAACTTCCAGGAAGCTACATTGAGGGTCTTAAAGTCCATCCCTTCAGTGACACCCTCACTCCAACAAGGCAACATTTAAGCTCTCTGGGCCAAGCTTATTCATTTTACCACACTCATAATCTCGCTTCTTCCCTGCTTGTCTTTGTCTCCATCCAGGTTATTGACTCCATGAAAGCTCCAACCAAATTAGCACATGGTTCTGAAATAAACTAAGAAACAAATAAACCATCAAATAACAAGTAATGTGAATCCAGAGTTAATTGTTAAGTTGAGAGAAAAACATAATTTAATATCTACTTCTTGATTTCATAATGGAGAATTTACTAGAAGATGACAGCAAGGTCTTTCTTATGCAATGTACTTTATATAATGAATAAAAATAAAAATATAGTGGTTAAATATGTCAGGATTAGAATGGAACTGCACTTTTTCTTAGATTCTGTCATATCATTTATATGTGACTATACTTGTTTCTGTACTTAATATTTCAAATAGAATGTTTCCCTGTTTTCTGACTTGGTCTTAATATGACAGAAATTTTCAAAACCCAGAAAATATATTTGTGATTATTCAGTCGAAGGTAACAAATTAAAAGTTGTTCAGACATGTAAACATTTCTAGAAGTGGAATCAGAAATAACGTTGCACATAAGTTCCAAACTTTGCTCTCTGATCCAGGTTTTTAATGTGTTTATATATGAACCATAGGCAACATCCTCCTTGATTAAAGCAAGCATTAGCGTCCTAATGTGTTTTTATACTACCCATGTATCATCCTCCCCAATTAAGCCATGTATTAGATGAAGCCAAATCCAATGTAAGAAAATAATATTAGCAGGATAAGAAGGAGATATAACCAACTTCCTTCAATTTGAGGAACACTTGACTATGATGACATTTGAAATCTACTAAAACATTATTCCATGAAGAATGAAATACAGATTGAATATTTGGAATTCTTCAGATCTCTACTGATTTGAGATGATAACCCAGAAACAGATAGGCAGTAAAAGAATAGGTAGCACATGGTCTCAGATCTTCTGCTTTTTTGGGGAGGGGGTGGAATACTAAAGTTATTCTTTTTTTTTTGTATTTACATACATACGTTTTATTAGATATTTTCTTTATTTAAATTTCAATTGTTATCCTCTTTCCTAGTTTTTCCTCCAAAAATCCTCTATCCCCTCCTTCCTCCTCCTGCTCCCAAACCCACCTACTCCCATTCCTGGTCCTGGCATTCCCCTATACTGGGGCATAGAACATTCACAGGATCTAGGGCCTCCCTCCCATTGATGACCGACTAGGCCTTCATCTGCTACATATATAGCTAAAACCACAAGCTCCACCATGTGTTTTCTTTGATTGGTGGTATAGTTCCAAGGAGCTCTGGGGGTACACGTTAGTTCATATTGATGTTCCTCCTATAGGGCTTCAGTCCCCTTCAGCTCCCTGGGTATTTCTCTGGCTCCTTCATTGGGGACCTTGTGCTCCATCCAATGGGTGACTGTGAGTATCCACTTCTGTATCTGCCAGACACTGGCAGAGCCTCGCAGGAGACAGCTATAGCATTGTCCTGTCAGCAGGCTCTTGTTGGCATCTGCCTAGTGACTGGGTTTGGTGGTTGTTTATGGGGTTAATCCCCAAGTCGGGCAGTCTCTGGATGGTCATTCCTTCAAGCTCTGCTCTGAATTTTGTCTCTGTAACTCCTTACATGGGTAATTTGTTCCCCATTCCAAGAAGGAATGAATTATTCACAAATTGGTCTTCCTTCTCAAGTGAGTTTCATGTGTTTTGTAAATTGTATCTTGGGTATTCTAAGTTTCTGGGTTAATATCCACTTATCAGTAAGTTTATATCATGTGACGTCACTCAGGATGACATCCTCCAGTTCCATCCATTTGCCTAAGAATTTCCTAAATTCATTGTTTTTAAGATCTGAGTAGTACTCTATTGTGATCTTCTGCTTTTTAAGCTTTGACTGAACAGACAATTGATTGATCCTCTTCTAACCATTACTTCTCATTTTTTAACATAAACCATATGAAAAGACTATGCAAAATAATTGAAATAATGCTTTCCTATAACTAAGGAGATTGGTGTTGCACACATGTCACTACTTCATATACAAAATGTATCAGAAGTATAGTAAAGAGATTGTCTCTCATATCACCTAAAAGAGAATGTCAAAACTATTAGGGAAAAAATCAGACTACCCACATTTTATTTTAATTATTAATTTTAGTTATTTGTGTGTGTGTGTGTGTGTGTGTGTGAATGTCAAAGTAAAACTTACAGGAGTAATTCCTTTTACAATGTAGATATCAGTGATTAAACTCAAGACATCAGGGTTGGCTGCAAGAGCCTTTAGAAATATGACCTCTAGCCATCCCAAGCCTATGTTTATTGTCAGCAGTGACAGATAAGATATTTAGTGAATATAAAGTGCACTCCAAATTTAAACATTGAAACAGAGGCTCACAAATGTCTACTAATGTTGTCAACATCATCTGCAACCTTTACCTTAAAACTTTAAAAATAACTAAACTGATTTCAAAGGAATCAAGGGGGTCAAACTTTATAATCTATTATGTGAAGAGACCAAAGTTTCACATTTATAAATCTTTACTTGTACATCCTTCTATCTTTCAATGAATACTGCCTTTATATATTTAGTAGCTGTATATACAATATCAATTTATTTCTCAGTATCTTATAAGCTGGAAAATACAAGAGGTTGAATAATTCTATATCTTATAAAAAGTTCACTTACTGACTAAAGTAAATTCCTGATGCCCTAACAGATTATACAGGGCAGTTCTTTGAGGCTGCTTGAGAGTAAAAATCTTATCTGTGTTGGATGCAACTTCAGGATCTCATCACTTCTTGAGGCACCACTCATTAGCATATGGGTATAAACTTGGAATTGTGTTTAACCATATGATTCTAGGGTAGGGGAAATAGCTTTCTGACCATAGAAAAGAATCTCATTTTCATTTTCTTGAGACATTTATTTTCTGTTAGCCCTCCACCCTCTTAGTTTATAGGAGATTCAGTAATTGTATTTAAAGTACTAAACACATGGTAAAGTAACTTTCAGGTTTCTGGTTTGGCTTCTCAGGCAGAAGCAGTATTATTGACAATACATAGAATATGGATCTTGAGAGAAGTGCTCTGCTCTCAGTTTTCACATTTTAAAGATGAGATGTATTTGAAGATAGCCAGTCCAAAATGAGTCATGCAAGTATTTGAAAAAAAAAACAAAAACAAAAAACAAAATTCTAGCTCTAGAGCAATTTTTACCCATCCTATTCTAAGACTGTGTAACATAGGTAGAATGTTGGTGCTGTAAACTCCTAGTAAGACCTTTTGGTATGTCATATGTCACCATACCAAAATCTCTGGGGGAAACTGGGCTAAAATAACTGGAAATGTAGTCAGGTAGATCCTATTCACTGTCGGATCTAAGACTGTATCAAACAGAGTCAATTTGTACATGTGAGATGGAGCTCAGTGTTTGCTTCTTTCTCTTCTGTGAACCATGAAAGCAGTTAGAAACATTACACTCCTGCCTGCTTTCCCCCCTTTGGAATGATGCTACTTAAGACATAGATTTCACAACCACCATTTTGTTCTTTACCGCATACATACATTTCCTTTACATATAGTGAAGATAATGAGGGCAATCTCAGCTGTATCTTTTGAAGGGTTATAAAGATATGTAGTTTTCACCACCAAAATCCAGCTTTATGTTGTAGATGAGCAATATTTTTCTTAAAACCTCTCTTTAAACAGAACTGCCATCAACGTATATTAGCTCACTTGGTAGCCTGTTTAAAGTAGCAATGGAGACTGTGCACATGTGCAATATGATAGCAAATTTAACAGCAAGGCATGGTGTTCATGGTCTGTGAGTTCCCATAAAATTATACAATAATTGCACATTCTCCTGTTGCTTCAAAGATGCACATATATTTCTTAGAGCCAATAAATATGTTATGTCACACACACTGTTTCCTTGGAAATCAGACAGTTGTGTTGCTATTGAAAAAGTGCTGAGTAATATATTAACTACTTAGTAGTATAGGAAAGTGAATCAATTCAAGAATAGTATTTACAGCTGGGAAGATGACTCAGTGGATAAAGCATTTGCCCTGTGACCATAAATGGTCAGATCTGCCACAGTTAATGTTTTCTTAGCAAGCTACATGTAGGTTATTTGTGTCTGATGCTTCCAAACACTGAGTCACATTGTTCTTGCTACTGCAAACACCTGATATTTATCAATGAGTTCAATTGCGACTAAAATTCCTGCACAACATCACATAGTAGTAGAGGTACTAATGGAAGTAGTTGTCCACAGATATTTTTTTGAATTTTCCTACACCAGAAAAATTTGCTTGCATGAGAAAATGTTATCTGGAAATGAGTCATGAAAATAAACTCACTGCATTTGCACCAAATGGGGGCTTTCATGATTTCATTCAATAAGATCATAATCTGTTATCATTTTCATAAGATTTACTGTGACAACCCAACCCTCAAAATTAGTTTTTCATTAATTAACTAAACATCCAAAAGTGGACATGCTTTTGTTGCTGCCTGAATAGAAAGAAGAGGTTAGCCTTCCCTCCATTCACTAATTTCTCAGCAGGTACGAACATATAAAATCTCATTTCTATCTTTCTATATTCAGAAGTATATTCCTAATGTGAATTTCATGGGAGCATGCCATAGAAATTCAAGGACTTTATTTTCATACTCCAGTTTCTAATGGTAAGAAAGGCATCGTTTACTCACCTCCAATGTGGGCTTTCCTATCACAAAGGAAAAATTAAAGTACCGCCTGTAGGGTGCCATTTACACATAGTCAGAATACAAAGGGGAAAACGTAGAACTATTACAAAGCTGAAAAGAGGAAGTAATGTCTTCGTTGTAATGGCTTTTTGATTGCCGTTTGCAATATTCTTGCTTTACATTTTTCTTTTAATGCAAGTGCTACTTTCTCAATGGGACACACACATAACTGTGAGCAATAGCAGTAATGTTATATCCAATAATTGCCTGACGCAAGCTCCCTGACTAGCTGAATTGAATTTCGGTTTCTAATATAACTAATGTATGCTAATATGATTTAAATTGCAGGGAACTGAAAAACACTTGATTTTATTACATTGGAAAAACCATTGGTCTTAATTTCACCAAATGAATTATTCTCATATTTAAAAAAAAAAACTTATTCTGTAAGTCTCTCCATGCATAATAGGTTTTGTTTAAGGAATAACTATATAAATATACATTTTCAAGTTGATATTTTAAAACATATTTGCTGTATCTATAAAATATAATTGCTCATATTTTGCTGATTTAGTATTTCAAGTGAGAAGTTGGGAACTTAATTCTATTAAAAAACAAACAAACAGTTACCTCATGTCTTTCTAGACATAGCTAACTATTCCATTTTTAAATATTAACTTTCAAAAGAATTAATGCTTATTAAATACTTATTTAAAAGCTATCCTGTTTATCCTTTAAAAAAATTCCCCCGAGTCACATCAATAGGAAAATGACATTGTTCTGTAGTAGGTGCCATATCAGTTTCAGAGTCCACTGAGAGCACAACTCATGATCTGATGTCTTATTCACAATTTTATCTGTGATATGGATAAATCTTCTGAGCTTCTACCCATAGGCAACTGCATTTGGTCACCTTGCATAGAGACTGAGATAGGTGGACATCAGGGTTCTTAAAAAATAACCTTAGAGTACTTGAATTTCTTTGCAAATTGTCCACTTTAAATAACTGATAGAAATGTAGGTGCAAGATCCAACTCAGGCCAAGGACTTGCAGAGATAAATTTGTTTAATTTTTTAAAAGTGTTTCCTCCATCTCCTGAAATAAAGCAAGAATGCATGTTCTCCTTTCTTAAAGAAATTAAGTAAGGAGATTTGATATAATCTGTATTCTGGCTAGGAGGGAAATTAGCTCCTCTTTTATTGAAACTTATAGCAATAAAAGGAGGGCTATATTACAGAAAAATATCCCTTGATAGAGCCCATCATAGCACTGTTGTCTTACATAACTACATACATAGACTAACTCTGTATGTGTGTGTGTGTTTGTGTGTGCGTGTATAAATTAATACTGCATTCACATTTTTGCATATAAGGCAAAGAAAAAAGTTTGTTCATGAAATATCAGTCAAATACTTCCTGCTTTCAAGAAATGTTTCATTGGTAACAGGAACTACCTTCACACTTGGGTAAAATGAACGGATGTTTAAAATGTATGATTTATTACCAGTTACATTCCAAATGGAAGTAGAGTAGTACTCTAATATCACTAGAGAACGTGTTTGTTCTTCTAGCTTCCCAAACCTCATAATAATTAATAATTATAATTACAGTCTTTAAAGGACAAACTTTAAACCTCTAGACAAACCCATCTCAAATCACTGGATGTGCTAAAGACCTTTATGTGATTAGATGCAAATAAAGAAGCAATTAAGTCATCATTCATTAGTACTAATGAGCATGTTATTCAGGACTGTTTCTCAAGTGAAACAAAATGGGACTGATCTGCGAGAAAATGTTACTGTGTGAATAAAATCATAATCTCCAGTGCTAGCAGAACATTTCAATGTGTGACCAATGTATCAAAGTTTCTAAACAATGTCAGTGACCACAGTACATCCATCAAAACCACTTTACACACTCCTGAATTCAGATAGGAAAAAGAACTCTTGAGATTTATGTTTTAATGTTTCTAAGATGCCACATTCTTCATTACAAAGTCTATACTATCTTCTTGTTTCCATTAGGATAATGTTGCATAAAACCATGGCTAGTCAATTAGCTGATGAATGAGGATTCATGTGACTGTTTTCAGTTTATAGAATACCAGTGTTTATTGTTCATACATATTTTATATTGCCATATGACTCTGCTAATACTCATTATGTATTATAATTATATATTATATTATTTGTATATATTTAATTATACATTACAAGGAAATGTGTAGCAAAGGGGCTTTGATATATTATGCAATACTCAGTTGTGGGAACCTAGAACCCACTGGTAATATTTGTATTTCACTTGAATTTTTGGGGCAAACTCTAGAAAGCTATGTTTCGAAGCCGTTAGGAATGAAGATTTCAAAGTATGGTAAGGTCTGATTTACAATTTTCAATGCTTCATGTTTCATAATAAACATCTTTATGTCGCATGCAGAGCAGCATATTTTCTATACCTACACTTGCACTACTTATGACAGGAGAAGAGATCCTCCAGGAGAGTACTCCTATCTTTTTAGAAACCTTGGCTTTTTCTTCATAATGAAAACATCAACCATTTTCTAGATCAATAAGAGACACAAAGTTACTGCTCCCACATGATTAACAAGAATATTCTTTAGTTATTTAGTTAAGTGTGAGAATGGACGTTAGCAAACACCTCACATGACTCTCAAGACCAAACTGGTTTTAAGTGTCATACTTGAGAGTCACCTGAGTATGATTTGTTGGGTAAGACCTGTGTTCAGGTTTTCAAAGCCAGAAGTCCATCACAAATTTCAAGATTCCTTTATCCTACATATCTGTAGCTCTACTTGAAAAGAAAAATGAAATCATATTCCATCCTGTGCTGCTCAAGTTATAACCAATTTCCAGAGCTCAGAGTATCTAGGAAACTGATCAGTACCTTTTCAGACATATTTTTTTCAGATAATTACGATATCTGAGTTGCAAATAAACTGTGTCTTTTCCCTCATCTGAAAAGATATCCATGAATTTCCTTATGAAGCTTTCTGGAATTATAGATTACTATGCTTTGGGTTTATGTTCCTTTAAAATCAAGATTATTTACACACTCACATTATTTACAAGATCCTGCACAAGCTAACATCCTCCATTTCCAGTGTCTCAGAAATGCTGCATGTCAGTGCTCACTCTCAGTCTCATTGGGCCCTCACTCTATTTACTATGGAATATTGTATCTGATGTATTCATATTTACTCATGAATTTCATAAGGTGAAATGCCTATTTTAAAAGTGATGCATATTTGACATTTTATTGACCTCTTGCTTTCCCATATGCAAGACCATGTTTTTTTTCTATGAGAAAATTGTTTTCTATCTCTCGGGACTCTGTGCAGAATAATCGCCTTTGAAATATTTGGAGAAAAACCTGGGAGACTCACAATGTTCACAAATACAACAGAAAATAAATTTCACTGTTTGTATTGCCGAACTAATACAAGCATACTATTAACTTGTATAGTAGCCACTACTTTTACATTATTTACATATGAAACACAAATTATGTAAATATCTGCACAGTATCTCTTTTTATATTTTTATATTTTAAAGCTTCATTCTACCCATATATAGAAGGCTAATTAGTCCAACTAGTTTTGATACTTTAACTTTAGGATCATTTGATAACCATGATTTCCAAAGTTTTTTCTTTTATTAATAATTAAAGCAACACTGTGAGATGAATTTAAGTTGAGATTGTAATTATAAGTTGGATATTATAATTTTGTTAAATAGTAAAATATAGTTGAATATATATGATTAAGACTTGAAACAGTTATAGAGTGAAGAAACCAAAAACTATTGGCTGTGTTTATTAATTGAACTTTAAATGAAAACTGAGCCATAGCTTTTCTATTTAGAATATTTTTGAATATATAATCATTCTGAGACATTGAAAAAATAGATCGCTAAGTAATCATATTTGGCAAGATAATTCACATCAAAGTCATGAAATGCTCCAGTGTAGAATTTTTTGTTTCTTTTGTAAATAGGCATCATGTTATTGAACTTATCTACATCATTATTTCTTATCAGAGGGCGTTGGTATCTGTATTTGTGATATATTGTGTTTCTGGTAGCTGTAAAGAAATAAAATTGCTACCAGCCAAACTTATATTTCATATTCTAAGCTAAAGCCCATGGAATGAGTTTTGGAATGTTTTCTACTAAATTTTGATTTGTAAGCAATCAAAAAAGAAAATAACTAAATATCTTACTAAAGAAGTTGGTATACTACCAAGTATCCCCAGCTGTGTACTTATTGCCAGTATTTGTGTAGAGCCAACAAGAACAATACTGTTATGGGGATAACCTCCACTCTCCTGATTGTATTTTTAAGCCTGCTCCACAATAGAAAATCCAGGTCTGAACTTGAAACTTGGTCAAAAAAAAATCTATGGCTGACAGTTCATAGGTCATGTAAGTGAAACTACTACTATTGATTTGCTCTATGGATATTATATCAAACACTGCCTTCCAAATATTTATATTTATACTCATAGATTAGTACTTTGGTCACAGAGGCTTCCTTTTGCTGTTGTGGACAACAGTCAATGCAGATACTCATTACCAAGCCAAGTGCTGAGAATAATTCACTTTAAGTGAATAGCCCTAAGTAGGATGATGACATTAAAATCTCTCTCCTACCTAGACACAGGAAACATTTCAAATAAGAGAAAAGAAGGCGTGTAAGAGCCAGAAGATGGGAAACAATGATATATTGCTTTATTCTGGATTAGACATGGTTGTTGTATTACAAATTCAGTAGCCATTGTTAACTTCATGAAACATGGATGACAGCAACCTATTCAACATTTAGCATGTGTATGAAAATAACTTGTGAGTCATCCTTCCTATTTGAAGAACGATTTAGCAGTTGATGACTCCTGGGAGAGGAAAGATAATTTTGGGGAATAGTGTAGCCACTGATAGGTTGCCTATGTTCCAAAGCCTCAGGACAGACAATAAACATGTGGACAGCACTAATCAAAGTAAGTGAGACATTAAAAAAAAAAATGAAAGAAAAGAACATGAAGTTCCAAGGGGATGGAATCTGAAAAATATTTAAGAGGGAAACAGGAGGATGAATATGTGTGTGAAAATATTAAGAACTAAAAATATTTAAAAGTGCCCTTATTGTGATATTAATCTATAATTGTTGTTAAATAATTCAATTTTAAGATTTTATGCTGACATCTAAATTGAGTCATAAATCTGTACCCTCTCTGTGTCTCTGTCTTATTATACCTGTCTCTCTCCCTCTCATTTTCTTTATGTTTCTATTTAGTATACAGTGCTTCCAGTCTAGAGAATATATATATGTTTATTTAGGTATGTGCACAGTACATGTGTGCCACCATGTATACAGGTCAGAAGTCAATGAGAAGTGCCTTTTAGGATCACTCTACCTTTTAATTTTTGACCCAGCTCTCTCAGTGGTCCTAGAGGTCACTAGGCTGATGGTCTCCAGGGATCTTCCTGTCTCTACTTACCTCTTGCACTTGCAGTTAGAGACACAGTCCACTGTATCTAGGTCTTTCTTGAGTGAAGTTGATGCTTATGAGAGGCATTTCAAATTCTCATTGGTATAGAAATTCATCTTGATGGCATTTTGCTGTTGTCTTAAAGATTTAAATCTTAGTTTTGACGGATGCATATTTGTAAATATTTGAGTTAATATATGATATTTTGAGTCATATGTATATATAATAGGTAGTGAATAAATTAAGATAACTAGCACATCTATCAGATTAAAGTCAAATTATGATAATTAGCATATTAACCCCTATTAGAGTATTATAATTTGCTTCCAGTGAATAGATTTAAAAACATCTCTGGAAATATAGAGAGATTATTGTCCATTGATTTTCACCTGTTGTGTAACATAATGACAGACATTTCTATTAAAGTATAGCATTTTACCCATATAAGAAAATACAATTCAATTTAAAATTAAGGTTTAGGATATTATCTTTATGTGTAAATTCAGTACATATGCTATCAGAAGGAGGGCAGATATAATAATTTTGGATATAATTATATTGTTTTAAGATAAATTTTTTTTGTAGATTCCATAAGTATGATACACTGATTTTTTTTTAGGTGTGGGGAATTTATATATTCACATATTTTACATAATTTAGGTTTTTTGTTTTTGTTTAGAGACAGTGTTTCTCTGTGTAGCCCTGGCTGTCCTGAAACTCACTCTGTAGACCAGGCTGGCCTCGAACTCAGAAATCCACCTGCCTCTACCTCCAGAGTGCTGGGATTAAAGGCGTGCACCAATCTTGTAAAGGTAATTTTTATGGTTAAGTTTAAAAGTTGCAGAAACAAAATGCCAGGTGTCGTGATCCATGCCTACAATCCCAGCATTTGGAAGATCGATGCAGGAAGATCTTCATTTGCAGGTCATCATCAGTTACACTGGAATTCAAGAGCAGTCTGTTCTATGATATCTAAGACCTTGGGGGGGGGGTGGGAGGGAGAGAGAGAGAGTTAGTTAGTTGTGTTTATATCTTCTTAGGCACGATTTAGAAAGTTATTGTGGGGAACCACCTTTATAAATCTAACTTGATTTTATTTTAAAAACACTTTGTCTGTCATTTCATTTCTATAACCAATATGCCTGAGTGTAGCTCATTATAGCCCTCTGAGGATTAACTGCTACTGTAGTATCCAACTGTGGGTGTTGACTGCAAGTGTCATGTCTAAAAGTATAAAGATGCTATAACGTGGTTCTGTGGATACGACACAGGCTCATTGCCATGTCATTCAGCTGCATTGTACATACATTCTCTCCAAATTCTTGTTTCATTTTTTATTAACTGTGATACTTTGCACATACCAGCTTATGAGTGGGTCCTACAGATGATGCACCTCAAGTGTTCAGAGTGTCTCACCATTCACACTGACAGTGCTTCCAGACTAGAGAATATTATGACTGAAAATGGCTTTACAAGGTTCGTACTTCCATCACTAATCACGTCTAATCCAGTTTCTGCAGACAAACACCAATGGCAGTTCTTCAAAGCCTTCAGGAATTTTCTGTCATGCTAAACTCAAGTCCACCTGTAGTTTCTAAGATTAAAATTACATAACTGCTTCTTATTAACCCAGAAAAATATCTCCTACTGTATCATTTCTGGTCACCAGATGCAGGTCAGGCACCTTTTCACTCCACCTTCCTAGCCTTTTAAATCCTCCTTTAGAACCTTTGTTACAAAGACATTCTGTTCCTTGAATGCTATATCTTTTTTTATCATAGTCTACACGGCATGGTAGGACATGCAGACCAAAACTTCAGTATTTCATCCTAAAAGAGAAAACAAATAAGCTGTGCCTGTGAGTGTCATATCCACTAGAAGACTCCACAATGTACCGCTCCCTTGTATAACTTTATGTCTTATGTATCATCTTCATAAACTTTTTTATTATTTTTTGTTCTCTATCCTCCAACCAGAACTGGTCTGTCTTCTACATCACTTTAGTTTCCTCACCTAAAATTATGAGTAAAATAACAAAGAGACAAATCAACACACATGACAACACACAATGTAAAACTCTTCCATTTTTGTATCAGTGTTGCTATTTTAAAGAATACTTTGTGTAGTAGAGATCAAATATAATGTGAGAACAGAAATATTAGTATGAAACCCTGTGAATACTTTTTTTAAGTACACCAGGTTTAAATAACATAGAGTACAAGATTCTTGCTGTGACCATGACTTTAGAATCTTAATAATAATATATTTGATTTGGCTGAATATTCTAGCTAAGAGTCACCCACTCAATTCGAAGAAAAAAAATCAAAGTACAGGACCCATTTAAAAAAAAAACCAATTAGACACTACTGCTGTTTCTTATTACTTTAAGTCACAAAGTTTCTTTAAAGTTGTCCCACGGAGCAAAATGCATGTTTTCAAACACAAAAAGAAATTTCAAAGCATCACCTTCCATCTCTAATAGCAACAAAGTATATTTAATTTCACTTAAAAAGTCACAGGGTCAGTTTTAAGCTTAATAATAGTATTTAGATTACAAAGACATGCACTCCTGTCAGAGGATTCTTAAAATACTCCACAGAAGCCCTATATCCATTAACATTTCATGGATGACAGGAAAGAGTAACAGCACCTGACAGACCACATTATTAATCTAGTCACTGTGGTCATCATGTCAATGTAGTTTAACAGGGCTTAGACACAGGACATTGTCCCAAAAAGTGCTATGTCTAAAGTATTTTTAGGCTGTTCTCCTTCTGTAAGAAAATTCCCAGATTGAACTCTAATTTGACAAAGTAAAAATCCAGGCAAATTATATGTCAGAACTTCAGCTCATGGTACAGAAAGAAGAGAAACCAGATCCTGAAGACTATTCCAGTTCAGAGCTGCATTTGTTCCCAGGAAGCACAGCATTAGAAGGTAATTCTACTTGACTGAAACATCTAAAGACCCTAGAGAGTCTTTAGATAAGCAATACTGATCAGGAAGGCTTTATCTAATTGTTTTACTAAGAATATATATCATGAAGGACCAGCATAGTTGGTGGCTGAAACTCCAGTTATTCATTGCATATCTTCACATAGCTAATGGGATGATGTCACTGATTTGAGAACAGAGGTCTATAAATAGAGATGGAATCAGTGTGCTAATGGCTTGTTATAAATGACTTGGGATTCTGTTAAAAAGTCTTCTCCGTGTTTTAGAAGTTTGGAGCTTTTTTACTGACTCTATCTACCTATGACACATCTTTTAGCTGCATAATGCCTCAGAGCCTTGTTTCCTTTACTTCATTTTATATCAACTGAAATGAAAACAAACTCCCAAATGAGTGTCTGAATGAAACACATTTCATCATTATACACCCCACCTGTGAATAGATGCTCATCTGTACACTATGTAATAAATAAGGAAGGTAATGTCTGCATGTGGAAACTTCTGAAATAGATATCAAAGCTGAATATATCAGGCCTCTGAGTGTCATTTTTGTAACTGTTTCTACAAAGATCCTCCATCAAATCTAATACCTTCTTACTTTCAAGTGCAATATTATAAAGTTATATGTGAAGTATGGTGGACAATGACAGCATAATTTCATAATGGTTTAATTCAAAAAACAAACTGCTGATTAGTAATTATGAAATGCCCAGGATTAAAACATCTGGGGAAGTCAGCACTACCATCCCATGTTGTGGCCTAAGATGCTGATGCTATCCACAAACCCAAAATTAAAACAAAACAAAAGATGCCTATTGTTATGTAGAGCACAAATCTTGTTATCGTTATCCCCTAGAAGGACATATAAAAGTTATGAAATGAGTAGTACAAGGGATAATGGAACAAATCAAGAGCTCTAATCACTTGTAATATGATAATCAAAGCAAAACACATGGGTACTACTTTAAGTCAGTATTTTTTTCTGTAATATGATGTTTCTCAAGCTGTGTGTATGTATGCCTTATCATTTAATCTTTGTGTTCTTACATGGAGAATAATTTTTGTTCTTACTTATGGCATTGAAGCAAACAGCCTCCTCTGTAACCAGGGAAACTCGTAGACAAACTGCAGTTCTTTATCTCTTACCCCACTCACATATATCCGTCCTGACAGTCAACCCCAGCTCTGTAGCAAACCACCTGGCTTGTCCTCACCTTTCTCTGTGGACAAACTATTGGATGACAGTGATCCTCATCTTCAAATTCCCTTCTCCCTACTCATCTACCAGCCCAGATCCCAGATCCAGCACACATTTCCTTAGTATCAAATAAGCAAGCAAAGCAGGTAGATCAACTACAGACTTCCACTTTCTCTCCACTCCACCATGTACAGTCTCACTGTCTTTTCTCAGCACTGTATCAGACCACTTAATGTGGCCTCTCCTCACTCTCTACCTCTAATGCCAGTGTGCTAAGCAGATTCTAGGCAAATACAAGGCTTTCCTCTCTCCAATGGACCCCCTCAGTCTCTTCTTTCTAATTGATCTCATTTCCAAGTATCAGCTCCCAATACCTAAAAACAAATTTAACAACAAACCTGTAAGAGTCACAATTAGCAGGTTCGAAGAAGCATTCCCTCCCTGGAAACAGAGCCAACACACTATTCTAAGAGACAGAGGATGACAAGAATAACAACAACAAAAACAACAGCAACAACAACAACAAAGGAATAGAATACCTAACAAACAAAGGCAGTATAAGTTCAGTACCTAAAATTATAATCTTCAAAAACCAGATGACTAGATGATAGCATAACAACACAGTAACAACCAGAACAATATGCCTCCACTAGTGCCCAGCAATGCTACCAAAGTAGAGCCTGAGAACTGCAACCTAGTAGAGGCAAAAGACAAAGACCTTAAAATAATCTTTACAGATATGGTAGCATATTTTAGGGAAAATTAATAAATAATTCAGAGATATGGATATTTAAACAATCAAAAAAATCAATAAAAGAGGGTAAAAATGGAAATAGATTTGATAAATTAAATCCAAACCAAGGCAAATTTGGAAATGGAAACTTTAGGGACTTGAACAGGAACCACAGAAGCAAGATTTACCCACAGAATTCAAGGGATGGAAGCATCTTGAAAAACCAAAGAGAGAGAGAGAGAGATGGAAACAATAATCTCAGGATCCAGGAAATCAGGGTAATATAAGAAGGCAAAAATCTAAGAATGAATGTATTAAGAGAAAACAGCCAGATCCAGCTCTAACACATAGAAAATACTTTCTTTTTTTTTTAGGACAATAAGCAATTCTTTTATTTCCTTTACCTGTTAATACCATGGGATTATTTTTTTTAATTTTTAATATTTTTATTACATATTTTCCTCAATTACATCTCCAATGCTATCCCAACATTCCCCCATATTGCCCCCCACTTCCCTACCCACCCATTCCCATTCTTTTGGCCCTGGCATTCCCCTATCTTGGGGCCTATAAAGTTTGCAAGTCCAATGGGCCTCTCTTTCCAGTGATGGCCCACTTGGCCATCTTTTGATACATATGCAGCTAGACAAGAGCTCCGGGGTACTGGTTAGTTCATCATGTTGTTCCACCTATAGGGTTGCAGATCCCTTTAGCTCCTTGGGTACTTTCTCTAGCTTCTCCATTGGGAGCCCTGTGATACATCCAATACCTGACTGTGAGCATCCACTCCTGTGTTTGCTAGGCCCCGGAATAGTCTCACAAGAGAAACCTATATTTGGGTCCTTTCAGCAAAATCTTGCTAGTGTATGCAATGGTGTCAGCATTTGGAAGCTGATTATGGGAAGGATCCCTGGATATGGCAGTCTCTAGATGGTCCATCCTTTCATCACAGCTCGAAACTTTGTCTCTGTAACTCCTTCCATGGGTGTTTTGTTCCCAATTCTAATAAGGGGCATATTGACCACACTTTGGTCTTCATTCTTCTTGAGTTTCATGCGTTTAGCAAATTGTATCTTATATCTTGTGTATCCTAAGTTTTGGGCTAATATTCATTTATCAGTAAATACATATTGTGTGAGTTCCTTTGTGATTGTGTTACCTCACTCAAGATGATGCCCTCCAGGTCCATTCATTTGGCTAGGAATTTCATAAATTCATTCTTTTTAATAGCTGAGTAGTACTCCATTGTGTAAATGTACCATAATTTCTGAAAACACTTTCAACAAAATCAAAAAGGAAAATTTCCCTGACCTAAAGAAGAAGATTCCTATTAAGGTATAAGAACCATAGAGAACCCCAAATAGACTGGAGCATAAAGAAAGTCCCTTCAGTACATAATAATGAAAAGATTAAAAACAAAACAAGTCATTTTAAAAGCTGCACAAGCAAAATACCAAGTAACTTATAAAAGCAGGGCCATTAGAATAACACCTGACTTCTCTAAAGGACACTGATGGACAGAAAGGGCTAGACTGATGTGCTGCAGAGTCTAAGAGACAACAGAAACCAGCCAAGACTACTATCCCCAGAAGAAAAAAAAAACAATCAAAATGGAAAGATAATATAATATATTCCATAATAAAATTAAATTAAATTGAAACAATAACTATCTGCAAATCTAGCACTGCAGAAGAAAAATAATCCAACCTAAAGAGGGTAAGCACACCCAAGCAAACTCAAAGAATAAATAATCTCAGAACAGCAAATCAGCTAATCAGTAGAGGGAAAACACACACACACACACACACATCAAAATAACAAATTAATAAGAATTAACATGCACTGTTCATTTACATATCTCAAAAAAATAAAAAATCAACAACAGCAAAAACAAAGACACTGAAAAACAGACTGAAGGTGAAAATAGGATTCATCCTTTTGTTGCATGTAAGAAACACACCTTATTTTGGGCGTTCTATGTTTCTGGCCTAATATCCACTTATCAGTGAGTGCATAGCTAATGACTTCTTTTGTGATTGGGTTACCTCACTAAGGATGATATCCTTAAGATACATCCATTTGTCCAAGAATTTCATAAATCCATTGTTTTTAAGAGCTGAGTAGTACTCCATTGTGTAAATGTACCACATTTTCTGTATCCATTCTTCTGTTGAAGGACATCTGGGTTCTTTCCAGCATCTGGCTATTATAAATAAGGCTGCTATGAACATGGTAGAGAGCATGTGTTCTTATTACCAGTTGGAACTTCTTCTGGGTACATGCCCAGGAGAGGTATTGCTGGATCTTTCAGTGGTATTATGTCCAATTTTCTGAGGAACCTCCAGACTGATTTCCAGAGTGGTTGTACAAGCTTGCAATCCCACCAGCAATGGAGAAGTTTTCCTCTTTTTACACATCCTTGCCAGCATCTGCTGTCACCTGAATTTTTGATCTTAGCCATTCTGACTGGTGTCTGCAAAACACAAGAAAATCAAGAAGAGGGAAGACCAATGAGTGGATACTTTATTCCTCCTTATAATAGGGGACAAAATACCCATGAAAGGAGTTAAGAGACAAAAGTTTGGAGCTGGGATGAAAGGATGGACTATCCAGAGACTACCCACCCGGGAATCCATCCCAAAATCAGCCACCAAACCCAACACTACTGCATATGCCAGAAAGATTTTAATGAAGGGACAGAATGCAGAAAAAGCATTTGACAAGATCCAACACCCATTCATGATAAAAGTCTTGGAAAGATTAGGAATTCAAGTCCCATACCTAAACATGATAAAAGCAATCTAGAGCAAACCAGTAGCCAACATCAAAGTAAATGGTGAGAAGTTTGAAGCAATCCCACTAAAATCAGGGACTAGACAAGGCTGTCCACTCTCTCCATACCTATTCAACATTGTACTTGAAGTCCTAGCCAGAGCAATTCGACAACAAAAGGAGATCAAGGGGATACAATTTGGAAAGGAAGAAGTCAAAATATCACTTTTTGCAGATGATATGATAGTATATAGAAGTGACCCTAAAAATTCCACCAGAGAACTCTTAAGCCTGATAAACACCTTCAATGAAGTAGCTGGATATAAAATTAACTCAAACGAGTTAATGGCATTTCTGTACACAAAGGATAAACAGGCTGATAAAGAAATTAGGGAAACAACACCCTTCTCAATAGTCACAAATAATATAAAATATCTTGGCGTGTCTCTAACTAAGGAAGTGAAAAATCTGTATGATAAGAACTTCATGTCTCTGAAGAAAGAAATTAAAGAAGATCTCAGAAGATGGAAAGATCTTCCATGCTCATGGATTGGCAGGATCAATATAGTAAAAATGGCTATCTTGCCAAAAGCAATCTACAGATTCAATGCAATTACCATCAAAATTCCAACTCAATTCTTCAAAGAATTAGAAAGGGCAATGGACAGATTCATCTGGAATAACAAAAAACCTAGGATAGCAAAAACTCTTCTCAAGGATAAAAGAACCTCTGGTGGAATCACCATGCCTGACCTAAAGCTGTACTACAGAGCAATTGTGATAAAAACTGCATGGTACTGGTATAGTGACAGACAAGTAGACCAATGGAACAGAATTGAAGACCCAGAAATGAACCCACATACCTATGGTCACTTGATCTTTGACAATGGAGCTAAATCCATCCAGTGGAAGAAAGACAGCATTTTCAACAAATGGTGCTGGCACAACTGGCTGTTATCATGTAGAAGATTGCGAATTGATCCATTTCTATACTCCTTGTACTAACGTCAAATCTAAGTGGATTAAGGAACTCCACATAAAACCAGAGACACTAAAACTTATAGAGGAGAAAGTAGGGAAAAGCCTCGAAGATATGGGTACAGGGGAAACAATTCCTGAATAGAACAGCAATGGCTTGTGCTGTAAGATCAAGAATTGATAAATGGGACCTCATAAAATTGCAAAGCTTCTGCAAGGCAAAAGACTCCTTCAATAAGACAAAAAGAGCACCAACAGATTGGGAAAGGATCTTTACCTATCTCAAATCTGATAGGGGACTAATATCCAATATATATAAAGAACTCAAGAAGATGGACTCCAGAAAATCAAATAACCCCATTAAAAAATGGGGCTCAGAACTGAACAAAGAATTCTTACCTGACGAATACCAAATGGCAGAGAAGCACCTGAAAAAATGTTCAACATCCTTAATCATCAGGGAAATGCAAATCAAAACAACCCTGAGATTACATCTCACACCAGTCAGAATGGCTAAGATCAAAAATTCAGGTGACAGCAGATGCTGGCAAGGATGTGGAGAAAGAGGAACACTCCTCCATTGTTGGTGGGATTGCAAGCTTGTACAACCACTCTGGAAATCAGTCTGGCAGTTCCTCAGAAAATTGGACATAGTACTACAGGAGAATCCAGCAACACCTTTCCTGGTCATATATCCAGAAGATGTCCCAACCGGTAAGAAGGACACATGCTCCACTATGTTTATAGCAGCCTTATTCATAATAGCCAGAAGCTGGAAAGAACCCAGATGCTCCTCAACAGAGGAATGGATACAGAAAAGGTGGTACATTTACACAATGGAGTACTACTCAGCTATTAAAAAGAATGAATTTATGAAATTCCTAGGCAAATGGATGGACCTGGAGGGCATCATCCTGTGTGAGGTAACCCAATCACAAAGGAACTCATACAATATGTACTCACTCATAAGTGGATATTAGCCCAAAACTTAGGATACCCAAGATATAAGATACAATTTGCTAAACTCCTGAAACTCCAGAAGAACAAAGATCAAAGTGTGGACACTTTGCCCCTTCTTAGAATTGGGAACAAAACACCCATGGAAGGAGTTACAGAGACAAAATTTGGAGCTGTGATGAAAGGATGGACCATCTAGTGATTGCCATATCCAGGGATCCATCGCATAATCAGCTTCCAAACGCTGACACCAGTGCATACACTAGCAAGATTCGCTGAAAGGACCCAGATATAGCTGTCTCTTGTGAGACTATGCCGGGGCCTAGCAAACACAGAAGTGGATGCTCACAGTCAGCTATTGAATGGATCACAGGGCCCCCAATGGAGGAGCTAGAGAAAGCACCCAAGGAAGTAAAGGGAACTGCAACCCTATAGGTGGAACAACTATATGAACTAACCAGTACCCCGGAGCTCTTGTCTCTAGCTGCATATGTATCAAAAGATGGCCTAGTAGGCCATCACTGGAAAGAGAGGCCCATTGGACTTGCAAATTTTATATGCCCCAGTACAGGGGAACGCCAGGGCCAAAAAGGGGGAGTGGGTGTGTAGGGGAGTGGGGGAGGTGGGTATGGGGAACTTTTGGGATAGCATTGGAAATGTAAATGAGGAAAATACCTAATTAAAAAATTTAAAAAAACAAAACAAAAAAAAATAATTCCTTATTAAATTTTGGAGTGATTAAGAATAATTTATATATATTGTCACCTCACATTCTTCACTTGATCTTAGCCAAAAGGCCGAGAAGTGGTCACCTTACATTCTTATATGTTAAAAATTTAATCTGGCCATTGCCAGTAGTGTGCATTACTCATATTTTAACCTTTGTTTTCTGCTATTATTTAAGAAATAATAAATTTAATCTTTAAAAAAAAACTCAAAAAATTAGAATAGCTAAAATAGTCCTAAATAATAAAAGAACTCTCAGAAGTATCACCATCTCCAAATTCAAATTGTATATTCAGCTATATATTAATAAAAACCAGATGGTATTGGCACCAGAAAGGTATGTTGACCAAGGGAATTAAAGTTCCACACATGAATCTTTATACTTATGATATTTTAATAATGAAGTCAGAAATATATACTGAAAAGATAAAACTTGTTTAACTTTTTTTTGGTTAAACTGAATGGCTGGATATAAAAATATTCACTAATTCCATAGTTAACTTATTTTTATCATTTTATCATACAAGTCTTTCATGTAAGATGGGAATCAATATAAGTCAAGATCCAGCCATACTATTGGGCATATGGTCAGAACTGGAGACAACCTAGATGGTCCTTAATAAAACAATGGATAAAGAAAATGACGTACATTTACATCATAGAATATTATTCAGCTGTTTAAAAGTATTGAAATCATGTAATTCAAAAGTAAGTGGACTAAATGTGAAAAAAAATATCATTCTGAGTATCTTATCCCAGACTCAGAAAGATAAATACTATATACAGTATATATTATCTTATATGTGGATGTTATCATTTTAGTCAATGATAAACAAGCTAAACTCCACAGAAGTACAGAGCTTAGGTATAAAGTAAGGAATTGAGGAGGAGGTGATAGATCTCCTTTGGAAAGGGAACTAGGGATAATTATGGATGGAGGTCAGGAAGACTGAATCAGGAGAATAGAGAAGGAAAAGTTAGGGCAGACAGAAAGAGGAGAGAATATAGGACAGAGAGCTGTGATTGTTTACTTTGAGCAGTGGTATGACAAATTAATACAATAAAAGCTTGTAAAATATATACAACCAGGAAGCCAATCTAGACGAAATAGACAAATAATGGGAAAGACAGATGCCTGCAGGGTATCCATTGTCATCAAATGAAGTTTCCTCCGGCACCAGGATTGGATTAGTTGTTAGCCAAAGAGAGCCCTAACAACCCATGTTGTTGTTAAGATATGGGTTGATCTCCTCAAGCTGAAGGCAGAGACCCACTGAAGGACAAAACCTTAGAACTCATTGAACATGGAGAAGTTGAGTTGGTGCTCCCTATCTATGTGCAAACATTTTTAGTATAGGAAGGTAATTTGTACTCTACCACAGGAGATATGTAAACACCAACCAGCAAACCAAATGAACAAAGCCAAACCAAACCAATGATGATCTACAATGGTGTCCTGCCTGCAAGATATACTAGTGAAATAGTTGCACAAAGATTGTGGGAGTAACCAATCTATATCTGATTTGACCTAAGGTCTAAGAACCTGATCAAGAACCTGAGACTACTACCATAGAGACCTATGGTCAAAGGAATTTAAACACACACACACACACACACACACACACACACACACACACACACACACACACACACCAGATGACTCCCAATGACATTCTTTTATACTCATAGATCAGTGCCTTGCTCAGCCATCATCTGAGAAGCTTTCCACTTCAGCAAATGGAAGCAAACAACAAAGACTACAGAGTCCCACAGTCAGACATTATGCAGACAGTTAGAGACCTTGGAACACTCAGCCTTAAGTGGGATGATTCCATTAAATCACTCTCCTCAAGGCTCAAGGAAGCATGTGGAAGAAGAGATGCAAAGAATATAAGAGCCTCAAGTCTCTACAGGTTTATGCACATCCTTTCCCACTGAGGTGAGCCAAGGTCATCCTCTGCTACATATGTGCCAGGAGCATCCTCTCAGAGCCAAAGAGGAACGGGTAAGGGGTGAAAAACTCTGGGAGGAGGGGTTGGGGAGGGGGCAACATTTGGAATATATGTAAATAAAATAATTTAATAATAATTAAAAAAAGAATATGAGAGCCAGAGGAGATTGAGACATCAAGAAAACAAAACTCTAAATCAACAGGATTGATCAACATGAGCTTACAGAGACTAAGCCTGCATGCACAAGCACTATGTGAGTCTCCTCCAGATAGGTTCTGAGAGCTCATATACACATGGTCCTACTCTGTACCCAGAAACTAACTCTATTGATAATTACTTGCAAACGAATGTTTAATTGTTTGTAAAGGAGTCTCTTTGGGGAAAGAAACTGCTCTTACATACTTGCCTCATGCCTAGTAGTGGGTGGCCAACAGAAAATGAACTCACTGGTATCTTTGAAAATTTCTTGTCTCATAATGTCATGTCAGTGCTTTTCAAAAACCTATCTTATTTTTTATTAGATATTTTCTTTATTTATACTTCAAATGCTATCCCGAAATTCCCCTATACCCAATCCCTGCAGGTGTCTGCATCTTTATTTGTTTCTTATAGGTTTCTTCTCTTTGTTTTATCCTCTTCTGATATATTCACTTTTTTCTAAACTTCTTTTATTTTTACTACAATTCTTAGAAGCATGCTTGGTTTCTAGTGAGAGACAGAAATGAGGTGGATCCAGATGTGAGGAGAGATGGGGGGGAGGGTGAAGTAGGGGGCCTGGGAGGATCAGAACGATGGGAAGGCATAATCAGGATACAACATGTGAGAATAAAATTTACTTCCAGTATTTTGTTTTTTAAAGGAAAGACTCTTCGAGAGTCTTTTTGCCATAGAATCCAGTTTGCCATAGAATTTGTCAATGAGGAATGTAGACTTCTTCCACACCCCTTTCACATCATAAGTAAGGAGGGTCTTTGTCCTTCCCTGATTATGTGTTTAAATGTCTGATAAACTTGCCTTAATTTACTTGGCGATGGAGAGAGAAAGAGAAGTTGCTCTGTACACATTCCCTCATTGCTGGAGTATGTGTGGAGGTAATTATTATGTTTCCTTGGGGACATGAATGATTTTCTCATATTTATCTATAAATCTTAATCGACTAGAAGGATCCATATGGATACCTTCTCTGTGGATGGGTCAGCTTGCCTGACTTACTAGGACAACCTAACTGCCTAGGTCTTCACACTCTATGGAGCCTATGATATCTACTGCTCTCTCAGATTTTTCCAGGCTTTCTTACTGCTGTCTTAGATAATGTGAGTCTGTGACTGGATTATCTACTTACTGGGTTCTATAAAATCAATGTTTATTTTGTATAACTAACATAGTACTTCAGAAGATTCAAGGTAAATCAATATTTAGGATTCATTCTATATAAGTGATTAGATGCCCTCCAGCTTGCAGGAACAGCACAATTGAAAATTGTGTGGTGTTCAAATCATATGAGCAGTCACTGAGCCTTCTCTAGTACCTTCCTTAAGTGCAAATATGTTCATTTTATTCATTATTGCCTCAATTCTACCAGTGCAGAAAAAAAGAACTAATAAAGGTATCCAAGTTTTTAACTTGTATTGTTTAGTTTTACTCTAGACGATTGAAAAGTAACAGAATACTATCAAGATTATTCATATAAATTTATTAGACTTTACATATCCAAGTAATGTCAAAAGTTTGTCAAGATTGATCTGTGAAATATAATGTGAATGTTTAAGTTCCTCTCAAATAGAATGACTACACTATTATTTGCTAACCCTATGCTATGTCAGAAAAATCAAAGGAAATTCATATGTTTTAAGAAGTAATTTTGAGAACATTTCATACTCCATAAAAATTATTAGCTCAAATTTGAGAAAAAAAAATCACTTAAGCAATTGGAACTCTGGCATGAACAAAATACAACAATCTCTGCTTCAGACTCTTACAGGAGAGTGCCAGCTGCCAGCTTTGAAGAGCTGCAGCCCAAATTTTTATCGACATGTAGTTTGGAAACTGATTCCAAATACCACCTTTGCTTTTATTTCACTGTTATTCCGCCATGGCAGATTTGGATTTAGATGACATTAGAAACAGAGCACAGTTACACAGAACTAAGCATGCTCCTACCCTCATCACTCTCAATTCCTATGGGATAATTTTTAAAGGTCCATATATGAATAAGATCATCAGTACTTGTTTTTCAGCATTTAGCCCATATCACTTAGCTTAATGATCACTGATTTTTATGAGTGTCCCCATGATTGATGGAATTCCATTCTTCCTTTGTGAATGAGTACAAGTTCACTGAGTAAATCTACCACATTTTTTTTGCTCATCAATTCATAAACAATTTAGTTTTTTTCTGTTTCTTGGATACTAAGAATGATGCTGGAATAAATGTTGGAAGGCAAGTGTCCTGTCTATGTGCTGATTTATAGCCTTTGCACACACCCACTCAAACCTAACCCCACATCCACCCACACCACTCCACCCCACATCTCTACTCTGTGTTTGTGTGTGTGTGTTTCTCATATGATAAAGATAGCACTTATTTTTTTGTGTTTAGCTCATATCATTTAGTTTAGTGAGCACTAATATCATGCATGTTCCTGTGAATGATAGAATCCTATTCTTCTTTTGTGAATGGATATTATTCCACTGTGTAAGTGAACACATACACACATACACACACACACACACACTTTGGACCAGCTGGTCATTCCACAGTGAAGATGTTCATATGCATCCTTCCAGTCAATTAAAAATAATTACAAAATATGAGAAAATCACTCATGTCCTCAAGAAACCATAATTACTTACAAGCATTCTCTGGCTATAAGGGAACTGGAGGGACTATCTTTTGTGACTTGCTATTCCCTAATGACACTGGACAATTTCTCATATAGTCATACCTATTCACCATTAGTATAGCTTTGTATGAGAAATTTCATTTAGTGCTACTGCTTATTTATTAGTTGTATTTTCTACTATCTATTGAGGGTTCTTTTTATTGTGGAAGACTTAAGGATTTATTCTTCTCCATTTATTTTAGGGAAATATAATAAGAGGTTCAATAGTGTAAGAAATTCTAATGTGTTACATAAGTACAATGAGGAGAGATAATGACAATGCCCTGGCCATTTGGAAGCCCTGGGAGAAAAGATGTGGGAGGTTTTCACTGTGAAGAATTTGTTTAGGAGTACTGTGTAGCTGTCTTCAGACACATTAGAAAAGGGCACCAGATCCTATAACAGATGGTTGTGAGCCAGCATGTAGTTGCTGGGAATTTAACTCAGGACCTTAGAAAGATTGGGCAATGTTTTTAACTGCTGAGCCATCTCTCTAGCCTCTATGAAGAATTTTTAAATGCTTACAAAGTTAGGTATCTTTAATCTGATTTTATAAGTGTGTGTATGTAAATTTCTTAATGTAATGCTCTATAGATATTTTTATATTTTATGCACCTATCAATACTAAATTTAACTTGGCTTATCCCTAAATGTACTTTACCATAAAGTAAGCCCAGTTGCACTAATGGCAATCTTCTCAGTTTTACCTAACAATAATCCAGCTGTGAAATCACTGTGCTCCATGAGATGTGGAATATGGAACTTGAACTCCAAAGTAAATAAGGAATATCAGACAGTAGTGTAAACAAAATTTTAAAAAGGAATCCGAATCTGGGTCTTCTGCAGGATGAGAAAGCAGTGTTTTAAGTACTGAGCCATCCCGTAAAGTATTTATATCTCATACATTATTAACTTTTTAAAGTCACAAGTAACATGAACAAAGTGAACATGGAATTGGGATCCAGAAGCTGGAATAGTGTGGGAAGCCACATGTGCCAGTAGTGGTGGCACACGCCGGTAGGATTTGCTGAAGGAGGCATAGGGAGGGGGCGCAGAAACTAATTCGCCTTCCTCCTCCGCCTCAGCTCTTTTATTTTGTCCTTTCTGTCCACCTGATAACACTGTGTCTCCTTTCTTTTTCTCTTTTCTTTTTAAACCCTCCTCTTCCGACATACTCTCTTGTTGCTCTGTAAGGATTTTCTGACCTGTCTTGACTGCCTCTACACACAGTTTCAAACAGTAACAGAGTCCATATATCAGAACAAACAAGACCAAAACTATTAGACCTACCCACAAAGGGTCAATGGGAGAAAAAAGCATAACTCATGAACCTTAACTTGTCCCAAAGCCGGGAACCTTATCGTCTCAATCCTTTCTTTCCTTCTCTTCTCTCTTTACCTTCTCTCCTCCCTTTCTTTCCTTTCCTTTCTGTCCTTTCCTTTCCCTTTTCCTTTCCTTCACTATTTCATTTTCTTTATCACTGATTCCTTTTATTTTTCCTCCCTTTCCTTTTCCTTTTTCTTAAAAAACATATCCCCCTTTAACCCGGGATCAATTTGGGAGACTTACCGGTACCATCGTTCCTCAGCTGAAGAGTTCTGAATCCATGCAGTTGGATCCTTCTCAGCAGTCTGTTTTGCAGGAACACTTCATTAACCCATTAACCGCTCCTTCCCCACTATGCAGCTCTGAATCCTCTCTGTAGCAGGGGGTCTTCGCTAGTGCCTGAAGATGTTTCTTTTCCCAGGTTTCAGCACCACTTCTTGCACGCGCCCTGCTGGCCAGCAAGAAGGATGCTGAAACAGGATCCATCTGCACACGTTTATTGGGAGAGCTTGATTGGAGAGGTGAAGAGACCCCAAGTCCAGAACTGGTACTGCTTATATAGGCCTAGGAGAGGCGTGTCTCACACCCGGATTGGTTGTGCTTGGGTTATGCTTACCACCTCATTTGCATGCCTCACATCTGATTGGTTAACTTCTCTCTCATCTGATTGGTTAATTCTCAAAACCTCATCTTGGCAAAAAAACTTTACTGCCTATGTATGCATGGTGGCCAGCGGAAGCCAGCACTACCCTGCAACTGCACATGTGGCTTCCCACAGAATAGAGGAAATGAATTCACTACATGAATATGCTGAGAATTGTTAGAGATCATTAAAATAGCTGTGAGTGAGTTCATGTAATGAACATGAACAAGGTCTATTTTCTTTTTTATCCCCTCAAGGTCTATTTTTAAAAGTTTTCAAAGGCTAATAACATATAGAAATGTATGAATATTTTCAGTACATGTATAAGCAATCAGACAATAAGCCAAGGAGTAGAGATTTACTGAGTGGAAATAGGAAAAAAGAATATAAAGTGGCCAAATTTATACACATAATAGCATATGTGCAGACTGATGCTATAAAGCCACTCCATGTGTGCGATGTGTGAGTCTATTATCCAGAAGAAACTCATTGATAAATTGAATCTCAAGATATATGGAGGCACAGGGAGTATGGAAAATAAGAAAGGAGAATATTTCACACCCAGGAGAAGAGAGGAATCCTAGTCCATCATTTGCTATATTTACCAAAGAACTTTTTCTGATTAGCAAGAAAGGACTTTAAATTCCCTTGGGATTATTGAGAAAATGATTGTGATGTAATTCAATTGCTCTTTTACATTTTTTATATATAAAGTCAATGCTTAATTTAAATCCAGTGGGGAAAAGATGTAGATTTATCTAGTAAAACAAATAGAAGAAAGGGATGACTAAAAAAAGAAAGGTTCAAAACAGTCATGTTAGAGAATTTATTCAAAACTTATATCCTAAAAGGTAAAAAATTATTTTCTTTTAAATCTTTCTTTTTTGGTTTTTTTTTGTTTTGTTTTGTTTTGTTTGTTTGTTTGTTTGTTTGTTTCAAGACTGGGTATCTCTGTATAGCCCTGGCTTTCCTGGAACTCACTTTGTAGACCAGGCTGGCCTCGAACTCAGAAATCTGCCTGCCTCTGCCTCCCGGGTGCTGGGATTAAAGGCATGTGCCACCAATCAAAATCTTACATATTTTGATTAAAATTATGAGTTTGGAAGTTGATATGAAGTTCCTTTTACCAGATAATAGTAAGGGTTTTAAATTACTGAAAAACATTATAAAAGTTTTACTCGGCAATATTCATAGTTTTATGAGGAAAGACATTGCAGTGATGAGCCTGCAGTAATACTGCAGATGGTGTCTGAAGTGGCTCTTGCCAAATAGCAGTTATAGAACAAGAATCCAAGAATTGCTGGGCTTTGTTAAAAAATACCATAGAAATTAAGTTTTGAGATTGTAAAATCTCTTTATATGTTTTCTTATATATAGCATTACAACATACAATAAACAATTATATATGAATAAGTCATTTTATTTCAAAGTTAAATTTCTGCATATACTGAAATACTTATTACAGTTAACTTGCAAAGAAAACTGTAAAATTATAGTTTTAGATTTTTAACATAAAACTTAAAAACTATAGAAGATGCAAGGAGAATGCCTAAAAAAATGCTCATAAGAAAGAGCATAAAACTAAAGTTTCTGTGTAAGTCATATCAACTTATTTTTATTGTTCTCTCTTTCTTCCTTGATGCCTTCTTATTGAAGACACCCATGTTAAAATTTTTCACAGGTGTGACTATGGTGTAGAACAGTTGTCCATTGAGTGTGAATTCCAAAATTTCAGTATTAACATAATAAAGTCTCTGAGTTATACGTCAATTACTTTAAAAAGAAAATAAAATTAATTCAACTTTTATGATCAAAAAGATTTTTACTATGCTAAAAACATCAGACATCAAAACTGTATTGAAAATGATGCAACACAATCTAGCAGTGGTTTTGCTATATAGCAGAGTGTGATAAATGAACCTTTGATACACAGGATTTGTTAAATAACTTTCCAATAGGCATAAATTTCCATTTCCATGGTTTAGTTCAATAAAGGGAGTGAGTATACCAACAATGTAAATCAAATCTCAATATCTACGCTGCATTATCTGGGAATGCATGACATTTAAACTTTTCTGCTTTTATTCGATCCAATAATTATTATATAAATAAGATCAAACTTCCTTTTTTTCTTTTCTTTTCTTTTTTTCTTTTATTATTATTTTTTTTCCTTGAGACAGGATTTGAAAGTGAGTCCTGGAACTCACTTTGTAGACCAGGCTGGCCTTCGAACTCAGAAATCCCCCTGCCTCTGCCTCCCAAGTGCTGGGATTAAAGGCAACCACCCCACAGCAAGATCACTCCCCAATTAACATAATTTCTTTGAGAGGCTGCTGCTGAGTGGTCTTGATACATAGCTATTCAGTTCACATACAAATATCAAACCAAAGAAATGCTTAGCTTCTTCAGTCCCCATCCCTAATTCATTTAACAGCCTTCAACATTGGGTAGTTGAGATCATCTTGGAAAGCTCCATTCTCCCTAATGAAGTCTCTGCAGCCTTTGGCTATCATCCTGCTACAGGATCTAGAAAGCATCATTTTTTCCCTTAGATAAGACCTGGAATTGTTCTATACAAATATTCACTAATATTTAAACTTTTCTTAATTTTATTTGAAAAACTAAAAGAAAAGAAAAAAGCTAAGCCTAAATAGAACATCTATAATTTAAAACACATGAACTACTGCATACTAGTATGTTCAATTCCTTCCTTATTAAGTGTGTTATGGGGAGTTGAACATTATTCCTTTCTTCCCATGCAACTTAAAATATTGAGTAACTCTCTGCAAAAATTGATAAATTATTGTAACTTTCTAAATATTGAACAAAATGAACAAAAAATGGTATAAGATCAATGCTTTAAAACACAGCCAAGAGTTCCTAAGGTTAATGATTTTGCTGGCATCCACTCTCCTGCCACATCTTCATTCAGCTTTTTGTATCACAACTACATAATTCCATAAAAAATTTCTCTGTACTTGCATATTTTGAGTGTCTCCAGTGTCAAGAGTATTTGTTGTTCCTGCAGTCAGCAACTTCTCCTGAATGTTTACTTGTGTGTGTGTCTGTGTGTATATATATATATATATATATATATATATATATATTAGCATTTTAATTAGATATTTTCTTCATTTAAATTTCAAATGCTATCCCAAAAGTCCCCCAGACCACCCCCCCCACTCTCCTACCCACCCACTCCCACGTCTTGGCCCTGGCGTTCCCCCATACTGAGGCATATAAAGTTTGCAAGACCAAGGGGCCTCTCTTCTCAATGATGGCCGACTAGGCCATCTTCTGATACATATGCAGCTAGAGACACAAGCTCTGGGGGTACTGGTTAGTTCCACCTATAGAGTTGCAGATCCCTTCTGCTCCTTGGGTACAGTGGTTGTACAAGCTTGCAATCCCACCAACAATGGAGGAGTGTTCCTCTTTCTCCACATCCTCATCAGCATCTGCTGTCACCTTAATTTTTTTATTTTATCCATTCTGACTGGTGTGAGGTGGAATCTCAGGGTTGTTTTGATTTGCATACTTGTATATTTTTAATGACTTTAATTTCCATCATTATCACTTTCTCTTTCCTTTGTATAATTTTATTTTGTTGCTTAATTTCCTTTTAACCTAAGTATCAATCAAGAAACAAATAAAGGGAAACATCGTGTATACACACAAAGCAATAGTGTAGTTTTGAATAAGGAAGAAACTCGTTTGTGACATCATAGATGGAACTGGAGGACATGATGATAAGAAAAAAGGCCCAACACAAGGACATGAATACCAGATATTGTTCCAAAGCCACAGAATCTAAGGAAAACATCTAACATATACATATATATATAACATATTCTTGTCCCTTGCTAATGCACAAAGTGAGGACTTTCTGCTCTTATTCTCCAAAGTTTAATATATTCAATATGTAATTTAATATATTTTAATGTTACTATATTAAATTATTAATATGTTTTGGTGTATAATTATATTATTTCATAGGTTAAAAAATAAAACTAAAGAGGTATTTCAAAATTTTAAATCACAGCTCAATGTTGAGTTTTTAAATAGACATCTGGCTTTCATAGAATTACTTAAGAAAAATATTCTCCATAAAAATCTTTCTTATAAAGATATTTATTCTTTCTCAAAGTTATATTGTCTAAATCTAGGAATTAAGGTAAAGTTTCTACTTAGATTATTACATAAAACATTTAATGTGCTTTAAACATTGCCAAATGCCTTAAACATTTGCATGTACTAAAAATTTCATTTTTAGCCATCCAATGTTAAGGCATATAGAGTGATGTAGAATCCCATAAAGTGCAAAATGCTGCCTCACGGAAACTTATTTACTCTTGAACTCCAGATATTTCACTTTGATTCATGGAAAAAGACACAAATATGCTTTTGTATTATATGGGAAAGATGTAGATTTTTTCATCTTGTAAACCCTGATAAGGAAATCTTGTTGAGCAAATCCTGCTAGAAATCCTACTATTCATTCAGCAAGTTCACTGAACTACAGACAGACCTAGGTCATGAAGCACACTCTACACCCGCTGTATACTCAGCAGCCTGAGACTGTCATCTTTGTCACTCCTCTTTGTCCTGTGTTCCTATGTCCCTGTCCTCAGCAAGAAGACTCATTCATGTAGGCTTTGATTCCATTTCTCCCATGGGACCCAACAGCTATACTATAGAGAATCTCTTTCCACTGTTCTCCATTGCCACATGGACCCGCATTGAATGTACCTCTCTGACTGAGTATCACTGCATATAGTGACACTCAATCTGTGTTCAGCTGTCACTGTTCTAGTGAGGCATTTCTCTTTTCCTCCTCCTCCTCCTCCTCCTCCTCCTCCTCCTCCTCCTCGTCCTCTTCCTCCCCCTTCTTTCATTTTGTTTATGAAGTATTAGATAAATGTTTTTAAATTTAAATTTATTTTTATTAATTTGTTTTATTTATTTACACTCCAGATGTTGTCTCCCTTCCTGCCCCACCCCACACCCCCCACACCCCTGCCACCAAGTTCTACACCCCATTCTCCCAAGATGCTTTGATAATGAAAACTTCCAGAACGGAGATGGGATCTTCAAATACCAGGTACAACACCATGAAACATGATTGGCCTTAGTTCTCTATAGATAAGAAGAAAAATGCCATGTCTGGCAACCCATTTCAGTTTTGGTAGCTGGAATGTTATATAGTCCTCCTTTTTCTTACTGAGCT
This sequence comes from Mus caroli, assembly GCF_978045245.1. NCBI lineage: Eukaryota > Metazoa > Chordata > Mammalia > Rodentia > Muridae > Mus > Mus caroli. The sequence goes on from NW_028227265.1 coordinate 67,309,167, forward strand.
GACAAGAAAAGTATAGGAAGGTGCCTGGAAATTTAAAAAGGATTCTATTTGCTTTTACATTTACACACACACACACACACACACACACACACACACACACACACACACACAAACAAACAAATATATACATATAAACAAGGTATTTCAAGAGGTTAAATGTGCCAGCTTACCAAATAAACTCTGCCTGCCTTCAGTTCCACTACATTTTGGATTTCTGTCTAATACTAGAAGATCATCAATTTCTTTGACAGAGTGAGTGGGTACCCTGAGAGCAGGAAAACTCCTGATTAACAAATGTTTCATGCTGGTCCTTTATAATGCTGTTCATTCTTTCTCTCCTAGTTCTCCTGTCACCTGGCTGAGACTCTTAAAGTGTTCTGTAGGGAAGGCTGGACTGCCTACACCTCAGTCCAGGTAAGAGGAATGGTTTGCCAAGACACAAACTGCACAGAGCCAAATCTTCCCTAAGCAATTTAAAGCTGCAAGAGAACCAATTCTTCACACACACAGTAAGGGTTTGTCAACCAACCAAGAGGAAAAATCAATGACTAAATACTTCTATGCCATGAAGGAAACAAATGTGACTAAACCAAGTGACTTCTGAGCAAGCCATAGCTACAAGATACCAAGAAGGCATTTGTGTTCCTCTGAGAATACACACAGGGGAACCCACTTTCTAGAAAACTGAAAAACACTGTGGTTCTAGGGACTTCACAAGTTGTCAGATGTAATGAATTTTACTGTACAGAAGTTTTCAAAATAACTTATAATTTATCAAAAACATGATTGATTAATTAATTAATGTTGGAAGATGTGATATGGTGATATGATTATAAAAATCTCTTTGTGCCTTCATATCTATCAGATTCATTTTTATTTACATTCCTGTTTGAAATATGAAGCAAGGTTAAAGTTTCTGTGTATTGTACTTTGTAGGAATAAAATATTATGGCAAAATCATCACTAGCAACAAAACTAGTATTCCAACAATGGTTATAAAAGCAAATTGAGGACAGGATTGCATTTTATAACTGTCATCTGTCTAAACTAGCTTATAAAAATTGGCTTTGAACCAGAAGAACATTTCACAAATGCCCAAGAAATGTCTCTGTCCATTTTCAACAATAAAGGATAGCATTATTGAACTTATTTTAAATATCTTAAATCAATATACTCATTATTATTTTGAACATTGACCATGGATATAATTGAAACAACAGTATTTCTAAAGGCAATTTACCTTGATGGAAAATGTAGGAAAAAACCAAACTAGTTGGAAGCAAATTCAAATTATGTCAATAATAAAAAAAATATCATAACATTCTATATTTATAGAATTTAACAACGATTTAATCACAGTATGAAAAATAAAACATATAAATCTAAGCAGTTACATTTTAATAATCTATAACTATAATTTGAGGAGATACCATTTATTTCTGGGATAGATATTTCATTTATAGTTAAAATTTCAAAAACATTTAGAGCTATAAATATATGAAATATCTTTAAAGTTCTTGTGTTTATTTTAAAGTACCTAAACACAGATGACAATTTGCTACATGGACTGTGAAAATAACTGCAATTTCCCTCTATGGTACAATGAAGGATGAAGGCAAATGTCTACTGAAATGTTTCAGTACAGAATAGTTTTTAAATGTGCTTTGAAATAGAATCATTTTTCCACATGAATTAAACACAAAAAATTTAATTCACTTTTTCTCTTCTTAAAGTTTTGTTTTAGATGAGAAATCCAAAACATGTTTTAAAATCTAAATGTTTGCCTTAACCTTCCTGATATAATGAAATCAATGGGTATCATCCTGTGAATTTGAAATTCCTATCAATTAATATTTACAATAGTATTACTGTTTATAAAGTATACAACTGGAGAAGGTTCTAACTGAATACAATGAAACATGTTTTCAACTATATCTCTATACTTATAAACATAGAGATACACAGACACACATTCACATGTGCATGTATGTATGTGTATGTGGTCTTCTTTTATTTCTGCTATTGTGACAAATATCTGACAAGAAATAAGGAAGAAAGGATTTATTTGGCTTAAAACTTTGTGTTACAATCCATTACTGGAGGGTAGGGGAGTCAGAACAGGATCTTAAAGCATCACAACTACAGTCAAGAGCAAAGAGTAAATATATGGACCCTTGGTTGGTGTGTGTGTGTGTGTGTGTGTGTGTGTGTGTGTATGTGTGTGTGTGTTTTCTCTAATATTGCTTTGCAATATAGTTCCAAGTCCAGCATAGGGAGTGGTGCTACCCAGACTGGGCTAGTTCAATTAAGCATTAAGACAACCCGCCCCCCAAACAGATATGCCAGTCTGATTCAGATAATTACTCATTAAAACTCTCTTCCATAAGGCAATTCTTTGATGTGAGAATTTAATGCATCTATGTGTATAAAACTGGGTTTATTGAAAATGCTTGCAGGAGCACGATGACTCCAAAAGAAACGTAGCACCAAAATGCCCATCTGTGGTGTGGGAAATGATGCATGTAGTTCCAGGCTTTGAGCTCCCTGAACAACTTACTGGTGATTTCTATTGATCATCCATGATTCAAAGCTTATATAAATTTGGGGAGGAAATTTTGTACCATGAATATGTGTGACTTTCCAAAATCTTGTAAGACTCATGAGATTCCTGAACCTAGTAAATATTTCATTACCTTCCTAAATCTCATGAACTTCCTCCCTCTTTTAAGGGACATTTTTTTCCAGAATGGTGGAGATAGCTACACAGCAGTTATTTTTCTCAGTATTTTATCACACTAGCAAAAATATTACTCATATGCTGTGAAAATAGTTTAAAACTATTACAGGATAATAATAGGATAATTTCCATCTAGGACGGTTGCTAACTGCTGATGTATGAGGACCTGAGTTCAAATCCACAGGGAACATGTAACACTGGGTGTTGTGTTATATATATATATATATATATATATATATATATATATATATATATATATATATATATATCTGTAATTCAGTATTCCTAGGACAAAAGAAAAACTAAAGAATTTTCCTATTTAGGTTCTTACTTGCCCAGGCCGGCTACCCTGGTTACACAGTGGTCAACAAAAAGAGGACTCAAACAAGGTAGAAGGTGAAAACTAAGAGCTGAAGGTGTCCTCAGACCTCAATACACACACACACACACACACACACACACACACACAATCATATGTACATCAATGCACACATAAACACAATACAAAGAACATAATAGTTGAGCATAAACACTATAGAAAATAAATGGTATAATTAAGGAGAAGACCTGGTGCAGCTTTATGAAGGCCTTGTGTATACTGCTTCAGTCTTTACAAATTCATATAAGCTTTCATTGTGTTAATTTAGGCGGTCTTAATGTTATGCCCTCCATCCATCCTGGCTCTGAGATTCTTTCTGCCTCCTCTTCTAAAAGACTCCAAGAACACTAAGTAAGAGATTGAATGGAGACATGTCTTTAGGGCTCAGCGTTCCAAGGTCACCTAATCTGCATAATATCTGGCTATGAGTCCCTTTTGTTGTTTGTATTCTTGTTCTTGTTGTTACTGTTACTGATTTTAAGCAATAGTATTTGGTTTTATCCTAGATATCCTACATTATCTAACCTTAAGTTCTTGGTCTCCAACCAATGTCAGTTATGGGTCTAACATGTGGCATGTGCATTAAGTTAATTAAGTCACGTATTGCTTGGTTACTCCCATAAACATTTTGACACCATTGGCCTAGTACAGCAAACTAAACTGTATTTACAGAGTACCTTTCTGTATCAAAGTTGCTAGGCATAAGAATGAAAGATTTATACAGGCACCAACTCAACTTTTCTGTGTTCAATGAGTCCTGTATGTGCTGTCTTCAGCAATGGAACCTTGACATCAGATAGTGAAGAGCAACCAATAGTTTTGGTAACAGCCTAGGTTATAATGAGGATTCTCTCCCATTTCACAAACAACTCAATTCTATATATAACTTATTTCTAGTTTGGAGAGTGTCATTTGATGAAAAGAGATGGCAAATTTGGACTCTGTTGCCCTGATTATTTGGCCCTAACCATTTAGATTGCCTTCCTGATTATACATATTTTAGAAGGTTCTACTGTCATAGGCTTCCATAATTTTACAAATGGCTATTAATTTATCTCTCCCAATATCCCATTTCTTGCCTCCATTCCCCTCCCAATCCTGTTTGACCCTCTTGTTCCAATCCCCTCATGAATTTATATCTATCTATTCTATTTCTATTTTCTAATGAGATCTCCATGCCCCTTACTTTATACATAACCTCATTTTTAAAAACTAAGTAACATTCTATTATGTAAATATACCATTATGAATCTTTATCCATTATTTTACTTAGGATTATTTTGGTTGTTTTCTATATACCTATTATAAATAAAGCTAAAATAAACACTGTTGAGCAAATGTCTCTGTGGTAAAAATCATATACTTTGGGGGTAAACACCTAAGAGTGGCATAGCAGCTCGATCTTAGGCTAAATCAATTCGATTTTTCCAAGGAATTACCTCACTGATTTTGATGGTGTCCACAAAAGTTTGTACTTCCAGTAGCAATGAGTAAGTCTTCCCTTATTCTACATCCTTGACAACACAAGCTGTTACTTGTTTTATTGACCACAGCAAATTTGATAGGTATAGCATAAAAAAATCTAAAAATAGAATTGATTTGCATTTTCCTGATAAATCAGTATGTTGAACATTTTCTTTTTTTCTTTTTTTTCTTTTTTCTTTTTCATTACATGTTTTCTTTATTTACATTTCAAATGTTATCCCCTTTCTTGGTTTCCCCTGTGAAAACCTCCTACTCCCTACCCCCTACCCCTGCTCACCAACCCATGACCTCCCAATTCCTGGCCCTTATACTGGGGCATAGAACCTTCACAGGACCAAGGGCCACTCCTCCCACTGAAGACCGACTAAGCCATCCTCTGCTACATATGCAGGTAGTCTTGAGTCCCACTACATGCTTTCTTTGGTTGGTGTTTTAGTCTCTGGGAGCTCTGGGGGGTGCTGGTTAGTTCATATTGTTGTTCCTCCTATGGGACTGAAACCCCTTCAGCTCCTTGGGTATTTTCTTCAGCTCCTTCATTGGGGACTCTGTGCTCTGTCCAGTGGATGGCTGTGAGCATCCACTTCTGTATTTTTCAGGCACTGGCAGAGCCTCTCTGGAGACAGCTATATCAGGCTCCTGTCAGCAAGCTCTTATTCACATCCACAACAGTGTCTAGGTTTGGTGGTTGTATATGGGATGGATCCCCAGGTGCAGCAGTCTCTGGATGGCCATTCTTTCAGACTGCTCCACACTTTGCTTCTGTAACTCCTTCCATGGGTATTTTGTTTCCCCTTCTAAGAAGGATCGAATTATCCACACTTTGGTCTTCCTTTTTCTTGAGTTTCATGTGTTTTGCAAATTGTATCTTGGGTATTCCGAGCTTCTGGGCTAATATCCACTTATCAGTGAGTGCATACCACATGTGTTCTTTTGTGGTTGGGTTACCTCAGTCAAGATGATATCCTCCAGATCCATTTGCCTAAGAATTTCATAAATTCTTAAGTGTTCCTCAGCCATTCTAATTTCCTCTTCTGAGTATTCTCTCTTTAAATCTCTACCCCATTTTAAAATTTGATTATTTATTTTCTTTATATCTTGTTCCTTTAAGTATTTTGACTATTAACCATTATTGGATGTGCAGTTGGTAAAAGTCTTTTTATATTCTCTAGGCTGCTACTTTGTCAAAATATTAGTGACCTTTGCTGTGCAGAAGCTTTGAAGTTTCAATACCCCCTTTCTTAATTGTTGATTTAAGTGCCTTTGCTAATTGTGTTCTGATCAGAATGTCTCTTCCTGTGCCAATGAGTTCAAAGCTATTTCCAATTTTTTTTCTATCAGGCTTATTGTATCTGTCTTTATGTTGAGGCCTTTGATCCATTTGGAAGTCAGTCTTGTGAAAGGAGTCTTAGTGTTTTACTGCTGTTGAAGAGACATCATGACCAGAGAAATGTTTTTGATGACAAACATTTAAATAGGGCTTGCTTATAATTTCCAAGGTTTAGTCCATTATCAGTATTGCAGAATCCCTGATGTCAAACAGGCAGACATGGTGCTAGAGAAAGAGTTGAGAGATCTACTTCTGGATCTGAACACTGCAGGAAAAGAGAACCACTGGGCCTTGCTTGGACTTTTGAAACCTCAAAGCCCACCACCTCCTAATCCTTTCAAATAATGTCTTACTGTGTCTTCAATTCCTGAGATTCTCACCTTCATCTCTTGTTCATTATGTTGGTGATGCTTGCCTCTGAGGTTCCTGTTCAAGTTCCCACATTCTTTATATCCATATCCTCAAGTTTTTGTTTTGTTTTGTCTTGCTTTTTAATTGATTCTATTTCCACTTTCAAGCCTTAAACTGTTTTATCCATTTCCTTTCACAGATGTTTTTTGTATTCATAGATTTCTTTAAGGGGTTTATCTGTTTCCTCTTTAAGGACCTTTATCATTTTCATAAAGGCTATTTAAAGGAAGGATTTCATCTTATGCTTCAGCTGTGTGGCAGCACTCAGGGCCTGCTGTGATAGAGTTGCTGGGCTCTAATGAAGGTATATATCCATTATTGATTGTTTTTAAATTGTTTTCTAGGCTTCTAGCGTGGAGACTATTTTAATTGTAGGTGCTGAAAGCTGTCTTGTCTTTATAAGGAGTGTATATTGTTCCTTGGTTTCTGGTGCCCTCTCCAGTTAGTAGTTAGGAGAGTATTGTTATTGTCTGTTGCCTTGCACAAACTCTTCTGGGATCATGATAGATGCAGTGACTTGGAGGTACAGGTCAAATATGTTTAAAAATGCTGGAAGTTGACACTTAGGAATGGATATAGCCTGAGGAGGTCCATATGGGGGAGGAAAGCAGGGTGAGTCCCCCAAATCTTCTTAGTCCCATAGGAATTGAGGCAGACAATGAGGAAAGGACACCACAAAAGGACTGGTACAGAGCCTGAGGATGAGACTGAGGGGTTAGATTTAGAGGAACTGAGGGAGAGGTGAAGATCTGTATTTAGCCTACTTGAATCGCTGGCCAGATTGTCCTGTGGGTTTCCAGGGAGTGGCTGCTGGAGTCATGACCTTATACAAACAGAAAGTCAGGGGATAAGATTTTAAAAGGAGAAAATATGTTATCTATTGAAGATAGGAATTGAGGGTAAAGGGAGGTTGTTGTCTTTGTTCTGATGCAGAGATGTGGATAAGAATGGGGAGTTTTACTTGGAGGAACACAGGGAGAGGTGAAGATATGCAATTATCCTATTTGCTTCCCTGGATGGAATGACCTTTATATAAACTGATATTTTAAAACAAACCCACACACTATGTGTGAATGTGTATGTATGTGTACACCTTCTATTACCTGAAAAAATAGAGATTATTCCCATTTTTATAGTGACATCAAAAGAATCAAAGGACCTAAATGATGTTCTTCCTTCATCTGTTAAAAGTATTACTCTTTCTCTCAACTGAAAAATGGATAAAGAAAATGTGGTACATTTACACAATAGAATACTCTTTAGCTATTAAAAACCAAGACATTATGAATTTCACAGGCAAATGGATGGAACTTGAGAATATCATCCTGAGTGAGGTAACTCAGTCCCAAAAGGACAGGCATGGTCTGTACTCAATGATAAGTGGATAATAGTCATAGAATACAGGTATGACGTTACATTCCACAGGCTCAAAGAAGCTAAAAAAAGAAGGAAGGCTCAACCAAGGAAGCCTGAATCTCACTTAGAAGGGGGAATAAAATAGCCATAAGAGGCAGATAAAGGGAGAGAACTGGAAAGGAGCAGGGGTAGGAAAGGGAATGGAAGGGGGTTCATGATCATGTGTGGAGAAGGACAGAAGAGACAGCTAAATTATCATGAAAATGAATGGAAATCTGTAACTGGCAGGGATGAGGAGGTATGGGGGTATCTCTAGGACATCTATAGATCTGGAATAAAGGCGCTGCCCAAGATTAATGAGTGTGACCTTAGCTGTGACTTACTACATTTGGGATATAAAAGTATAGCTATATGGGAATATTATATGATATCTCATGATGATATCTCATGTAGCCAGACAGGAACCCCAGTGGAGTGATAGAGGCACCAACCTACCAACATAACTTTCAATCCAAAATTTATCCTGTCTACAAGAAATGTAAGCACTGCAGATAGAGCAGAAACTGAGAGAATGGCAAAACAATAACCAGCCCAACTTGAGATCCATCCCATTGGCAAGCACCAATCCCTAACACTATTAATGATGCTCTGTTATACTTGCAGACAGGAGCATGTTGTTCTTTAAAGAGGCTCCACCCAGTAGCTGAGTCATACAGAAACCAACACCTACAACACAAGGATGAATGGAATTTGGGGACTCTTATGGAAGAATTGCAGCCCCACAGTGCATAGGAACTCCATAGGAAGACCAGCAGAGTAAACAAACCTGAACCCTTTGAGCCCTCTGAGTCTGAACCACAAACCAAATAACATGCATGGGATTGACCTAGGACTCCCTGCTCATATGCTACAGATATCCAGCTTGACATGTGGGTCCTGAGTACAGACTATCTCCAAAGCTGTTGCCTGTACATAGGATATGTTCTTCTAGCTGGGTTGCCTTGTCTGACCTCAGTGAGACAGGAAGTGCCTAGCCTCAAAGAGATTTGATATGCATACTCAGAGAAGCCCCCATCTGCTCACAGGAGAAGGGAAGGGAGAGATAGAGAAAGGATTATTGGAGGAGGGGTATAATGAACCAGATGTAAAGTGAGCAAGTAAAAAATAATAATAAAATTAACTTTAGAACAAATAGTATTATACGTTGATACCACTGGCTGCATAAAGTCATGTTAAAACTGGGACAAGGAAAGACATTCCTGCAGGATTCTATCACTTCTGCAATCATTTCCTTCTTTCTTTCTCTTTCTTTCTTTCTTTCTTTCTTTCTTTCTTTCTTTCTTTCTTTCTTTCTTTCTTTCTTTCATTCATTCTTTCGTTTTTTTGTTTGTTTGTTTGTTTTGTTTTTTGAGACAGGGTTTTTGTGTATAGCCCTGGCTGTGTCCTGGAATTCACTTTGTAGACAAGGCTGGCCTTGAACTCAGAAATCCACCTGCCTCTGCCTCCTGAGTACTAGAATTAAAGGCGTGCAGCACCACACCTGGCTAATAATATCTTTTAAAAAGATAAAAGTATAATAACCAAGTATGAAGCTAATATTTGACAAAATTATGCATGTCTTGAAATAGAAATATAAAGGTATCTTCTACAGCATGTGGTATTTTGTGTGTGTTGAGGTTGGGGCATATATGAAGAAGTGAAAGGCAAGGAACTCATGATTCAGTGTAAGGATATCAGGAGGCTTAACATGCTAATTCCTGGGTCTGCCAAAGCCAATATCATCTGTGCATATTCTTTCATAGAAAATGCTCTGTAGGATTTCCTGGGAACTTTTCCTGGTGTAGACAGTTGGGATAAGAACTCACATTAATAAGGTACGAAGAGAACAGATGTTTGATGGGCTCCAGACATGACTCAGAGATTAACAGCACTTACTGTTCTTGGAGAGCACCAGAGTTTAGGATCCAGCACTCACATAGTGGCTTTCAACCACCTACAACTTCCAAAGTATACAATTCTCTCTTTTAGACTCAGAGGGCATTTGTATGGGTACAGTATATATAGACTCAAGTATGCACACACATATACCTAAATAAAAAAAAAGTAAATGAGTTAAAGATACCAAGTAAGTAAAATTAATATACATTGTACATTTTCAAATGAATCCACTTGAGAAAGTTAAAACATCTCATATTTGAGAACTTAAACTTTAAAAAAAAAATCGAAACACTGAATTCTATTGTCTCTGCCCATTAATATTTTGGAAGTCTTAGTTTAGAAAGCATATAAAGCCAAGAAGCGTCCCTCATTACAGTATCTCTAACACATATCATGGATGCTTTGGAGGTGGGGCTCATTTTAACTGACACTGGTCATGGCACCAGAGTCACACGCCAAATCCCAGTTGATTAAGGAAGTTTTAAAGATGCAGGACAAGAAGAAAATAGAACCATCAGAGCTGTGCCTATAAATACAGTGGGCGGTGACAGGCTGTTCAGAAGTAATTATTAAATGAAAAATGGTTTTTTCACTTCAACTGCTGTATTTCAGTAACAGCCCCTAAAGCTCTCCGTCAATACCCTTTCACACATATAATTGTCACGGGGATGGTACTCAGGACCAGCAAAGGCACCTTTGTCGCAATAAGAATTTATCCTTAAAACTTTACAGGAAAAGATAAATTGAGGTCATATTTGTAGCAGAAGAGTTGTTTTTACTTGTGAGGATCACTTTGCTATTTAGTACCCAAGGGACAAAAGAGAAAAGATAAGGACAGTCTACAAGTCCCATGAAAAAAGAAAAAGCAAAGGACAGTCAACAAGTTTCTTGACCGATTCCGTGGTGTGCTCAGCCCAGACAGATGACCTAATTTCTGAACTCTCTACCAAAGACACTCAGCTTGTTCTGACACTGCTCGCAGATGCTGCTGTTCTCTGAGCTCTGTTTGCTAAAAGAGAACTGTAGTAACATTTAAAAATTTTAAATCTCCTTGTATTTAAAGATTTTCAGTTAGTGAAAACAGGATCATCAGTCAAATCCTCTAAAATGATGAGACAGATGTGCTTCATAAAACTTTCTAAAAGTCCAAAGGAGTACGGCGAAGAATACAACTAATTTCTTGCTTACCTTTTACACTTAAACAACATTGCTCTTCTATACTTGATAATTTGTTTAACTGTCCTTTTGATTTGGGAAACATACCTATAAATATTTGTCAATGTTTTAAATAAATTCATTTCCTATACAATATATCTTGATGACAGTTTTCCATCTCTTTATTCCTCCCATCCCTCCTCACCTCTCCTCTCCCTGGGAACAACTTCCCCTCCATTTCCAGAAAGGAGCAGGCTTCCAAGAGACAACAACCAAACAGAACAAAACAAGATACAGTAAGACCGGCAAAAGCCTTCATATTGACGCTGGAAGGCAACCCAACAGGAGAGAAAGAATCTAAAGAGCAGGCAAACGTTTCAGAGGTCACCTTTCCAACTGTTATGAATACAACACCACCACACTTATAGACATAATGTATATGCAGAGGACCTGGTGCAAACCCATGCAGGCCTCACGTTTGCTGCTTCAGTCTTTGTGAACCCATGTGAGCCCTGATTGGGTGATTCTGTGGGCTATGATCTCCTGGTATCCTCTGTCTCCCCTGACTCCTATGATTTTCTCCCATCTCTTCTGCATGGTTCCTGAAGCTCTAAGAGGAGGAGCCTAATGGAAAACTCCAATATAGACTCTATATTCATAAAATATGGGTCTCCATCTGCACTTGCTCCCGACTAATGCCACAGAAAGTTTCTCTGATGACAGAACAGAGACCTGGCCTATAAGTAAAGAAAAATATCATAAGAATCATGTCATTGATATTTTTTGACAGTTTTATTTGGTTCTACCCAACTCAAAAATTTCAATTTTATGTTAATTTGAGTCATACATTATTTTACAAGCAAGACCTTTCTGTCATCTTTATATTCAAATAACAGTTCCAACATTATTTTTAAACAAAACAACAAAATAAACCTAACAAAGATGGTTGCTAAAGCACTTGCCTTGTAAGCCTGAGGTACTGAATTTCTCAGAACACGAGAATAAGTTTTGGCAGAGTGGCATACCCTGGTAACCCTCAGCACCAGCAGTTGGGTAAGTACAGAAAGAAGGTTACCTCAGGCTTATTGGCCTGTCTGAGATAGATTCTAGAAATCCTAGCATACTTGATGAGTTCTCAACACCCACTGAGATACCTAATCTAAAACACAAAAGGCGATCAGTCTCTGTTAAAGAACATCCAAGAAAGTTCCTTTTGGCCTCCATGAACACACACACTCACACTCACATACACACTCACATGCTCCTATGGTGTATTGGCATGGCTTTGATATATTCTGCCAGACAATGATTAGTAATGGGCAAATATTGAAGAATCATGAAATGAAGTATTAGATCTGAAAAGTCTTAGAAATTATATTAAGATCCTAGGACTTCCAAAACAAAATGCCACAAGTTGGATGTCTTGAAAACGATAGAAATTTATAGTCTCACACTTGTGGAGGCCGCAAGTCCAAATGACAGGTTTGCAGGGTCACTCTCTCTTTGAAATGCAATGGGTACAAATTACTCTTCTTTCTGTCTTCCAGTGGATTGCAGAAATCTTGGCTATGCTTTGAATTGCAAATGCCATGCTTAAATCACTGCCTTTGTCTCCTTGACCTTCTCTGTCATACATGTCTCTGTGTCCTTCCTCTTCTTCTTATGACACCACTCGTATTGGATTCAGCTCTCACCCTTTACAATATGATTTCATCTTAGCCAGTTATTCCTGCAAACACCCTGTTTTCAAATGAAGTTCTATTCTGAGATTTCCATTTCATGGCTACAACACACATGCTAGGTTAGCATTTTGTCTTCTCTTTGCTGGTGAACCACAATTTCTCCATTATAAAAGACATCAATCAAACTAATATTTTCTAAGAAAAAGCATTTAACTTTTCAGAGAAACAGTTTATAAATTGTGTTTGTTATTTGGTTTCTACCAAGATAAAATTCAGTTATAAATACATTAGAAACATATGCTTTCAGTAATAATCTTAACACATTTGGTGTGTGCATGGTGTGTGTGTGTGTGTGTGTGTGTGTGTGTGTGTGTGTGTGTGTTTGCAGTATTCAAACACAACCCAAAACTTCATATAGAGTAAATACGCACTCTACCACTGAGCTATGCTGGCAGTCCAGCAATGATTTTCTTTAAATATTACTTCCCTAGGAAGTAAATCAGAGTGTGATGACACATGCCTTTAGTCCAAGCACTTGGGAGGCAGAGGCAGGCACCTGGTATACAGAGCCATTTCCAGGAGAGCCAAGGATACACAAGGAAACCCTACCTAGAAAAATAAAAATAACCTCTTCCAAAAAGAAGTAAATCAGGCACTTGGGGGATTCTATATTAGCTATTTTACATCATCTGAAACTTTCTTTAATTACATTGCAACAGTTTAAAGTGCTCTCCCTTGAAATGCTTGATGCTTATGAAATCTGACATATGGTCACTTCACTATGTAGGGGGCGTGTTGCAATGGAAATGGAGAAAGAGTTGGTTCCTGGGGATTGCTACTGAGAAAAGTAATGGCTCCGTTGAAATTCTTTCAGATACAATCTGATTCCCTAACAGAAAGGAAACAAGCTGCTGCAGTTAACACCTCACACAGATGATACGTACCAGGTAGAAGACAATTTCTCGAAAGCCTTGAATGTCAGTATAGCCACAGCCATATAATCCACATGTGATGCCTGCGGTGCCTGACCTGACATCCTACATTAAACAACTAGAAGTTCCAATGTGATTTTGAAATACTTTCCACTCCTACAGTATTATTGGGGTTCATGAAATTCTGGAGGAGTGTGATGGAAACTACTGATAGCTTGTTGAATGTATGTGTCAGTGAGATGATATATTGCCTCCATGACTTGGCTATTCTATCTCTTCTGTTTTAGTGAATCTTCCCAAAGGGAACATATAGTAGAATATGTATTTGGGGCAAAGTATAATCATGAAAAGATATATGATATCTTGATTCACTTTGACATGAAACATACATGTTCCCCGTGTTGAAGTATAGGTTTCAGTTCAGAATGAAACTCTTCCACAATACTCCCCCTATACCATGGAAAACTGGTACAAATAACATTTGGTAGCTTTGTGTGTATGGGCTTTGCATATGGGCCTTTGTAGTCAAACAATGAGTCAAAACCTTCTGATGTTTAAATGTATTGTATGCACACACATATAATATGATATATATACATATATATATACATACAAATACATATATATTATATAAAGTGTATTTCTGTGGGTATGAATGAAGTCATACAATCTATGTAATGGTTTACTAAACATTCATTTCTTTAGATCCAAAACAGTAAATGAAAAAGAGAGAGGGAGAAAGAGACTGGGAGTCTAGGAGACTGGGTTGGAAGAAAAGAAAGGAAGAATGAAAGAAAAGAGGAGGAAACAGAAACAGGAGAATGGGAGAAGGAATTATAAAGATGGTAGATACATTAAAATGCATAAATTAAATGTTATTTTTGCAACTTATAAAGTCTTTACAAACATTAAAAGTATATTTATATGTATTTTGAACATTCCTTAAAAAGAAAATTTAAATTACCTTTAATGATTTGAACATGATTAATATCCCTCTTTCTCAGGCTTCCCATCTTCCTATTAATTCTTCCTATTCATTTCTTTAGACTATTCTCCCATGATCACCAAGTCTGAGTTTTGACACAGACTCACTGGATTTTCAGGCCACAGTTCTAACACTTGTCCCCTGGTCCCCTTTCTGAAGAAGCCAGTGCCTGACATGCTGGCCATAGCATGAGCAATAGGTCAATCCAGGCTATTGTTTTGTGGTATTGTTGTATTAAAGCCTCTACTTGCAGAACAATAACCACTGTTAAGCTGACCTTACATGTCAGGCCATACCTGTGGAAGAACACTAAATAGAATCACAGGGCCCCCAATGGAGGAGCTAGAGAAAGTATCCAAGGAGCTAAAGAGATCTGCAACCCTGTAGGTGCAACAACATTATGATCTAACCAGTACCCTGGAGCTCTTGACTCCAGATGCATATGTATCAAAAGATGGCCTAGTCGGCCATCACTGGAAAGAGAGGCCCATTGGACACACAAACTTTATATGCCCCAGTACAGGGGAACGCCAGAGCCAAAAAAAAAAAAAAAAAAAAAATGGGAATGGGTGGGTAGGGAAATGGGGGAGAGGGGGCAGGGTATAGGGGACTTTTGGGATAGCATTGGAAATGTAACTGAGGAAAATACGTAATAAAATATATTAAAAAAAAAAAAGAAATTGTGATCCTGGGAAAAGAATAAAAACACCGGAAAATGTAATGAGCGAGTAAAAAGGAAAAAAAAAAAAAAAAAAAAAAGATGAAAGATGACTTAGAGGAACACAAGCTTGCACAAGCCTGAAGACCTGAGTTTAATTCCAAGAAACCAGAGTGGAAGGAGAAAACAAACTACCAAAAGTTAACCTCTGACCTCACACTCTCACTGTGGCACATCAATGCTGACACCCATATCCACATGTCAAATACATATACAAATACACACAGAATACTACTAATAAATGACATTTGAATTACTAAAGAGTTAAAAAAAGAAGAAAAAATTATAAATGTTATATTTCATAATATTTAATGTTACTCAAAATGACTCATTATTTATTGATGTACCATTTACAATGTTACTATAGAACTTATTACTAAGCACAACCATATTATAGGGGCTGAACAAGCCAAAAATAAATATTGATGCTGAACCAAAAGAATATGTTTTGAAATCTGATTTTAAATGTTAAGAATTTTAAAAATGACTTATAAATACATGATCATATATAACAATATGGATTTGTATACCTTCAATAATAAATAAACAGGGACAGTAGAGCAAGACAGCTCCAATTACATAATACATACATATGTGCATATATATATGTATATATACATATATGTGTGTGTATATATATATATGTGTGTATATATATATATATGTGTGTATATATATATATATATATATATATATATATATATATCAGTTGTAGTTTGTATGTATATGGGTCTCATGGCTGTCCAGAAAATGTGGCAATCTCATCTAGCCTGATCCAAGACACCATTTTATGACCATGTGCAATACAACACTGACTAAGGACAGTTCCATATTTTATCACAGTATATACATTTTCATGTTCTGGAAACCAAATGGCTCATAAGTCATGGTTCATTTAAACTTTGGAAAGACCAGAGGTGAACAACAATGCTGTCAGTTCAGCACTGTGCAAAAATCATGACAGTTTCAATTTGTGGAGTGTGTTCTTCCACAAATACAATATTGTTACCCTCATCTTGCCATTCAGAGTCACTTTCCATCTCTTGTTGGGTAATGAAAGGTGACAGGGTAAGAGGATCATAGGACTAACAGCCAGTGCTCATTTTAGAGATCATTTTATCCTTTCACACTGGGTATCTAATTTTTATAGAAAAAATACCCTTCTATTAAGCCCCCTGCTTCCTATTAAATTGTATATTAATCTGACCCATTATTGTTCCTGTCTGAAAGAATTACAGGGATGGAAATAGAGAGGATCCTGAGGAAAAGAAGGTCCAGTAACAAGCCCAAAGTGGGATCCAGCCCAAGGGGAGGTCCCAAGGCCTGACAATATTACTTAGGCTATAGAGCACCCACAAAAAGGGATCTATCATGACTGTCCTCCAAATGACCCAACAAGCAACTGAAAGAGTCAGATACAGATATTTGCACCCAACCAATGGGCAGAAGCAGCTGACTCCTCTTTTCGAATTAGGGAAGGCAGAAAGAAGCTTCCTGTAGGAGGACCAGCAGTCTCAATTAACCTGTACCCCCGAGATCTCTCAAACACTGGACCACCCAACAGACAGCATACACTAGCTGGTATGAGGCCCCCAACACTAATACAGTAGAGGACTCCAGGTATACGTTCATTCAGAGATGATGCATCTAACCCTCAAAAGACTGGAGGCCCCAGGGAGTTTAGAAGTCAGGTGGAAATGGGGGAGGGGGGAGGAGGTATGGGATATGAAGCAGTTGGAGGGTGGATGGGGGAGGAATAAAATATGGAATGTAAAAAAGTTTTTAAAAGAAATAAAAAATAAATGTTGTTTCTTTAATGTATCACCAATGTATTTAACAGAGTAATATTATATTTTGGTGGTGGGAGCATGCAGAATATTTAGACAAGCAAAATCTGTCTAGCATGAGTTACATATACCCTGAAAAAACTCTCCATAAAAATATAAACATTATATGTGATAGCCAGTGATGCTTTATAAAGAATCATAAAACTGAATACTGTAACTTCCCTTGAAGAACAAGTCCAAAGATTTCATTTATCTTAAAACACATCTATGAGGACATGTCTACTGCATTACACTGAAACATGCTTTCTACTTAGACACTTACATTGCTTGAAATGTTAACATCCTAGGGATTTTCTCAGATGCTGGCATCATTACCCGCTTTTCTTATATCACAGTTCTGTTAATTTATCTCTTAACCATTTTGTGGCAAGGCCATTATTAAGTAGATTCAGGGATGTGAAATAGTTCAGCTCAAGTTAACCTTGCTTCACAATACTGACATGAGTTAATTTAATTCCTGTCACCAGACTTCACAAGGGTATATTGCACATTACCTCTTGTTATTGCAGTCACAAGTCATTATCGCCAAATCTCCCCCTGTAAAACTTACCTGTGGCCCCTTTACATCTTCTCCATACTGATAAGGACAGGCAACATCATTAAATGTCTATGAAGAGAGACTCAATAAAAATGGAACTCATAAGACTTTAAAACTAGACAAAAGTTTAGATATTGAGTTCTGGCCTATTTCTGCTTTCCTGTCTCCCCTTAGTCCTCCACATAATATTAGTTACTGTTCTTGAAATCACAGTATACTATGGTGAAAATACAGAAAAGTAGGGCCTGCAAGATGGCTCAGTAGTAAAGGCTCTTGTGTAAGCCAGACAAACTGAGTTTAAGCCACATATCTCAAAGTTGAAAAAAAGAACTGACTTCCAATAGTTGTCATTTCATCTTTCTGCCCAACACCATGGCATATGAACACACACACTCACACACAGAGAAAGACAATAATAAGATAATGATAACTAATTAATTTTCAAAACAAAATCGCTGAATAATCTGGTTTCATCTTTTCCCCCATTGCCCATTGTATTCCATATTAAAAATACTAACATAGTGCCTATGTACTCAGAATTTAAGAGTAATTCTAAAAATTCCATCTCATTTTTAGATTTATTTATTACTTTTGATTGTGTACATATATGTTTGGGTATGTGCCCATGAAGTCAAGGAAAGAGAGTCAGATACCCTGAAGTTGGAGTCATTCATGGGTGCTGGGAACTTGAGTCTCCTGCAAAAGCAGTAAGAGCTCTTAATCACAGAGCCCCCTCTAAGCAATAAGATCTCACCATCAAATTGTTTTGGGTAACCAACATGAATGGGAATAGCTTACATTCTTTTGGGGGTCTTTCACACCTTTTTTACCCAAAACTTGAAATCACTCCAGGCATAGCACTGGGTTACCTATTTCACAACATATGGCTTCTGGGAGAAGTATTATCCCCCAGTAATGCAGCTCTCAGACCTCACCAGAGAAGTCTTTGCCCAGTATGTGGTGATTGATAATGAGATAACTAATAAAAGTTCAGAGACCATTTGTCTTCGAAATATTCAATTCCAAATGGAATACTTATACTACACTAAGAGATCAAGGCAGAAGCAGGAAAAGAAGAACCCCTAAGGGCAGAAGTCTAATAAGAATGCTGTAAAACATAACAGGACCCTTACCCTCAGGAACTCATACAGCTCTGGTTGCCTCTGCACAACCTGCACAGCATCAAGCCAGTCAACACTGCAGCATGGAGAGGGTAAATGCTTCTAGGGTAATTAGGAGGGTGAAAATAAATGAAATCAATATATGAAGTATAAATTACCAAAGGTAATTTAAATATATCATATGAAAACATCCTTAACAAAGTATCTTATTAAACACATTGATGAAATGAAGATGTGAACACTTCAAAACAAAAACTATATTCATAAAGGTTTTTTATCAGATTTTTAAAAATTGTGTATATATATATATATTACACTCCAGATTTTATCCCCATCCCGGTCCACCCTTTGAATGTTCCATGTCCCATACCTCCATACCTCATCCGCACAAGGATGTCCTCAGCCCCCATCCTCCACCCCACCAGACCAGTCTCTTGAGGGTTAGGTACATCTTCTCTGACTGAACCAAGACCCAATAGTCATCTGCTTTATATGTGCTGGAGGCCTCACCTCAGCTGGTGTATGCTGCCTGGTTGGCAGTATATAGTTTTATTTAGAAAATGAGAAGTTTTAAGGACAATTTCACAGAGAATTCAGGAAATCTCTGGAGATTTTGGAGAAATGGAGGTGTTACCTTATAATCAGCTCCAGTGATGTAACTTGAAGATTTGGGGAACATCAATGTGTTAATGTGATCTCTTTTCCTAACCTTTCTGAGTAGCAAGGAAATCATCTGCAATAATGCCCTGCGTTAATGGCAGATGCTGGCAAGGATGTGGAGAAAGAGAAACACTCCTCTATTGCTGATGTATTTGCAAGCTGGTACAACCACTCTGGAAATCAGTTTGCCGGTTCCTCAGAAAAGTGGACATAGTTTTACCGGAAGATCTAGCAATGCCACTCCTGAGCATATATCCAGAAGATGCTCCAACTTGTAATAAGGACACATGTTCCACTATGTTCATAGCAGCCTTATTTATAATATCAAGAATCTGGAAAGAACTCAGATGTTCCTCAACAGAGGAATGGATACAGAAAATGTGGTACATTTACACCATGAAGTACTACTCAGATATTAAAAACAATGAATTTATGAAATTCTTAGACAAAATGGATGGATCTGGAGGATATCATCCTATGTGAGGTAACCCAGTCACAAAAAAAACCACACATGATATGCACTCCCTGATAAATGGATACTAGCCCAGAATCTCAGAATACCCAAGATATAATTTGTAAAGCACGAAACTCAAAAAGAAGGAAGACCAAAGTGTAGACACTTTGATCCTTCCTAGAAGGGGAAAGAAAATACCCATGAAAGGAGTTACAGAGACAAAGTTTGGAGCAGAGGCTGAAGGAAAGACCATCCAGAGACTGCCCCACCTGGGGATCCAACCAATAAACAACCACTAAACCCAGACACTATTGCAGATGCCAACAAGAGCTTGTTGACAGGTGCCTGATATAGCTGTGTCCAGAGAGGCTCTGCCAGTGCCTAATACAGAAGTGGATGCCCACAGCCATCCACTGGACAGTGTACAGTGTCACCAATGGAGGAGCTAGAGAAAGTACCTAAGGAGCTGAAGAGGTTTGCAGTCCCATAGGAGGAACAACAATATGAACTAACCAGTAACCCCTGAGATCCTTGGTACTAAACCACCAATCAAAGAAAACACAAGGAGAAACTCATGGTTCTAGCTGCATATGTAGCTGAGGATGGCCTAGTTTTTCATCAATGGGAGGAGAGGCCATTGGTCCTGTGAAGATTCTATGCCCCAGTATAGGGGAATGCCTGAGCCAGGAAGCGGGAGTGGGTGGATTGGGGAGCAGTAGGAGGGGGGAGAGAATATGGGGATTTTTGGAGGGGAAACTAGGAAAGGGGATAACATTTAAAATGTAAATAAAGAAAATATCTAATAAAAATAGAATGCCCTGTGTTACTTCTTACTTGCCCTGTGTTATCTTCCATGCATTCCTCATGAAATATTCTATTACATCATATACCATGTAAGAGATGAAGTTCCTGATAAGAGATTATTTTCAATTTATCTAAAAAAAAGATTATATATGGTGGAAAAATAATTCCTTCCCAGCAATCTTTATTCAAATTGGATTAGTCACTATGTAACCTAATAGCTTTTCATACATTTTCGTGGTGGACCAATATATTCAACCCCTAATCAAACTATATGACCAATCAAAGATCACAGGACTGGTTTATAGCTCACTGAACATATGGGACGTCATGTAAAAATCTTTTCCAACATTGCTTCTATTTTTTTTTAAATGTATCAGTGGTTCTCAACCTGTGTGTCACAGTCAATTTGAGAGCTGGATGACCTTTTTTCACATGAGTAACCAAAGACCATCTCAAAACAGACATTTACATTACAGATCGTAACAGTAACAACATTACAGTTATGAAGTAGCAATTTTACAGCTCCAGTGCCTCACAGCATGAGGAACTATATTAAACAATCATAGCAGAAGCAAGGCTGAGAACCAGTGATCAATACCTATGGTTTTATCTACTCAGGTCTCCAAAAGTGTAGTTATACTTGTAGGTAGAAGAATGTTTTCTGTCGAAGACAAATGTAAATACTGGAACTAGTGAAAGAGTGTGTATCACAAAGCATGCCAGTGTTCTAGTGAGTGCCTATGGATACTTCAGTGAGATCACAGAATTGAGAATTAGCAGAAATCCCTTCTCTATGAATATCAAGTGATACTACATTTCTATTAATAGCTCCTTAGTAGCTTAATCCTAGAAAAATAAAAGGAACTCCTTGTTTAATCAATTTCTAAATTTTGACTATTTTTCAGAGAACTGAACTATCTGATTCATTTCTTTTTGTCATAATCTTGTTAGGGTAGGAAATGTAATATCCCATATTAATTCATTAAATTCATCAGATTATTGAAACAAATGTTGGCTGATGTATCTGTATTAAGTATATTCCATTGCCTCCTTGTCCTTCCCATTTGATATTCCTAGATACTTTTCTTAGAAGTATGGTGTACTGTCACAGTAGTGGGCAGAATCTATGAGTAATTGCACTTTGACTTTTCACACTCTTATCTTCCATAAGAAAAGTATTTGCCCAGAATGTATTTATAGACATATCCTCCTCACCATCCCAGCCCCTTAATAGGCTGTTTTTACTTTCTGAGAATGTGTACTTTCTGGAAGTAGAGATCTGCTTCTGAACAGTAGTCTTCATTTTCCTAAAACGTTTCTAAAGCCTCATCCCATTTTCATATTCAAACTTTTGACTAGGTCTGTTTATAGAAGCTCTTAAACCTAACTTGGAACTTCTATACTCTCTTCATCTCTAATTTTTTCTGACAGCTTATCTTGTGTGCCATTTAATGTTTTTCCATTGATGATGTGTCTTTTTTTACTAGTATTTCCAGGGAAAGATATTATTCAAAATATGTTTCTTCCATTTAACTAAATGCTGAATTAAGCCTGGGCCATCTAGAGCCTTTGTCTAACCCTGTGTTTGGGGGCCTTTCATCTTTCTACTGCAGAGTGTTTGTGTGCAGGCAAGTGTTTTGTCAGTGCTTGTGCTGAATTACAATCCTCGTGACTCAGGGGTTAAAGTTCACCCATAGCTCCAATTTCTGGACCTCTATTCAGATCAACCAATTTTTCTATGATACTCTGGATCCTGCACTTAGATCATCTTGAAGAAAGGATCTGAGGGTGGATCTCCAGAACAATGGTAATAAACTGTGTCAGGTAGAACCTGAGAAGAATTTGAGGTTTGACAAAATAAATGCGTCACCACTTTGTTTTGTATTTGATTACATGTGTGTTATTATCACAGTGTTTTTTTTTTTCATTAGTACTTGAAGGTGCTATCAAATTATTACAAATTCTCAACACTCTTCCACAGCTCACACTCCTGGCCATTCCTCACTCCACTAACTCCAACGCACATGTCAAGCTCTCTTTAATAATAGTCACATCTATCTTCTTCTCCAAGGGATTTTGAGAATACTTTTCCATAATGCTAATGAGTTATTTCCATCAATATCTCCTTTTGTATCCAATCAATACAGTGGTGTCAAACTCTCTCAGTTCATTCCAAAGCTGTGACAATGAAAAGACTGATCACCTATGTGGAATGAAAGTGCTTTCTTTTCTCCACAGAACACCTATCACTTATCCTCTCTTAGTGATGGCATACAGAAGACAATGGCAAAGTCAACCTTAATGAAAATCTTATTAGATTAATGTATTGATTGTGCTTCAAAAGCCTCAAAAACTACCTTACCTGGAACAATGTTATTCTGTATTTCTCTAATTTTATTCTAGGTGGAATTTTTATAAGAGAATTGTTTTTCAAAGTTATTTTTGAATACTGGAACTTGCATTGGAGCATCATTGCCAACAAACAAATAACCTTTGAGAATGTCATTCTTAACCAGCATTCGCTCTGGGCATGATTGATGATCCAGCCTTGTTGTAATTATAGACCCAGTATTAAATGTGTGGTATTAGGGAACAGAGAACAACAAAAAAATCTATTTTATTCTACTACCTTACAGAATCATGACAATATGAGTAATAACTGTACAGCTACATTTTTCACATAATAGGGGTTATGAAATTAACTAAGAATGGCACATTTCAAGTATAGAATATAAAGAGATGCTACATGAACCTGAAAAGAAAGATTTAAATCTTTTCTTTTCAATGAAGTTCTGCATTGGACTGACAATAAATTTGTTTGTAAGTGACTCTGGACATGTTATTTTATACCCGCATCTTTATGTTGTACCACACTCATCTCACTTATGAATTTACATTATACATTTAACTATTTTTATAGATAGTGAAAGCTCAAAGATATTCATCAAGGCTCTTCATGCTCTAAAGATCTTGAATAAAGATAATACCTCTATTTTTATTCACAATCCCATTCATATCTCCATAATCAATTTAATTGTTCTTTAATCCTTACAATTCAATGATAACTGGAACTAGCTGATTGTGTGGACAAGACAATAATTGTTGAGTTAAAGGATTGATATAACCAAGTAGTGACTAAGTTGTTAAGGAGACATAATGTAATCCATGAATATGAATATAAAACATAAGACCAAAGCTCATCCCAAAAGAGAACTTGTAAACTACTGTTATAAGAAAACAGAACATTGGACAAGAGGATTACCACAGATGTCACATCAAAAAGAGCATTCACACTTACTTAAATATGATATCTAATTGAATATCTAATATTACATATGAGTTTCTTTTACAGTCTGTTATGTAAAATCTGAACTGGTTAATTTTAATACCATTCATAAATTTTTCTTACAAAGGTTCTTATAAATCTTTGGAGCAATTATGTTTACTTGCAAATATGAGGAAGTAAAAACTGTAATGATAATTTTGGTTTGAACAGTTAGAAAGCAATATTAAAGACCAATTAATATTTAAGCAAATGAGAGAACCAGCTTATTTTAAATAAGAAGATTTTCCTTTTAATTTCTGTTAAAAACAGAAAACCTATGGGAACTTGTATTCAGTGTTTTTCATTTGGCTCTGTTTTGTTTTATCTTGTTTCTACCATTTCATATATGGTTCTAAATACCTTTATAGTCATAACACTGAATGCATAAGAAGGTGGTATGTGTTCAATAGATAAGTAATCTGATGTTTTATATGCTTATAAAAATGAAAAAAAAATCCCATTGATAGCAAATGTCAAACGTATGAGCTTATCTGCTTCTAACATATATTTGTTAGCTATTACTCTATTATAAAACTTTCTGGATTTATTGAAAAGCAGAGAACAGAGGAAAAGAATAACTACTCCACATGGGCATGTATTTACTTCCTTCTTAAAACTATTTATAAAGCAAATACCACAACAAAGATATGTTTTAGACATACATGGTGCTTTAGGAAAGTGAACTTAGGCAGAATGTATTTTAAAATTCAGATGTCAATGTAGAGGTTGATAGCTACACATATTTCTAGAGTTCAAGTATTTAACTGAGATATGGAACATATATTTACTTTTTTCCAGCAAGCATTTATAAAACAAAGACCATGACAAAGACAATTTTCAGGCATATATGGTACTTTAGGAAAGCAAATCTAAACACCTATTTGGAAAGTAAGGGGTCAGTGTAGAGGTTGATAGCCACAAGTATTTCTACAGTTCATATGTCTGGAAAAAGCTATGTAATGGTCTGATTATTTGGACTAATAAACATATACTAATTTCTAAAGAGCAATGTTCTTGAAAATGCTTTTAGGAGACTCAGGCGTAGGATAAGGGGAAAGGAATGTGATCCTACTAAATAGCTTTGTAGGTCTTATCAGACAAAACATTCATGAATATTTTAAAGATGAAACATCTAGTCCTTAATCAAGGACAATATTAGATTATATACTTAATTTTATTGACTGATGGTTATATATTCTAGGCCCTAATAAAATAACATATATAATCTAATAATTTCTTGACGAAAGACTACTGTTTTATCTTTAAAATACTGAGGAATATTTTCTCTGTTAAAGACAAGACTATTCTCAGTCTATTTCCACATTTTCTTGAAATTCATTATTGCCTCAAATTACAGCTTATAATTTAATAGATTTTAGTGCTAGGATCCCTCAGGCATTTGGATGCAGGAGAAAAATTATTGGCTTTCATTTTTCTCCCTTACAAGTATTTTCAGATTACTCAACATTTAGAGAAACAAAACTGAATTTAAAAGATTCCCAAAGAAATCTGTTGTTTTAAGGCAAACAAAATTGTCATACTGAAAATCCAAATTCTGACTACCACATTTAGAAACTATTTCATGTCAATAATGGTCAGTTTTTTATCTTTAAATAACTCTGACAGTTATACTTCTTAAGTATAATGTCTTTAGTGTTTTGATCACTAAATTCTGTGATTGCATCAACTCCAAAACTGTTTATTTCTATTCTATACATACCAGTCACATTCAAATTCAGGAATGTCATTTCTTTATACAAACCAATAAAACTTTACAGTAAACATGTCCTGGCTTTATTTCTGTTAAAGACTTCACCATCTAATTTTTAAATCAAATGTAATTAATCTCAGGCCATGGACTTTATATTCAAACATTTTCTCCATTCATAACTTGTTGCCTTCACTGTACTCAAGTGTTTCTTGCTACTTTGGTGTTAAATTTCTTTCATTGGAGTTAACATTATAGGAAAAAACCTTAAATACAATTTCTGTGTTTTTCCCTGATAACATCAAAATTAGGCCCATTTGCTACCTTAAAATTTATGGAAAGGTTATATTAGCAAATTACTCTCTTTGTCCCCACACTCATAGATAAGAAGCCCCAATGGAGAGTAAAACAACAAAACATTAAATACATGCCCATAAAACCTTACTAATCTACATAACTAGGTTGTACTCAAAGACTAATCCCTTGCTAAAAGTTATCCTTGCACAGTCACTGTTAACAACAATTGTAAATTTTGATATTTAAACATGAATTCAAACCTGTGGTGGTTTGGATGAGAATAGCCCTATAGGGCTTATATGTTAGTATACTTGGTCCTCAGTTATTGGAACTCTTTGAGAAGGATCCAGAGGTATGGCCTTGTTGGAAGAGGTGTTTCTCAAAAGCCTATGCTACTCCTAGTTGGTCTTCTCTATCTCAAATATGTCAGCACTCAGCTACACCTCTGGAGTCATGTCTGTCAGCCTACTGCCATGCCCTTCACCATGATGTTCATGGACACCCACCTTCTGAATCTGTAAGCAACAACAACAAAAAATGTTCTTCTATGAATTACTAAGGTCATGGTGTCTTATCACAGGTACTGAAAAGCAACTAAGACATTACCTAAAAAACAAAACAAAAAAAAAAAAAAACTGACCCATGAAACTTTGAAGGACTGAGTCCAACAATGTATGTTTTAAGAAGAAAGATCATTTTTCATTAAGTTTTAATATAATATATATGATCCTATTCATCACCATCCTTCAACTTCTCCCAAATCTCCCTAACTCCCAACTTAAACAACTTCATGATCTTTCTCCCACCCTCTCAATTTAAAACAATATTCAAAACAAACACATTGGTAAAACAAAGACAAAAATTACAATACCAAAAACACAAAAACAAGATCCAAAATTACTTCTCTTGGGTTGATATGCAAATGGTATATCCACAGAGACACTTGCTCATCCATGTTCATTGCCGCTCTGTTTTTCATAGCCAGAAATTGGAAACAGACTAGAAACTGATAATCAGGAGAATCTGGTACGTGTACACAACTAACTAGTATTCAGCTGTTAAGGACAACAAAATTGGGATTCACAGGTAAATAGATAGAGGGAGAAACTGTCATCCTTAGGACCCATCCTTTTAGATCTGAGGTTCCCAGATCCAAAAATATAAGTATTGCATGGTTTTTGTCGTGTGATGATATTAACTTTTAAACTTTAGATATGTGTGATTAAATCTAAGTAATCACAGAAGATAGGTAGATATTAAGGAACTAAAGGAGAGGTAAGTATCTCTCATTGAAGAGTAAATAAAATCTAGTGATGCAAAAGTGGGGATGTGTGAAGGGACTTCCAGCAAGACTATTCAGATGTGCAGTGATTTATGAACTCCTAGTAGAAGTTTATATGCTGACACAAGTACTAATCTCTTAGTTAAATGAATGTATGTATGTTGGCTTTTCAGCATCATGCAGAATGTTTCTGCTGGATTTGAAGAACCCAGGGATCTAGCTCTTTTTTTTTAATCTTTTTAAATTTATTTATTTATTCATTGTACATACCAATACCAACCCCCTCTCCTCCTAGTACCCCCTTACATAGATCCATCCTATTCCCT
Organism: Mus caroli; assembly: GCF_978045245.1. Lineage (NCBI taxonomy): Eukaryota > Metazoa > Chordata > Mammalia > Rodentia > Muridae > Mus > Mus caroli. The sequence continues at coordinate 67,336,634 of NW_028227265.1, forward strand.
ATTGCTGTTCTCCTCTGAGAACGGGGAGCTCCTTTCTGTGTATCACCACCCTGAGTTCCATCAAATGTTTGGCTGTAGGCTTCAGCATCTGTATTAACTGGCTTCTGGGTGGATTCACTCAGATGACAGTTATGCTAGGCTCCTGTTTAGAAAATTGAGAATAGTTCTACCCCAAAAACCTGTAATACCACCCCTGGGCAAATACCCAAAAGATGATACACAATTCCACATGGGTGCTTGATCAACTATATTCATAGCAGCTTTATTTGTAATAGCCAGAAAGTCAAAACAACCTACATGTTCCTCAACAGAAGAATAGATAAAGGAAATGTGATTCATTTACAAAATGGAATGCTATTCAGCTATTGAAAATAGAACATCATGAATTTTGCAGGCAAATGACTGGAACTTGAAAATATCATTATGAGCGGGGCAACCCAAATCCAAAAGGGCATGCATGGTATGCACTTACTTCTAAGTGGATATTAGACAAAATGTACAGAATAACCATGCTGTAATCCATATGCTCAAAGAAGCCAAATAAAAAAAGAAGGGTCCAATGGAAAAAGGTTGAATCTTTCTCAAAAGGGAAAATAAAATAGATAACACAGGTGGATGGAGGGAGGTAACTGGGTGGGTGAGGGGATAGAACAGGGAGCACAGAAGGAGTGGGAGATCAACTGTAGGGATTGCAGTGGAGAGAGGAGATTAATCAGCTGGGAGTTGCAAACTTTAGGACATGCCAAAAATCTGAGGCTGGGAGAGGCTCCAGGATGTCTATGAAGGCAACTCTAGCTGAGACTCCTAGCAGTGGGGATCCTGCAGTGGCCATATCTGTAGCCAGGCAGGACTCCCAGTGGAAGGATAAGGACAGTAAACCACCCACAAAACGTTTAACCCAAAATTTGTCCTGCCTACAAGATGTGCATGGACAAAGAAGCTGAGCAAATGCCCAACCAGTGACTGACCCAAACTGAGAGCCATCCAATGGGCAAGAAACAATCCCTGGCACTATTAATTATACGCTGTGATCTGGTTCTCTATACAATGTAGAGCAGAACAAGGTAGGGCTGAGCATCCTGAAAATGTCATGAAGCTTGAGTAATAGATTCACCTTGGAACAATTTTTTTAAGAATTGAATAAATCGTTACCCATATCTAAGAAATTTTGATGCTCAATTTCCAAGCTTTAGAAAATTATCCTGTGGTAATTTGGATTATGTATCTCCCATTACTCTCAGGTATTCAAATGCTTATTGGAAAATGCTTATTCAAAGTAGGTTGAAAGCCCTGCTTTGGGAAGCCTAAGTGTGACCCTGCTGGAGTAAGTGTGTCACTGAGGTAGTTTTAACATTTTCCTGTCATTAATCTGCTCCCTGTTTGCTGATTGAGATGTGAGCTCTAAGCTGTTGCAATGTCTGTTTCCTTGCTGGCATGCTCTCATCATTTGAACCCCTGAAACCCTAAGCCCCAAACACATTCTTTCGTCTATAAATTGCCATGGTCATGGAGGATTACCTCAACAATGTAAAAGGAACTAAGATCTATCCTAAAATAAAAGCAAACTCCATTGTAACAGCTTCACTGTAACATGAAATATAGCCAATATACAAAAGGGAACTTAATCTTTCATGAACAGCCCCTTATGAAGAGGGAATTACCCTATTGTCTGTAAGCTTTGTGGCATGAAGAGTCACTGGTAAATTGTCTACTGGTTTTTATTTTGGGAATAAGTTAATTCAAAAGTTAAAAATTTACTGTACTGGGGCATATAAAGTTTGCAAGTCCAATGGGCCTCTCTTTCCAGTGATGGCCGACTAGGCCATCTTTTGATACATATGCAGCTAGAGGCAAGAGCTCTGGGGTACTGGTTAGTTCATCATGTTCCACTTTATATGCCCCAGTACAGGGGAATGCCAGGGCCAAAAAGTGGGAGTGGGTGGGGGGGTAGTGTATTGGGGACTTTTTGGATAGCACTGGAAATCTAAATGAGGAAAATACCTAATAAAAAAATTAATTCAAAAAAAATTTACTGTAATTATAATTGATAATGTTTTGTGATATATAAATTTATTCATCTAATATTATAGCCGTGGTGTATATAGGAACATATTAATCAAATCTCAAATTTTCAAAACTATACCTAGTATCTACCAAAGCATAATATGAATTTACATGAATAAATTAAATTTGGTATGGATTTACATTTTATATTGAATCGTCTTGAACATGCTATTTGCTTATATTTATTTGACTGTAATTTACTGATTTTAAATCAATTTAATTTTTCATTTCATCTTCCATATTTACTAACCATTGTTTGAACTCCAAATTTACAGTGTATGCTCCACAAATTTTTATTTCTGTGTAGGCAAATCTACCCATTCTTAAGACATGCCACAAGTTCGTCCTTTGTTAGTCTTTCTGAACTATTCAATACAATTTGATTTACATTTTACTAACTCCTTTCTACCTTTATGCTTCTAAGCATAATTCACTTATTTCAATCAATTAAGGTTATGTTAACATGGCTGGAATTGACCCCATATTTTCCCATTTGTTTTTGAGATTAAGTGTTAATATCATTTAGTAATTTTTTCCCCCCTGAATCAACTAGAAAGTGACTCTCGTGTGACAATTAGTAACATTTGTATTTATTTATTTTCTGCTTTGTTCCAAACTCAATTTGATATCTACCTCACCAAATTATTTAGCATAACTGAACTAAATTAAGAATAAATTATTAGACATAGTAATCTATTCTCTTAAGAAAAAGTATAATTGCTTTTATAAATACTCTAAAAATAAGTGATTATGAATTAAATTGTATTTAATAGGAGTAGTTTAAATTCAAATTCTAATAATCTCTTTTGTCATTTTAAATTTACAAAAATGTATTCCTTTTAGACTAAGATTTAGTTAAGTCATATTAAATATTCTCTGGATAAATTTGCAATAAATGTGCATAAGAATAAAATTCAGCTCTGGTATGTGTTTAACTCATACCAGTTGAACACTATCGTGAAAACTGCAAAGAGTTTCAAGAAGAAAAAAAGTATCAGCAGAGCCATCTACATGGGAATTATGAAAAATTATTATGAACAAAGCTGATAAACTGACCACTATGCCAACATCAAGGACAGAGTTAACCAACATTTTAAATTTCATAACTACATCTTCATGCGAAATGTATCAGTTTTAATAAAACTGTATACTCTATAGTATTTTTAAATTCTTATAAACAAATTTCAAAGGCCATCATGTTTCTACAAAAATCACTTTTTTCCCTAGGAGCATATGGAGTACATGGTACATTGAGTTCCTTGAAGCTTTCCTTATAGATCTTGAATTAAAATTAGAGAAATAGTATTTTAGTTATTATGTAATTCCTTTTTTATCATTTTGTTTATTATTAGTGTGTTTATTTGTGTGCATTGTGTGTAAGGAGCATCATGTGTGCTATGACATCAATGGCTAGGTCAAAGGGCAACTTTTCGGAGCCAGTCTTCTCCTTCCTCATTTATATGAGTTCTGAGGCTAAACCACAGGTATCCAGGCTTCTCTGGAAAGTACCTTTATCTGCTCCTTCATCTGAACAGTCCCCACATCACATAATTTTATATTGACAAACAAGCTTCAGACAAATAGTAACTGCATACATTATGTAATTATATTCAATAATATATTCAATAATTGTATGCAAATTAAGTAATTGCTACTTATCTATTACAGGTTAGTTAAAGAGATGTTTGCATGATTAAATACAATGTTAATTTGTAAAGAAACTTATGAGAACATTTGTTTGTCTCACTCTAGGAGGGGAAGTTGCACCCAGGTCTGCACATGCAGATCTAAATGTATCTTTTGTGTACAATTTTATAAACAATATATGGCTCTTATAGTTCAACACACTAATAGTATCTTGAGTAGATAAATCCCAAAATGGTGTGGAAATTGGAAGATAAGCAAATAAGTTTATAACATATTTTTATAATGTCATTTGTATATCTTCATCATGAAAGTCATCATAGTCTTTAGTGTTTGTTGATTTTTTTCCAAGATTTTCTCAATGCCTTAATGTTTCCTGGACATAGATGTTTAGTGCCACTGATAAGCTGAGATCTGAACTGAAGGAGAGCCTATGCTTACACCATTACCTTAAATTAGCAATTTCTCCACCCATTACCAAAAGCTTCTTAAAGTCATTAAATTGACCACATGCTCTGAGTTGGGAAGGAATTACTAAATAAATGTGGATTGTTGACTTGAGTATGAACATGTCAAAGTACCTTGTGAATGACAAAGTTTTCTATGGGTCAAGCATAGGGAATTGGCAAAGCTTATAAATTACTGACCACTGTGTTCAAGCACTATCAGCCAAAACTTCTCCCAGTAACTCCAACACAAACCTTTTCAGATAGAAACCCCACTGAGAACTTCCAACCTTTCCTTCATGTGTTGGACATGGCAAATGTACTGAATACCTTCCGTTTGAGGGAGCACCTCTAGGTATATACATATGTACATATGTTTCTTCATATCTATATTAGCCCAGTGGAACTTCCAGGATCAAGCTATGTAAGACATAGCAATGTGTACCACAAATAAAAGCAGACTAACAAGACTTGCATGCTTGATTTTTTCTTCTTTACATTGTCTCTTTATTTATTTTTATAGAACATTCAAAATGGTACTCATTAAACTATTTTTTTCTAGTTGAAATTCAGCCACTCAAACATGGATAGCAAAGCTTTGTTTTTACCAACCATATTGTCCATGCTGTGTAGACCATCTCATTCTGGGATCCTCTTTCTCTATGATACTTGGCTCTCTCCAGTGCATCCAAGCCCAAGACATTCTTCATAGTCATTGCTTCCTTTGACCTCAGGAGGATGTATCTATACCTTATTTTTAAAAATTTAAATATTATTCAGTGAACAAACTTAAAAACTTTTTATTAAAAAATTGGTCTGATCTATGTATGGACTCACAGTGACTGTGACAGCACACACAAAGCCTGTTCAAGTTCAAAAAAGCCAAAATCCCAGCAATGAGAACAGAAAGTGGATACAAATTCCCACATCTAAACAAGCAGCTATACTGCAATTTCTACCTGCTGGAAAAGGGAAAGTTTGCTTTTTTCCTTATAGAAACAGTGGGTACTGTTACAACACTCTAAGGGAGGCCCATGGCTAGGAGTAGTTGCCCAACACAAAATGGAATTTATGCTTTCTGTATGAGTATTTTTGTTTTTAGTGGTTTTGTTCTTGCTGTTGATGTTAGGTTTTGTCTTAATGGATTTTTTATTTGCTTGTTTTAACTTTTGAAAAAGAAAAAAACACATAAAGTTGGATGGGTAGAAAGGTGGGAAGGAACTCAGAGAAATGGAAAGAATAAAATGAAACTTTATTGTATAAAAAATTAAAAAATAAAAATGACAAAGTGCAACGTGCGATTTCTCTAAAAATGTAGGTTTAAATTTTGTAGTTTAAAAAGTATTAAGTTCTCTCATTTAGATACACATCTATAAAATTGAAGCGTATTATAAAATATCTCCTTGCCATTGTAGGGAGCTGCTATTGAGCTCGTGCCATTCTTAGATTCTTTCATAAATTAGAAAGGATCTGTGATCAAGATGTAAGGACTATCACATGTCTCCCAGCATTTGCATGTCACCTGTTCAATTTAATAGGATAGGGTCAAAACATGGTGCCTTGCAGGGATGCTGCACTACCAAAAACAAACAAGTAACACACATGAAATGAGAATCCTATTAGAAGAAAAACAATTAAGTCAAAATTATGTATAGAGAAGTGCAGCACATTACAATGATTTTTTCATTAATCAAAACTTCTTTGTAATGAGAAATAATCTCCACTATTTCAAAATCAATATTGCTACTAGCCTTCGAGTCACTCCTCTGCTTCAATGAAGACTCAGTGCTGTCTCCTTCCAGCAAGTACACTAGCTGTGAATAAAAAGATTCTGGAGAAATATTAATAACACATATGACATTTGCACCAACATAATCTCTTATCCCCAGAATAATAATAAGAATAATTCTTGGTGAGTAGTGGTACACAATTCTGAACTCTCTTAAGATACCCCTTCATTACACATAAACCATTCCATGCTTGGATTTCCCTTTGTTTTACCATTTATTATGCATTTGCTTATTTGTTAGAACTTTTCCCACTTGGGAATTCATTTCTCAAAGACTTGGGAAACTAAAGATTTGAGAAGTACAATCTATGTCTCAAGAAACATACTATAGTATGTTTTATAGTTTAGTGGTTAAATTTCTGTCCATACATCTAGAAAGAATCTCATTATTGCAGAAACTTCCATATGAACTTTACTGTTATAACTCTAATAATGCTCAATTTTTATTTTAATTACACTATTGTAATATAATTATATTATAATATTCTAAATCAAGTAATATAAGACAGTATTTGCAAAGAATACATTTTTGGGTCCATGGAGATGTTTTAGTGGATAAAAATGCTGGCTCTCCAGGGATGAAAGCTTAAATCTCAAACTTAGCAACCACATCAAAACCTGGGTCTGTCGTACATGCTGGAAATTTCAGCGCTAGAGACAGAAGAATCCCTATTGCATTCTTGCTGCAGGACTAGCCCAAGTTTAAAAGAGACCCTGTCTCAGGGGAATAAGAAACAGAGTGATGAAACAGAACACCTAACATCAAGTGAGGGATGGGGGTGCCATCCCACAGTCACATTTCTGAGCCATAATTGTTCCTGTCTGAAATAATTGCAGTGATGGAAATGGAGCTAAGCCTGAGGAAAAGAAGCCCCAAAGTGGGATCCAGCTCAAGGGGAGGTCCCAAGGCCTGACATTATTACTGAGGTTATGGAGAACTCACAAAAAGGGATCTATAATAACTGTCCTCTGAAAGACCCAACAAGCAGCTGAAAGAGTCAGATGGAGATATTTGCACACAACCAATGTACAGAAGCAACTGGCCTCTGTTGTGTAATTAGGAAGGCTGAAAGAAGCTGAAGAGAAGGGCGATCCTGAAGGAAGAAGAGCAGTCTCAATTAATCTGGATCCCCAAGATCTCTCAAACACTGGACCACCAAACAGACTGCATACACCAATTGATATGAGTCTCCCCAACACACAATAGTAGAGGACTTCAGGGTCTGTGTTCATTCAAAGATGATGCACCTAACCCTCAAGTGACTGGAGGTGCCAGGGAGTTTAGAGGTCAGGTGGAGTGGGAGGTGGAGGTATGCACATGGAGACAGGGGTGGAGTGTGGGGAGGAGGTGTGGTATGTGGATCAGTTGGAGGGTGAATGGGGGGGGGGCAAGGAATGAAATATGGAGTGTAAAAAATAAAAGACATTTTATTGACATTGGTGCTTTCATTTTAGATTCTTCCATGGTAGTATCTCTGCTCAATGCATATAGAAGTATACTGTATATGAAAAAATGTGAACATATTCTAAAGGAAGTGATCCAATTGAAAGAAATTTCTTAACTCCTGATGAGCATCCTGCAGAAAATTAGAGAAGCCATAAAAAGTGGATTACACTTGATGACCTGCAGAGTAAATAATGACAATTTAAAGATAGAACTCCTTGTATTATTGGAACATCTCTTTATTGGAAGGAACTCTACTTTTTAAATTATAAATGAATTATAAAATCACCATAACACTTTTACAAACTGGACAATGTCATTAAAGTGATTTGCCCAGAATTATGCAGAAAATTAGTCAGAATTACAAAATACTGTGGCAATAAAGATTATTATTCATCCTGGCACATTACTTCTAAGCTATCTTTGTCACCATGGAGATAAAGATTGTTTCAGTGTTGCTGTGAATTATATCCCTGACCACTCATCAAGACTCTCTTATAAACAGTTGTGACTAATCTACTATGTTCCCTCCTAAATGCACTATTATATTTCTTAGAGTTAATTTGATCATTTTTGTAGAAAAACAAATAAACTTGTTTAATTTATTGGAATTAATTTTCAAGTACATTCTAATTATAATTGGAAATTTGGGAGAATAGCAAAAATAAATGTGTCTACTTTTTTTTTTGCTCACAGTCATCTATAAGATGGAACACAGGGCCCCCAATGGAGAAGCTAGAGAAAGCACCCAAGGAACTGAAGGGGTCTGCAACCCTATAGGTGGAACAACAATATGAACTAATCAGTACCCCTGGAGCTCGTGTCTCTAGCTGCATATGTAGCAGAAGATGACCTCACTGGAAAGAGAGGCCCCTTGGTATTGCAAACTTTATATGCCCTAGTACAGGGGAATGCCAGAGCCAAGAAGCAGGAGTGGGTGGGTAGGGGAGCAGGACAGAGGGAGGGTATAGGGAACTTTCGGGATAACATTTGAAATGTATATAAAATAATCTAATCAAAATTAAATATAGAATTTGTTTTTTAAACCATCCATTTGGTAGCCATGATTAATAAGGAAAAGCAATATTCTTACAGTAATGCTGGACTTGGGCCAAAGAAATGGCTTGACAATAAGAGTGCTTTCTCCCAAGTTTAATCTGTATCTTATGTTTCATTTAAAAATAAGTACATGGATATATTTGTTTATGATTTACTAGTGTTATGTTGTATTTGTGTTTCCAAGGATGAATGTATACATATGTGTGTGTGTGTGACTCATAGAGTCCACCTCCAGTAGAAAGACAGGGAATCAAGTGAAGGGATAGGGTTGTCATCACACAGTCAAAAAACTCTGACCCAGAATTGTTTCTCTCTAAAAGAACTTCAGGGACAAAAATGGAGAAGAGACTGAGAGAAAGACACTTCAGTGACCAGCTGAAATTGGGATTTATCTTAAGGGGAGACTCCAAGGCCTGACACTATTTTGATTCTTGAGTGTGCTTACAGACAGGAGTTTAGCATGGCTGTCCTCTGAGAGGTTCAACAAGCAGACACATATACTTACACCCAATCATTGGACTGAAGTCATGGACCCTTGTGGTTGAATTAGGGAAAGGCTGGAAGAAGCTAAGGAGAAGGGCAACCCCAGATGAAGACCAGAATCTCAACTAACATGGATCCCTGAGATGTCTCAGACACTGAGACACCAAACATGAAGCATACACGAACTGGTCTGAGGCCCCCCTGAAACATAAACATCAGAGGACTAACTGGTCTGACCTCAATGGGAAAATAAGTGCCTAACCCTTGAAAGACTTGAGGGCCCAGGAAGTTGGGAGTCCTGGCAGAGTGGGGAACATCCTCTTGGTGATGGGGGAGGAAGAATGGGATGAGAAACTATGGGAGGGAAGACCGGGAGATGGGTAATGAATGGACTGTAACAATTAAAAATAATAAAATATAATAAAAAATTATAAAAATCCTTTATAATTTGAAATTGTATAACACTAATACTGCAAAGCATTGAAGAAGTACAATTGTAAAAGAAGAAACATTTTGAATAGCAATTCAAGCAGATTGCTGCACAGTAAGATGTTAATTTTAAACTCCGTAATCAGCAAGAAAATAATTCAATATGTGTAGTCAAGGAATGAAGGAAACTAAGGTGGGTCTCTAGGAAGTATCTATTACATAAAAGTAAGAATGGAAACTAGAAAAGTGAAGCAATACAAAATATAAAAATAAAGTCAGAATGGTAGTATCAACCTTAATTTAGTAGAAATTACACTATACATAGATGGAGTGAATATCAAATTTCAGGGATACCCTGGGAGTGGGTAACTTTATAACAAGAACTATAAAACCCCTCCTTGGGCTGTGGGACACATAGTCAAGGATGTTTCTGTGCTGTAAAACAGAGACATTATGTTATCCATTCTAGTGACAGAAAATTCTTAAAATGTGTTGTCATTTCATTTCTTTCTATTAATTTTTCAAGAGAACCTTTTTACATAGTGCAGGCTGGCCTTGATCTTGCTATCCTCCTGGTCTAGCCCTCCAAGAAACTGTGCTCATTGACACATAGCTGCAATTTAAACACTGAGAATGATTAGGCAAAACGATTCTTGAACACTCGCTGTGAGTTCATAAGTACAAATTATTAAAAGAAAGAAAGAAAGAAAGAAAGAAAGAAAGAAAGAAAGAAAGAAAGAAAGAAAGAAAGAAAGAAAGAAAAGAAGAGAAAAGAAAGGAAAGAAAAGAAAAGAAAAGGAAAGGAAAGGAAAGGAAAGGAAAGGAAAGGAAAGGAAAGGAAAGGAAAGGAAAGAAAAGAAAAGAAAAGAAAAGAAAAGAAAAGAAAAGAAAAGAAAAGAAAAGAAAAGAAAAGAAAAAGAGAAGGGAAGGGAAGGGAAGGGAAGGGAAGGGAAGGGAAGGGAAGGGAAGGGAAGGGAAGGGAAGGGAAGGGAAGGGAAGGGAAGGGAAGGGAAGGGAAGGGAAGGGAAGGGAAGGGAAGGGAAGGGAAGACACCATGTTTTATTTTTGGTTCCTAGTTCTTATACTCTCTCAAGATAGTAAATCACATGGTTTTCAGAGCATTTCTGCATCCATAAAGTCATAGCAAGTTCAAAACAATAGGTCATGTCATAAAATGACAAAGAATTACAGCAGAAATGTTTGCATGTCTTTCCATTAAGACTAATACCTGACTAAAGATTCATTATCTATATTTTGGATGCATAAGTACATTATAAGTTTAAAGCAATAATTTCTAAGTCAGAGTTAGCATGGTTTTGTCAAGAGATAAACCATCTGCTTCGTGTCTTATTTTCAAGTTTTGTATAGATAAACTAAACAAAATTGTATTTTTTCTCCTTGCACATACAATAAATTGTTTGTCCCTAGTTTATGATCTTATTTACCAGATAGTGGCTTCATTTCTAGTGTACAAGGGATGTTAGCTAATGTCCAGGAATCATTAGAGTACATAATAATGCCAGGAAAGGCATATCAGTAGCAAGAATCAATGCTGAGATCAAGTTACTTGGGTCCTTGTCTCAGAGCTCACCCATGAAAAATAGTGAGCCATTTCCAGGAAAGTCACTTGAATGCCTTTAGCCTTTCCTAGATGGCTTCTGACATACATTTTTTTAAATTCATCCTTCAGTGCAAGAGCATATAGATTGCTTCCAGTTTCTATCGATTATGAATAAATGAACATTTATATTATAAAAGATCAAAATTGACAAATGGGACCTCATGAAATTGAAAAGCTTCTACATGGCAAAGGACACTATCAACAGGACAAAACAGTAACCTACAGATTAGGAAAAGATCTTTACCAACCCTGTATCCAATAGAGAATTTATATCCAAAATATACAAAGAACTCAAGAAGTAGGACCCCAGGAAACCAAATAAAATTTGGGTATAGATCTAAACAAAGTGCTCTCAACTGAGGAATCTTGAATGACTGAAAAGCACCTAAAGAAATGTTCAACATCCTTAGTCGTCAGGGAAATTAAGCAACCCTGAGATTCTACCTTATACCATTCAGAATGGCTAAGATCAAAAACTTGGGTGACAGTAGATGCTGGTGAAGATGTGGAGAAACAGGAACACTCCTCCATTGTTGGTGCAATTGCAAGCTAGTGCTAACACTTTGCACATCAATCTGGCTGTTCCTCAGAAAATTGGAAATAGTTCTACCTCAAGATCCATCTATACAATTATTGGGCATATACCCAAAATATGCTCCAACATATAACAAGGACACATGTTTAACTATGTTCATAGCAGCCTTATTTATAATAGCCAGAAACTTGAAACAACCCTAACATCACTCAACTGAAAAATGGAGGCAGAAAATGTGGTACATTTACATAATGGAATAGTAATGAGCTATTAAAAACTATTATTTCAGGAATTTTGCAGGCAAGTGTATGGAATATCATCCTGAGTTAGGTAATCCAGACCCCAAAGAGCATACATTATATGTATTCACTGATAAGTGGATATAACCCAGAAGCTCAGAATACCCATGAAACAACTCACAGGCCATATGAACCTTAATAACAAGAAAGACTAAGGTGTAGATGCTTCAATCTCACTTAAAATGGTGAATAAAATTATCATGGAAGGCAGATGGAGAGAGGGACCTGGTTGAAAGAGGGAAGGAGGAGAAAAAAGGGGGAAGTATCAGGTATAGTAAGAGACAGGAGAGAAGTCCAGAGGGCCAGGAGAATGAATAGAAATATGTAGGGGGTGGGGTGGGGGAACCACTAGAGAGCCCTAGAAACCAGAGATGCAAGAGGCTCCCAGGACTCAATGGGGATGACATTAGCAGAAATACCCAACAGCATGGAGATAGAACCTGAAGAGACCACATCCAGTAGATATGGCCCCAGTTGAGAGATGGAGTCATCCACCCATTTCAAAATCTTTAACCCAGAATTGTTCCTGCCTAAAGCAAATGCAGAAAAAAAAATGGAGCAGTGACTGAGGAAATGTCATTCAGAGATCATTCCACCTTGGGATCCATCACATCTATAAACACTAAACCCTAATACTATTGCTGGTGCCAAGAAGTACTTGCAGATTAGAACCTGGTGTACCTGTCCTTTGAAAGGCTCTGCCAGCATCTGAACAAGATAGATAGATAGATACTCACAGCCAACCACAGGACTGAACCCAGAGACCCCAATGGAAGAGTTAGGGGAAGACAACCCATAGGTAGAACAGCAATATCACTAACCAGACACCTCAGAGTTCCAGGGAACAAATTACCCACCAGAGATATACATGAATTGGTCCATGGCTCGCACTATATATGTCATAGAGGACTGCATTATCTGGCACCATTGGGAGGGGAGGTGCTTGGTCTTGTGAAGGCTTGATGCCCCGGTGCAGGGTGATGCTAGAGTGGTGAGGTAAGAGTGGGTAGATAGGAGGGGGAGCACCCTCTTAGAGGCAAAGGGGAGGAAGATTGCAATGAGTGGACTGCGGATGGAAGACGGGAAAGGGGGACATTTGAAATGTAAATAAATAAAATAATTAATAATGAAAAATACTCAAGAAAAAAGAGAATTATAATTATACCAAGATATTTTATTAGAATAGATATTTAAAATCATGTAATAAAAAGCGTTTATAAATCATGATCTCATACATTGATTCCAGGATGTAAATGATGGCAAGAAATTGTCAAATTCCTCACAGGGATACATAAAACTCATAGAGTAACCATGCTTTTATTATTACACATATGCTACATCTGTCTCATATTCTTCTGAAACTGGTAACAACACAAATATTAATTAACTGTTAAAGACCATGGTGCACGGCTGTCAGTGGAATATTATTAGGCATAAAAATAATCATTCCAAAAAAAAAAAAAAAGAAACTCACAAGCATTATTTTAAGTGGAAAAATAAGACACAAAAAGTCACACATTTTTAAAATCCAGTTTATATTATGTGTTCATACAGTCAAGTCTGCAGACAAAGAACACAGATCTATGTTGTTGAAATCTGGGAGAGAAACAATGAACGGGGCTGCAAATGCGTAGGATGTCTTCTTTCCTTCCATCCTGCCTTCTTCCTTTTACCTTGACTCTTTCACAATATTTGTTTGGGATGTACAATGCAACTAGCACTTGCTGTACAAGAAACTGAATGTGCAAGTCTGACAAGAGCATTGTCACTAGCTTTCAAAAAGCTGGAGTTTAAGAAAAACATAGCTTCTATTAACCTTGACCTTGATAATTTATCACCAGCTTGAACCATCTGCTTTATTGGAATCAGTTCTATACTGCGCTGCATAATTAGTCTCTACTTTTAAGTTGTTACAGCAACAAAGATATATGTACATTCCACAAAGACAATGTTTGTTTGTATACCTCTCTGCTGAAAATTATTGAGTTTGTACTGCAATGTAGATACTGGGTTTAGATGTGAGTAGATGGTGAACTTTATGAAATATATAAAAGTTAAACACAAATATACTGTACACAAAGTAGAGTTTATAAGAAATATTACTAGAAAAAGCATAGAACACTATAAATATATTGGTGAACTATTGTTTTAGTGTGAAATTTTGCCTCAATAGTTGAATACTGCTATTCTATTATCTTATGTCTGTGTACCACTGGGATAGAGTAAAATTAATATAACTGCTCATAGATATAAGAAACTCATATTTCACCCAACCAATGTAAACAGAATGTAATTCAGAGCACCAAGAGCAATATGTGTGAACTCATTATTCTGCTTTCTTTTAATAAAAGAAGAGCAAGTGGGTGAGAGCATGACATTCTGAGAAGTAATATAGTAATCAGTATTTGCTAACACTTCTGAGAACTTACCACACCTTTCCTTTCACAGGCCAGTTATGAATGTAGGCATCACCACAGTGTCTGAGGAGCATAAGCTAGGACAGTCCCATTCGTTTACTCTCAGGAGCACCATTTCCCAACTCACACATGCATAACAAGATTCTATATTTTTCCTAAGAAGAAACTGTTTCTGGTTTGAAACAGACTCTTTCCTGGAATAAAGTTTATGAAAAATAATCAGAATCATTATATTATTTTTATAAATAGTTTAGAATCAATGCAAAAGATATTCTTGACATGGTTTGCATAATGATTCCTAAAAACTTTTTGAATGACAGTTTTCCATTAAAATTATTTCTAAAGATATGATTAAAAATGAACAATAGTACCTAGTTCAGCAAACATAATGCATTAAATAATTTCCCAGAAGAAAACTGTACTAAACTTACAAAATGTAGTACTGTGACATAACTGTGAATATATCATATGGTGTAAACTACTTTCCAGTTAGCAATGCAAGTTTAGCTTTGCTGTATTTTGATGCCATTGAAAGGACAAGTTCAGGTAAGTAGAAGAGCTAATTTCTATTGTTAAGTTCAAACAAAGGGTGACCAATCATCAGCAGAAATTCTCCCTGCTCCATCTAACCCAGCCATTTTCATAGTTGATTCTCCCTTACTGAGCTTAAGGATGTCTAGTGATTAAGTATTGTATTAGTCGGTGTTCTCTAGAGTCACAGAACATATGGGTAGTCTCTATATAATAAAAGAATTTATTGATGACTTACAGTCCTCAGTCCAACTCCCAACAATGGTCAGTAGCAGCTGTGAATGGAAGTCCAGGGATCTAGCAGTTGCTCAGTTCCACATGGCAAGTAGGAGAAGGAGGGGGAGGGGAGGGGAGGAGAGGGGAGGGGAGAGGAGGGGGAGAGGGAGAGGGAGAGGGAGAGGGGAGTCTTCCTTCTTCCAAAGTCCTTACATAGGTCTCCAACAGAAGGTGTGGTCCAGATTAAAGGTGTGTGCCACCATACTTTTAATCCCAGATGACCTTGAACCCAGAGATCTCCCATACTTAATCTTCTGGAATTCATAGCCACTATTCCTCAAGATCTCCATACCAAGATCCAAGTCAGAAACTTCTATCTCCCAGCCTCCAGATTAGGATCAGTGGTGAGCCTTCCAATTCTGGATTGTAGTTCATTCCAGATTTAGTCAAATTGACAACCAGGAATAACCACAAGTGTCATGTGCAGTCCTGAACTTTGAAAGTAAATCTAGCTAGAGTCATTTTTATTTCCTTAGTCAATGGCGAAATTGTTTGGAAAATGCAGGTTTTTCATCTCATGGATTTGCTGTTAAAAATATAAACCCCCAAACCTAGAGGGATTTATAATCTGCATATTTTGTTGTCATTGTCTTTCAGGTAACATCTCATCTCTCTCTTAGCCCGGGTTAGCCTCACACTCCTGATCCAGCTTTCTCTTCCTTTTCTCTTGTGTGTGTCAGGCATAGGCATACTCTACCACATTCAGCAAAAGATTTAAAGTTCAGTGCACTTTTTAGCTGAGTAATGTCCTGTAAGTTCTAATGTGACTTAGAAAAATCTGGGGTAAAGAATTTGCCTAAGATGACCTTTCCAATTGGCTCAAATCCTAGTTGGTCTCAAATGAGAAATTAAATTTATAGATTCTAACTTTGACACCATTCAAGCTGTTACCCAGACAGATGCTGAACTTAATAAAAATAATTGTTTTGAAGATGAAATGAGTAGAACTACCTCTCCCAGGGGCAGTGTGGTAAGCTTGTGACATAACTAAAAGGAATGGTAAGGAACCCATGGACATGAGGCCACAGAGATGACAGGAAACAAGTCTCAGGGCTGAGAAGCTGTCAGGCTTGTCAAACTCTCTTAAGATGTCAAGTGAAATAAGGACAGAACAATAGCCTGTTTCTGGATTTCATTATTCTAAATCAATTGGGAATGCAGCAAGTGTTTAAAAAGATATTCTTCCTGGAAACTGTTTTATTTCATTATTCACTAAATATCATTTTTTTGTTCTGCTTTTGGACTCAAGAGTTGTTAACTTAGAATACTTAGCCATGTCCTGGCCAACCGAAATTTCACCCAGCTTCTTCCTGCCTCTCTACACACTATTACGAAATGGAGAATAAGAGTTATGTCTGTTGGTTCTTAGTTTTGGTCTAACAGAAAATGCTATGTAATGTTTTATTTATTGTTTATTTATTTATATCCCAAATGTTGCCCCTTCTCCAGGTCAAGCCTGAAATAGTTCCTCTGCCCATCCACCCTCCCCTTTAGCTCTAAGAGGGCAACCTCTCATTTCCTGAAGCTTCAAGACTCTGCAAGATTCGGCACATCCTTTCCCAGTGAGGCCAGAAATAGTAGCCCTCTGCTACATTTGTACTGGAGCCTTGGACCAGCCCCTGAATGCTCTTTGGTTGAAGGCTGTGTAATGTTCTTATGAGTCCCTTACTTTTCTCCAACTTCATCTTCTATTTTTCCTTCTCTAACTATGGCCCATTCCAAGCATGCATCCTTCAAGACTTCCCAGGTCATTTACTTCTTTCTTTATAATTTGACTCTTCCTTTATATAAGTTTTCAAAGTTATCCTTTTCATTGAGGCAATGCTTGGCCACCACACTTAACATATTATGCATTAAGCTGCAGGGTAGACTCAGCTTTCCCTATTCTCCTCCAACGGTTCTCTCAATAAAAATCAATTTTGAGCCATTATGTTTCATTCGATGACATACACATATCACACATAGCTTAGCATTTTCTCAGTTACTGTCTTTATAGTAAGAAATCAGAAATCCAGAGAAAAAGTCGCCACTGAGTTTGGTCCCAAGTCAGGTATTGTTCAGTATTTTCTGCCCTGTATTTTTGAACATTCAAATGTTTTTCCTCATCTGAATTTGAATTGGGCTATACAAATTTTCCTTTTAACTCACTTTCCAATGAAAGAATCATAGCCGTTTAGTTTTAGATTACAATATCTAACAGTTCTTTAGACAGAATTTTGCAATAACTTCCATGTGTATGTGTATGCATGTGTGCATGTATTTATGTATGTATATGGCATGTAAATAATTCTGGAACTCCAAGAGCAAAGTAGAATACAGAGGATGGCTTTACAGTTTTCCTCAACCCTTCTCCTTTGTATGTTCATGACCATTCTTCAGGTTTTCATCATTTTCAGAGCAGTCAAGAACAAGCAATTTTCCATCAGAAATTATTTGTGATGTAAAAATGTTGCCTTAACAAGAAAAGTACATTCAGCATATAATACTCCTTTTCCAGGTTTAATTACTCTTTGGTTTTTTTCTTAGATTGTGTTGCCCTCCAAAGCAGGCACAAAAGATTTTTGTTTAATTGGTTAATAAGGCCTAAACTTCAAAAGAGAGAATATGACAGTGAGACCAGGAAAAAAAAGGTGGAGCGGATCCAACAAACAGCTCATCGTGAAAAAAGGAAATGATCCATTTTCCTTAGAATTGCTCCCCTTAAGGACAAGAGAGGCATTGAGATGCCAAATCCTGATCCATCCTGGTTGGGCAAGTACCTTCAGGGCGTCAACTCTAAGGCAATTCCTGCTTGCTTGCTTTGAGAGAGGCCATCTTTAGAGTAAAGGATAAGACCTTCATCACAAAAACGTACAAACCCCAGAAAGAACTGTTTAAGGCTGGTCACGACAAGGGAAAGTCAGAAACAGGCTGCTATACACTTTCCTTTTGAAAAAGTGCAGTACCTTGGTTTGCCTCTGTGAACACCATTTTACCCACTGTAACTCTGAAACCTTTGGCCTTTACGATTCTACTGATATCCCATTTCATTTATAAGCTTTTGAGAAGTTCTATGTATCACAAACACATTCAGAACATTGAAACGGTTATTTCTCATCAGCAAATCCTTTGGATTAGCAAAATGTGCAAAACTAGGTTTCCAACTCTAAAGAACAGTTCTTTTCCTCAAGGTTATTCACGTGGGTTTCACTAATCTTTGTCTCTATGAAGTGACTACAGTCAACCCTCAGCTGATTGAATATCTTGGAGCTAGTTGCCTGCAAAGAGCAAACGGAACGTGTCACTCTATTCTCCAATGATACAGTGTGTAAGACTGCAATTTATTTGTGTAAGCCTTACCATATGTCCTCACAGATTGCATTTTCTAGACCCCTGCCATTTATAACATAGGCCCTTCAATTAAATTAATGGTTAGCATTGAGCAGTCAAAATACAAATTATTTTATAGAAAAATGTTCAAAGCCCATATTGTATGTTTGATAACTTTAAAATAGGCTGAAATTTTACAGATAAATAAAATTCATGATAAAACTATGATAAAGTTATGATAAATTATGACAAAGTTCATCATCTATCCTTATGCAAAGGAAAAAATAAGGCAATCAACAGGAAACTATCTCCAAACTTGAAATTATTTGAAAAACTAAAAGTCTATCTGTTAAATCAAATCTAAAAGAGTTTAAAATGGTAAATATTTTTCATTAAGCAAAAGTTCTAGTTAAATTAGATCTTTTTAAGCAAATATGTATATGATGTTAAAACATATAAGAATAGAAGAACAGAAAAATTTTAGAAGCTAAGATAACCTTTTTCAACTAAGGCAATGTCTGTGTTGAGGGCCACCAGCAAGATAACTTAGTGGAAAAAAGCTCTTGCTGCACAAACCTAACCTGAGTTCAATCCAGAATCCACACTTAAAAGGCTGAATATAATGAATACATCTTTCATGCTAGCACTCCTGCTGTGAGAGAGGACTATTGATGGAAGATTCACTCAGAAGCCCACAGACCAGCTATCCTGGAGGATCAAGCAAAGCAAAACCAACAGAGTGCCTGCTTCAAAAAAAAAAAAAAAAAACTGTTTTAGAAAATAGAATGATAGAACCTGTTTATAAAATCTATCCTCTGACCTCCACATGCACATACACATACACAAATACACATATACGTACACATAATCCACCACCAACAACAACAATAATAGATATTTTAAAGATGATTTTCTGTTTATATATCAAATCAAGTTTGCGGAAGTTAACTTATATGCAAAAATGTAGCTATCTGTAAAATTCTGAGTTTACTATGAATATATATGTATATATGTATATATTCATATTGAAATATATATGTGTGCATATGTATATATGTATATATTCATATATACATAT
Source organism: Mus caroli (assembly GCF_978045245.1). Lineage (NCBI taxonomy): Eukaryota > Metazoa > Chordata > Mammalia > Rodentia > Muridae > Mus > Mus caroli. Next base: position 67,356,058 of record NW_028227265.1, read on the forward strand.
ATATATAATTGGCATACAAAATATTGTATTCAATCTAATACTCCATCAACTTTCCTTATCCATTTGTCCCTGATACCCATGAAAAGATCAGGGTCTAATTTCTAACATTATACATTATTTTGAAATTTCTTGAATTTCATATAAGAAGAATCATAACAATGTTGTTTGGTGTCTTGATTGTCATGTTTAAATTACCATTTTAAAATGCTAATTTCCATTTTAATTATAAATGTATACATATATATGCCCACATATTGGCATGTACAAATATGTACAGGTGTCCATGAATACCATAGACACTGGATGCCCTGGAGCTAGAGCTACAGATTTTGGGAAACAAACTTGGGTCCTCTGGAAGAGCATAAAGTGCTCTTAACAACGGGTCTACTTCTTATCTCTATAGACCCAGAAAATAGTTTTTCATGTTCACTCCTATAGATGAGTGAACACATAAACACACACACACACATTGATGATATAGAGATATAGATATAGAGATATAGAGGTAGATATAGATATCAATGTGTGGATGTAAATATAGGTATGTGGAGCTGTTTGATGTTTATCATCCTGCTACTTACTCATTGTCTCTCCATATATTTTTCTTCCTTGTTTTAAATTTTTTTTCTTTATGTCAATACATATAATTTATATAGTATAGTTCTTTTAATTAATATGTATTACATTATTATGTATGAGTAGATGAATGTATTTGTCCATTTCTACTTTTGACTGTTACATATACATTTTTTCCTGCTACTAAGCTCCATATCATCTTTTCTTCTGTTCTCTGTTTGAGAGATTGTCTGTTCGTAGGTCTTAGTGGTTTGAGGAGAGTACATCAAAGGGAATTGTTAAAATATTATTTATATTACAGTGATTTCTTTGAGATTTTTATAACTGTGTTTTGAAGTTATTCTTTTTCATTGCCCCTGTAAAGACTTCTCTTATTTGTTCTTTCTCATTTGGGAGACTACAATTATAAGTTTTTTGTACTGTTCAATATCAAAACTACCTACAAATTATCAAACCACATCTTATTTTGATGATTCATTATTTTCTATTTATTAGGATGTCATTTTTTTACAATCTCATGTACGGAATTTCTATATCTAAGAATCAGGGAGCTTGGACAAGGTCAGAAATATGAAGCTAAGAACAAAATGTAGCAATATTTTGTATGAAATAAAAACAAAAACAACTCGTGTTGGCCACTATATTTTCTGTCTAACATTTCTACTTGACTTTAGTAATTTAAATTCCCTCTTGTCTACCTTTTTCCATTAGTTTATTTAACCTACTAACCAGGTCTAATATGAAGTTGTGTTTTTCACTAAAACTGGTTTCATTTATTGCCTTATTTATTGACAATAGACTAATCTGCTTTGTTTCATTTTGCTTCTCCAAAGTATTTCATGAAACTTTGATTGAATCTGGATTCTCTATTTGCATAAATGTTAATGATGCTCCTGCTTCCACGCTGTTGCTTAGGGTGTTTTATATATGTGGTGTGAGGACTCAACAGGTGCCAGATGATTGACAAAAACTCAGGAACACAATTTCTATTCCTTTCTTTATATATTTGTCACATTTTTCCAGTCTATCCTATTACTAACTACACTGAAAATGAAATGGTATGCTTGATTACACACATCATTATTATTGTTTTAAAAGTATGTATATCCTGAAAATTGGCAGCTCAAGACTCAAGAAAGATCTTAGAAATTGTGTTCTTAGAGAATTTCTTAATATATTGCTTTTATTTTGAATGCATCCTTTGATGCTACGCTTTGATTGTTGATGGACATTGCCTTGCTCTATCTACCTTTAAAAATTGCATTGCTGATATACTCATGATATTGCTGGCTTCATAGTCATACCAATAAATTCAGAAAAGACAGATTATTACATTTGATTTTTTTCCTCTACATTTGTAAAGAGAATATCTTGTATATTGTATAGTTGCATGATCTGTTAATTAAAAAGCCTATGTCCTTTGACTTAAGCAGAAAGTCTTTTTTGATTATCTGCAGTAGTTTGTGGGTAAAGTCAAAGTTTTGTAATGTACAGGCATCGGATTGCTTAACTTTGTCCTTTGTGGTGTGCTACCAAGCTGGTAACTTGAGTTAGAACCTTCATCCCTACATGGTAGAGGCAAGACTTGATTTTCAAATTGTCATCTGACTGCCATACTAACACTAAAGCATTCCCCCCACCAATAAGTAAATGAGTAAATAAATAAATAACCAAATTGTTTACTAGATATTTTAAATATTCACATTTCAAATGCTGCCTTCTCTGCTACATATGCGGGTGGAGCCCTGGATCTCACCATGTAGACTCCTTAGTTGGTGATTTAGTCCCTGGGAGCTCCAGGGGTACTCATTGATTGATATTGTTGTTCTTCCTATGAGTTGCAAACCCCTTCAGCTCCTTCAGACCTTTCTCTAACTCCTCCATTGGGGGACCCCATGCTAAGTCCAATGGTTGGCTGCAAGGATCTGCCTCTGTATTTATCAGGCTCTAGCAGAGACTCTCAGGAGACAGCTACAAGAGGCTCCTGTCAGCAAGCACTTCTTATCAATCTCAAGCTATAGTGTCTGGGCTTTGTGTTTGTATATGGGATGGGTCCCCAGGTAGGGCAGTCTCTGGAAGGCCTTTCCTTCAGTCTTCTGCTCCACCCTGTCCCCCTATTTTCTTTACACAAGAGCCCTTCTGGGTTAAGAATTTGTAGATGAGTGGGTGGTCCCATCCCCTAACCAGGGACCTTGCCTATCCTCTGGATATGGTCTCTTCAGGTTCTCCCTCCCATTTGTTGGATATTTCAGCTAATCTCATCCCTGCAAGGTCCTGGGAGCTTCTTGCTTTCCTGGCATCTAAGACTTGCTGGTGGATACCCTCAGTTTCCGATCCCCTATTGCTACAGAACTTTGTTCAAATTCCTGACGACCTGCATATCATCACCTTCTTCTCTCATACCTGATCCTGAAGACGTTTTCCCCCCTCCCCTTCCTCTCTTCCTCCCAAGACCTTCCCAACCTCTACCTCACAAGAGTATTTTGTTCCTCCTTCTAAGAAGGACTGAAGGATCTGCATTTTGGTCTTCCTGCTTCTTCAGCTACATATGGTCTATGAATTGTATCTTGGGTATCCTGCACTTTGGAGATAATACTTATCAGTGGGTACATACCATGTGTGTTCTTTTATGACGGGGTTACCTCACTCAGTATGATATTTTCTAATTCCATACATTTTCATGTGAATATCATGAAGTCATTGTTTTTAATAGCTGAGTATTACTCCATGGTGTAAATGTACCACATTTTCTGTATCCATTCCTCTGTTGAGGGGCATCTGGGTTCTTTCCAGCTTCTGGCTATTATAAATAAGGCTGCTATGAACATAGTAGAGCATAGGACCTTATTCCACGTTGGAGCATCTTCTGGGTATATGTCCAGGAATGGTATAGCTGTGTCCGCAGGTAATACTATGTCTAATTTTCTGAGGAACTGACAGACTGATTTCCAGAGTGGTTAAACCAGCATGAAATCCCACAAACAATGGAAGAGGAACCCTCTTTCTCCACATCCTTGACAGCATCTGCTGCCACTTGAGTTTTTGATGTTAGCCATTCTGACAGGTGTGAGGTAGAATCTCAGGGTTGTTTTGACTTGCATTAACCTGATAACTAAGGATTTTAAACATTTATTTAGGTGCTACTCAGCCATTCGATATTTCTCAGTTGAGAATTCTTTCTTTAGCTCTGTACCACATCTTTAATGGGGTTATTTGGTTCTCTGGAGTCTAACTTCTTGAGTTCATTGTATATATTGAATATTATCCCTCTATCAGATGTAGAATTGGTAAAGATCTTTTCCCTATCTGTTAGTTACCTTTTTGTCCTATTGACAGTGTCTGTAGCCTTTCAGAAGCTTTGCAATTTTATGAGGTCCCATTTGTCAATTCTTGATCTTAGAGCATAAGCTGTTTGTGTTCTGTTCAGAAAAATTCCCCTGGGCACATGTGTTGGAGGCTCTTTCCTACTTCCTCTTCTACTAGTTTCAGTGTATCTGGTTTTAAGTGGTGGTCCTTGATCCACTTGGATTTGAGCTTTGTACAAAGAGATGAAAATGTGTCTATGTGCATTCTTTTACATGTTGAACCAGCACCATTTGTTGAAAATGCTGTCTTTTTTCCACTGGTTGGTTTTATTTAGCCTTTCTGTCAAAGATCAAGTGACCATAGCTGTGTGGGTTTGTTTACAGGTCTTCAATTCTATCCCACTGGTCTTCCTTTCTATCACTGTACCAATATCCTGCAGTTTTTACCACTATTGCTCTGTAGTACAGATTGAGTTCAGGGATCATGGTTCTCACAGAAGTTCTTTGATTGTTGAGAATACAATACAATACAATACTTTTCCCTATCCTGGGTTTTTGGTTATTCCAAATGAATTTGCAAATTGCCATTTCTAACTCTATGAATAATTGAGTGAAATTTTTATGGGAATTGCATTGAATCTGTAGATTGCTTTTGGCAAGATGGACATTTTAACTATATAAATCCTGCAAATCCATGAGGATGGGACATTTTTCTATCTTCTGAGATCTGCTTAGATTTCTTTCTTCAGGGACTTGCAGTTCTTGTCATTCAAATCTTTCACTTGTTTGGTTAGAGTCACACCAAGACTCTTTATATTGTTTGTGACCATTATGAAGGGTGTCATTTCCCTAATTTCTTTCTCAGACTGTTTGTCCTTTGAGTAGAGGAAGACTACTGATATTTTTTAGTTAATTTTATATACAGCCCCTTTGCTGAAATTCTTTATCAGCTTTAACAGTTCTCTGGTGGCATTTTTGGAGTCACTTAAGTATATGATCATGTCACCTACAAATAGTGATATTTTGTCTCCTTCCTTTCCAATTTGTATCCCCTTGACCTCCTTTTGTTGTCTAATTGCTCTGGCTAGGACTTCAAGGCTAGGACTATATTGAGTAAATAGGGAAAGAGTGGGCAGCCTTGTCTAGTCCTGATTTTAGTGGCACCATTCAAGTTTCTCTCCAGTTAGTTTGAAGTTGGCAGTGGTTTGCTATATATTACTTTTACTGTGTTTAGGTATGGGCCTTTCCTGAACTTTCCAAGACTTTTACCATGAAGGGGTGTTGAATTTTGTTAAATAATTTGTCAGCATCTAGTGAGATTGTCATGCATTTTTTTTCCTTTGAGCTTGTTTATATAGTGTATCATGATGATGAGTTTCCTTATATTGAATCATACATGGATCCCTTGGATGAAGCTACTTGATCATGATGAATAATCATTTTGATATGTACTTGGATTCAGTTTGCAAGAATGTTATTGAGCATTTTTGCATCGACATTTATAAGGGAAATTTGCCTGAAGTTCTCTTTCTTTGTTGGGTCTTTGTATAGTTTAGGTATCAGAGCAATTGTGGCTTCACAGAAAGAATTGGGTAGTGTTTCTTCTGTTTCTATTTTGTGGAATAGTCTGGAGAGTAGGTCTCCTAATATCTGCTAGAATTCCTCACTAAGCCCATCTGGTCCTGGGCTTTTTTGGGGGGGGTGTGGGGTGGGTGTGATACTTTTAATGATTGCTTCTATTTCTTTAAGGGTTATGGGAGTGTTTAGGTGGTTTATCTGATCCTGATTTAACTTTGGTACTTGGTATCTGTCCAGAAACTTGTCCATTTCATTCAGATTTTCCAATTTTGTTGAGTATAAGATTTTTGTAGTATGATCTGATGATTTTTTTTTAATTCCTGGGTTTCTGTTTTCAAATCTCCCATTTCATTTCTGATTGTTTTAATTTGGATACTGTATCTGTGCCCTCTTTTTAGTCTGGCTAAGGGTTTATCTATCTTGTTAATTTTCTCAAAGAACCATCTCCTGGTTTGGTTGATTCTTTGTATAGTTCTTTTTGTTTCTACATGGTTGATTTCAGCCCTGAGTTTGATTATTTCCTGCAATCTACTCCTCTTGGGTGTATTTGCTTCTTTTTGTTCTAGAGCTTTCAGGGGCACTGACAAGCTGCTAGTGTGTGCTCTCTCCTGTTTCTTTTTGGAGCACTCAGAGCTATGAGTTTTCCTTTTAGTACTGCTTTCATTGTGTCTCATAAGTTTGGGTATGTTGTTGCCTCATTTTCATTAAATTCTAAAAAGTCTTTAATGTCTTTTTTTATTTCTTCCTTGACCAAATTATCATTGAGTAGAGTGTTGTTCATCGTCCATGTGTATGTGAAACTTGTGTTATTTTTCTTAATGAAGACCACCCTTAGTCCCTGGTGATCTTATAGGATGCATGGGATTATTTCAATCTTCTTGTGTCTGTTGACAACTTTTTTTGTGACAAATTATATGGTCAATTTTGGAGAAGGTAAAATGAGGTGCTGAGAAGTTATATTCTTTTGGTTTAGGATGAAATGTTCTATAGATAGCTGTTAAATCCATTTGTTTCATAACTTCTGTTAGTTTCACTGTGTCCTCTTTAGTTGCTGTTTCCATGGTCTGTCCAATGCTGAAAGTGGGGTGTTGAAGTCTTACACTACTATTGTGTGAGGTGCAATGTGGGTTTTGAGCTTTAGTAAAGTTTCTTTTATGAATATGGATGCCCTTGCATTTGGAGCACAGATGTTCACAATTGACAGTTCATCTTGGTAGATTTTTTCCTTTGATAAGTATGAAGTGTCCTTCCTTATCCTTTTGAAAACTTTTGGCTGAAAGTCTATTTTATTCAATATTAGAATTGCTATTCTGGATTGTTTCTTGGGACCATTTACTGGGAAATATTTTTCCAGCCTTTTACTCTTAGATAGTGTCTGTCTTTGTCGCTTAGGTTGGTTTACCGTATACAGCAAAATTCTGTGTGCTGTTTATTTATCCAGTCTGTTAGTTTATGTCTTTTTATGGGAGAATTGAATCCGCTGCTGTTAAGAGATATTAAGGAGTAGTGATTGCTGCTTCCTCTTATTTTTGTTGTTAAAAATGGAATTATGTTTGTGTGTCTATCTTCTTTTGAGTTTGTCGAAAGATTACTTCCTTGCTTTTTCTAAGGTACAGTTTCTTTCCTTGTGTTGGTGTTTTCCATCTATTATCCTTTGAAGGGCTGGATTTGTGGAAAGATATTGTGTAAATTTGTTTTTCCATGGAATATCTTGGTTTCTCCATCTATGGTACTTAAAAATTTTGCTGGGTATAGTAGCCCAGATTGCCATTTTTGTTCTCTTAGCGTCTGTATGACATCTGTTCAGGATCTTCTGGCTTCCATAGTCTCTGGTGAGAAAACTGGTGTAATTCTGAGAAGTCTGCCTTTATATGTTACTTGACCTTTTCCCCTTACTGCTTTTAATATTCTTTCTCTGTTTTGTGCATTTGATGTTTTGACTGTTATGTGACAGGAGGTATTTCTTTTCTTGTCCCGTCTATTTGGAGCTCTTTAGGTCTCATGTGCACTCTCTTTTTTAGTTTTGGCTGCTTTTTCCTATAATTTTGTTGAAGATATTTACTGGCCCATTAAGTTGGGGATCTTCACTTTCTTCTATACCTATTATCCTTAGGTTTGTTCTTCTCATTGTGTCCTAGATAAAATTCTGGACTTTTTCAGGTTAGGATCTTTTTGCTTTTTGCATTTTCTTTGACTGTAGTGCCAATTCTTTTTATGCTATCTTCTGCACCTGAGATTCTCTCTTCTATCTCTTCTATTCTGTTGGTGATGCTCATATCTATGACTCCTGATCTCTTTCCTGGGTTTTCTATCTCCAGGGTTCTCTCCCTTTGTGATTTCTTTATTGTTTCTATTTCCATTTTTAGATCTTCAATGGTTTTGTTTAATTCTGTCACCAGTTTGGTTGTATTTTTCTATAATTTTTTGAGGGAATTTTATCTTTTCTCTTTAAAGGCTTCTGCATTTTTACCTGTGTTCTCTATTACTTTAAGGGAATTATTTATGTCCTCCTTAAAGTCTTCTATCATCACCATGAGATGTGATTTTAAATCTAAATCATGCTTTTCTTGTATGTTGGCATATCTAAGACTTGCTGTGGTGGAAGAACTGGGTTCTGATGATGCCAAGTAGCCTTCCTTTGTTTCTGTTGGTAAAGTTCTTGTGCTTGCCTCATGCAATCAGATTATCTCTGGTGTTAGCTGTCTCTGACTGTAGCTTGTCTCTCTTGTGGGCCTGTGAGGCTGTGATCTTAGGAGTTTCATCACTTGTGGGGAGACCAGCTCTCTCAGGGCAAGGTTTGGGTCTGGAGAACAGTGAGACACACTTAGCTTCAAGAAGCAGATGGAGACCAGAAGAATCCTCCCTCCAGCTACTTCACTGTTCCAGTGTTCTGTGAACTCCTGGAAGGTCCCTCTTTGGACAGTTATTAGAATGAAAGTAGTGATCTCACTTGTGGGCTTAGAGGTAAGTGCACTCTTGAAAGACTAGCTCTCTCCAGGAAGGATTTCAGCAATACCTTGTCAAAATGCATGCCAACTATGCCTAATGTGTTGAGTTTTCCATGAAATAATGAAGAGTTTTGTCAAAAACATTTCTGTACCTGCTTATGGCTTATATAATTTTGTGTGGTTTCTCTTTCTGTACAGCAAAATGTCATGTCACATTTGTTGGTCTTCCTAAGTTGAAAATAACCTGCACCCCATGGTCAAATGTTTGGAAGGTTTTATTTCATTGGACAAATAAAATTTCATTCAATGAACTGAAATTTCTGTGAATGACCATTTCATTATATAACATTTACTCCAGTTTATTCATTTTTGCCTGAAGTTTTATATGAGAGATATTGATCTATTATTTACTTTTATTGTAGTACTCTCGCCTGCCATAAGTGTTAGGATAATTTGAACCATTATAAATTTATCTAGAGGTTCCAAGACTCCACAGAAAGTAGTCTGCACAGGTGAGAGTGTGGACTACAGAAGCTAACAGCTTCTGGGACAGGCAAGAGCCAGAGAGCTTCTGAGTCAGCGCCATTTTCGGGCTCCAGACATCCGGCCACCTTCCTGGCCAGAGGACAGGTGTCTGCCCAGCCCAGGAGGCCTTTGCCTCAGGATCCCCTGAAACCATCTTGGTTCCGGGACTCCACAGAAAGTAGTCTGCAGAGGTGAGAGTGTGGACTACTGAAGCTAACAGCTTCTGTGACAGGCCAAAGCAACACAGCTTCTGGGAATGGTACTGTTTTGGGCCTTCATCTTCGGCCAGGAGGAGGTCCAAATGCCAGATAACTGTGCACCTTCCCTGTAAGAGGAGAGCTTGCCTACAGAGACTGCTCTGACCACTGAAACTCAGAGGAGAGAGCTAGTCTCCCAGGTCTGTTGATAGAGGGTAACAAAATCACCAGAGGAACAATCTCTACAACTAAACAACTAACTTCAGAGATTAACAGATAGCAAAAGGTAAATGTAAGAATCTTACTAACAGAAACCAAGACAACTCACCATTATCAGAACCCAGCACTCCCACTTCGCCCAGTCCAGGGCACCCCAACATACCCAAAAAGCTATACCCGGATTTAAAAGCATATCTCATGATGATGGTAGAGAACATCAAGAAGGACTTTAATAATTCACTTAAAAAAATAAAGGAGAACACTGCTAAACAGGTAGAAGACTTTAAAGAGGAGGCACAAAAATCCCTTAAAGAACTGCAGGAAAAAACAACCAAACCGGTGATGGAATTGAATAAAACCATCCGAGACTTAAAAGGGAAGTAGACACAATAAAGAAAACCCAAAGTGAGGCAATGCTGGAGATATAAACCCTAGGAAAGAAATCTGGAACCATAGATGTGAGCATCAGAAACAGAATACAAGAGATGGAAGAGAGAATCTCAGGTGCAGAAGATTCCATAGAGAACATCGGCACAACAATCAAGGAAAATACAAAATCCAAAAAGATCCTAACTCAAAACATCCAGGAAATCCAGGACACAATGAGAAGACCAAACCTACAGATAATAGGAGTAGATGAGAATGAAGATTTTCAACTCAAACGACCGGCAAATATCTTCAACAAAATTATAGAAGAAAACTTCCCAAATCTAAAGAAAGAGATGCCCATGAACATACAAGAAGCCTACAGAACTCCAAATAGACTGGACCAGAAAAGAAATTCCTCCTGACACATAATAATCAGAACAACAAATGCACTAAATAAAGATAGAATACGAAAAGCAGTAAGGGAAAAGTTCAAGTAACATATAAAGGCAAGCCTATCAGAATTACACCAGATTTTTCACCAGAGACTATGAAAGCCAGAAGATCCTGGACAGATGTTATACACATACTAAGAGAACACAATCCAGCCCATGCTACTATACCCAGCCAAATTCTCAATTACCATAGATGGAGAAACAAAAGTATTCCAAGACGAAAACAAATTCACAAATTATCTTTCCACAAATCCATCCCTTCAAAGGATAATACCAGAAAAAAACCAATACAAGGACGGAAACCATGCCCTAGAAAAAACAAGAAGGTAATCCCTCAACAAACCTAAAAGAAGACAGCCACAAGAACAGAATGCCAACTCTTAACAACAAAAATAACAAGAAGCAACAATTACTTTTCCTTATTATCTCTTAATATCAATGAACTCAACTCCCCAATAAAAAGACATAGACTAACAAACTGGCTACACAAACAAGACCCAACATTTTGCTGCTTACAGGAAACTCATCTCAGAGAAAAAGATAGACACTACCTCAGAATGAAAGGCTGGAAAACAATTTTCCAAGCAAATGGTATGAAGAAACAAGCTGGAGTAGCCATTCTAATATCTAATAAAATCGACTTTCAACCCAAAGTCATCAAAAAAGACAAGGAGGGGCACTTCATACTCATCAAAGGTAAAATCCTCCAAGAGAAACTATCAATTCTGAATATCTATGCTCCAAATACAAAGGCAGCCACATTCATTAAAGAAACTTTAGTAAATCTCAAAGCACACATTGCACCTCATACAATAATAGTGGGAGACTTCAACACACCACTTTCACCAATGGACAGATCATGGAAACAGAAACTAAACAGGGACACAGTGAAACTAAGAGAAATTATGAATCAAATGGATCTGGCAGATATCTACAGAACATTCTATCCTAAAACAAAAGGATATACCTTCTTCTCAGCACCTCATGGTACCTTCTCCAAAATTGACCACATAATTGGTCACAAAGCAGGCCTCAACAGATACAAAAATATTGAAATTGTCCCATGCATCCTATCAGATCACCATGGACTAAGGCTGCTCTTCAATAACAAAATAAATAATAGAAAGCCAACCTTCACGTGGAAACTGAACAACACTCTTCTCAATGATACCTTGGTCAAGGAAGGAATAAAGAAAGAAATTAAGGACTTTTTAGAGTTCAATGAAAATGAAGCCACAACATACCCAAACTTATGGGACGCAATGAAAGCATTTCTAAGAGGAAAACTCATAGCTCTGAGTGCCTCCAAAAGGAAACTAGAGAGAGCACACATTAGCAGCTTGACAACACACCTAAAAGCACTAGAACAAAAGGAAGCAAATTCACCCAAGAGGAGTAGACGGCAGGAAATAATCAAACTCAGGGGTGAAATCAACCAAGTGGAAACAAGAAAAACTATTCAAAGAATCAACCAATCAAGGAGCTGGTTCTTTGAGAAAATCAACAAGATAGATAAACCCTTAGCCAGACTCACTAGAGGGCACAGGGAAAGCATCCTAATTAACAAAATCAGAAATGAAAAAGGAGACATTACAACAGATCCTGAAGACATCCAAAACACCATCAGATCCTTCTACCAAAGGCTATACTCAACAAAACTGGAGAACCTGGATGAAATGGAGAAGTTCCTAGACAGATACCAGGTACCAAAGTTGAATCAAGATCAGGTTAATGATCTAAACAGTCCTATATCCTCTAAAGAAATAGAAGCAGTCATTAATAGTCTCCCAACTAAAAAAAGCCCAGGACCAGATGGGTTTAGTGCAGAGTTCTATCAGACCTTCAAAGAAGATCTAATCCCAGTTCTTCACAAACTATTCCACAAAATAGAAACAGAAGGTACTCTACCCAACTCCTTCTATGAAGCCACAATTACTCTGATACCTAAACCACAAAAAGACCGAACAAAGATAGAAAACTTCAGACCAATATCCCTTATGAATATTGATGCAAAAATCCTCAATAAAGTTCTTGCTAACTGAATCCAAGAACACATCAAAACAATCATCCATCCTGACCAAGTAGGTTTCATCCCAGGGATGCAGGGATGGTTCAATATACGGAAATCCATCAACGTAATCCAGTATATAAACAAACTCAAAGACAAAAACCACATGGTCATCTCATTAGATGCGGAAAAAGCATTTGACAAGATCCAACATCCATTCATGATATAAGTCTTGGAAAGATCAGGAATTCAAGGCCCATACCTAAACATGATAAAAGCAATCTACAGCAAACCAGTAGCCAACATCAAAGTAAATGGTGAGAAGCTTGAAGCAATCCCTCTAAAATCAGGGACTAGACAAGGCTGTCCACTTTCTCCATACCTATTCAACATTGTACTTGAAGTCCTAGCCAGAGCAATTCGACAACAAAAGGAGATCAAAGGGATACAAATTGGAAAAGATGAAGTCAAAATTTCACTCTTTGCAGATGATATGATAGTATATATAAGTGACCCTAAAAATTCCACCAGAGAACTCCTAAGCCTGACAAAGAGCTTCAATGAAGTAGCTGAATATAAAATTAACTCAAACAAGTCAATGGCCTTTCTGTACACAAAAGATAAACAGGCTGAGAAAGAAATTAGGGAAACAACACCCTTCTCAATAGTCACAAATAATATAAAATACCTTGGTGTGACTCTAACTAATTAAGTGAAAGATCTGTATGATAAGAACTTCAAGTCTCTGAAGAAAGAAATTAAAGAAGATCTCAGAAGATGGAAAGATCTCCAATGCTCATGGATTGGCAGAATCAATATAGTAAAAATGGCTATCTTGTCAAAAGCAATCTACAGATTCAATGCAATCCCCATCAAAATTCCAACTCAATTCTTCAACGAATTAGAAAGGGCAATGGACAGATTCATCTGGAATAACAAAAAACCTAGGATAGCAAAAACTCTTCTCACGGATAAAAGAACCTCTGGTGGAATCACCATGCTAGACCTAAAGCTGTACTACAGAGCAATGGTGATAAAAACTACATGGTACTGGTATAGTGACAGACAAGTGGACAACCCAGAATTGAAGACCCAGAGGTGAACCCACACACCTATGGTCACTTGATCTTTGACAAGGAAGCAAAAACCATCCAGTGGAAAAAAGACAGCATTTTCAACAAAGGGAACTGCCACAACTGGCATTTATCATGTAGAAGAATGCGAATTAATCCATTCCTATCTCCTTGTACTAAGGTCAAATCTAAGTGGATTAAGGAACTCCACATAAAACCGGAGATACTGAAACTTATAGAGGAGAAAGTAGGGAAAAGCCTCGAAGATATGGGTACAGTGGAAAAATTCCTGAATAGAACAGCAATGGCTTGTGCTGTAAGATCGAGAATGGATAAATGGGACCTCATAAAGTTGCAAAGCTTCTGCAAGGCAAAAGACAGAGTCAATAAGAAAAAAAGACCACCAACAGATTGGGAAAGGATCTTTACCTATCCTAAATCAGATAGGGGACTAATATTCAATATATATAAAGAACTCAAGAAGGTGAACTCTAGAAAATCTAATAACCCGATTAAAAAATGGGCCTCAGAGCAGAACAAAGAATTCTTACCTGAAGAATACCGAATGGCAGAGAAGCACCTGAAAAAATGTTCAACATCCTTAATCATCAGGGAAATGCAAATCAATACAACCCTGAGATTCCACCTCACACCAGTCAGAATGGCTAAGATTAAAAATTAAGGTGACAGCAGATGCTGGTGAGGATGTGGAGAAAGAGGAACACTCCTCCATTGTTGGTGGGATTGCAAGCTTGTACAACCACTCTGGAAATCAGTCTGGCTGTTCCTTAGAACTACTGGAGGATCCAGCAATACCTCTCCTGGGCACATATCCAGAAGATGTTCCAACCGGTAAGAAGGACACATGCTTCACTATATTCATAGCGGCCTCATTTATAATAGCCAGAAGCTGGAAAGAACCCAGATGCCCCTCAACAGAGGAATGGATACAGAAAATGTGGTACATTTACACAATGGAGTACTACTCAGCTATTTAAAAGAATGAATTTATGAAATTCCTAGGCAAATGGACAGACCTGGATGGAGGGCATCATCCTGAGTGAGGTATCCCAATCACAAAGGAACTCACATAATATGTACTCACTGATAAGTGGATATTAGCCCAGAAACTTAGGATATCCAAGATACAAGATACAATTTGCTAAACGCATGAAACTCAAGAAGAACGAAGACCAAAGTGTGGACACTTTGCCCCTTCTTAGAATTGGGAACAAAACACCCATGGAAGGAGTTACAGAGACAAAATTTGGAGCTATGATGAAAGGATGGACCATCTAGTGATTGCCATATCCAGGGATCCATCTCATAATCAGCTTCCAAACACTGACACCATTGCATACACTAGCAAGATTTTGCTGAAAGGACCCAGATATAGCTGTCTCTTGTGAGACTATGCCAGGGCCTAGCAAACACATAAGTGGATGCTCACAGTCAACTATTGGATGGATCACAGGGCCTCCAATGGAGGAGCTAGAGAAAGTACCCAAGGAACTAAAGGGAACTGCAACCCTATAGGTGGAACCAAAATATGAACTAACCAGTACTCTGGAGCTCTTGTCTCTAGATGCACATGTATTAAAAGATGGCCTAGTCGGCCATCACTGGAAAGAGAGTCCCATTGGACATGCAAACTTTATATGCCCCAGTACAGGGGAATGCCTGGGCCAAAAAGGCAGAGTGGGTGGGTAGGGGATTGGGGGGGGGTGGGTATGGGGGACTTTTGGGATAGCATTGAAAATGTAAATGAGGAAAATACCTAATAAAAAAATTTAAAAAAATAAAAAATAAAGTTATCTAGAATGATTATTGTACTTACTTGGAAGTATTTTAGAATGGCTTATATTTGTTTTTAAATGCTTGGTGATATTTAGTTGTGAAGCCTTCATGCATTGAACTTTTGGGGATTAGAACTGTTCAGTTTGTGAATTAATATTGCTCACTATCAACCTGTTCAGAGGTTCTATCTCTTTCTGATTTAGTTTTTGTAACATTGTGTTTTGAGGAGATTGCATATCTGCATCTTAACTTCATCTGTGATAGAATGTAACCGACAATGGCATGAAAAGCAGCTCAATGTCAGTAAATACCAGAGAAATAGAAGTGACAATCACTGTGTGTTAGTGAGATTATTAGGAACACAAGATATTCAATACATTATATAGGATGAGGAGGAAAAGTAATTTATATATACCTGTGGATAGGTATATTGTTAGTGTGGTTCCAACAAAGAAGAATATAGACATTGCTCAAAAAATGGATATAAAAACTAGTATATGATCAGCAATTCTAGAAGCAAGCATATGTACAAAAAATGTTAGTTTGTGAAATTGCTATCTGCACCTCTGTGTCATTACAGAAACATTCATAGCTGCAGTATCAGAACCACAAAATTATTAAATAACCAGTGACATTCCTGGTTTTGCTGCAACACAGATAATCTAGTCAAGCATTTCTTGTTAAAATAAGGTAGGCACAAAAAATCCCAAACTTTTCATGATTTCATCTATAGATAAACTAAAGCAGTCAAAACTACAGGAGCCCCAGGAAGAACCTTGTTTAGGGTATGTGCAGTAGGAGAAGTAGAGTTGTTGCAGAATGGATCTTAGTTTACAAGAGAAAATTTCTAGAGAGCAGCAACACATATATAATTAAACTCCTAAACTGGAAACTTAGCAATGGTTAAATGGTAGTCCTCTCAGATACCCTGTTGCTTCCCTGTGTCATAGAAATCCTGCCAATTTAGATCAGCAGGACTGGACTCATCACTTGTTTATATAGTTTATAGATGGGGTGCATCTGGGTCTGGTAGTACCTGAGCTGGTTAACCCCCAACTCTCTCACAGACATAGCACTAAGACAAGTTCTCCAGCACTGCCACAGATACATCACCCAATATTTCTAGCTGCAGCTAGAAAGTGGCAGGGCCAACTCTCTAGATCTCATGCATTTGAGCACCACACCCATAAAAGCCAAACCACCTCTATTGTTCTGCTCAGGCTAGATATGTGGCTTGCTCACCTCAGTGCTGCATTCTGGGTAAAGACAATATTGATAGCAGAGCAGAAGCCAGAGGCTTGGAACCAGACCCATTGCAATGAACATTTGCAGGTAAAGATGTGTGGACAAAAGTGTATAGTGTCACAATCAGACAGCCTATAGCATCCATAATGATATTTTTTCCTTTTGGGCAGGGTGGTTGAAATGACAGATATGACTCCCCATTCCTGCTCACACTCTCTTGGCTTTACCTGAACCCTTGCACCTGGCTGGACCAGAGATCTCTGTGGAAAGCCTCCAGTACACAGGCCCATAGATAGATAGATAGATAGATAGATAGATAGATAGATAGATAGATAGATAGATAGATAGATAGAGATTATATATAGAAATATATATACATACATGTATATGCATATAAAGATATATAGAATATATTATATACATGAGTATATATATTTATTTATGCATACATATATAAATATATGCATATATTCTAATGAATGTTAGATGAATGTTAGTCACAAACATACATATTACTCTGGAATTTATGAGAGGGTGATGACCTAATGACCTCGTAAGAGATATCTCTTAGTAACTGGTTGTCATTTGTTCATATGTTTCTTTACTGAAGTGGCAAATGTGTTATCTTATTTGGTTTTATGAAGTAAGCCCATGAATGTTTCATATACAAGCCTCATAAATCATATTTAACTTCTTATCATCCTATATTTTGTTACCCACTTCATAGTCTGTATAATGGAACATGTGTTAGATTTGGGTTAAGGAGAGTCTAAAGGTAAATTTCATAATTTAAGTAGTAAAATGTATTGATATATTATTCTCAATCATTTGCATTTTAGAATGACTTCATATTTCATATGGCAGTTGAATTTTCTGTCATTTTTATTCATTAGTTAAACTGTGTTAAGATCAGATATATGAAGGATATGAAAAACTTCTGAGTTGTATATCAAAGACCTGCAGTCTATGTAAATTTAGCACCTCCTTGAAATGATTTTAGTGACCTTGGATACAACTCTGTGTGTTATACATGATTATATATGCGTTAATTTACAATGTTTTATGCTCCCATAGAGTGAATTCTGAATTTTTTCTAAAGAAACTGGGCATAGACGATCTTGTTTATCATTGCTTAATAAATGGTAATAGTAACTAATAACTCTATACTGTGATACACTTTTTATTATTTCTTCGATTTTTAGGGTTGTAGTTTATTTTATTCCCATCTGTTTTTAAGGAGAATAGATGAAATTTTTCATTATTATTAAGCAAGAATAATGCATTTCTTTGAGTAATCTTATCTATTTCCATCTTTCAGAAATGTGTTGAATTTAACTTTGTGACCCTGATATCACATTGTGCATTGCATTGACTTCTCACAGATATTCTACTATGTCAAAGAATGTTTTATTTAGTAATTCTCATATGTAAATAGATGCATAGACATATAGAAATATAGATATTGATATATATGAATTTTAATGTGGTTTCATGTATAATAAAAAAGCACACATAACTAAAATTGTATAATTGATATCTATCTCTATCCCTTTCTATTTTAAAATATTTTTTATCCTTCTCTTATATATTAAATACTGACCACAGTTTGCCCTCCTCCCTTCCACACATTATCACCCCACCATCTCCCCTATGCCCTAAATCTCTGCCTGTCCTCAAAAAAGACCAGGCTTCCCAGGGATATCAATCCAACAAGCCACATCAAGCTACAATTAGGCCAGGCACATACCACCACATCAAGGCTGAACAAGTTAAACCAGTAGGAGGAAAGGGTCCCACAAGAAAGCAAAAGAGTCACAAATAGCCTCTGCTCCCATTGTTAGAATTCTCACAATATACCAAACTACTCAGCCATAATATATGTAGTAGTTTGAATATGCTTGGCCAATGGGAAGGAGCACAATTGGGGGGTGACCTTATTGGACGAGGAGGTGTAGAGGAAGTATAGGAGGTTAGAGGAAGTATGACTCTGTGTAGGGGGGCCTTTGAGGTCTCATGCATATATGTTTAAGTCTAGCCAGTATGATCCAGATATTTCTTCTGACTGCCTTCAGATCAAGATGTTGAACTCTCTGATACTTCTAGAATTGCCATGTCTGCCTAGATGTTGCCATGCTTGCTGCCATAATGATAATGAACTGAACTTCTCAAAGTATAAGCCAGCACCAAGTAAATGTTGTCCTTTGTGAGTTACCTTGGCCATGGTGTCTCTTCACAGCAATAAAACTCAAACGAAGACAACATATACACAGAGGATTTAGGTCATGCCCCTACAGGTTTCCTGATCTCCCAAGTTCCTGTGAGTCCTGGACAGTTGATACTGTAGGCTGTATTGTCATGGTGTGTCCTGAACTCTCTGATCTTCCAACCCCTCTTCCTCCTCCTCTACAAGACTCATTGACTTCTACCTAATGGTTGCCTGTAGGACTCTGCATCTACTCCCATCGGTTGCTGAGCAAACTCACCTTTGGTCTCTTTGAAGTCTATTATTCTGCTATGCTCAGGTTCCAGAAAATTCTGCAGGCAGAACAAGCTATAAGTCAAAGATTTTGTGGCTGGGGTGGCGTTAGGATTCATTGGAAGTTTTAATGTTATCTTCCTTTTTACTTTTATTTTATTCTATAGTTATTTTGTTCTAGTCTGATTATTAGATTTTGTTATATCTTGTTTCTTTTTTTCCATTATTATCTTTTAAAAGCTTGGTTGCTCTCTAGGAAAGAAAGGGGCTATGGATGGAAGGAACGGATTGTATGGAGAAGCTGGGATGATTAAATGGAGGGAAAATATGACCAGGATACATTATGGAAGAAGCAAAAAGCTATTTTCAATAAAAGGAAAGAATTTGCATGTATATATTTGGATAAATTCTAAATATTTGTGAATAGAGGTTCCCAATTCAATATTTATCCTGATATATTGTTCTGTAATTGTCCTTTCAGAGTTCAATATTATTTTTAAAATTAATTTTAATTAATATATACATGCATGTATGTGTGCATATATATAAACAAGTATGCTCAATTGTTAGTATATTTTGTTTGCTTGAGACAGATTTTTAAATATGTCAGCTTAGATTTCATTGAAAATATATCTCAGTTGGAAACTTTCCAGTTTCTCTCTTTTCTTTTAGAGTTGAAGACCAAACCCAGGTCCTAGTGCTTGCTAGGCAAGTGCGGTACCACTGAGCTAAATCCCCAACCCCTCCAGTTTCTCTTAAATATTCTCTATAGTTCTGTCATTTGACCATTTGCTATTAAAGAGCAGATAGCTTTTAATGTACTTTGTATGTCCCCAGTTTTCCTTCACATAAAAAAAATCATTTTATCTACCCTTGTATCTAGTTCTTTACACAGCTGATCAAAATATTACGAGGAATCTCGATAAGGGTTCTTTTTATTCCTTTTCAAAGTGAAGGGTAACCTAGCTATAGCAAATGAAAATAAATACTAAATCTCTCTTCTTCAAATCACTTTAGCACTAAGGATATAGAAAGCACTTCCAACTTTAAACAGACTGGGGAAAAAATGGTAGTGGCCACCGTTAATTCTAAAGAACAGCATGTCCACATCATCTTAAATCTACCTCTTCTATTTATCATCACTTTCCTTATTAATTATGATAATGTAATTATGTTATTTTTTGTTTTAATAGTATAATACATAGAACTGCATAGATTGAATATTGATCTCTCAAAAATAGTTGAGAGCAAATGTGATTCCATTTTAGGAGTTTTTTTGTGTTTGAAAACAACTCAAAATAACATTTCTAGTGAAGCTCCCCAAATATAAAAATCTATAAGCAGATTCTCCAAAATTATTTTGATCAAAAATTTTAGGTCAAGGATCATTTTAAATTCCTTGTTTTCACATTTTGAATGCCTACACTGTATTACAAATAATAATTAAACAAATATGAATTCTTATCAACCAATCACAAATAATTTTTGATACTCCTGTATGGTATTTAACATAATTGAATATAATTAATTTTATCATCATTTGGTCTGATGCACATTACCTAAAGGCTAGTATTACTTGCACAGACTTAAGTGAATTGGATTCTATGTTTGCTACTATGAGATAGATAGATAGTCTTAAGTATTTTCAGTCTATTTTCAGCATCTTCTCAGTACAGCTCAATTGTAACACTAATTATTTGATGCATTTTTGTAGAAACTCGCTGGGAAAGAAATGGAAATAGAGTAGAAGGGGACAGACTATAAATCTGAGGCTCTGCTTTACAAACTACTGCAGTATCAACAGAACCCTGACAGGCAAAATCCTTTTGATAAGGTATTGATTAATGTTTTTCCACTGTAAACCTTTATCTGTGCACAGAAGTAGACACATATCTTGTCACCAAAGGCAGTCAGACTAGCAGGAGGTCATCATGACTGCTGCTCATATCTGCCACTCTTTGACTTTTGGTTGGCCAGGTTACTCCAAAGGTTTGTGAGAGACAAGAAAGATTGTTTTCAAGCTGTGATCAGGATGGCCAATTTTTATTTCTAAAAGCAGCTGTTGCTATGTGAAGCTGACATGAAAGAGGTTAGCTATACCACCAGTTCTTTTAATGAATGTCCCTTTGATACACAACTTTAACCTCTACACTCCAGCAATTGTCTCAGTATATGCCAAAGGATTCCACCCCTATTTCAAAATAATATTTCAATAAAGATATGCTATTTTCAGCAAATTTTTTTCAGACACATCCCCATTCAGTAAAATGTAAATTAATTATCCCTGTGAAAATAAAATAGAATTCTATGCAAAATGAGGAGAGGTGATCTTCAAATTGAATTGTGATAAGTGAAAAGAGAAGAAAATATATAATATCTCTGACACCTGCTGAAAGGTTACCATTAAAGTGCTAGAGTGAGAAATAGAATTGAGATTTAAAAAAAAAAGGAAAGAAAAAGAAAAAAGGAAAAAGAAAAAAATTGATATCCTTTAGGAGCTTTGTAGTGGATTGAGTAAATAAGCTAAGTGATGATCACAAATATAAAATCTGCCCCAGCAAGTGGTCCTGCTACTGACCACAAATGAATGCTACCTCTTCAGATGAATAATGAAACAGCAGGCACTCTCTAGAGAGGATTCATGACAAAAATAGCAAAAGTGTATTCATTATGAATCACATGCACTGTCTGAAATAAGAGGAAACCTTTCAGGAAAAACTAAGAATTCCCCAGGCCCTCATTATTGCAGTCAACACAAAAAGGAAGAAATGGAATTGGGCTCTTCTTTCCATCTGAATGAAGGATGTAGAGAGAACACCAAAGTTTGGCTTCACTGAGCTTGGCTTTTGAAAGGATATTTTCAATTCATCAAACTCAAGCGTGCACTGTAGAAATCATAGCACTCCTATCTTTAATTTATGATGCTCAGTTTACTTTCATTTATGAGTGCCCACACACGTGATTGCAAATTACTCAGAGCCATTTGAGACTTGGCAAGCACTTAACAGAGAAATATAGATGCAGAAAGCTGCAAAAGATCATAGAATTGTTATAGTCCACTCCTCTCTTTCTTTCTTTCTTTCTTTCTTTCTTTCTTTCTTTCTTTCTTTCTTTCTTTCTTTCTTTCTTTCTTTCTTCTTTGTTGTTGCATGAAGAAAAAAATCCAATTGTAATGAGTCAAATTCTACAAATTCACTGTGATATGTAAATGAGCCAAATTTACAGGCCAACAGATAACAAAGCATTTTGACTCCCACATTTCTTCTGTGTCTATTAATTAGCTTTGACTTCTAATGGAACAAGCACACTGCTTCGAAATCCACTCTCTTTAATTTAGATTTCCTTATATAAATGTTGAATGCAATTTTGTCCATTGATTGCAAGATACTTATTCAATGACTGGCCTCTATCAACCTGCAAAACAGTAGGACACTCCACTACTAATCTAAGTTCCCACATTGGGATAATCGTCTTCTAATTCTGGCGCCTCTGTTTCTTCTTTGGAATTCATTTACTCTCTGTAGCAAAAGAATCAGTGAATTATGTGAATTAGAAAATATAGTAGCTGGTAAACAAATAAACAAACAAGCTATTTGGTAAGATTATAAAAGTATAAATAGATGGAGAAAATGAGGTTACAGAATTTTTGTGGAGTATTGGGATGCGTAAAGACTGTATTCAAAATGAGGAGTAAAGAGAAGCATGCCATAAGGAAACTTGAAGTTACTATTATGATTGTTATCATTTTTCTCAGGTTGAAATACATTTTATCCATTAGCAAGGTCGCACTGCAAAATTTGGAAAGGATTTGCTCATAGAAATAAACTTAGTTGATTCCTTTGTACATTATATTTATATATACATACATACATGTACATATATGCTTATAAATTCATGCAAATAAATTACACGTTAAGGATAAAATGAAAGTTAAAGGTACGTTTCTGATGGCAGAACCAGACAAGAGCACACAGACTGAAGGAGCCGTGGAGCATCTGGGAAAGGGTCCTCTCTGCATTCATCTGCACCCAGGAGCTGGGGCTGTTCAAAGCCCATCACTAGAGTGTTCTTGGCAGGGGTGAGCTCCTCTCCTAAGAGTGCTGACACAGGCTTACAGTCCCATAAGAGGGACAATCTCTAGTCAGAGACAAGAACTACTAACACCAGAGATAACTAGATGGCAAAAAGCAAGCACAAGAAACTTACCAAAAAAATCAAGGCTACCTGGCATAATCAGAACCCAGTTCTTCCACAACAGCAAGTACTGGACACCCCAACACACCTGGAAGGTAGGAGGAAAGTGGGCAGCTTTGTCTAGTCCCTCGTTTTAGTGGGATTGCTTCAAGCTTCTCACCATTTACTTTGATGTTGGCTACTGGTTTGCTGTAGATTGCTTTTATCATGTTTAGGTATGGGTCTTGAATTCCTGATCTTTCCAAGACTTTTATCATAACTGGGTATTGGATTTTGTCAAATGCTTTCTCCGTATCTACTGAGATGATCATGTGGTTTTTGTCTTTGAGTTTGTTTATATAATGGATTACGTTGATGGATTGCCATGTATTGAACCATCCCTGCATCCCTGGAATGAAACCTACTTGGTCAGGATGGATGATGGTTTTGATGTGTTCTTGGATTTGGTTAGTGAGAATTTTATTGAGTATTTTTGCAACGATATCCATAAGGGAAATTAGTCGGAAGTTCTCTATCTTTGTTGGATCTTTCTGTGGTTTAGGTATCAGAGTAATTGTGGCTTCATAGAATGAGTTGGGTAGAGTACCTTCTTCTATTTTGTGGAATAGTTTGTGCAGAACTGGAATTAGATCTTCTTTGAAGGTCTGATAGAACTCTGCACTAAACCCATCTGGTCCTGGGCTTTTTTTGGTTGGGAGACTATTAATGACTGCTTCTATTTCTTTAGGGGATATGGGACTGTTTAGATCATTAACTTGATCCTGATTTAACTTTGGAACCTGGTATCTGTTAGAAATTTGTCCATTTCATCCAAGTTTTCCAGTTTTGTTGAGTATAGCCTTTTGTAGAAGGATCTGATGGTGTTTTGGATTTCTTCAGGATCTGTTGTTATGTCTCCCTTTTCATTTCTGATTTTGTTAATTAGGATGCTGTCCCTGTGCTCTCTAGTGAGTCTAGCTAAGGGTTTATCTATCTTGTTGATTTTCTCAAAGAACCAGCTCCTCGTTTGGTTAACTCTTTGAATAGTTCTTCTTGTTTCCACTTGGTTGATTTCGCCCCTGAGTTTGATTATTTCCTGCCTTCTACTCTTCTTGGGTGAATTTGCTTCCTTTTTTTCTAGAGCTTTTAGGTGTGTTGTCAAGCTGCTAGTGTGTGCTCTCTCTAGTTTCTTTTTTAAGGCACTCAGAGCTATGGGTTTCCCTTTTAGAAATGCTTTCATTGTGCCCCATAAGTTTGGGTATGTTGTGGCTTCATTTTCATTAAACTCTAAAAAGTCTTTAATTTCTTTCTTTATTCCTTCCTTGACCAAGGTATCATTGAAAAGAGTGTTGTTCAGTTTCCACGTGAATGTTGGCTATCCATTATTTATCTTGTTATTGAAGATCAGCCTTAGTCCATGGTGGTCTGATACAATGCATTGGACAATTTCAATATTTTTGTATCTGTTGAGGCCTGTTTGTGACCAATTATATGGTCAGTTTTGGAGAAGGTATCATGAGGTGCTGAGAAGAAGGTATATCCTTTGGTTTTAGGATAAAATGTTCTGTAGATATCTTTTAAGTCCATTTGTTTCATAACTTCTGTTCGTTTCACTGTGTCCCTGTTTAATTTCTGTTTCCATGATCTGTCCATTGATGAAAGTGGTGTGTTGAAGTCTCCCACTATTATTGTGTGAGTTGCAATGTGTGCTTTGAGCTTTACTAAAGTATCTTTAAGGAATGAGGCTGCCCTTGTATTTGGCGCATAGATATTCAGAATTGAGAGTTCCTCTTGGAGGATTTTACCTTTGATGAGTATGAAGTGCCCCTCCTTGTCCTTTTTGATAACTTTGGGTTGCAAGTCAATTTTATTCGATATTATAATGGCTACTCCAGCTTGTTTCTTCAGACCATTTGCTTGGAAAATTGTTTTCCAGCCTTGCAATCTGAGGTAATGTCTGGTTTTTTTTTTTCCCTGAGATGAGTTTCCTGTAAGCAGCAAAATGTTGGGTCCTGTTTGTATAGCCAGTCTCTTAGTCTATGTCTTTTTATTGGGGGATTGAATCCATTGATATTATGAGATATTAAGGAAAAGTAATTGTTGCCTCCTATTTTTTTTGTTGTTGTTGTTGTTGTTGTTGTTAGAGTTGGCATTCTGTTCTCGTGGCTGTCTTCTTTTTGGTTTGTTGAAGGATTACTTTCTTGCTTTTTCTAGGGTGTGGTTTCTGTCCTTGTATTGGTTTTTTTTTTTTTTTTTTTTTTTTTGTTATTATCCTTTGAAGGGCTGGATTTCTGGAAAGATAATGTGTGAATTTGGTTTTTTCTTGTGTGATGGTTTGTATATCCTTGGACCAGGGAGTGGCACCATCTGAAGGTGTGGCCTTGTTGGAATAAGTGTGACCTGGTTGGAATGGGTGTGTCACTATGGGTGTGGGTATAAGTTCCTCAACCTAGTTGCCTGGAAGTCAGTCTTCCACTAGCTGCCTTTGGATGAAGACATAGTACTCTCAGCTCCTCCTGCACCATGCCTGCCTGGATACTGCCATGCTCCCACCTTGATGATAATGGACTGAAACTCTGAACCTGTAAGCCAGCCCCAATTAAATGTTGTTTTTTATAAGACTTGCCGTGGTCATGGTGTCTGTTCATAGCAGTAAAACCCTAATTAAGACAGAAGTTGGTACTGGGAGTGGGTATTGCTGTGATAGGCCTGACCATGCTTTTATTTGAAAGAATGTGGATTTTTGGACTTTGGATTTGGAACTCAGTGGAATGCTTTAAATGGGGCTTAATGGGTCATCCTAGTTGGATGGAAGACTTTGTTGCTGGGAGTAATTTGAACTGTGTTGACCTGGCCCAAGAGATTTCAAAGGAGAAGTATTTCAGTATGTGGCATAAAGACTGTTTTGTGGTATTTTGGTGAAGAATATGGCTACTTTTTACCCTTTTATGAAAAGTCTACCTGAGGCTAAGGTGAAGAAACTTGGATTAATTGCATTAATTGCACTGACAAAGGAAGTTTCAAAAAAGCCCAGCAGAAAGTTTGTTCTCTGGCTAAGTCTCACAAAGAGAAGTTTAAACAAGCATAGCAAGCTTAGAAAGGCAAAATATAATATATTTGGTTCAAGTATTAAAGGCATACCAGGAAGTGAAATGGAGCAAAATCCTGTGTTCTAGGAAATAACAGATTAAGTGAGTGGGACCTTGGGGCAAGACC
The DNA here is from genome assembly GCF_978045245.1 of Mus caroli. Lineage (NCBI taxonomy): Eukaryota > Metazoa > Chordata > Mammalia > Rodentia > Muridae > Mus > Mus caroli. The sequence goes on from NW_028227265.1 coordinate 67,382,215, forward strand.
CTACCCAGCTGAATTTCGAACCAGGTATGGTGGTACACACCTTTAATCCCATGAGACAGGCATGCTGATCTCTGCATTCAAGGTCAATCTACAGAGCAAGAACCAGGATAGCCAAGCTTAGGCAGTGAAGGATTTAGAAAACAAAAAGCTTGTGGTAATGTAATAGTACAAGGGGATCATGTTCTAGTTCCTGTAAGCAGCAGAACTAGGCAGCTTCAGCCATGTGGCTCTGGCTCTAGAGTTAAGAATGGAAGGAACTACTGAGAAAATTGATGCTGGTTAGCTGGAGCTAAGGAATTACCAGTGATTAAGAAGAGACCAGCATCACTGAGGTGAAATCTTCTGGAAATTGTTTTCTGGGAGCACAAAGAAGCTGTGTTCTGGAGATACCCAAGGTTTTACTTCATGCTGCGGCTAGACTTGGTAATGTGTAAGAGTCACTCAGATGGTACTGCTTGTCAAGGAATGAAGGGATCATGGAGAGAAGCTGAGGCTTAGCACAGTGAGAGGCCAGGGAAGGACATTGGAGAAGGTGAAGCCTCAGCTGTAGTTGATGGCCCAGGACTGAAGGGGTCATGCAAAAGATTTGAGGCTTGGCACCCTGAAGGGAGCATATGAGAGGCTATTGGTTAAGCCTAGTTGGAGTGGAACACCCCAGTGTATTGGAGATGTCAGTACCATGGGATGATCACCAAGAACAGCAGCTGTAGTGGAGTGGATCAATCGGAGCTTAGAGTGCTACAGAGGGCAGAGCTGGAAAAGTGATACCAGCCCTTAGGAGGAGTCCAAAAGATCAAGTGGAATCCCAGACACTGAAACAAGAAGCTGTAACATTGAAATTGCCTTGGAGACTCAAAGATGTTAAAGATGCCAGAGCCATGGGATACATGCTGAGGAAAGCTGCTAACAGGGTGTCGAACCAGCCCAGGGGAAAGCAGTTTGTTGCAGTCAACAAAGATGAAAAAGGAGTGGAGATCTGAAGACCGCTTTGACAACAGCCATGGAGATGCAGAGTTTGGAGTTTGCCCAGCTGGTTTCCTGCCTTGTTTTAGGGATTACAGTTAATTAAATTGAATGAATCTCAGAAGAGACCTTGAACTTTGGACTTTTAACATTGTTGCGACTGCTATAGACTATGAGGACTTTGAAAGTTGGACTAAATGCATTTTGCATTATGATATGTTTAAGTATGGCCCCCATAGACTCATGTTTTTGAACAAGTCTATGGGGACCAGGGAGTGGAATGTGATGGTTTGTATACCCTTGGACCAGGGAGTGGCACCATCTGAAGGTGTGGCCTTGTTGGAATAGGTGTGACCTGGTTGGAATGGGTGTGTCACTGTGGGTGTGGGTATAAGATCCTCACCCTAGTTGCCTGGAAGTCAGTCTTCCATTCACAGCCTTTGGATGAAGACATAGAACTCTCAGCTCCTCCTGCGCAATGCCTGCCTAGATACTGCCATGCTCCCACCTTGATGATAATGGACTGAACCTCTGAACCTGTAAGCCAGCCCCAATTAAATGTTGTTTTTTATAAGACTTGCCGTGGTCATGGTGTCTGTTCATAGCAGTAAAACCCTAACTAAGACATCGTGGAATACTTTGGTTTCTCCATCTATGGTAATTGAGAGTTTGGCTGGGTATAGTAGCCTGGGCTGGATTTTGTGTTCTCTTAGGGTCTGTATAACATCTGTCCAGGATCTTCTGGCTTTCATAGTCTCTGGTGAAAAATCTGGTGTAATTCTGATAGGCCTGTCTTTATATGTTACTTGACCTTTCTCCCTTACTGCTTTTAATATTCATTCTATCTTTATTTAGTGCATTTGTTGTTCTGATTATTATGTGTCAGGAGGAATTTCTTTTCTGGTCCAGTCTATTTGGAGTTCTGTAGGCTTCTTGTATGTTCATGGGCATCTCTTTCTTTAGATTTGGGAAGTTTTCTTCCATTATTTTGTTGAAAATATTTGCTGGCCCTTTAAGTGGAAAATCTTCATTCTCATCTACTCCTATTATCCGTAGGTTTGGTCTTCTCATTGTGTATTGGATTTCCTGGATGTTTTGAGTTAGGATATTTTTGCATTTTTGCATTTAATTTGATTGTTGTGCTGATGTTCTCTATGGAATCTTCTGCACCTGAGATTCTCTCTTCCGTCTCTTGTATTCTGTTGCTGATGCTTACATCTATGGTTCCAGATTTCTTTCCTAGGATTTCTATCTCCAGCGTTACCTCACTTTGGGTTTTCTTTATTTTGTCTACTTCCCTTTTTAGGTCTAGGATGGTTTTGTTCATTTCCATCACCTGTTTGGATGTGCTTTCCTGTTTTTCTTTAAGGACTTCTACCTGTTTGGTTGTGTTTTCGTGTTTTTCTTCAAGGACTTATAATTCTTTATCAGTGTTTACCTGTATTTCTTTAAGTGAGTTATTAAAGTCAATATCATCATGAGATATGCTTTTAAATCCGGGTCTAGTTTTTAGGGTGTGTTGGGGTGCCCAGGTTTGGGTGGGGTGGGAGTGCTGTGTTCTGATGATGGTGAGTGGTCTTGCTTTTTGTTAGTAAGATTCTTACATTTGACTTTCGCCATCTGGTAGTCTCTGGAGTTAGTTGTTATAGTTTTCTGTGGTTAGAGCTTGTTCCTCAGGTGATTATGTTAGCCTCTATCAGCAGACCTGGGAGACTAGCTCTCTCCTGAGTTTCAGTGGTCAGAGTACTCTCTGCTGGCAAGCTCTCCTCTTGCAGGGAAGGTGCCTAGATATCTGGCGTTCGAACCTGCCTCCTGGCAGAAGTTGTGTTCTACTCACCAGAGGTCCTAAGATCCCGTGGAGAGTCCTCTGGGGACCTTGGGGGTGTCCACAGACTCAGTGCCCAAGGTTCCCTGGTACTGGTGCCCACTGAAAGGGACTTGTGACCCTGGTCAGGCCGGGTTTTCTGCTTCCCTAACTAATGCTGTCTCCAGTCCCTGGAGATTGGATTGGAGCAGAAGATGTGTTCCACTCACCAGAGGTCCTAAGATTCCATGGAGAGTCCTCTGGGGACTTTGGGGGTGTCCTCATGCTCCATGCCCAAGTTTCCCCAGTGCTGGCTCCAACTGGAAGGGACTTGTCCTGATCGGGGATTTTAAGAAGGATATAAATAACTCCCTTAAAGAAATACAGGAGTCATAGGTAAACAGGTAGAAGCCCTTAAAGAGGAAACGCAAGAATTACAGGAAAACACAACCAAGCAAGTGAAGGAATTGAACAAAACCAATGAGGATCTAAAAATGGAAGTAGAAACAATAAAGAAATCACAAAGGGAGACAACTCTGGAGACAGAAAACCTAGGAAAGAATAAGGAGTTATAGATGTGAGCCTCACCAACAGAATGCAAGAGATAGAAGAGGAATCTGAGGTACAGAAGATACCATAGAAAACACTGACGCAACTGTCAAAGAAAACACAAAATGCAAAAGAATCCTAACTCAAAATATCCAGGAAATCAAGGACCCAATGAGAAGAACAAACCTAAGGATAATTGGTATAGAAGAGCATGAAGATTCCCAACATAAAGGGCCAGTAAATAAATACCTTCAACAAAATTATAAATGAAAACTTCCCTAACCTAGAGAAAAGATGCCATGAACATACAAGAATCCTACTGAACTTCAAATAGACTAGACAAGAAAATAAGTTCCTCCCATCACATAGTAGTCAAAACACCAAATAAAAAAAATTAAAAAATAATAAAAGAATAATTTTAAAAGCAGTAAGGAAAAGAGGATTTAAATGCAAACCTATCAAAATTACACCAGACATCTTGCCATACTATGAAGGCCAGAAGATCCTGGGCAATAGTCATACAGACCCTAAGAGACACAAATGCCAGCCCAGGCTACTATACCCAGCAAAACTCTCAATTACCACAGATGACAAAAACCAAATTTACACAAATTGTTCCACAATCCAGCCCTTCAAAGGATAATAGATGGAAAACTCCAACACAGGGAGGAACACAACACTCTACAAATGGCAAGGTAATAATCTTCTTTTAACAAACCAAAAAGAAGATAGCCACATTAACATACTTTCACCTCTAACCAAAAAAAAAAAAAAAAAAAAAAAAAAGAAGAAGAAGAAGAAGCAACAATCACTATTCCTTAATATCTCTTAATATCAATGGACTAAATTCCCCAATAAAAAGGCATAGACTAACAAGATACATAAACAGGACCCAACTTTTTGCTGCATACAAAAAACAAACCTCAGTGACAAAGAAAGACACTACCTCAAAGTAAAAGGCTGGAAAATCATTTTCCAAATGGTCTCAAGAAACAAGCTACAGTAGCCATTCTAATATCAAATAAAATTGACTTTCAACCAAAAGTTATCAAAAAAGATGAGGAGGGACAATTCATACACATCAAAGGAAAAATCTACCAAGATTAACTATCAATGTAAACATCTATGCTCCAAATGCAAGGGCACCAACATTCATAAAAGAAAATTTAGTAAAGCTCAAAGCACACATTGTACCTCACACAATAGTAGTGAGAGACTTCAACACCCCACTGTCATCAATGGACAGATCATGGAAACAGAAACTAAACAAGGATATAGTGAAACTAACAGAGGTTATGAACCAAATGGATATAACAGATATCTATAAAACATTTTATTCTAAAACAAAAGAATATACCATCTTTTTAGCACCTTATGGTACCTTCTCCAAAACTGACCAGGTCATATAAGAGGCCTCAAAAGATACAAGAAGATTGAAATAATCCCATGCATCCTATCAGATCATCATGGACTAAGGCTGGTCTTCAAAAACAAAAATAAGTAAATAAATAAATTAATAATAATAATAATAGAAAGCCCACATACAGGTGGAATCTGAAGAACACTCTACTCAATAACTTGTTCAAGGAAGAAATAAAGAAAGACATTAAAGACTTTTTAGAATTTAATGAAAATGCTGCAACAACACACCTAAAATATGGGGCACAATGAATGTAGTGCTAAAAGGAAAACTTTATAGCTCTGAATGCCTCCAAAAAGAAACTGGAGTTTACACTAACAGCTTGACAAATTAGAAACAAAAAGAACAATGCAAACAATCAATCAAACCAGCTGGTTCTTGAGAAAATCAACAAGATAGATAAACCCTTCGTCCGACTAACCAGAGGCACAGAGACAGTATCCAAATCAACAAAATCAGAAATGAAAAGGGAGAGATAACAACAGTATCTGAGGAAATCCAAAAATATTATCACATCCTACTACAAAAGCCTGTACTCAACAAAACTGGAGAATCTGAATGAAATGGACAAATTTCTACACAGATACCAGGTACCCAAGTTAATCAGGATCAGATTAATGACCTAAAGAGTCCCATAATCGCTAAAGAAATAGAAGCAGTCATTAATAGTCTCCCAACCAAAAAAAGCCCAGGACCAGATGGGTTTAGTACAGAGTTCTATCAGACTTTCAAAGAAACATAATACCAATACTCTTCAAATTATTCCCCAAATAGGAACACAAGGAACACTATCCAGTTTGTTCTATGAAGCCATAATTACTCTGATACCTAAACCACACAAATACCCAACCAGGAAAGATAATTTCAGAACATTTCCCTTATGAATATAGAAGCAGAAACACTCAGTAAAATTCTTACAAATTTAATCCAAGAACACATCAAAATGATCATTCATCATGATCCAGTAGGCTTTATTCCAGGGATGCAAGGATGGTTCAATATATGGAAATCCATCAATGTAATCCACTATATAAAGAAATGCAAAGATAAAACCACATGATCATCTTACTAGATGCTGAAAAACATTTGCCAATATCCAACATCCCTTCATGGTAAAAAGTCTTGGAAATACGAGGAATTCAAGGCCCATATCTAAGCATAGTAAAAGCAATATACAGTAAACCAATAGTCAACATCAAACTAACTGGAGAGAAACTTGAAACAATCCCACCAAAATCAGAGACTAGACAAGGCTGTCCACACTCTCCATACCTATTAGTACCATACCTATATAGTACTTGAAGTCCTACCTAGAGCAATTACACAACAAAAGGAAGTCAAGGGGGTAAAACTTGGTAAAACTATTTGCAGATGATATGATCATATACATAAGTGACTCCAAAATTTTACCAGAGAATTTCTAAACCTGATAAACAACTTCAGTAAAGTGACTGAATATAAAGTTAACTCAAAAAAAATCAGTGGCCTTCTTCTATTCAAAGAATAAACAGGCCAAGAAAGAAATTAGGGAAAAAACACCTTTCACAATAGTCTCAAACAATATAAAATATCTTGGTGTTACTCTAACTAAGGAAGTGAAAAATCTGTATGACAAGTGTTTCAAGTCTTTGAAGAACAAAATCGAAGAAGATCTCAGAAGATGGAATGTTCTCCCATGCTCATGAACTGGTAGGATTAATACTGTTAAAATATCCATCTTGCGAAAGCAATTTACAGATTCAATGTGATCTCCATGCAAATTCCAAATCAATTCTTCATGGAGCTAGGATCAGCAATTTCAAATTTATCTGGAATAACAAAAACACAGGATAGCTAAAACTATTCTCAACAATAAAAGAACTTCTGGGGGAATCACTATCCCTGACCTCAAGCTGTACTACAAAGCAATCATGATAGAAATTGCATGGTATTGGTACAGTTACAGGCAGGTAGATCAACGGAATAGAATTGAAGACACAGAAGTGAACCCACAAACCTATGGTCACTTGATCTTTGACAAAGGAGCTGAAACCATCCCGTGGAAAAAAAGATAGCATTTTCAACAAATGGTGCTGGTTCAACTGGCAGTTAGCATGTAGAAGAATGCAAATCAATCCATTCTTTTCTCCTTGTACAAAGCTCAAGTCCAAGTGAATCAAGGACCTCCACATAAAACCAGATACATTGAAACTAATTGAAAAGAAAGTGGGGAAGAGCCTCAAGCAAATGGGCATAAGGGGAAAATTTCCTGAACAGAACACAAATAGCTTATGCTCAAAGATCAAGAATTGACAAATGGGACCTCATAAAATTGCAAAGCTTCTATAAGGCTAAGGACACTGTCAATAGGACAAAATGTCAATCAAGTGATTGGAAAAAGATTTTTACCAATCCTATAGCCGATGAGTATATGTCCAATATATACAAAGAACTCAAGAAGTTAGACTCCAGAGAACTAAACAACACTATTTAAAAATAGGGGACAGAGTTAATCAAAGAATTCTCAACTGAGGAATACCGAATGGCTGAGAAACACTTAAAGAAATGTACAATATCCTTAGTCATCACGGAAATTCGAATCAAACCAACCCTGAGGTTCCACCTCACACCTGTCAGAATGGCTAAGATCAAAAACTCAAGTAACAGCAGATGCTGCCAAGCATGTGGAGAAAGAGGAACACTCCTCCATTGATGGTGGGATTGCAAACTGGTACAACCACTCAAGAAATCAGTTTCATGGTTTCTCAGAAAATTGAACATATACTACCTGAGGACCCAGCTATACCACTTCTGGGCTCAGAAGCTGCTCCAACATGTAAAAAGATACATGCTCCACTATGTTCATAGCAGCCTTATTTATAATAGGCAGAAACGGGAAACAACTCAGATGTCCTTCAACAGAGGAATGGATACAGAAAATTGGTATATTTACACAATTAAGTACTATTCAGCTGTTAAAAATGATGAATTCATGAAGTTCTTTGCCAAATGGATGGAACTAGAAAATATTATCCGAAGTGAAATAACACAATCACAAAAGGACACACATGGCATGCACTCACTGATAAGTGGATATTAGCCCAGAAGTTCAGGATACCAAAAATACAATTTACAGATCACATAAAGCACAAGAAGAAAGACCACAGTGTTTATACTTTGATCCTTCTTAGAAGGGGGATCAAAATACCCATGGAAAGAGATACAGAGACAACATTTGGAGCTGAAATCGAAGGAAAGGCCATCCAGTGACTGTCCTACCTGGGGATCCATCCCATATACAATTTCCCAACCCAGTCCCCAAATGTGATGCCAACAAGAGCTTGCTGACAGGAGCCTGATGTAGCTGTCTCCAGAGAGGCTCTACCAGTGCCTGACAAATACAGAAGTGGATGCTCATAACCATCCATTGGACTGCTTACAGGGTCCCAAATGAAGGAGCTAGAGAAAGTTCCTAAGGAGCTGAAGGGGTTTGCAGCCCCATAGGAGGAATAACAATATAAACCAACCAGCACCCCTAGAGATCCCAGGAACTAAACCACTAACCAAAGAGTACACAAGAAGGGACTTATGGCTCCAGCTGTATATGTAGCAGAGGATGGCCTTGGGGGACATCAATGAGAAGAGAGGACTTTGGTCTTGTGAAGGCTCAATGTCCCAGTGTAAGGGAATCCTAGGACATTGGAGTGGGATTAGATGGGTTAGTAATCAAGGGGAGGGAGAATGGCATGGGGGGGGTGGTTCGGAGGGGAAATGAAGAAAGAGGATAAAATTTGAAATGAAAATAAAAAAATCTAATTAAAAAGTAGAAAAATGTATGTTTCTGTGATTATCCCTACACATCCTTCCAAAGGAAACATCTGCTTATTTCATATTCTATGTGAATTCAGGGGGTGTATAAATACCAATTGCAGTAAAACTGATATGGTTTGAGACCTTAACAGCAGCCAGCCATTCTATTGTCCCAATTACAACCACATGAAAAATTTATACCTAAAAACTTGAAAGCCCTTCATTTCCCATAGTGGATGAAAATAACAATATGTAATGCTTTGAATAGGATTTGATTAGATTGAAATCCCAGAATTGTTGTCCTAATATTTGTTGTCCTAAGAGACTCAGCCCTCTCCTGTGAAGTGGGCTCTACAGGGACTGTATTTAAGATGACAGCCTCTAGAGGCTGGAAGTGTTCTTTGAGCTTTCTCATTAGGCTTGACAAACTGACAGATTTGGACACTAAGGCTGATAAAAGAAATGCTCCCATTGGGAGGCATATACACGAATATTTTCCTTCAACCCTGTATCCTTCAACTGAATATCTACATGAGAATGCTGTAGCAAAGCTGACCTGCGACCTATGGAAGAACCCTTCATAAGAGACAAAGGAATGTCAGCTGAGAAGCTAGGGCATTTTGCTTGATGTCATTGACCTAGGCTCTGAGTTACTGAGCAACCAGGAAGGCATGACAGAGGCTTTGTTCTCCCTGCATGAACTCACTTCCCTAGTTGGGGCCTTCCCACCCGGCCTGCATACAGGTCTCCGTGGAAAACTTCTGGTACCTAGACCCACAAGAGAAAATACAAGAAATGTTTTCTTAACAATCAAATTCTCATCAGCTTTCTTTATTTTGAAACTCTTCTATCTCTGCCATGAAAATAACAAAGCCGATGTCTCCATAAGCAAAGAGTCTGTTCAGTCATACAGAATCTATTAAGACATAGTGAGTTCAGGCAATGCCTTAGGCATTCACTGACATATAGATATATCACTTATCCTCTATCATTACAGCATCATCTAATGATATTCTATGCTGACACATGGATATCCCTTTCACAATATTTCTTGCGATTCCAATGCATTCTGTGGAGACTAGTAAATGGCTATGGGTTGAAGACTCTTGACTTATTTGGACACTGCCACAATCTTGTGAAGAAATACCTGAAATCCTTCCTGGCTTTTTCTTTACAAGATGAGTGTGGTTGTCAGATCATTGTTTTTGTTCCTTTCGGTTGTTTGTCTATTTCAATATTGTAATTTAATCACAACATTTTTACCTTCTCTTTCTTCACTTCCTTTAAAGATACTGCTTTTTTGTTACTAGGACTCACAACCTCACAGAAAACCCCCAATCCTTCAGATCTTACTATCTTTCTACAATCCTCTTATACAATATTCTCTGACTCTTATGGTGGGGAAGTGCTTTACAGATGGATGCATTAGGACTAGACTTTACAACTCTGCATTTTTATTGGCTGTGGTTTTCTCTGGTGTTCTCCATCTGTTACAAAGAGAAGTTTCCCTGATGAGGGCTGAGGACTACACTTATCTGTGTGTATGAAGAAAATCACTTATAGAGAGTTGTTAAGTATTAGTTGTTTGAGCAGTGATAACTTCTTTCCAAAAACTATGATTTCTTTAGCATTAAATAGTTACCTAGATTGGCAGTACCAGAAGTGGTATGTCTCTTGTTGGATAGATTCTAACACCAATTAGAAAGTTCTTTCTTACCACCAAGGTTATGGGTGTCACTGCTACACCTGTAAAGTTATGCTGTCATCGTGGTTGTTGATGGGGTTCACAGACATCATAGTTTATTGGTGGTTGGTTGCCTTCCTCCGTTAGAAGTTTGTATAGAGCCTTCTGATACAATGAAAACTATTCCTCAGGGAGGGGAAGGTTTTTTATTTCAGTTACTTTGATAGATTACTAGAATACAAGGTCTGGTGATATTTTGAACCTTTTTTTTCATATTTATAGTTATTAATATAGTTTAAATTGAATGAGACAGTATTGATATTCTAAAAAGAAAGTTACTGATATAGATTTTATAATCACCTAACTATTCCACTGTATTAAGATATCACTCACTATCCTCATCACAAGAACATTGTGGTAAACAAAAATACAGATTGCTTCTACTGAGGCTTGATTTTACTTCTCATTTATTGTATTGGTCAGACAATAATCAGGAAGTCAAGTCAGGAAATGTAATCATTGCTATAAAGGAATTTTAATCTAGCAATAGGGATGCTCAGGCAGGGAATCAATCCAAAGATATGATCTAGCCAGAATGCAGACATGCCCTGCATTGTCGTCTGATCTAACTGGAATGTAGGCATGCTCTTAATACCTTCAATACCTAACAATGAAGGTACGGTAGTTTGTAGAAGAAAGCAGCCATGTTTGAAAGTGAAAACTAATTAAGGAGCAGATAAAGTGATGAATCAGAGAAAGATTTAACAGACTGAGTCAAAAAATACAATATGCCCGACTCTCATGAGAACAACACAGGAAAGAGAGGCTATTTAGGAGAACAGCACAGAAAAGAGATGTGATTTAAGAGAGCAGCAATAGCAACAGAGATAGGGAGAAGGAGAGGGGGAGGGGGAGGTATTGCAATTGCTAAACACATGAAACTCAAGAAGAACGAAGACCAAAGTGTGGACACTTAGCCCCTTCTTAGAATTGGAAACAATCACCCATGGAAGGAGTTACAGAGACAAAGTTTGGAGCTGAGACAAAAGGATGGACCATCTAGAGACTGCCATATCCAGGGAGCCATCCCATAATTAGCATCCAAACAATGACAGCATTGCATACACTAGCAAGCATTTGCTGAAAGGACCCTGATATAGCTGTCTCTTGTGAGACTAGGCCAGGGCCTAGCAAACACATAAGTGGATACTCACAGTCAGCTATTGGATGGATCACAGGGCCCCCAATGGAGGATCTAGAGAAAGTACCCAAGGAGCTAAAGGGATCTGCAACCCTATAGTTGGAACAACATGATGAACTAACCAGTACCCTGGAGCTCTGGAATCTAGCTGCATATGTTTCAAAAGATGGCCTGCAACCCTATAGTTGGAACAACATGATGAACTAACCAGTACCCTGGAGCTCTGGAATCTAGCTGCATATGTTTCAAAAGATGGCCTAGTTGGCCATCACTGGAAAGAGAGGCCCATTGGACACGCAAACTTTATATGCCCCAGTACAAGGGAACACCAGGGCCAAAAAATGGGAATGGGTGGGAAGGGAAGTGAGGGGGAGGGTATGGGGGACTTTTGGGATAGCATTGTAAATGTAATTGAGGAAAATACGTAATAAAAAATATTAAAAAAAAAAAAAGAGAGAGAGCAGCAATAGCAACAGAGAAAGGGAGAAGGAGAGGAGGAGGGGAGGAGGAGGAGGAGGGGGAGAGGGAGAAGGAGAAACAGCTTTACGGGGTCAATCAGAGCAATTCAGTGAGCAGCCAAGAGAAGCCAAATTGAATCAGACAGCTTGGAGAGGAGTTTTGGGCCAGAACAGCTAAGTTAAAATTACCAGCCAGAGTTCAGAAAGAACTAAAACAAATGAGCTTATTCAGCAGTAAGTTTCAGAGGCTGAAACATTCGATGCATAGATTAGATTATAAAAATGTGAGAAGCTTCCAGGCCTAGGCTTAGAGACAGTTAGAACAGAGAAGTAAATGCTCTGGGCTCAACCCAAGCTGTGTGAGTACAGCTCTCATCTCATCCCATCATTTGAGAATGAAACATTAATTTTACAGGTTGTTGATATGCTGTGAGAGAAATTTCAAACAATGTGACATGAGACAATACCAAGGGTGTTAGCTATATTTTCAAGATGACATCTGAGCATGACAAATGACAAGTGGAGACATTTGAACATCAAAGGGCCACCTACTACAAAGACTTAAGGTGTGTGTGTGTGTGTGTGTGTATTTGAAATAATAGTGATAGAAAAACAAACCACTGACTTTGATGAGAAGGTTAAAGAAGTCTTCTCTACAGAAGACTTGACATAATGGCCTAATCAAGGCATAAACTAAATATTCCTACATCCAATATAGGCAGAAACAGGCTAAAATAGCACTTGTAAATTTAACATACAATCAGGACAGTAACTCAGTCTGATAAGTCCTGGCCCCAAATAGGTAACTTGAGGAAGGTTATCTCCAAATTTTGTGATGACACTAAGGCTCTGTGAGATTCTGTATGTGAATGAAGAAATGAAACACAATGCTGTGGAAATACTGAGGAAAGAAAAGGATTATTTCTACATTGCAGAGAAGTTTGCAGTTCTTTTCTCACTGCGCCATGGAAATGTTCACTGATGAACAAATGTGATTCATATCATGCATCCCATTCCCAGTCATCTCCTCATCTGTCCATATCTGCACTCCATCCTCACAACCTACCCCTCAAAAGAAAACAAAAATATACATAAATGAATAAAAATTAAAAATAGTCTCTGGAAGCTACTATGGAGTCTTACACCGTAAACTCTTTTACTCTCAAATGTTCATTGCATTGAGTTATTGGCTTGGTTTAAGACCGCTGGTTTCTGCTACACTATTAATACTAAATTCTCTCTGGTACTCTTCTCAGATATCCTGTTGTCCTGCATTATGGAGATTCTGTATCTTTGGTTCTGTAGGACAGGCTCCTTCATGTATTCAACCAGTTCATAGAGGATAGGTAGATGTTGGTAGAGCCAACTCAAAGTACTGGGTGGTAGCTGAGTTGTTTAGCCCACCAGTGTTTCTGTGCCAGTGCCACCAGGGTCAGTTATCCTGCTTTGATCAGGTGAGGGGTGGGACCTTATTTCTAGTCTGCAGCAGCTGGCAAGGGACTAACTGGCCCTTCTGCACACATGAGTCCAGTTCTGGCTCAACTATGCCCATACCACCAAAACAGATCTGTGCTGCACAGGAGAGTTGTAGAGCCTGTTCTTCACATAGTGCTATAGCTGGTGAGGAGGCACAGGGCCAGCTCTTCTGTATTTCTGCCCTCAGGACAAAGTCTTCTAAGATGCTCAGGTGAGACCTGAGGCCAGCCTCTGGATTGCTGAAGCCAATCCAGAGGGGTAAAGCCAACTCTTTACCGTTCTTGCATATCAACATGGCCTCAGACAGCAGTCTAGACCAGGGGCATATACATGGCCTTTGGTGTTAACCTAAGCCAAGGATATTGACACAGACCCCTGATCCATTATGACCATGGTCCATACATGACCCTCAGTGGCAGCATGTGGCAGAATATTGCCATAGTCTCAGATTCCAGTATAGACTACTCATATCAAGCTGTTCCTCACCACCTTCAAGTTTCAAGTTCTTCCTTTCTTCATAGTGCATACAGCATTCTGCTTCTTTTTCTCTCCCATTTCTCGAGCACATACTTGTTTTCCCAATCACCATCCCATGGGTGTACCTCTAGGTGTCTTCTGCCCCACCAGCTTCTGAGTGGTTGCAGGCATAGAATAAATTTATTTTAAGTATATCAGAACTTCAGCTCTGTGTTCTTTGAACATTTCCCAATGTTTAAGGCTCCATAAAACAACAGAGGATGCCTTTTATAATATTTACCATATATGTACTATGTGGGAAATAGAAAATGTCAAGGAGCGTGGATCTCTAGGTAGATGTTGTAAATGTTACATATATGTCATGATTTTAAAATTAAGTGACCCAGTGGAATACTTAATTAGACCTCTAATGCTGTCTAGAATTCTACAGTGATTAGTTGGTGGTGATAAGAGTTGATGCAGTTGAGCATCAGTATCTATGATCCCATAGGACATCCAAACCTTCTGTATTAGTCAGGGTTCTCTAGAGTCACAGAACTTATGGGTAGCCTCTATATAGTAAAGGGATTTATTGATGACTTACAGTCTGCAGTCCAACTCCCAACAATGGTCAGTAGCAGCTGTGAATGGTTTTAGGACTGTCCACTTTGCCATGGACATCCAGTAAGGTGGTTCATCCAAGGAGAGGGCAATTCTCTCAACAGTCACTAGTTACCTAGATACCTTTCTCTAGAGGTGAGACCCCATGAAACTTTTGCCCTTTCACATAAGCATAACTATTCACATAGCCAGTGTTGTTTGTACCATCATTTCTAGGAGAGACTGTTTCACAGCAGACTTCCTGGTATTCTGACTCTTACACTCTTTCTGCTCCTCCCCTGTCTGCTATCATGATGTTCCTGAGTTATCAATGCAAAACCTGTGAGTTAGATGTTCAGAATAGAGAGTTCTTCATGGTAGATTTTTTCCTTTGATGTGTATGAAGTGTCCTTCCTTATCCTTTTTTTAATAACTTTTGGTTGTAAGTTGCTTTTCTTCCATATTAGAATGGCTACTGTAGCTTGTTTCTTGGGACCATTTGCTTGAAAATTGTTCTCCAGCCCTTTACTCTGAGGTAGTGTCTTTCTTTGACACTAAGGTGTGTTTCCTGTACACACCAAAATGCTGGGTCCTGTTTACATATCCAGTCTGTTATTCTATGTCTTTTGGGGGGGAATTGAGTCTATTGATGTTAAGAGATAGTGAAGAACAGTGATTGTTGCTTCCTCTTATTTTCGATATAATTTTTATGTTTCTGTGGTTATCTTTTTTGGGGGTTGTTAAAAGGCGATTACTTTCCTGCTCTTTCAAGGGTGTAGTTTCCTGCTTGTGTTGGAGTTTTCCATTTATTATTTTTTGAAGGGCTCGATTTGTGGAGAGATGTTGTATAAATTTGGTTTTCTCATGGAATACTTTGGTTTCTTGGTCAATGGTAACTGAGAGTTTTGCTGGATATAGTAGCCTGAGCTGGAATTTGTGTTCTCTTAGGGTCTGTATGAAATCCTTTCAGGATCTTGTGCATTTCGTAGTCTCTGGTGAGAAGTATGGTGTAATTTTGATAGGTCTGCCTTTATATGTTACTTAACCTTTTCCCATTACTGCTCTTAAAATTCTTTTTTTGTGTTTTACATTTGGTGTTTTGCCTAATATGTGACAGGAAGAATTTTCTTTCTAGTCCAATCTATTTGGAGTTCTGTAGGCTTCTGGTATGCTCATGGGCATCTCTTCCTTTAGGTTAGGGAAGTTTTCTTCTATAATTTTGTTGAAGATATTTACTGGTCCTTTAAGTTGGGAATCTTCACTCTCTTCTATACTTATTATCCTTAGGTTTGGTCTTCTCATTTTGTCCTGGATTTCCTGGATGTTCAGGGTTAGGAGCTTTGTGCTTTTTGCATTTTTTTTTTTTGACTGCTGTGTCAATGTTTTCTATGGAATCTTCTGCACCTTAGATTCTTTCTTCTGTCTCTTGTATTCTGTTGGTGATGCTTCCATCTATAACTCCTGACCTCTTTTGGTTTTCTATCTCCAAGGTTGTCTCCCTTTGTGATTTCTTTATTGTTTCTACTTCCATTTTTATATCCTCATTGGTTTTTTTTTTCAATTCCTTCATCTGCTTGATTGTGTTTTACTATAATTCTTTGTTTGCTCTTTAAGGGTTTCTACCTGATTCCCTGTGTTCTCCTGTATTTCTTTAAGGGAGTTATTTATGTTTTCCTTAAAATCCTCTATCAGAATAATTAGATGTGATTTTAAATCCACATCTTGCTTTTCAGGTGTGTTGGGGTGTCCAGAACTTGCTGTTGTAGGAGAACTGGGTTCTGATGATGCCAAATAGCCTTGGCTTCTGCTGGGAAGATTCTTGTTTTCACCTTTCACCATCTGGATATCTCTTGTGTTATATGATCTTGCTGTCTCTGGTTGGAGCTTGTCCCTCCTATGTCTCTATAAGTCTGCATTGTCTGCATTCCTTGGAGACCAGCTCTCTCCTGGCTGAACTTGTGTACAGAGGGCTCTGGAACATCCCAAGCTCTGGATGCAGAAAATAACTGGAAGGATCCTGTCCCAGCTGCTCCACGGTTCCTGAGCCCCATGTGCTCCTTGCAGCCCTACTCCAGACAGTTATTGGAGAGAAAGTGGCTATCTCACCTCCAAACCTGGGAGTTAAACCACTTCTGGGAGAACAGCTCTCTCCTGTGGTACTTGTGCACAGGGTGCTGTGGAACAGCTTCATCTCTCAGGTGTAGATGATGGACCAGAATTTAGAAATTTTTTAAATACTATGTATTTTACTAGCAGTTGTGGGTATGTTTTAATTCCTTGTCTTATCTGATTTGCTTTAGCTTTGGTAGTTGATATGTATCAATAAAATATACATTTCTGCTCTTGCTTCATTTTCTTTATTCTTCTCTCATACAATAGATCCCAACCAGTTTTCCTTCCCTCTACTCTCTGTTTCCTGCATACCTCTCAAAGATCCACTTCTCTATTTCCCTTCAGTAAAAAGAAGGCCTCTCAGTGATATCAACTAAACATGGCACAAACAAAATGCAATAAAGCTAGGTGCAAAGCCTCATATCAAGGCTGGACAAGGCTACACAGCAGGAAGAAGAGAGCTTTATGAACAGGCAAAAGTCAGACACATGTCCACTCCTGTTCTTAGGAGTTCAACAAGAACCCCATGCTAAACAACCACAGCATATATGAAGAGAGTCTAGCATATTTCTTTTAGATTTTTCTGTTTGTTAGCCTATAAGTTTTTAAAAACTGTACTATGATTCTCTGGATTTCTGTTTTGAATGTTGTTATAACTCCCCCCCATCTCAATTTTGTTTATTTGAATAGTCTCTTTCTGCCTTTAGCTAATTTGAATAAGAGTTTGTCAGATTTATTGATTTTTCTAAAAGAGTCAACTCTTTTGTTTCATTTTTTGATTTGTTTTTGTATTGTTCTTTATTTGTTTCTATTTGATTGTTGAAGCCCTGGGTTTGGTTATTTCTTGTCCTATACTTTTTATGTCTGCTATTCCTTCTTTTTGTTCTAAAGCTTTCAAGTATACCTTTGAGTTCTTCCTATTATATATCACCAATAATATTTTGTAGGCACTTAGTGCTATGTATTTACCTTCTAGAACTGCCTTCGAAGTGTCCTATAAATTTGGGTATGTTGTATACTTATTTTTGTTCAATTTTGGAAGTCATTAATTTTTTCTTAATTTCTGTGTTGACCCATTTTTCATTCACTGGTAAGCTGATCAGTTTCCATGCAGACAAATAATTTCTTCAGTTAATGAAATCCATTAGTCACTAAACAGTGAAATCATCATTTTAAATTTTGAAACATACTCTCAGGATTTTAAGAAATACAAAAAAATCCAAGTTAGGATCTCTATGAAATGCTTACTCTGAAAACAATCAATCATCAAATCAGTGTCTTCTGCCATGATGACAAAATTCCTTGTAGTAATCCAAACCTGAAAAGTATTTTTGGAAAATTTTTAATGGAGATGTTAGGAACTTGACAGGTTCTGCAAAGTGCTTTCAGACAAGATACTAGTGACATGAAGAAACCATTACGGACATTTTACCATTAGGTCCTGCTAAGTGCTTTCAGGCCCAAAATACTAGCAACATGAAGAAACCATTAAGGACATTTTATCACCAGAAGGTCATGAAAACAACCAAGACTTTATAACCTCTCCACCCTCATATGCACATAATACTTTCTACATAAATGACATATGTGTAGAAATCATAATGAATTCCTAGGTCCTTTTTGGACTTTCAAGCAAAGAAGATTGTTAAAAAATCATGGTAATACTGGCTGATATCTACTATAAGCTAGTTTCTGTTGTAGTATAAAAAAAAATGAATGAGTCATAAAGCCCTGTGCAAGATTATTTGACATAGAAACAAAATGGAAGGATAGATAGTGTCAGACAGGGGGGAAAATAAAAAAAATGTTATGTTATACTTTGTGGACACCAAATTTAAGATAACTGGGAAGAAAGATAACTGCATAATGTAGGAAAGACATTTGATATATGCATTTAATGGGAGCTGGATTGAAGGATCCAGTGTGAGTTGATACACTGAATACATTTGGGAACAATTCAAAGTTCATTGATGCACTAAGATACCAATTAATACCAATATTAGAACAAATATGGTTTATAAGTAAGATAAAGCTTTCATCAAATGCTTCTTTGCATTAAATGCCCCAATATAGGGGAATGCCAGGGCCAAAAGAATGGGAATGGGTGGGTAGGGAAGTGGGGGCGCTATGGGGGACTTTTGGGATAGCATTGGAAATGTAATTGAGGAAAATATGTAATAAAAATATTAAAAATAAAAAAAATTCATTCTTCTAATATCTTTAGGAACACTTTATAACTCTTAAAGTAATACCTGAAGTCAAATGACATTATTACTTGTATTCTACATGAGAGGTAATTGAACAGGGATAATTACTAGAAATATCAATTATCAAGACTTACATCCATTCAGTCGTAGGGTGGGTAAATTGTGTAAAGATGATGATATATACTTATAAATGCTCAACATGCAAGATCTCTCCAACAAATCAGTCAACTCTGTGTTATGTTCTTTTCCTTTTCCTTTTCTTCTTTTCTTCTCAACACTTTCTTTAGTGCTAATATTGATGACTGATTGATATAAAATTTTCACTTACCAAATATTTTCCAATATATGAACAGTATTCATATGGTATTGATATTATATTAAATCCTACTGGTGGTAGGATAATAGCAGCTACCATTTATGTTTGTTAGCATATACTGAGACCACAAAGTATTTTGTCACTGAACTACTGGTTACTGAAAATGACATAAGTGATCCTTACACTACCAATGCTAATTATGTATCTTAGAATTGCTGTATATGATATAAAATGTGAAATGTATGAATTTATTAACATTAATTCAGTCTCAGTGATAGTTTATGAAAACTTACAGTGAATCATGTGATCTTAAAATTATCCTAGAAAATAAAAATCATCTCCAGGAACGCATCTTTTTCTTACTTTACTGTTGCATTCAAAACAAATGTCTTTTAGTCGAACCCATAAAATTCACTCATTCCCATAAAATAATTAATCTTGGGCTGGAGAGATGTCTCAGCGGTTAAGAGTACTGACTGCTCTTCCAGAGGTCTTGAGTTCAATTCCCAGCAACCACATGGTGGCTTAAAACCATCTGTAATGGGACCTGATGCACTCTTCTGGTGTGTCTGAGGATAGCAACAGTATGCTCACATACATAAAATAAATAATAAATTATTAAAAATAATTAATCTTAAATGGTAGAAGAAAGGATTTCCTTTCTGATTGCAAAAATCTTGCTTAACACCCTGTTTTCTGAAATTACTTTCTCACAGACTGGCATTGGGAAAGTATTTGAAACATAGATATATCATTGCTCAAAGTACATAATAAAAATCAAATGAGTTAGTGCTTTCAAGAAATATAATACTTAGCATCTTCCTCTTAGCATCCTCTCCCAGAAAGACTTGGTCTTTAACCTTCCTGAACAACCTTATAAACTTTAAACTCACAGAAAACAAACACTGGACATGGAGAGTATGGCTTTGTTTAAAAAATACATATTTCATTGTGTTCTTTCTCTGATATTACTCTTCAGACTAAATTTTGTTCTGGGATTCTAAGTTCTTATGGGATTCCAAGTCTCTTCCTTGTGAGATAGATGTGACTATAAATTTTATTTTCTATTCATAAAATTGCTCAAATAACTAATGAATTAATATACTAAAGTGGTGCTATAAAATCCATAGACCTCTTTCCATTATTCAGATACAATTCATTTTAGTTTCTATTTACTGGACAAAACCAGATGATTATCTAAATAATTTTAAGATTCTAATTTCTATCCTGTCTTTCAAGAACAAGGAACTTAATTACTTTATTTTTAAGAGGAATACTTACCATAATTATGCTCCCGTTGCATGTAAAATGTACCAGAAAAGACAATACTTAGTAATAAAATCTTCAGTATAATTTCACAAAACTGTGAGCACCCGGGGTTTTGTGTGTGCTTTTAGGAACATGTCAACTCATCAGAATGGGAAATTGTTTGATCTACCTTTGGAAAGCAGTGATAAATGGATATATTAAAATATAATGTGCCCATTTACTCTAGAATTATCAGGAGATTAAGATATAAGCTAATGTTTTACTCATTAACCCTCCAAAGAGCCGCTTATAAAATGATATTAGTCAATAGAACATTAATTACTAGAAAGATCAATTATCAAGATGTGCATCTCATCAGTTGCAGGATGGGTATGTTTTATAAACAATGATGACGGATACTTAGGTGTGCTCAACATGTAGACTCTTTCCAGTAAATCATAGTAACTCTGTTATGTTATACTTTTTCTTTTCCTTCCTTCTTTCCTACATTAAGTCTTTATTGGTGCTAACATTGATGATTGATTGATATACCAATTGATTGATGTACCTAAAACTTTTATGTACCAAAGATTTTCCAATATGTGGACAATTTCCTGTCATAGCAAGTAGTACATTTTTAGATTATAAACTTGTCCAACTAGTTAGACTCACCTTCTATTACTAACCACTCATGTAGAATTAAAAAAAAAAAACTAATAGCATTGGACATTAGGTATTGTCAGAGTTACAAAGTGTACATAAAGATATTATAACAATGAACTTAATGCAAAAATCATTTGATAAAAGTTTTACTTCTTAAACCATATTGTTTTAAACAAATACATCCTTAGAATTTGAAAAGTATTTTCCCATGTGTGTCAGTTACTTTTCTGTGGATGTAATAAGACACCATGATTTAAATAACATATAGAATACAGATTTTATTAGTGACTTACATTTTCAGAGGGTTATAATCCATGACCATCGTGGTGGGAAGCATGGCAGTAAGTGGGACAGCATGGCACTGGAACATAAGCTGAGAGCTCACATCTTGATCCACAAGTATGAAGCAGAGAAAGCTAACTGGGAATAGCATTGGTTTTTAAAAAATCAAAGTGTGCCCTCAGTGAAACATTTCCTCTAAGATGGCAATACCTACTAATCCTTACCATAAGTCCACACACTGATGACCAAGTATTCAAATATATGAGCTTATGGGAGCTATCATCACTGAAACTACCACACTGTAGGTCACCATAGGTACATAATTGTGGGTGTGCATACAATGCTTTGTGCTAGCTGATGCTGTGTTAATTTACTGACTGTTTAAAAATACTCTTATGTATGGAGATACAGAGATGGGAAGGCGTATCCTGAATGACTGTGGCTTATACCTACTGAAACTGTGAATTTCAATTAGAGTGTCAGCTTCCAATCTAGTGCTCAGATTAATAGTCAGACATTACCCTGTCTTACACAGTTACATGCTAATTTTCCTTATAGTGAAAATATAAACTTAGAATTATATAGAACTATTCACATGGGGACTCTCAGCAAAGCTGTGATAAAGATATCAGTTAACCTGACTCATTTTGAGGGCCTGAAGCTTTGTGTCTGAGTGCTGTAAATACACTTTGGTTTCTCATGCTCCTTGTAAGGTGTAGAGAACCTCTGTTCTGTGAGGACAAGGTTGTCAACTTGATTGTTTGAAAATGCCTAGAGAGATAGTGACACACACCCCTGGGAGTCTCTGAGGTCTTTTCCAGAAACATTGCCATTCAAGCCCCGCTTCCTGCAAAGGATATTATGTGGAGTGGTAAAAGGAGAAATAGAGTCACATACTAGCGATAAGTGTGTGTGTGTGTGTGTGTGTGTGTGTGTGTGTGTGTGTGCTCATGCGCACAATGCTGCCTGGCAGAGTAGACATGTGTGTCTGAATCTCATCTCTATAGTAGGAAAATAAAAGCAATTGTCTTTCAAATCAATTTTACAATGGCTGAGAATAAAATGGTTTCATGGTATGGTGTGAAATTCTAAAATTTGTTTATACAAGATACAGAACTAAGTTTCTGTGAGCCAAATGTTTCCCCTGGACCTTATGATAAAGAAATGCCTGTGGCTGTCTGTGCACCTGTTCACAGAAATAGGTACCAAAGAAATCCCAGTAAAGGAAATATGGGCTCATCTGCTGATTCCTGGAGGCCAGAGAGTTAACCCCCAGAACATAATGTGTTCACTAGAGAGGTCATTCTGATGTGTCTAAGCTATCTAAGGGCTCTGGAGAATTACAAAGATGATCATGAGAGAGTGTCTAACAATCTCTCTCACAAAACATCACGGTTGTGCTTAAAACAATAACAATCAAGTAAGAATGCTACAGTAACTCTACATCAGTTGTGTGAGGGGTGTTGTTGGTTCCTTACTGCTAGCATTCCTGTAGGTTTTGTCTACCAGTTAGCTGACAAGAGCCAGGTAGGCCTGGCTTGCTATAAAAAGGGCTGTTTGCCCCCTCTTCCCTCTCTTACTCTCTGACCTCTTTCTCCCCATCTTCCCATTTTTCTCTCCCCTTTCTCTCTATATGTTTCTGGTCAGCCTCTTATTCTCTCTCTCTCTCTCTCTCTCTCTCTCTCTCTCTCTCTCTCTCTCTCTCTCTCTCTCTCTCTCTCTCCCCCTCCTTTTCTGTCTCTATTCCCTTCTCAACTCCCCTTCCCAGGCCCTAAATAAACACTATTCTGTGTTATATCCATCATTGGATGGCTGGTACCTCAGGGGGAAGAGATGCCTTAGCATGGGCTCACTGAGGCACTGCTCCCACCACACCATACTAAGCTCGCTATAAACGTATCCTGGCTCCTTTCTTTTTATAAAACACAACACTGGCACTGTATCTGAAGACAATACCTAATGAGTAAGAGCATTAATGAAAGTATCATCAAACCTGGCAATTGTCAAGGAGACCTAGTTAATTCATCTGTATAGCCAATCCCCATTTTTTTGTTCCCATTCAACCAATTTGTTTTGCAAACCTGAATAGACAAAAGTAATAATGCATTTGCCTATCATAGTTCAAAATAAAAAAGGCAAAAGTAATAAATTATTTGCCTATCATAGTTCAAAACTTAAGATTACATATGTCAGACAGGTAACCTAAGCCAAGACTCTCCTTGGAGCAGAATAGGCAGTATTTATGTTCATGCATGTCATCTACTTAAAAATATGTGACCATTATCACACTCCCTGTTTAGTTCTCTTCTTTGCTCGCATGTGAAATGACAGGAATAAGGACTACCTGCACACTCAGCACATAAACCACTCCATTATGAGCACTGGCATTCATTAACTACCAACAGCTAGGAGTGCAACCTCCAATAGCTTACTGGATTTCACCCTGGCAATAACCACTAATACCATAATTTGAATGTAAAATGTCCCTATTGGGCTTATGTGGTTTTGACCCCTGGCCCTGCTTTGTAAGATTAGTGGTGAGCCTGTGTGTGAGAGGGTTATTTTTGGGAAGCCGGTGGGTTTGATGGTTTGGAATGTCTCCTAGTCAACCTCTCTGCTGCCTGGTCTGATGCACTATGATCCAGTACCTTCTCAGGTTTTTCACCACCTTCTTGACACCTTGACTTTTCCAATCAAAGAACCAACCATAGTCCCCAATACTATGAGCAACAATACATCTGGTCTGCATTTAAAGAAAATCAATTACTAGAAACATAGGATATTTACTAACAAATCCTTAGAGATAAAGAAGAATTTTAAAAAACTAATAGATATGACTAAAGCAAATGAGAAGTCAATTTACATTTTGGGCTGCCTTGTAAAACAATTTTTATTTTCTTAAAGAAATTTAGATTCTAAAAAATGAAATAAAATTAAATCAATTTAGGTGTTACTGTGAAGTCTTAAAATAAACCTTGCTGTTGGGGATAGCCATGGGGTTATTTGTAACTTGATGTTAATTATGTTCTCCTGGGAAGGGTTGCAAACAAGAAATGAGTCAGCACTCAGGTGATTTCCTAGAAACCTTCTTCCCACCTTAATTTGTAAAATAAAGGCTAGAGCAGGTGATTGGGCAGATAAAGGGAAGGTGGAGCAGAAAGTTGGGAGAGAGAAGAAGGAGGTGTGGGAGAGAGAGAGGATGACAGGGGAGGAGGTGGAAGGAAAGCAGACAGAAGCACATGGCCTGGAGAAACCACAAGTTATAAGGGATCCCATAGATGGGGGAGATGATAGTGTAGTAATAGATCTGCTCAATCTAGGCACAGAGTTTGTATTCATATTAATTGAGTTGTGTTTTCCTTGCTGGGGCATATTTGGGTTGGAGATTTACTGCAGCACCTTGCCGTCACCTTAATGTTTCCATTCTGCAATTCTAACTTCACAGAACAAGAGTACTGTGCTAAGTCCATTACTTATTCCTGTGATAGAAGGAATGACCAAAGCAGCTTAAGGAAAGGAGGCTTTGTTTTGGCTCACATTTGGAGGGGACATTCTGTCATGTTATCTATGCTTCTCTTGTCAGTGGGAGCATAAGGCAGTTGGTCACACTGCATCCCATCAGGAGTCAAGAGTCATGAATCCTTTTGCTCAGTTCTTGTTCTCATTTTTATTCAGTTGAGGACCCAGCGCTAAATGTTGTTATCCATATTTAAGATGGTTCTAAAATTACTCTAATCAAGAAAACCACACAAACATGGGTGGAGGCTAACCTAATCTACATAAGCTCTCTCTAGCATATCCAGAGGTTCCTTTGCTAGAAGCCTTGCTCTTTTGAACTGACAGTCAGCATAAATCACCACAAATGTCTAACTTAAATCATTTCCCATAAGCATTGTTTAGGAGAGAGATTTATTATCCTGCTCATATATGATGTCATAGGGTATAAAATATCTTGAATTTTTAATAACTCATAATACAGAAAATTATTTAAAATATGATAATAGTTGATAAAAACTAGCACAGAGACCCACAAATGGATAATGTGTGGAGAGTAAGGGACTTTGGTACACTCAGTCCTAGAAGGGCTGCCTTCATCAAACTCCTCACCTCATACCTCAGCTTTGTAAAAGAAGAGGAAAGATGGGAAGAGCCAGAGAGGATGGATGACACCAGGGAAACACTGTTTCCAAACAAAGCAGGACTGAGTCACATATGAACTCACAGAGATTGTAGCAGCAGACACAGGGCCTGCACAGGTCCAAGAAAGATGAGCTGCTGGCACTGAATATGAACTTCCACCCCTAAACAAGAAACCATCTTCAATTCACATCTACTTACAAAAGGAAAATTAGTTTTCTCCAATGGAGTCTTACTGGGTGTATCAATAATAATTAAGGGCAGGACCCATGACCAGATGGACAACACATAATAAACTCAATGGTATTTTTGAAAACTGTTTATCTCATATTGCTTTGTTTTGAGCTTTTTTGTTTTTGTTTGTTTGCATACTGGATTTTCGCTTGTGAATTACAGTTTTCAATTTTGTGGGCTGTGTGTGTGTGTGTGTGTGTGTGTGTGTGTGTGTGTGTGTGTAAGGGGATGCTTCTTGTAATGTTTAACTGGTTTTGCTTTTTAAAAGAATAAAAATTAATTATTCTGGTTTGTCAGTTTTTGTTTGCCTGTTTACTTGTTTCTTTGTTTGTTTGTTTGTTTGTCTTGTTGTTTATTTTATTAAGAGAGAAAGAAAAAACCTGGAATTTGTGAGTAGAGTTCTTGGAGGAGTTGGGAAGATAAAGACATATATATTTATATGTATAGATAGATGGATAGATAGATAGATAGATAGATAGATAGATAGATAGATAGATAGATAGATAGATTTTTGATAATTAGGGCTGGAGAGATAGTTCAGTAAAGAACACTATTTGTTCCAGAGAACACAAGGCCGATTCCCAGCAGCCACCGAAGTGGCTCACAGCCATCTATAAATTCAGTTCCAGAGAATCTGAAACCCTTTTCTGGCCTTGGTATTCACTGTACACATGTAGTACACAGGTGTAAATGCAGGTAAAACATCCACACAAATAAATTAAAATAAATAAAGGAGCCTAGCATGGCTGCCTTCTGAGAGGCCCAATAAGCAGCTGTAAGTCAGATGCAGGTACTTACACACAACCAATGGACAGAAACCAGAGACCACAGTGGTTGAAAGGTTAGAACAAGCTGAGGAGGATATCAACTGTGGAGAGCCGTGCCGTGAGCAATCACTATTATAAGATGGCGCTGGCCTCCGCTGTGCCTAACTAGTAAACAAGCCTTGTACACGGTGAGAAAGTTAGCTCAGGACAAGTGGCGCCAAGGAACCTGGGAACTTTATACCATCACACCGGCACAAAGGAGATCCCCTGTTCGTGGGGCAGAATCAGAACTGCAGGACATTAAGGCTCTGTAAGTTATGTACAGTCTTGAAATTTCTCCAGAGTTAGATGCCCTTTTGATTGTTTTCACTGCGATTATTCCTTCCCTTTCGGTTTTGTTTTGCTTCCACCTCTGGAACTGCTGACTGGTTCTCAGAAAGTTTTGGACAAAATTCAAGACAGTCTATCAGAGACTGAGCGAGGAAAAACCAAAAAAAAAAAAAAAAAAAAAAAAAAAAAAGAAAAAAAGAGTTGAGAGGAAACAAGGTGCACTGAAGAATAAAGGCCTTTCCACTGGCCTTGAGCCCGAGGAAATGAAATATAAGGGAAAAAATGCCCTGGGAGAGGTTAGAAAAAGGGATGGAAAGGGAGAGAAGAGAGATCGAGCTGGGGAGGCACATAAGGAAAGGAGCCTCTACCTGCCATTAGATGAGTTCAAGGCACTAGCTGTAAGTAGCTCAGAATCAGATAAGGAACTTAGCTCCTCTGAGGAAACAGACTTAGAGGAAGAAGCAGCAGGCTATGAGGGAGAAAGATACCAGCCAGATGAAAGACGAGTTAATCAGTTACAGAATAACATGAAAGCAGCTAGACACAAATGTCAGTTCACTGCGCGGTCTCCGGGCCCTCGACCTCTGGATCCTAGTGCACCTCCGCCCTATGTGCAGAGGTATCATTCAGACTCATTCATTTCAAAAGAGGAACAGAGAAAAATGCAGCAAGCATTCCCAGTCTTTGAAGGCGCCGATGGCGGACACGTTTATGCTCCAGTGGAGTATATACAGATTAAAGAACTTGCGGAGTCAGTCCGTAACTATGGAGTCAATGCCAACTTTACTGTAGCCCAAGTCGAAAGGCTTGCGACTCTGGCAATGACCCCTGGCGATTGGATGACCATAGTAAAAGCTGCATCTCCTAACATGGGAATGTATTTAGAATGGAAAGCTTTGTGGCAAGACTCCTGCAAAGCACAGGCAAGAGCCAATGCCACTGTTGAAGGGGACCAAAGAACATGGACTTTTGAGTTACTTACAGGTCAGGGACAACATGCTACTAACCAGACAAATTACCATTGGGGAGCGTACGCCCAGATCTCAGCTGCTGCCGTTAAGGCACAGAAGGCACTCTCTAGGAAGGGAGAGGCAAGTGGACATTTGACAAAGATTACTCAGTGCGCCCAGGAGTCGTTCTCAGATTTTGTGGCTAGAATGACAGAAGCGGCAGGGAGAATTTTGGGGGACCCAGAGACAGCTATGCCTTTAATTGAACAGTTGGTCTATGAACAGGATATGCAGGAATGCAGGGTGGCTATTACACCTAGAAAGAGCAAGGGATTGCAGGACTGGTTAAAGGTTTGCCGTGAGCTTGGAGGGCCTTTCACTAATGCCAGTTTAGCAGCTGCCATTCTACAAGGGCAAAACGCCCTGACATGGTTGAGCTCAAACTCTGCTATAATTGTGGCAAACCGGGACACTTAAAAAAGGACTGTAGAGCCCTTGTCAAAAGGAGAGCGCCAGGACTGTGTACTAAGTGTGGGAAAGGATATCATTGGGCCAGAGATTGTCCTTCAGTCAAGGATGTTCGAGGCAGGCCCCTGCAGCCAGGATTCCCTCAAGCAGTAGATAATGAGGCCATTCAAAAAAAAAAAAAACAGTACAGGGCCCCCAGGTCTCAGGGCCCGAAAACATATTGGACCCCGACAGGCAAAAGGTGGACCCCACAGTCCGCAGGGCAACAGAAGGATCAGCTGGGTTGGACTTCTGTACCACCACCGGATTCATGCTAATGCCCCAAATGGGGGTGCAGCCTATTCCTACTGACTATAAAGGACCTCTGCCATCTGGGAGTGTCGGCCTAATACTGGGCCGGCCCTCCCTTACCTTACAAGGTCTTATTGTTCACCCTGGAGTCGTAGATCAAGATTATGAAGGGGAACTTCAAGTTCTCTGTTCCTGTCCTCAGGGTGTCTTTTATATTTCACAAGGGGATAGAATAGCTCAGTTAATAATTTTGCCAAGCCTACATGGCTGTTTTCCTTCCTCTGGTGTCCCTCGAGCTGCCAGAGGGATTGGTTCTACTGGAAATGATTCTGCTTACTTAATAATGCCTCTTGACACCAGGCCATCCTTAGAATTAGTTATAGAAGGGAAACAATTTAAAGGGATTTTAGACACTGGAGCAGATAAAAGTATCCTTTCTTCCCAATGGTGGCCAAAAGCCTGGCCTGTTACTCAGTCATCACATTCTTTGCAAGGTTTAGGTTATCAGTCCTGTCCCACTATTAGTTCCCATTCTTTGAGCTGGTTAGCACCTGAATGTCAAATGGGACAATTCACTCCCTATGTTTTACCACTCCCAGTAAATCTCTGGGGGAGAGACATATTACAGGCACTAGGAATGACGTTGACTAATGAATACTTGCCACAAGATGTTCAAATGATGAAGAAAATGGGCTATAAAGAAGGAAGGGGATTAGGGAAAGGAGAGCAGGGTAGACTTGAACCTATCCCTCAAGAAGGTAATAATGGGAGACAAGGTTTGGGTTTTTCCTAGGGGCCGTTGAGGGCTCCATGCCCATACCATGGCTTACAGAGGAAGTTGTATGGGTTCCTCAATGGCCTCTCTCCTCTGAAAAGTTAGATGCAGCCACAAAACTAATTTCTGAACAGCTATGCTTGGGTCATTTAGAGCCCTCTACCTCACCCTGGAATACACCTATTTTCGTAATTAAGAAAAAATCTGGCAAATGGCGCTTATTACATGATCTTAGAGCAATTAATGCACAAATGTGCCTGTTTGGGCCAGTTCAGCGAGGGCTACCATTACTTTCTGCCTTACCCTAAATTGGGAAATTATAATTATAGATATTAAAGATTGTTTCTTCTCTATACCTTTATGCCCTCAAGATAGGAAAAGATTTGCATTTACCATCCCAGCCATTAATCATTTAGAACCTGATCAAAGATACCAATGGAAGGTCCTACCTCAGGGGATGGCGAATAGCCCCACCATATGTCAACAGTATGTGCAATTGGCACTTAAGTCAGTTAGAGAGCATTTTCCATCATTACTTTTGATAATTTATATGGATGACATTTTGATTTGCCATAAAAATTCACAGTTATTGCAAAATGCATACCCTATATTAATAAAAACATTAGGGCAATGGGGATTGCAGGTGGCCACTGAAAAGGTGCAAATTGCTCGAATGGGAGCCTTTCTAGGGTCACTCATTTATCCTGACAAAATTGTTCCTCAAAAATTAGAGATTCGCAAAGATCAACTACATACCTTGAATGATTTCCAAAACTTGCTGGGAGATATTAATTGGCTAAAACCATTTTTGAAAATTCCATCAGCAGGATTAAAGCCTTTATTTGATATATTAGAGGGAGATACCCACATCTCCTCCCACAGAGCACTTACCCTAGCTGCATGTCAAGCTTTACGAATATAGAAAAGGCCTTACAAGATGCTCAATTACAACGCACTGATGAGTAAAAGTTATTTGAATTATGCATATTAAAAACTGCACGGTTACCAACAGCAGTCTTGTGGCAAAATGGACCCTTATTGTGGGTCCATCCTAATGCTTCCCCTGCAAAAATCATTGAGTGGTATCCTAATGCAGTTGCTCAACTTGCACTTCAGGGGATAAAAGCAGCCATTACTCATTTTGGGAAAGAACCTCATATGCTAATTGTGCCTTATACCTCTGCTCAAGTTCAAACCCTGGCAGCAACAACTAATGATTGGGCAGTCTTGGTTGCCTCCTATTCAGGACAAATTGATAATCATTATCCAAAACATCCAATTTTACAGTTTGCCTTAAGCCAAGCCATAGTGTTTCCAGTAGTAACAGCCAAACACCCACTTCCGGATGGGGTAGTAGTGTATACAGATGGATCTAAATCTGGTATAGGTGCATATGTAGTAAATGGTCAAGTAACATCTAAACAATATAATGAGACATCACCCCAGGTTGTAGAATGTTTGGTAGTTCTAGAGGTCCGTGAAACTTTTCCGGGACCCCTCAATATTGTATCTGATTCCTTATATGTAGTTAATGCAGCTAATACACTTGAAGTTGCTGGCTTAATTAGACCCTCTAGCAAGCTTGCTCACATTTTTCAGCAAATTCAGTCAGCCCTGTTACATAGAAGACATCTTGTGTATATTACTCATGTTAGGGCTCATTCTGGTCTTCCTGGCCCCATGTCTCATGGAAATGACTTGGCAGACAAAGCCACTAGAATCGTGGCTGCTGCTCTGTCCTCGAAGGCAGAGGCTGCAAGGAAGTTTCATAAACTCTTCCACGTGACGGCTGAAACATTATGCCACCGTTTCACTTTAGCCAGAAAGGAAGCTCATGACATTGTCACCCAATGTCAAAACTGTTGTCAATTTCTGCCTACTCCTCATGTAGGGGTAAACCCCTGAGGCATCAGGCCATTACAGGTCTGGCAAATGGATGTCACTAATATTTCCTCCTTTGGAAGAAATCAATATTTACATGTTTCCATTGACACCTGCTCTGGTGTTATGCTTGCTATACCTTTAACAGGTGAGAAAGCCTCTCATGTTATACAGCACTGTTTAGAAGCTTGGAGTGCTTGGGGCAAGCCCACAATCCTTAAAACTGATAATGGGCCAGCATATACCTCTACTAAATTTCAGCAATTTTGTCATCAAATGGATGTCACTCACCTGACTGGCCTTCTACCGCACACTCAAGTCTTATTTTATAAAACAAAAGGGGGGAGTTGATGAGACTCTGCCCTCAGTGCCAAGAGTAGCTGTATCTATGGCACTCTTTACACTTAATTTTTTGAATCTTGACGAGCAAGGTTGCTCTGCAGCTGATCGACATAGCTCAGACCCTGATAGACCAAAAGAAATGGTGAAATGGAAGGATGTCTTATCTGGTCTGTGGAAAGGCCCGGATCCTATTTTGATAAGATCCAGGGGAGCTGTTTGTGGTTTTCCACAGAGTGAAGACAACCCATTTTGGCTGCTGGAACGACTCACCCGCAAGATAGTAATCAAGGATGGTGTGGAAGATGCTGACCTCCCGAGGACTGCTTCTGATCCTGACAATGCTGAACTTGTCTCAGGTTCCTAGTATGATGGGCGAACAGAGATGGGCCATTCTCTCGACTTTCCCTAAACCAATGCCAGTTCGCCATGATGCTATAGTTTTTCCAAAATTCTTTACTACTAATAAAACATTAGATTTACCATATCTACCCTATGATCCCACCCGAGCACCATTAGGAGAAAATCACTCTTTATTAGAACAGGGTTCTTTATGTTTTCAAATTAATGGACCAGGAAAATGTATCAACCTCACAGCCCGAGCCTTGGGGATGTTTAATGAGCAGCAAGGAGGTTAGGTGAGTACAACCCAAGATACTTCCAACGCAGATATAACCTTTACAAATCGGACCTTCTGGCAGGAGGCAATTTGGGTTAATGGTACATTTCTACTACCTAACTTTTTAGACAAAGAACGTCCCCCCCCCAACCAAAAATAGCCCCTCATTGTAGCTTGGAAGATGAAGGGCTGATCCTGCCTTGGTCTGATTGTCAATCCTCCATCACTCGTTGGGCAGATCAGAGTAAAACCTTTTCCTTTTCTCCCAACATGATGGCTGACCCAGAGAAGGAATTTGTTATGAAAAAGGGACTTTTCATACAGGACTTTAGAATGCATCCCTTTCACAAGTGGGTGCTTTGTGGAGTCAATGGCAGTTGTACAGAACTCAATCCTTTGATTTTTATCCAGGGAGGAGCAGTTGGAAAGGCTTATTTTACTGGCATCTCAAGATTTGCTCAGTATTGGGGAATACATGCTGCCTCCCTGGACTCTTATGGATATACTAATACCAGTGTAGAGATCACTGGGTTCAATAAAACTTTGGTAAACCAGATTAATTATCCACCTACCCCAGTCTGTATTTACCCCCCTTTCTTGTTTATTCTTTCAAATGAATCATTTGAAGTCTGTTCCAATGATTCTTGTTGGATTTCTCAATGTTGGGATGTAACAAAGGACACCCATGCCATGGTGGCCCGGATCTCACATTGGATCCCTGTTCTGGTGGAAACACCCTCCACCTTATCCCTGTTTCGACAAAAAAGAGATTTTGGCATTAATGCTGCCGTAATCATAGCAATTTCAGCCAGTGCAACTACTGCTACAGCTGCAAGGTATGCTATGACTAGCACGGTTCAATCAGGCACAAAATTAAATCAGCTTTCAGCAGATCTAACTGATGCCATCACTGTCCAAACTTCTGCTAGTACCAAGTAAAAGGGAGGGCTGATGATTTTGAATCAGCGCCTTGACCTGGCAGAGGAACAGATAGGCGTCCTATACCAGTTGGCCCAGTTGGGTTGTGAAAGAAAATTGGGCGCTCTGTGTATTACTAGTGTCCAATATGAAAATTTTACTCATGCAGCTAATCTGTCTAGCCAGCTCTCCTTGTATCTTGCAGGAAATTGGTCCGAGGGGTTTGATGAGACTCTTGAGGCCCTGAGGGCGGCAGTTTTAAGGATCAACTCAACTCCAGTGGACCTGTCATTGACAGAGGGCCTCTCCTCCTGGATTTCATCTGCATTTTCTTATTTTAAGGAATGGTTGGGGGTAGGTTTATTTGGTACTGCCATCTGCTGTGGACTTGTATTCATGCTCTGGTTGGTTTGCAAGCTCAGAGCCCAACAAACACATGACAAGGTCGTCATTGCTCAAGCACTTGCTGCCATTGAACAAGGGGCCTCCCCCGAAATCTGGCTATCTATGCTCAAGAATTAGTCGTCATTTGTCATTTTTTGGCTGGCCTCTTTTGTAGAGTTCGCCCTAGGTCATTTAGTAGTTACTGTCACATAGCACTGTGGTATCCAGGGATGGGCAACTTTCCTCATGTACAGATCAACCTAAGACACGGGGCCCCGTGGTGATAGGGTTACCCTATGACGGGAAAGGCTGTGACATTAGAGGAACGACCTAAGACAGGAGCCACAGCGGATGGACATAATTGCACAGACCTAGTCCAGCCTCATTTTAATAAAACAAAAAGGGGGAGATGTGGAGAGCTGTGCGTTGAGCAATCTCCATTATAAGATGTCGCTGGCCTCCGCTGTGCCTAACTAGTAAACAAGCCTTGTTCACAGGTGCGAGAGTGAACTCACGCCTAGTCACTGCCCATCTCGGGGGCGTAGTAATGGGGTGATGGGCAAGCAACGAATCAGGAGCTGACACGCCACATCAGGTGCTGAAATTCCATAGCTGAGGGCTATATATCAACGCCATTTTCCAGGGTCGGGGTCTTCCCTCCTTTAGAAGCAATAAAGCTTGCTGCAGAAGAATTCGGTTGTCCTAGTGTGTTCTTGCTGGCGAGAATGATAGCTCGGGACAATCAACCTCATAGGAAGACCAGCAATCTCAATTAACTTGGATCCCGAGATCTCTCAGACACTGAGCCACCCACCAGACAGCATACACTAGCTATATATGAGCCCCCTGACACATATACAGCAGAGGACTGCCCAGTCCAGTCACAGTGAGAGAAGATGCACCTAACCCTTGAGAGACTTGAGGTTCTAGAGAGTGAGGAGGTCTGGTAGGGTGTGTGGAGCAACATCCTCTTGGAGACAGGGGAGGAGGAATGGGATGAGGAACAGTTAGAGGGCAGACCAGGAGGGGGATAATGACTGGACTATAAAAAAAGATAAAAGAATAATAACAATAATAATAAAATAAATAAATAAAGCAAAACCATACAAACATTTTTTTTTAAAATCTGACAATATAATATAGTAGAGGATTATATAGTAAGTTCCAAAATAGAAATATATTACTCATTTTTGGCATCACAAAATGCCTACTCTGGCAAATGAGAACTTGAATGGGAATTCACAGACTTTAGTCAGTTAATAAAAAAGATAAAGTATACAAATATATAACACAATATCTATAACAACAATTAAAGAAATAGAGGCCAGGAGTTTGAGTGAGATAGAGGGTGGGCACACAGAGCAAATGTGTGGAGGAAGAAAACAGAAGTGGGGAAATAATGATACCTGGGAGATGAGAGACTCAACAGGAGGGACCTTAGATGAAATGCACTAGAGGAGGAGAGGGAATTCATCCACAGTCAAAAATTCTGACCCAGAATTGTTCCTGTCTAAATGAACTGCAGGAACAAAAATGGAGAAGAGACTGAACGACAGGAGGTCCAGGGGCAGGCCCAGCTTGGGATCCACATCAAGAGGAAGCTGCAGGACCTGACACTATTACTGAAGCTATGATGTGCTTACAGGAGCCTTGCCTGGCTGTCCTCAGGCCCAACAAGCAGCTGGAAGAGTCAGATGCAGATAATTACACCCAACCAATGCACAGAAGTTGGTTATCCCTGTGGTTGAATCACAGAAAAACTGGAAGAAGCTGAGGAGTAGAGCAAACCCATAGGAAGACCAGCAGCAGTCTCAGCTAACCAGGACCCCTGAGATCTCTGACTCTGAGCCACTAACCAGGCAGCATACAGGAGCTGGTCTGAGGCCCCTGGCACATATACAGCAGAGGACTTCCTGGTCTGGCCTTAGTGGGAGAAGATGTGTCTAACCTAGGAGATACTTGAAGCCCCAGAAAGGTCTTGTGGGGTGGGGGTAACGACATCCTCTTGGAGACAGGGAGAAAGTATGGAATGAGGAATTGTAGGAGGGTGGACCAGGAGGGGATAATGACTGGACTGTAAAAAAACAAAAGTAATAATAAATAAATAAATAGTATTTAATGATAATTTGATTAATTTATTTCATCAAGAGATATTTGAAGAATTCCTTAAACACAACAGGAATCCAGTGGGAAATAAAACATGAAAAATTAAGTCTTAATTGAATTTATATCATATTTGAGGGATAGAGACAATTGGCAGATGAAGAAGCAAAAGCATATTTAAAATAATGTTAAGAGAACTGGATAAACATTTAGGTGGGGTATAAATTCAGCAATATTTTGGAAAACTACTGCTTGAAATAAAGTCACTGAGGGACAGTTCACTGAAATATAAAAATTTTCTTAATCTTTTAAAAGCTGCAAGCCAAAGTATGTGTGTGTGTGTGTGTGTGTGTGTGTGTGTGTGTGTGTGTGTGTGATGCCTGTGCATCCACATTACAATCACAATTTAAATCAAGGTTCTTATGTATGCTAAGCAAGCACTTTCATGCTAAACTACACCTCCACTCCTGATTATGCATTTTAGACACTTATTACAGAACTTCAAGTACATAACAATTAGAAGAGTGCACAATTAACCCCCACCTACTTATTACCTAGCTACAACAATCAACCAAGTATATACTTGCTTCATTTACATAGCAATCTAATCTCTATTGGCTGTTTTCAAACAAATCCCAAAAGTGACAAAATCCTATTAACAGATATTTTAGCATAAATCTCTAAAACATAAGGGCCTATCTTAATATAGGGACAGATCTGCTAACTTAAAATTTCTTTTTAAAAATAAACAAAAACCCTTCCATAATATGAACTATCTAACTATATTAAAATATTGAGATGGCTGTTTTCATGTCTGTTGGATAATGAGCCAAACAGGTTTCCTTGAAAGAGGTGATAGACTGGCAGGGAATTATTAAACTCCTGGTCACCACTCACCGTAAGGGTTAAATGCCAGGCCAGCCATATCTCCAGACTCACAGCATTTCTACTTCTATTCTACATAAGAAATAGAATAACTAAAGTATCCTAGTCCTTAGTGTATAACAGATTCATAGAGTGTCTGTCTTATGTAGATCTCAGGAAACATGTTAGGACACAGGGAACGTTTTAGAAAACAACTAAAGTAAAATTGGTAATGGAATAAAACCTAGTAGTCAAAATGCAGAAGAGACGAGGTAGCAGAATGTTAGACTATAAGTAGGATACGTGTATC
Source organism: Mus caroli (assembly GCF_978045245.1). Taxonomy (NCBI): domain Eukaryota; kingdom Metazoa; phylum Chordata; class Mammalia; order Rodentia; family Muridae; genus Mus; species Mus caroli. The sequence goes on from NW_028227265.1 coordinate 67,418,813, forward strand.
ACACCCTCCCCTCTCTGTTCACGAAACTTGTTAGAAAAGGAGGCAAAAAGACAGGAAGAGTGAAAGGAGGCATATGATTTCATACAAATGTCCTTCATTTAGTACAACAGGGAAGTGGCACATGTGAACTCACAGCAGGTTAGAAAGTGTGCATGAGATCAAACCATACAGAAAGCCAGCATTGACTGGAGAGGCAAACTCCCTCACCCTTATAGAAGGAAGTACTAAAAGTGGCTGATATTGAGAGTTGTAGAGTAAATTTTCTTTAAGGCTGTGTCCACAGGTAGATAAAACATGCTCTAGCAGATGGTCTCACATTCAGAAGAATATGGGAGGCACAAAATGGAATAAATGGACTATTAAAGACAAAAGAGGCCATGAAACTGGGTATGGGGAGGAGATTACGGTGGGCCCGGACAAGTTAGAAAGAAGAATTAGGGAAGTGAGTGATCAAAATATGTTGTGAGAAATGCTAAAAGAATTAAAGAAACATTGTTAAATTAAAACGCTGAAGAGTTTTACAAACATAAAATTAGAGTAGAAAAGCACTCTAAAATTCTGCCTCCATCTTTCCATTTCTACCTACTCTGATGGTTTCCCCAGCTGTTTATTTCTATAACCTTTGTAAAGTACTTAAGAACAAAGAGGATGTTTTATTTACTTCTCAAACAATAGTCAAACACTTTAGTCATGAATATATACAAACTCATGAGTATAATAAAACATCCTCTTTGTTCATAAGTGATTTCTAGCACCAGTAAATACATACATACATACATACATACATACATACATACATACATACATACATACATATATACGGGAAGAGAGAAAAAAAGAGAGAAAGAAATGTAAGAAGCAAAACAATCAGCCAACTAATTGCTAAAGTTTTTGTTTCTTTCCTTCTTTGTTTTGAAACGACATCTCAGTGTTGTCCATATCAGAATTTCCAGGTGAGCTTTTGACACCTGCTTCATACAATAGGTGGATTTGTGAAAAGCTTGGTGCAGTGTGAACACTAATCTGTCACAAGTAAAACCTTTGTCAAAAATATTTCATTTTTTCCCATGTATCAGAAAGATTAAACTGTTCGTGCAGACATGACTTGTGCCAGTGTGCTTTATTTTACATGGACTTTGTTTTAGTTTTTGGGGGGTTTTGTTTGTTTGGTTTGGTTTTGATTTGGTTGAGTTGCTGATTCTTTTTTGTTTAATGGAGATCAAGTACAGAAGTACACTGTCACTCAGGTATATTTTCATTCCTGGTGGTTGTTTTTTAGTCAGCATCTGCCCCTAGATCCTGAGCCCACCCCTGCATTCTCTGCTTTAGCCTGCTTTAACCACAGAGGAAGCTTTGAATATTTACTACCTGCTAATTATGGACAAATGTTTTAAGATGTGTCTTGATGCTTGTTTATATTTTCCTCTACTGCAAAAGGAGTCCTTTATGGTTTGTAAGTCTTTGTGAGCATCAATGTAGAGAAACGTGAAACTTACATACTAGATTTTCATATACGTATGGCAATTGCTGATAAAATAACAGTTACCTGAATATATTTATGCTTTTGTGGCATACATTACTTTGTCTGTTTTTAAAATAATCTTTGACCACAATGGCATGTAAGTTCTATCAAATGTCTCAAATGTAAAAAAAGAAATATGCCCTGATTAGCAGACCCACAATTCACAATAGTATTAATCACACATCAGTTTTAAGAATGATGATGATGCCACCCTCCAGACTTGGCATTTTTCCTCCTAGGAGATATGAGTCAGTTAACCAACACAGTAAAATGCTTCAGTGGTGGGAGTTTTAGCATCTATCTTAACTTAGGGACATATCCTGTCTTCTATGTGAAGCTTGTTTTCCTGTAAAATGCCCTGTTTATGGCCTCCAGGTAAGAACATGTAATGGATTTGATGAGCAGAGACTTTGCTATCAGAAGAGTCTACAACAATATTTTTTTAATTCTGTTGATTCATCCTAAACAATTAAGTAGCTCAACTATAAATGAGATGATATTGTGATTTCTATATTCACAATGAATCTTTCCCAAAGTACAACCATGTTCCTTTCTTGTTATATGTGGGCCACCAAGAAGATAAGATTTGTACTTTCTTGTCAAAAACTAATGGCTTTGCTTTATTTCCAAGCATTTATCTTGAAAATCTGCTTTTTATCTCTACTGAAAGATATCTTATTTCGTATTTTATGTTTTGCACTGCTACATTATATTTTGAGATCCTCACACATGGGCACTATAGTCACAGCCTTTCCACTCCTCCTTTTGATCCTTCTATGTGCACCTGTATTGCTCTACTCTGTTTCAATGTCATGTCAACATAAATCATTATTTTTGTTATATATTTATGTGTATTATTCCTACATAAATATATATTTCTACATATCTTTTTACTTATCTATTAAAAAATACAGCTTACTGAGACTATTCAACATTGATTGTATATTTATGTTTAGGGATGGCAAATTGGGATCCTGTAACCTGTTAGGAAGATTGTAATTTTAAAGACAATGTATGATAGTATTTAACTTCTATCATTGTATGTATGTGTTCCTGACAGGGATCAAAACTAAGTTCCCTAAACCCATGAAATAATTAAGTTAAGTATTAAATTAAGTATTTAATACTTAAGTATTAAAACTTAATTATTTCTTTGTGCTAGAACCCTGGGAAGCTTTCTTTTCTATTCTTAAAGTCAATATTTCACATCTGTCCCCCCTTTTTGCATTTCCATTACAGAAATATAGGAATTGTATACAAATACTTGAAAATTATATGAGGGATTGTTTTATTTCTTTGATCAGTTTCTTTTACTACAGAAAATTCACCTCTGGTTCAGAGAAGATGCCTGGGCAGGGGTCTAAAAGCATGAGCATTTCTGGTTGTGTTTATTAAAGATTGAGATTATTGGAAAGTTTACTTAGGAGGTTTAATAAACACATGCTTGTTCATGATAAACTCTTGGTGTGATATACTCTCAGAAATAAAATCAAAATTTATTTATTATCAGTGATTCTATCACTGAAACACAAAGCAATGCACGCACACACACACAAGAGAAAGAGGGAGAGGGAGAGGGAGAGGGAGAGGGAGAGGGAGAGGGAGGGAGGGAGGGAGGGAGGGAGGGAGGGAGGGAGGGAGGGAGGGAGGGAGGGAGGGAGAGGGAGGGAGGAAGGGAGAGAGAGAGAGAGAGAGAGAGAGAGAGAGAGAGAGAGAGAAGTATTGTCAATTACATTCCTTTCAATGTGTTTGTCCCTTTATTCTATGAAAGTTACAATTTAGAACATCAGTCCCTAGCTGGTGGCACTATTTGAAAAGAAAACATAAGGGTGGAGGAGGGGTTAGAAGAATGAATTGGGTTATTCTTATACATCAGTCCTATTTCCCAGTTATATGTTAATCTTCCCAGATTATTTCCCAATTCTGTCCACCACAGCTGCCTGTTTCATCTATCATCATACTTCCTCTACCACAATAGATTCTATTTCCTTCTCCATGAGCCCAAATAAATCTTTCCCTTGATCTGTCTTTGCAGGAACTGTATGAACGCCAAAGTAATTAATGCAAGAGGGGGTCATTTATAGATTATCTTTTTTTTCCTTTTCTTTTTGGCTTTTTTTTATTAGGTATTTTCTTTATTTACATTTCAAATCTATACCCTTTCCTGGTTTCCCCTCTGAAAACCCTCTAGACTGTCCCCACTCCCCCTGCTCACCAACCCACCCACTCCTGCCTCCCCGTCCTGGCATTTTCCTACACTAGGGCATAGAGCCTTCACAGGACCAAGGGCCTCTCCTCCCATTGATGTCTGCTAAGGCCATCATCTACATTTGTTCAGTCTTACCAATCAAGTGCTTCTGTCATTGGCACTTGAGTCCAAGGAACTGACTAAATCCTCATGCTGCACTTGTTTCTCTGGGTCTCCTCATCTTGAATATTCTTAGAAGTCTCCACTCCTCCTCAAGAAATCGACAGATTCTCCTAAAGCAAACTCTTTACAATTAATTTATATTTCTCTGTCAGTCTTTGTAAGCTAACTGATCGAGGCTATATAATTAACTATGATCCAAAGCCAAAGTTGCCAACATTCCTTCTAGAAACAATTCTCTATTATTGTTTCTAGACAATATTGTCTCTTGTCTCTCTATACTAAGGAACATTTTAAATTGGTTTCATGTACCGTTTTTACTTGTAACTTCGTAATGTTATAATGCATAATTATTAAAAGTCTATAAAACAAAAGCAATTATCTTTTAGTTTGTAGCTAATGCAGACATTAGACACAGCTTTTTTTTTTTTTTTTAATTGTGAAGTTATTTTTGTGTCACAGACTCACGTCATGACATCTAGGAAAGTGCTCTGAGCACCTTTTATAAGACTTTAGGTGCTGAAGCCAATGCTGATGCTGATGAAGCAATCTAGGATGTCTTTTTTCCATGAGTGCAAATGCTAATTTGTTGCAAATGACAAAAATAATTAAATGGAACTTTACATGATAAATGAATAAATAAAATGCTAAACTGAGAGAAACACTGAGTTATTTAAATGTCAACATCTGCTATGGGTCTCAGAGACCTTCTAATGATTTCACTCTCATAGAACTGCCTTTGGTATAATAATCTTCATATTTGTGGAACACTTCAAAAGCTCAGTTCATATTTTAAGGCAATGATTTTAAAATTCTAGGAATACAGTCCTGTCAACATAGACATTCCTATCATAACTGAAATTTTCTCAGTGATGGTTCTATTTCAATTTTTGAGGCTCAGCTCCAAAACTTCATCTTTCACTTAGTTAATATTTTTCATGAAAAATTGACACATGAGAAATAATATCTGTCTTTTATGCCTCAAATCTGCTTGCTAAAGCAGTGCTAGTAGCAGTTGGCCCCTAGCTCTATATTTTATTTTTAAGATTTTCTTCATAGTTCAGACTACATAGCTTTATGTATCTAGCAGTCCAGTAGCAACTAGAACCCACAGGACAGCAAGGTTATAAACCATAAGCTCTACTTTATTCAAAACCCAGGCCAAGAAGTAAAACCCTGTGCAACACTGTGGCTATAAAAGAATTCGAGATTTTAGTGATCCGTACATAATGGCCATTTTAGAAATAAGTGGTGCTCAAGGGCTTAGAGACATTAATTTATGTAGAAAAAATTACTAGACTAATAGAGTTATTCCTTAAAGCTCACAATCTGAAGGCCAGGATATATTGAGACCACATACTTGAATACAAATACAGCCCTGGTCAAGTAGGAAAAGCAATTTATTTGCTGTGAAAATGTGGGGGAGAGTGTTACAAAGTGATTTTCTTCTTATGTATTCTACACCAGAATTAACTAGACTGCTCTAGGCACTGGTCCTACTGCCAGAGTTATGGGAATGTAGTCTTATACTGACTTACATAGGTGAGTGAGCAACACTTAAGACATTAACAGTGCAAATCACTTCTGTCCACCCACCTCATTCCCTCTTCCCATCACTGTGGATTCTGTCAGTCTTCACATTATTGGGATTCAACATTTATTGCTCAAAACTACCAAAGTACCAGGAGGCAGGAACTGATGGAAAGAAATAGATTTATTTTGTTTTGACCAGAGTACAGAGATCATTTCAGCCTCCCTCCCTCCACCTTGACCATACAGTATAAAAATTTACAGGAAAAATAAGAGAAACAGAAAATATACCTGAGTAGATTTCATTGTAAGGCCATGTTATCTGAACTGGTAACTATGTCCTGTCTGCTGGAAGACAAACTGCTCTGGTGTTAGGACTTCTGTAAATATTCTCTCATCAAACTTAGCACTGAGTTTCCTGGAAAAGATGATTATTATTATCATTATTATTGTTGTTGTCAATATTCATTGTGCATATTCATTTCAAAATGCAATGGGTTTGATGATGAAGCTTAATTGATGCATATCGTGCATTTTTACTGTATTCATACTTCCTCACCCTCTCCTGATCAGTGCCTTTCCTGGTACTTCCCATTCTTCTTTTCAAATAGTCCTTTTTCATTTTCATTGTGTGTTTGTGTGTCTGTGCGTGTGTGTATATGTGTGTGTGGGGGGTGGATGGGTAGGTATGTGTGCTTGCATGTGCATGTGTGTGTGTGCGTGCATGTGTATGTAAAATCTAGGCTTTACCTATGAAAGCAAACTGATACTTGTTTTGCTTCTAGATTATTTAGTGTAGTCCAGTATTTTTGGCTCCCATTACATGTTTTAGGCTCTGTGATTCGGTGCTTTGTATCCTCTAGGTCATGCAGAAAATCCCACTGAGTAAAACCATCTTGACAAAATAGAACTAAGAGCAGTGGTGTGAGATCAGGCTTATTCCTGATGTGCAAGTCCTTAGTTACTTTGAGGGGCACATCAGAGTCTTGAGGATGGCAGATTGAGTTCTTGAGCAAACAGCACTCATACTAAGGAGAGGTATAGAAAGCAGCCCAAGTGTTCCTGGGCAGAGAGAGCTGACTTAGATGAAATTAGCTGAAATGGAAATATCAGTGAAACAAATGGTGAATCCCAATTATCTGTCCATAATTACGCAAAGGGACAACAGAAAAACAATTGCGTTTCAGCCCCCTGATATTTTGAATTGAAATTTGATATGAATGTTGACTATGTACCTTCCTCTGTGAAAATAACATGGGAACATCTAGGAAAATGAGCAGGAGGTACCCTGTTATTAGTTACTTATTATTAGATCAGATCAACACCATTTGCTGCCAAAACTCTAGTAGCTTCTGTGCTGTGATGAGGCTACCAATAACATGAGGTTAGATTTGCAGTAGAAAAAAATCATTTATGGGTGCTGTACACAAAGAGTTGTAATGTTTAATAAATATACTTAATATAGAGATCTTCAGATCCAAAATCAAGATTTTCTCAGGCCTGCTATAGTCTTCCCTACATATTTCTGACTATATGATAGCTTTCTTTACTTTAAATCTTGAAGTTAACAGTATTAGACAAGTAATGCTTTTAGAAATCCCCCCTCTCTAACATAGAATACCTATTTTCAAAGGTATTATAGAGTCTTATTAATGAGCAAATATTAACATTTATCACAGGCGATCTGCTAAGAGAGGGACTACAGAGACAGGAATCTCCTCTTGTTATGTATGCAGGGAAAAAGGACACAACACACATACTTTTCCAAGATAAACAAGAGCTAGCTGGTCCTTAGGTAAGACATATCGGCAAAAATACTTTTGTGTTAGCCAACTGGCTTCAGCAAAAGGAGCAGTAAGAGAAGAAAGATCTCAACTCTGATGACAGGCAGTGTTTTTACAGCCTGGGGCATGGTGCCCATTGAACTTAGGCTTCTACCCTCCCATAGAAAGTAGCAGACAGGGTAACTGTCTTTGCTAATTTGAATTGTAAAACAGAAAGAAATGCCTAGTTCACAAAGCTGGCAAAGATCCCTGCTATTCTTCTAAAAGGCTTATATGCATAAATACATCTTCAAAGGATGAGATATTACTTACAATTATAAATTTTGTATGGTAAATGCTCTGAGAAAAAGAGGGAAGAAAACATCTCCATCCCTACTTTCAGTACAAAGATTTAAACTTCTTATTTTTAACATACATTCATCCATTTTTAAAATTTTAAGGTGTATGTATTTTATGTATATAAAGAATTTTGCCTACATGTAAAACTCTGAAAAAGCAACAAGGAGTCTTAATTCCCAAACCATCCATTCCCCCACCCAGTTCCCTGAATATTCATTCTTACAGTAGGCTAGTGGTCTAGGACTCTAGAGACCAGCTTCAGCTGCAACATTCAGGTCCTGAGATGTGGAAGGGCCTGATGACACTGACCACCTGTTGACTTTCAAGCCAGTGGCCCTGAATAGCTCTAGCCCATCTTTATTTCTAAAGTCACAATCCTACTTGCCTGAGCTATGATATCACTGTTTATTTTATTAAAAGACATTATAACATCCACATTTAAAAAGCTCCATCATCACTAAAAGCATCTAACAGTTTCCCTTCCTCTCTCTCCCCTCCCACTGGGCCAATTACCCCCTCACCTTATTTTTCTCTACAATGCACAATTTCAGCAAGCCAAAGATAAATGTTCAGCCAGGCATGTCCTATAGACATGAGCACATACTCAGCTGGTAACAAATGCAGTTACATAGTAATGCAAGGTGAGAGACAGAATTAAACCTTAGTGGGTATAAGTCCAGTCTTCAGATAGCATGCCCACCCTGTTGTAATCTTCTTAAATTGCAGAAAGAGATGTGTTCGTTGTACCAAGCAACCTTTCCTGATATGTACCTGACATGTATCAATTCCTGCAGGATGCTGGCCTTACCCATGATCAGTGATGTGAAACTAAAATTGCTCTGAGCATAGACAGCAGAGCAAAAGCAAGGAGAGCATGTAGCACTATGTACATGATCTAGGTAATAAGCATAGAGGTTGTCAAGCTCACCACGGGTCCTTGCCAAGTGGGAAGGGGTTTCCGTGGGCCTTGCCACAGCAGAGTCCCAGCAGTGAAGCACTCATATGCTTTTCCCTGTGTATGCTGTATGGCCACCACCAGTCTAGCGTTTTTATTCTGCATAATATGTTTCTTCAATTCTCAAACCATTGTTCTCTTATAGACTGAGGACATGTGGTGAAGGTGACAATCTCAGGTTGTCACTTTCACAGATGTTTTAGTCAAAGTGTTTGACTATAGGGGTGTGATTTTAAAATCTTACTGGATTTCTGCTAACCACCATCCTCTGTGTGAATAGGCCTCTGACTTAGGGTTTCTGTAGCTGTAATGAAACATAATGACCAAAAATGCAAATTGGGGAGGAAAGAGTTTATTCAATTTGTACTTCCACATTTCTATTTAGTACCAAAGGAAGTCTAGTCAGGAACTCAAACAGGGTAGGAACCTGGAGGCAGCAGCTGATGCAGAGGGCATTCAGGGCTGTTACTTACTGACTTGATTCCCCTGGCTACTCAACCTACTTTCTTATAGAACCCAGAACCAACAGCTCAATCTCATGGAGGCATGTCCTCAGCTGAGGCTCTTTCTTCTGATGACTCTAGCTTGTATCAAGTTAACACAAACCTGGCCAGTATAGCCCTGAGCCTATGGGGCTGTATCTCCAGGAACCCCACCAAACAGATATTAAATAAGCACTCCTCATGCCAAGGTGTAGCCTGATTCACAGTTAGAAATCAATAAGCATTTAACCACAACACATTAAGAGTGTGCTAGAAAAAAGAGTATATGAAGAAAATGATTTGTTAAAGCTGGACTGGTATCACACACCTGTATTTCCAGTGTGGCAGGAGAGTAGCGCCTCTGGGAAGAGCATCATAATTATTACATGAATAAGGTCAGTTAGAGATTCTCGGGAGCCATTCCCACCTGGGCTGCATAAAACAAAGTGAGCATAACCTCCAAAAGGCCACAGTAAATAAAAAGGGAGACGCCAGTGCTATGTGTGTGCCTAGTAAAGGGTCATGGGGCTGGTAGACCAGAGATTTTTGAGGAAATGCCCCTTTTCCTCATCTTACCACCCCACTCTAGTGATCCAGAGTGTTTTTCTTTGCTCAATAAATTGTCTCTGTTTCTAATCATGTATCTCTGTTCCAATTCTTGGGCTGTAAATTTCATGTGCCCTGGGACTTAGATCCCCCCCTGTAACAAAGGGTTACAGGTGAGCCATCTAGGACGTTTAATATTACTTCTGCTTATTTCTTGCTTCCTAATTTTCATTTTTCCAGGACATATCACCACACTTCTAGTTTTCCTTTCACCCTTGCTTTTAGTATGGCTTTAGATGCCCCAAACTGCAGCCTGGAACTGAATCTGTGCCAAGACAAAGAAGTGCATGCATTGTTGGCAGCTACCAAGCTTCTGTGAGGTGACTGAACTTGAGAGTTTACATTTACTAGGCAGTCCACAAAAATCTGCACTGACCACCAAACCCCTGTGGGAAAGGCATAGATTACACCCATGTAACCCTGTAGTAAACAGGCATGCACTTGAACCAGAGGTCATGTCATGAAGTCTCAGGTATAAGTGCAGTGGATGGGTTGTGCATGAAAAGGGACACGGAGTATCACACACCCTGGCACATCAAGTCTCTGCAGGACTAAGCACATCCTCTCCCACTGAGGCCAGACAAGGCTGCCCAGTTAGGGGAAAGGGATCCATACAACAGGGCCTCCCCCTTCTCAGAGGAGAAGGGGAGAGGGAAATGATGGAAGAGCTATGGGAGAGGGATATTAGGAGAGGAAAGTGGACACTTGAATATAAAGTGAATAAATGAATAAAGGGAGGAAGGAAAGAGGGATATAAAGAAGAAAAATGGAAGGAAGAAAGAGAAGGAAGGAAGAAAGAAAGAAAGAAGGGAGAGAGGGAAGGAAGGAAGGAAGGAAGAAAGAAAGAAAGAAAGAAAGAAAGAAAGAAAGAAAGAAAGAAAGAAAGAAAGAAAGAAAGAAAGAAAGGAAGGAAGGAAGGAAGGAAGGAAGGAAGGAAGGAAGGAAGGAAGGAAGGAAGGAAGGAAGGAAGGAAGGAAGGAAGAAAGGAAGGAAGAAAGGAAGGAAGAAAGAAAGAACACGGGGTCAAGACAAGATAACAGGCCCCATGTGACTACTCAGGGTCCCTGGTGCTCCAATACACTGCAAACTTTCCCCTGCCTCTGGAATTTATCTGTGTACCCACCCTGCCTACCTGCCATCTTCCCAGAAGCCCACCTGGATGGCAAGAATAGCAGACTTAGAGGCAGCTCTGTGATTCCCGCTGCCCCTACTTTGACTCCACCATAGGCAGGGCACTAAAAAGTGGCCAACTGATTTTTACAAAACTTTGCCACCACAGTTTTTCATCTCTGTGATCTGTTTGCCTTTACATCTCCTCCCAACACCCATTCTTCCTTCACTATAGACAGCCACAGCACAGATACTATGTAGATAATACCCCTCACAAGATGTTGAATGTTAGATTCAAAGGATGATAAACATATTCCATTCATATCTTTATAATGCAAGGTGATTTAAAGCTTTAAATGCAGAAAACATCCTTTGAAATAAGCAACATAATAGCTCAATGTTTATTTTTATCTATGTATTCAATTTTAGAAGTTTTTAGGATAACCTTGTTACACTTAAGTAGAAAAAATGATTTGGAGTTGCTTTCAGCAGTGACATAGTCCTGGTAGAATGAAACACATGCATAAGTGGTCAGGAAAACTCATGGCCAAGGAAAGGATAAGTACAGAAGAGTTGGACCTCAAGCCAGGGTCTCTGATTCTCCCAAGACTACACTTATAAACAGCTGGGTGTGATGAGAAAGAAACCTCCATCCAACCATTCAGATGGTCAGGAGCCAGAGTGTAGGAGAAGGATGCTTCTCTCTATCTCTTCCCTTAGGGTCGCTTGGATTACATGCTACAGTGCAGCCTCAAAGTTTGAAATAAGGTACATGTTTAGAGCTCAAATTAAAAGATGCCTGTGTTTTATACTTTAACACCATCTGACCTGAATACAAACTGATACTGGAAAAATTTGTCCAAAATGTAAAAGCAAAAAGTATAACACCATTATACACCTGGGCCTGTTTTGCCAGACTTAAAAGAAATAATATATTTATATATGGTATAGATATAATATGATATATTTATATATGGACTTTCTACCAGGATAGAAGCTAAATAAAGAAAATAACAAAAGGAGATAACTAGGCCCTAGGAGTCATGTTAGGAGTGAAATCCTATGTGAAAGATCTATCTGCCATTATGTCTGCAGTGCTTCTAGCAATGTTGAAAATGACTGAACTCTCCGAGACAATTAACATCTATTTCACTTTTACAATTGTAGACCCTCAGCAATCAATAATAATAATCTAGAACACTTTAGGGAATGATACCCAGAACATTAAAGAGAAACTAGCACACAGTTGTTATACTAAATATGTCTCTCAATCATCTCTTGTCTCACAGGAACTTCAAGAACATTTATTATCCACCCCAACCCCCAGATAATAACATGCTCTGGACATCATGCTACCTCCCTATATGAGTAAAGTTTAGTTTATTATTCACCCCAGGCCACTATTCTGTTCCTCTTTTTTTCATATCTTTATTTCTCCTATACCCTTCATTAATGACCAAAGAATAATAAATTTCAAGTTGTATGTTAAAGAATATTATCTCAAAGGGACTAGAATCACATTTCTAAGACCTAGGCATGATGAAGGCCCAAGTATTCTTCTGAGAACTTGAAATACTTTGTAAAAGAAAACAAAAGGGTAGAGAAGAAAGAAAACAAGTGGTAGTTAAAATGAACTTTGAGTGGGGAACAGATTTTGCATGGTAAGTCCTACTTTAGAAAAGTAACATTACCTATTTTTAGAAGATGCATTTGAGTTAGCTGCATGAACAGTCTAGAAGGAGACAAGAACTGAATCAGAAAGACTAGTTAAAAGGCTACAGTAAATAATAGTTTAGAAAGATGCTACTGAAAATGGGGCATATGAGAAGAGCAGAGGAGATTTGTCTTCCTGAAGGGCAAGCAGTTTCCTAATGCATTATTTGTGAGCTGCCAATAAGAAGGAGATACCCCAGCTTCTCGAGGATCCTCTAGGACTATAAATTGGGTAGAAAATTTGAATAATCAAATTTGAATTTGAATAATCAAAAATTCAGAAACTTTTTCTATAACAATCTTATTATTTCAGAATTTCATACAGTGTAGTTTGATCATATTCATCCCCTAACTTGTCCATCTATTTCCTATAGGACCCTACCACCATTTCCATAAGCTCTCACAACTTCCTATCTTCAGTTTTCCTATTAATAGTGCACTGCCCATAGACTCATAAGTGAGCAGCTATTCCCTGGAGTGCGGTCTACCTCCCTAGTGCCATACCCTCAAAGAAAATCCATTCTCCCTATTCTGCTGTCAATATAACTAAGAGAATTAACTACTCCTTAGTTATAGGCTGAAGTTCATAAGCCCCTCTCCCTCTGTGATAGAGTGTTGACTGGCTTGATCCTGTATAGGTCTTTAGTGTACAGATCTGTGATGTCCAGAGGACATTGTCTCACTCCAGTCCTATGAACCCTCTGGTTTTTATAATCATCCTACCTCCTCTTTTCAGCTGATTTCTCAGACTTTGGGGTATGGAGATATGGAGGTCCTATTTGTGGTTGAACACTCTACTGACACCTTCTGCACTTTAACCAGTTGTGTATTTCTTTGTTGACAGCCATCCACTGCATAAAAGAAACAAAGGAAATTCTCAGTTAAAATCCCAGAGCTGCTCTAATCTATAGGTTGATAGTGTTTTCATTTGGTATATCAACAACAGTAGGTCTGTCCCTGGAACCAATAAGATACCCAGTCAAAGGTTCTTCACCAGATTTATAGAACTATCCATGTGTCTTTTCCTGTGTAACTGGTCTTAAACTTAATCAGAAAGTGACTGGTGTTTGTTGCAGTAAATCTCTCCATCCCATATATGCCCTGGCGATGAAAGCACAACTCAGTTAATATGATTACATTCTGTGCACCTAGATTGGGCAGATCTACCACTACACTCCCATCTTCTCCATCTATGAGACGCCTTAGAACTTGTGGTTTCTCCAAACCATGTGCTTCTGCTCCACTTTTCTTCTCCCTCCTCCTCTAAACAATGCAAAGGAAAGTTAAAGCCACACCAAAAAAGTTTGAAACTCTAACATGGAAAGACAAATTTGAGAAGTAGGGTGAGGAAAAGCACACTATCAAGAAATAATAAATTGCGTTTATATTTGGGCAAAACTGCTTCTAGTTTGATTGATGATTTAGGGAAAATCCATACTACAGTCTGTATCATATATGTCCCCCTGAAATTCATACCAAAATTTGAAACCCAAAGATTCAGACATGAAGGAAGAACTATGTAAATGCTATTAGGGACCTTCTGAAGAGTTGAAGGGACTTACCTGGGCACTTATATCCCTTCTGCCATATGCAGAAGTTACTTCGAGGTCATATTAACACAAGACCTGCCACTGCCTTTATCTTGAATTTTCTAGCCTCCAGATTGTGTAAAAAAAAAAAATGTCTTTTGTTTTGGTTTTAAATATTCTAGTCCTAGATATTTTGCTATAATATTAGAACAAAGCAATTTGGATGAGTGATTTTTCTTACATTCATTTTGTGGTAATCTTTTAAGTGTTTGTAGGCAGAGCTCATTTGGTTTATATATGTGATAGTGACAGAAGATATAAACCAGCTAAACAGAGTAGAAGTTAGGAATGGTAGGTTTTTCTTCCATAGTTCTCTCCCTATCCTATTCACAATACAAGGATATTAATGTGCACATTTAAGTTATTTTTGTTGTTAGTCTTCTTTATGTGTTAGCTAAATTGAAAGGGTTAACATAAACAATACTGTGTTGTCCGAGGTCTTAGTGATAACCTTCTTTATGTTTAACTGAAGAAGAGGAATGCATGACATGTTAAACCCTCCATGATTTGATGCTGTGCTGGGTGAGATAGTGGGAAAAAGGGATAGTGGCTAAGAGCTATATTTGAATTTCTATAAAAATGTTCATGGTGCAGAATAAAAAGTACATAAGTTATCATTGAATTTATTTTGATGTAAAGCTAAAACTATGCCTAGAAGAGGGGTAGAATTATTTATTACTCCCTCTTCCAGACTCACAATGAGGAGAGATGAAATTTAATTTAATGTCACCAGTAGAAAGCTGGCTATGGATCAATATCTGGTGACAGCCTTGTGTTCCTCATATTTTATAGGCTTTATTAATTCTTTCATAAAAATGGAGCAATGCACCAAGAAACATAAGCACTAACAGCTGGGGTTATATTAGTAAGTCGACCCTGGAAATCAGAGCATCAGTGTACACAAAACATAAAGGCTAATCCTTTATATAATCACTGACTGGGCATCCAAAGTTAGTTCCTGGCCTTTATTGTAAAGACACATTTAGTGCCCAGGCAATTACAAGAGAGACCCGAAAGGAAAGATTTTCAATTTAGCTCTACAGCAAATGCCTTGAATTTATTCTGGGCCAGAAGATCAAGTTGCTAGTTTATGTGTGGGCTTGGATTTATCGAAATTAAATTGCTCATTTGATCATAGTGCTATATTTTATAGTTGAACACTGTTTGTTATTTGTTGGTATTAAATAGGTCAGCACATTTCTCAGGGAAGAACAAGTCCTGAACTTTCTTTATGTGGCAGTAGGTAAGGAAGGAGTACTGTTTCCTCCCCTACTTTTTAAAGACTCATCAGACATGCATTCTCTACCTTCAAGTGTCCTCAAAGACTTCTTTCCTTCACACATCATACCCTTAAGAGTATATGATACTTAAATTAGTTTAATTTGTGAGTATTTTTAGTAAGTTGAAAAATAGGATGTTGTACCAATACCAGGGTGGCAGCAGAAATTCCTATTTCTTTTTAAATCTTCTCGATGTCATTTATAAATACGTCTGTAAGTTTTACTTTCCAGGTCAGCACATCGCTCTTAATTCCTCATCTACATCTGAGACAGGATTGTGGATGCCAACAAGAGCTTGCTGACAGGAGCCTGATATAGCTTTCTCCTGAGAGGCTCTGCCTGTGTTTGACTAATACAGAAATAGATGTTCACAGCCATCCACTGGACAGAGCACAGGGTTCCCAATGAAGGAGCTAGAGAAAGTAGTACCCAAGGAGCTGAAGGGGTTTGCAACCCCATAGGAGGAACAACAATATGAACTAACCAGTACTCCCAGAGCTCCCTGAGACTAAACTACCAACCAAAGAAAACACATGGTGGGACTCATTGCACATGCATATGTAGCAGAGGGTGGCCTAGTTGGTCATCAGTAGGAGGAGAAGCCCTTAGTCCTATGAAGGTTCTATGCCCCAGTATAAAGGAGTGCCAGACCGGGAAACTGGAGTGGGTGGGTTGGTGAGCAGGGGAAGGGGGAGAATGGGGGATTTTCTGATAGGGAATAGGGAAAGGGGATAGCATTTAAAGTGTAAATGAAGAAAATATCTAATAAAAAAATGTTATCCCAATATAGTAGTTGCCTTGTTCACAGCATCACAGCAATGAAATGTTAACCAAGACATGCTCCAAAGTGGGTATGCCTTGAGAATAAGAAATTTTTAAAAATCAGAAAAGCTCTTCCGGTCAGAAAAGCACCTGGGAAGCGAGGGCGCAGGGTTGGCTGACACTCGCCAGCTACCCACAACACCCGCCACAGGATCTTAAGACTTCTGGTGAGTGGAACACAGCTTCTGCTCCAATCCAATTGCGCGCGGGACCTGAGACTGCACTAGTTAGGGAAGCAGAAACCGGCCTGAGTATGGCCACAGGACTCATCCGGCCGGATCAGCACCTGGGTAGCTAGAGTGCAGGGTCGGCTGACACCCGCCAGCTACCCACGACCCCCGCCACAGGATTTTGAGACTGCTGGTGAGTGGAACACAGCTTCTGCTCCAGTCCAATCACGCGGGACCTGAGACTGCTCTGGTTGGGGAGAGAGAAATCCGGCCTACATAGGGCCACAAGCCTCTTCAGGTCAGAAAAGCACCTGGGTAGCAAGGGCGCAGGGTCGGCTGACACTCGCCAGCTACCCACAACACCCACCACAGGATCTTAAGACTTCTGGAGAGTGGAACACAGCTTCTGCTCCAATCCAGTTGCGCGCGGGACCTGAGACTGCATTAGTTAGGGAAGCAGAAACCAGCCTGAGTAGGACCACAGGCCTCTTCCGGCTGGACCAGCACCGGGGTACTGCCAGCGACCCACGACCCCCGCCACAGGATTTTGAGACTTCTGGTGAGTGGAACACAGCTTCTGCTCCAATCTTTAAACAGTGACAAGGACAACAACTAACACCAGAGATTACCAGATGGCGAAAGGTAAACGTAATAATCTTACTAACAGAAACCAAGACCACTCACCATCATCAGAACCCAGCACTCCCACTTCGCCCAGTCCAGGGCACCCCAACACACCGGAAAAGATAGACACGGATCTAAAAGCATATCTCCTGATGATGGTAGAGGACTTCAAGAAGGACTTTAATAACACACTTAAAGAAATACAAAGGAACACTGGTAAACAGGTAGAAGACAATAAAGAGGAAGCACAAAAATTTTTTAAAGAATTGCAGGAGAACACTGCTAAAGAGTTACAAATCCTTAACGAAAAACAGGATAACCTAATCAAACAGGTAGAAGTCCTTAATGAAAAACAGGAAAACACATCCAAACAGATGATGGAAATGAACAAAACCATACTAGACCTAAAAAGGGAAGTAGACACAATAAAGAAAACCCAAAATGAGGCAACACTGGAGATAGAAACCCTAGGAAAGAAATCTGGAACCATAGATACGAGCATCAGCAACAGAATACAAGAGATGGAAGAGAGAACTCAGGTGCAGAAGATTCCATAGAGAACATCGGCACAACAATCAAGGAAAATGTAAAATGCAAAAAGATCCTAACTCAAAACTTCCAAGAAATACAGGACACAATGAGAAGACCAAACCTACAGATAATAGGAGTGGATGAGAATGAAGATTTTCAACTCAAAGGACCAGCAAACATCTTCAACAAAATTATAGAAGAAAACTTCCCAAATCTAAAGAAAGAGATGCCCATGAACATACAAAAAGCCTATAGAACTCCAAATAGACTGGACCAGAAAAGAAATACCTCCCGACACATAATAATCAGAACAATAAATGCTCTAAATAAAGATAGAATACTAAAAGCAGTAAGAGAAAAAGGCCAAGTAACATATAAAGGCAAGCCTATCAGAATTAAACCAGATTTTTCACCAGAGACTATGAAAGCCAAAAGATCCTGGACGAATGTTATACAGACACTAAAAGAACACAAATTCCAGCCCAGGCTATTATACCCAGCCAAACTCTCAATTAACATAGATGGAGAAACCAAAGTATTCCACGACAAAACCAAATTCACACATTATCTCTCCACGAATCCAGACCTTCAAAGGATAATAACAGAAAAAAAAAACAATACAAGGACAGGAACCACCCCCTAGAAACAACAAGAAGGTAATCCCTCAACAAACCTAAAAGAAGACAGCCACAAGAACAGAATGCCAACTTTAACAACAAAAATTAACAGGAAACAACAATTACTTTTCCTTAATATCTCTTAATATCAATGTACTCAACTCCCCGATAAAAAGACATAGACTAACAAACTGGCTACACAAACAAGACCCAACATTTTGCTGCTTACAGGAAACTCATCTCAGAGAAAAAGATAGACACTACCTCAGAATGAAAGGCTGGAAAACAATTTTCCAAGCAAATGGTATGAAGAAACAAGCTGGAGTAGCCATTCTAATATCTGATAAGATTGACTTCCAAACCAAAGTCATTAAAAAAGACAGGGAGGGACACTTCATACTCATCAAAGGTAAAATCCTCCAAGAGGAACTATCAATCCTGAATATCTATGCTCCAAATACAAAGGCAGCCACATTCATTAAAGAAACTTTAGTAAATCTCAAAGCACACATTGCACCTCATACAATAATAGTGTGAGACTTCAACACACCACTTTCACCAATGGACAGATCATGGAAACAGAAACTAAACAGGGACACAGAGAAACTAAGAGAAATTATGAATCAAATGGATCTGGCAGATATCTACAGAACATTCTATCCTAAAACAAAAGGATATACCTTCTTCTCAGCACCTCATGGTACCTTCTCCAAAATTGGCCACATAATTGGTCACAAAACAGGCCTCAACAGATACAAAAATATTGAAATTGTCCCATGCATCCTATCAGATCACCATGGACTAAGGCTGATCTTCAATAACAAAATAAATAATAGAAACCCAACCTTCACGTGGAAACTGAACAACACTCTTCTCAATGATACCTTGGTCAAGGAAGGAATAAAGAAAGAAATTAAGGACTTTTTAGAGTTCAATGAAAATGAAGCCACAACATACCCAAACTTATGGGACGCAATGAAAGCATTTCTAAGAGGAAAACTCATAGCTCTGAGTGCCTCCAAAAGGAAACTAGAGAGAGCACACATTAGCAGCTTGACAACATACCTAAAAGCACTAGAACAAAAGGAAGCAAATTCACCCAAGAGGAGTAGACGGCAGGAAATAATCAAACTCAGGGGCGAAATCAACCAAGTGGAAACAAGAAAAACTATTCAAAGAATCAACCAATCAAGGAGCTGGTTCTTTGAGATAATCAACAAGATAGATAAACCCTTAGCCAGACTCACTAGAGGGCACAGGGAAAGCATCCTAATTAACAAAATCAGAAATGAAAAAGGAGACATAACAACAGATCCTGAAGACATCCAAAACACCATCAGATCCTTCTACCAAAGGCTATACTCAACAAAACTGGAGAACCTGGATGAAATGGAGAAGTTCCTAGACAGATACCAGGTACCAAAGTTGAATCAAGATCAGGTTAATGATCTAAACAGTCCTATATCCTCTAAAGAAATAGAAGCAGTCATTAATAGTCTCCCAACTAAAAAAAGCCCAGGACCAGATGGGTTTAGTGCAGAGTTCTATCAGACCTTCAAAGAAGATCTAATCCCAGTTCTTCACAAACTATTCCACAAAATAGAAACAGAAGGTACTCTACCCAACTCCTTCTATGAAGCCACAATTACTCTGATACCTAAACCACAAAAAGACCCAACAAAGATAGAAAACTTCAGACCAATATCCCTTATGAATATTGATGCAAAAATCCTCTATAAAGTTCTTGCTAACTGAATCCAAGAACACATCAAAACAATCATCCATCCTGACCAAGTAGGTTTCATCCCAGGGATGCAGGGATGGTTCAATATACGGAAATCCATCAACGTAATCCAGTATATAAACAAACTCAAAGACAAAAACCACATGGTCATCTCATTAGATGCGGAAAAAGCATTTGACAAGATCCAACATCCATTCATGATATAAGTCTTGGAAAGATCAGGAATTCAAGGCCCATACCTAAACATGATAAAAGCAATCTACAGCAAACCAGTAGCCAACATCAAAGTAAATGGTGAGAAGCTTGAAGCAATACCTCTAAAATCAGGGACTAGACAAGGCTGTCCACTTTCTCCATACCTATTCAACATTGTACTTGAAGTCCTAGCCAGAGCAATTCGACAACAAAAGGAGATCAAAGGGATACAAATTGGAAAAGATGAAGTCAAAATTTCACTCTTTGCAGATGATATGATAGTATATATAAGTGACCCTAAAAATTCCACCAGAGAACTCCTAAACCTGATAAACAGCTTCGGTGAAGTAGCTGGATATAAAATTAACTCAAACAAATCAATGGCCTTTCTCTACACAAAGAATAAACAGGCTGAGAAAGAAATTAGGGAAACAACACCCTTCTCAATAGTCACAAATACTATAAAATATCTTGGCGTGACTCTAACTAAGGAAGTGAAAAATCTGTATAATAAGAACTTCAAGTCTCTGAAGAAAGAAATTCTAGAAGATCTCAGAAGATGGAAAGATCTTCCATGCTCATGGAATGGCAGGATCAACATTTTAAAAATGGCCATCTTGCCAAAAGCAATCTACAGATTCAATGCAATCCCCATCAAAATTCCAATTCAATTCTTCAACGAATTAGAAAGTGCAATCTGCAAATTCATCTGGAAGAACAAAAAACCTAGGATAGCAAAAACTCTTCTCAAGGATAAAAGAACCTCTGGTGGAATCACCATGCCAGACCTAAAGCTTTACTACAGAGCAATTGTGATAAAAACTGCATGGTACTGGTATAGTGACAGACAAATAGACCAATGGAATAGAATTGAAGACCCAGAAATGAACCCACACACCTACGGTCACTTGATCTTCGACAAGGGAGCTAAAAACATCCAGTGGAAGAAAGACAGCATTTTCAACAAATGGTGCTGGCACAACTGGTTGTTAACATGTAGAAGAATGGGAATCAATCCATTCCTATCTCCTTGTACTAAGGTCAAGTCTAAGTGGATCAAGGAACTTCACATAAAACCAGAGACACTGAAACTTATAGAGGAGAAAGTGGGGAAAAGCCTTGAAGATATGGGCACAGGGGAAAAATTCCTGAATAGAACAGTAATGGCTGGTGCTGTAAGATCGAGAATTGACAAGTGGGACCTCATGAAACTACAAAGCTTCTGCAAGGCTAAAGACACCATCAATAAGACAAAAAAACCACCAACAGATTGGGAAAGGATCTTCACCTATCCTAAATCAGATAAGGGACTAATATCCAATATATATAAAGAACTCAAGAAGGTGGACTCCAGAAAGTCAAATAACCCCATTAAAAAATGGGGCTCAGAACTGAACAAAGAATTCTCACCTGAGGAATACCGAATGGCAGGCAAGCACCTGAAAAAATGTTCAACATCCTTAATCATCAGGGAAATGCAAATCAAAACAACCCTGAGATTCCACCTCACACCAGTCAGAATGGCTAAGATCAAAAATTCAGGTGACAGCAGATGCTGGCGAGGATGTGGAGAAAGAGGAACGCTCCTCCATTGTTGGTGGGATTGCAAGCTTCTACAACCACTCTGGAAATCAGTCTGGCGGTTCCTCAGAAAATTGGACATAGTACTACCGGAGGATCCAGCAATACCTCTCCTGGGCATATATCCAGAAGATGTCCCAACCGGTAAAAAGGACACATGCTCCACTATGTTCATAGCAGCCCTATTTATAATAGCCAGAAGCTGGAAAGAACCCAGATGTCCCTCAACAGAGGAATGGATACAGAAATTATGGTACATTTACACAATGGAGTACTACTCAGCTATTAAAAAGAATGAATTTATGAAATTCCTAGCCAAATGGATGGACCTGGAGGGCATCATCTTGAGTGAAGTAACACAATCACAAAAGAACTCACACAATATGTATTCACTGATAAGTGGATATTAGCCCAAAACTTAGGATACCCAAGATATAAGATACAATTTGATAAACGCATGAAACTCAAGAAGAATGAAGACCAAATTGTGGACACTGTGCACCTTCTTAGAATTGGGAACAAAACACCCAGGGAAGGAGTTACAGAGACAAAGTTCGTAACTGTGATGAAAGGATGGACCATTTAGAGACTGCTGTATCCAGGGATCCATCCCATAATCAGCTTCTAAACGCTGGCACCATTGCATACACTAGCAAGATTTTGCTGAAAGGACCCAAATATAGCTGTCTCTTGTGAGACGATGCTGGGGCCTAGCAAACACAGGAGTAGATGTTCACAGTCAGCTATTGGATGTATCACAGGGCTCCCAATGGAGAAGCTAGAGAAAGTACCCAAGGAGCTAAAGGGATCTGCAACCCTATAGTTGGAACAACATGATGTACTAACCAGAACCCTGGAGCTCTTGTCTCTAGCTGCATATGTATCGAAAGATGACCTAGTCGGCCATCAATGGAAAGAGAGGCCCATTGGACTTGCAAACTTTATATGCCCCAATATAGGGGAATGCCAGGGCCAAAAGAGTGGGAATGGGTGGGTAGGGAAGTGGGGGGCGCTATGGGGGACTTTTGGGATAGCATTGGAAATGTAATTGAGGAAAATATGTAATAAAAATATTAAAAATTAAAAAAAATCAGAAAAGATAACTTAAGTAGGCTCTTAAATTTGAGTTTTGCAACACCTCAGTTCCAAATTAGATGAAATGATATACTTTTTTTTTCTTTTTACAAGCACTTGAGCTGTATTGGGCATGCAATATTCATTTATCAGAGAAACGTAAGTAAACATGATAATGTGTATACTTTTCAAGCAGAAGTTTGCAAAGTCAGTAAAAATGTCTTCCTGCAATTTTTAATTCTATGGCACCAGCAATATTTCAAATGGCGGCTGCATATCCAGCAAAATAACAAGAGAAATAAAGACCCATGCCAAATCACAAAGGATAAATAAATGTTAAGTCACTAGTATCTGTCTAGTATGTGTGAAATCCTAGTTCACTTCCCAGGAATAACAACAACAACAAATTCCTAGAAGCCATTTAAGCAAATTCTGCCTAATAGTTAATTGGCTACCAGTAATCAGAACAAAAACAGAAAGTATTTGTATTTTGGCACTCTAGGAGAATCCAAGTGTTTCATGGTTGACGACTCTGCAACACAAGGTAGATCAGAAAAAGGCCATGTGTATAAATTTATGTAATTAAAGCAGCAGATGGGATGAGAAAGAAGACCTGTGAGAAATGGAGAGAAACATAACAAAAAGAGAAACAAAGAAGGAATCTCAAGCAAAGGTCACAAACAAGCATTTTTTAATTTAAAAAACCTGCAAAAGCTATGTTTAAAAGAAAACTCTGTGCTCTTACTAATTAATTGGCAAGATCCATCTGGAATAAAGTTCTGTGTTTTGCCTTGTATCTTGGAAAAATACTCCCTTGGTAAATCTGTGGTTAGACAGGCAGTCACAAGTACTATGGGTAGAAGTTAAAAATGTTACACACAGAAAGTACGCTTACAACTGGAGACACAGCTCTGGAGGCGGGGGGAGGGGGTGGGGGGGGCGGGGGGGGCGGGGGATTCTGGGTAGTTCGTGGTGTTGTTCCTCCTGTGGGGTTGCAGACCCCTTTGGGTCCTTGAGTGCTTTCTCTGGCTCCTTCATTGGGAGCCCTGTGTTCCATCCAGTGGATGACTGTGAGCATCCACTTCTGTGTTTGCCGGGCACTGGCATGGCCTCACTGGGGACAGCTATATCAGGGTCCTGTCAGCAAGGTCTTTCTGGCATATGCAATGGTGTCTGGGGGTTTGGTGGTTGTATATAGAATGGATCCCCGGGTGGGGTAGTCTCTGGATGGTCCTTCCTTCCATCTCTGCTCCGAACTTTGTCTCTGTGGCTCCTTCCATGGGTGTTTTGTTCCCCATTCTGGGAGGGGGCGAAGTGTCCACACTTTGGTCTTATGAGTTTCTAATAAAAGGTTAACTCCAAATAACTCCAAAAAAACAAAAACAAACAAACAAACAAACAAACAAAAAAACAACAAAAAAGAAAGTACGCTTACATTACATAACAAAACTAAGGAGCATGTATGCGCTTGCTCACAAGTCTCTCTTCTGGGAGTCTAGCCAGCAGAGAGATCTGAACACCTGCAAGCTAATGCATCTGAAACTTCATGTCCATGTAATCACAACAGCTCAAGATGAAAACAAGTGCGGTGCGGAGGAGCTGGATATGGCTAAACGACTGTCACGTGTCCTTCTGCGGCTAATAAGTTATGAATCTGGAACTTCCTTGACACATTCCCCCGGGTTTCTCTTCTTGTATCTCACTTCCTTTCTGATGTGTTTCATGCCCAACTCTTTCATTTACTTTCATTGCTGACATGTCTTATAATCTGTTCAATAGTTTGGACCAGTCTACTGAGTTCAGCCGTCTATGTTCAAGTATCAATTAAAATCTTCAGTTAAATTACCAGCACCATCTCAGGCTGAGTGTGCAGACCTGACTGCTATTGACCTTTGCGACTGGAATCTTTCTTTCCTTTTCTGCTCAGAGGTTTAAATTCACATGGAACGTTTTTAACTTCCAACTGTTTCCATACCTCTGCCAGTTCATTTTACTTGACATCTCTTTTTAAAATAATTAATTTAATTTTATTTTATGTGCATTGGTGTGAGAGTGTCAGAGCCCTCGAAACTGCAATTGCAGGCAGTTGTGAACTGCCATGTGGGTACTGGGAACTGGACTCCAGCTCTTTGGAGGAGCAGCCAGTGCTCCAAACCACTGAGCTATCTCTCTCCAGCCTCTACTCTACATATTGTAATCAATTCATTGTCCAAAATTTGCATTTTACAGAACTTAAGGAATATTTTTTCTTTTTACTACTTTAAGTGCTTTTAAATTGGATTCCTGAAGTAGAGAAGCTACAGCAGGAGGATTATGAGTTCAAGACCAGCCTTGCCTACCCAGTGAAAATCTGTGTAAAACACAACAAAACTACATATGCAATTGCTCTTGAATATTACATTTCACTACTCTTTTACTCTCTTGTGATTTATTTTTAAAGTAACTACCAAAATTAAGAATGTATTGTCTATAGAGTTAAACATGTCACAAATGTAATGTATAGTAAGATATATAGCAATAGGCAAGACAAATGCAACTGCATAATCTGCAACAGCTAGTCATAATTTTGCTGAATAAAACTTCCCATGTTTCTCAGAATTCTTAAAATTCAAAAATGGTGTGCTTTGTTATATATAACTCAACATTTATCTCTTACCATTAATACATTATTTCAGGCAACTTGTTTTGTTTTTTTTTCTATGTTGGTCTTTCTCACATTTCGCTCTATTTTTCAAATATATCATACTCCATCCCATTCGATGTCCTTACAGAAGCCATGTTTACTGCCTGGATATGCCATCCTCTCCTTGTAACCAGTTCTTTGCTTCTGAGATGGACTGAGCAGTCCACATTACATGAACTCTCATTATTTGTTGCCACTAGTATTTGTTCAGTCCTTCCGATAGCTCTTACAAAGAAGGTCATGATGTGGATTACAAGTATGGATATAATACACTCATGGATGTGTATTTTTATGGACATAGTTTTCTTTGTTCATAGGTAAATTACAAGGAGTAGAATGGACTGGACAACTACTGGGTTAGTTGCATCTTATTTTACAATATATATTTCAGTTTTGCAAGACATTGTTTTGCTGTTTAAGAAAATCCAATAGTTGTGCACAGTGCCAAATACCTGTAATCCCAGGGTTTCTGGACTTTTCTTCTGTACCCTTTGTTCTCTGGTCCCTGTTATTTCCATCACAATAATTAAGATGACACATAGAGAGAAGTTAGTGGAGTTTAATCTAAAGTAACACATAGGCCCTCTCAGAAGTGAGCATGAACAATTGTAAAAAGAGACCATTAGAGAAGAAAATACTGTTAGGACTGAGAGTGGACAGCGGCGTGAGTGATCGTTATGTAGGTGCACCGGAGGAGTTGTGAGAGATCGTTATGCAGGTGCCCAGGAGGGGTTTTGAGAATAGGCCAAAGCTAAAGGGACAACTCTGTGATGTAAATCCTCAAAAAGGTGAATGTCAGCAATGACAAGAGACACTACTGAGTCAACGTCTGTTATGTGGGGTCTAGACCTTTTCTAAAATGTTCCAAGATTAGACAGTTTCCATGAGGAGGATTTTCCTGTCCAGGTAATTGGAAGATATATCTGGTTTACCTTTTAAGGCAGAAAACAGTATGCATTTGTTCTTCACAAAAAGAGCCCACACTAAATTGCAAAACTGTGAACTCTGGGGCATTTTAAAATATCAGATTTATGGAGGGACAAAGAAATGATTTACAGTTCCAATTCTTTGCCCAGTAATCAAAGTTCTGCTATATTTCTTCTTGGTTTTAGAAGCTGCCAATAATGAGCCAGGAACCATCCCTAATGCCCTTCAATTCTGCTAGTATGTACTTTGCTATCTGACATAATACTTGAGAGCCTATAGCAGAAGGAAGCTGAGTTTATGGCCAGCATCTTACCCTGGCCATACCTTGTCTATAAAAGACACTAAAAGAGTTGAAGATCCTCTGCCTTTGAAATGCTTATCATCACATGACTTCAGTTTTGGAAATGCAAATAATGTGTATTAATTTTTTGGAATTTACTTTATATGTTCATGATGACAAGTGATTTTGATAATATTTTATATAATTATATGAAAATTATATAGAATATATTTTATAATATTCCCATATTTATTTAAGATATATTCTCATAAATTTAAGGCATAAGGCTGGTTTTTATGTCTAAGCAGAAATTGCCTACCTTTTAATAGGAATGTTTGGAAAATGAACATTTTGTCTTCTAACACTCTGTTTCCTTTTTCTCTGCCTTTGATTAGGACTGAAAAAAATTAATTTCTTTCTATCTTTTTTAACACATCCAATCACCTTATGGGTCTATTAAACAATATTTTCTCAATAACATTTTTTGCTTTAGTGTTTATAGTATGTACATTTAGTCTATCAGTCTGCCTTATTGTGGTAATATGGCACCTCAAAGTAGTAAGTATATTACAACCTACATCAGTTTTATTACTGTCAAATTTCTGTTATAGCTACTCTCATTTTCTATATGTTATAAATTCTGGTTTCTTATTTTGAGTGATCAGAAATATAATGGTATGGGCAATGGGGATATGATTCAATGGATAGCAAGTTTCAAAATCTGAGGACACAAGTTCAAATACCTAGTGGTAATGAAAAGCCAGGCATGGTCTCATGGTGGTCATTTATAGAACCAGAACTGTGCATAGCTGAGAGAAGATAACTGGGACTTAGAACTATGAGACTAGTACCAGAATCTGGGAGAAACTCTGTCCTAGACCAAGGAGCAACATCTGATCTCTTCCTCTGGCTTCTGTGGGGGCGCGCGCGCACACACACACACACAAACACACACAAACACACACACACACACACGTAGGCACTCACACATGAATACATAATGTATATAATGAAGTTTATAAAATACAAAACTTCATATAATTATATATGTTCCTACACTTATCTATCTCCAAAATATTAAACTCTTTGCAAACTCATATTTCAATTTGGTATCATTTTTCCCTTACCATTTTAATCAGTTCATATCTGTGAACCTAACAGAGAGGGATTATTTTG
Organism: Mus caroli; assembly: GCF_978045245.1. Lineage (NCBI taxonomy): Eukaryota > Metazoa > Chordata > Mammalia > Rodentia > Muridae > Mus > Mus caroli. The sequence continues at coordinate 67,446,515 of NW_028227265.1, forward strand.
TTTTTAACATGTCCAAAAATTTTCTTTATACCTGTTCATGAAGAATACTGCTCTTATATGCAGAATTCTGGGAAGCTTTTGCTGTTTTGTCTTATTTTCACTGTTCTGAGGCCACTGCTTACTGTTGTCCTAATCTCACCATTTCTGGACTCATAATTGACATTCTTACCTTGGTTCCTATGCACCCTATGTGTTCCCCTTCTGATGCTAATTCTGCACAATTTAATAGTGGTGTGCCTTTTAAATTCTCTTTATTTTATTTTAGTCTCTGTGTGTGAGTGTGAGTGAGTGTGTGTGTGTGTGTGTGTGTGATTTTTTTCAAAGCATTTGACATTCGTTGTTTTATACAATGATCAATTTTTACATTAAACATTCTGTGCCTCTTCTTGGGAACTCAAATGATCTCAAAGCTTATGACAATGCTGCCAATAGTTTTTTTTAATTATCTTTTCCTTCACTTTAGATATAAAAAATTGTTCTATCTTTAAATTTTCTAATGTGTTGATTTCAATAACTAATAACTATTCATTGTATCCAAAATGTAGTATACCTTCATTGTGCCAGATGGTGTCTTTATTATATTTCTGTATGTACCATGTGCTTTGTATTACTCACATCCCTGTTGCTCATTCCTTCCTCCCACCTTTCCACTACAATCTGTCCAAATGTCTTTTTCCAAAATGGCTGCTCTCCATTTCAAGCCATTTTGAGAGCCTACATTTTGAATGAGAAGAAATGCATGTGATGCTCCTCTTTCTGTGTGTGGCGCTTTTTCAGTTAACATGATGTCCAGTTCTGTTTCCTTGCAAGTGACATACTTTTGATCTTTTTGTTTTGTTATCTCTCCCTCTACTCCTCTGCACTTTCCCTCCCATCCAGACCAACCTCCTTTCTGTTGCTCATTAGAATGACTAGTGTTTTATTTTGCACATATAGATTATATACAATTTTTCATCTGCTGATGAACAGCTAAATTGGTTCCACAGCTAAGCTGTTGGGAAGAGTTCTGCAGTATACAATGTGCATGAATTTACAGATTATGCTGTTCATTGTTCACTTGGATTTTTGGGGAGTAGACACATAAGAATGATATAGCTAGATTACAAGCTGGGCCTGTCCTTACTTTTCGGTGAAATTTAATGTTGACTTCTACAGTGGCTGCAATAATGTATATCTCACCAATTGTATAAGGGAACCTTGCGGGCATGTAGTGTTTGATTTCATGATAATCATTCTGATTCATATGAGAAAGACTCTCAAAGTAGTTTTTTTTATTTAAATTTCACAGATAGGTAAAGATGTAGAATATTTTTCATAGTTTCACTTGTTTCTATTTACTCTTTGGAGAAGTGCCTTTTTAATTTATTCATCTATTCATTGATTTGATTGCCTGTTTTTTTAGTGTTTATTTTTAGTTCTCTCAATGATATATCATTGAATTCACAGCAGTTCAGCCTGAGTTTTGTGAGTCATTCTGTTTCTTCACTTTTGCATACATGAAGTGATGTGTTTATTTCCACTGTGTCCACATCCTAGCACAGCACCACTGCTGTGTTGGTTTGGGTGAACAGTGGTAATTATTATGAGTTAAACTTTCACCCTTATTTGCATGACAATTCTCTCACACATAAAGCACTTTAATAAGTGTGTTACTAGATGTTTTCTTCTCCTATAAAACTTGCTTCATTCTGGGACCTGCTTTAGCTACATGGAATTGCATTGATCCTTTTGTTTTGTTTTGTTTTGTTTTGTTTTGTTTTGTTTTGTTTTGTTTTGTTTGATGTAAAAGCATGAGGTAGTTTAATGACGGAGCTCCAGGCTGACACATATCTCTCGCAGGAGACAGAGGTGTTGACCACATGGTGGAGCCATAATGGCGGAGCTTCAGCTCGAAACGTATCTCACACAGGAGACAGTGGTTTCGACCACATTGATCCTTTTATATCTCTGTTAAGATTTCCTAGGCAAGCCCAGCCTTGTGCTTTTGGTATATAACTTGTTTTCACATGCTTTTCAGTCGAAGATAATTTTGAGTACTTTATATAAAACTCTATCATCCTGACAAATGGATATTAACCAAAAAGCTCAGAATACCCATGAAACACAGACCATATGAAACTTAAGAAGAAAGACCAGAGTGTGGATGTTTCAGTCCTACTTAGAAAGGGAAGCAAAACAATCACAGGAGGTAGAGTGAGGGAGGGACCAGGGAGAGAGAGGAAAGGGAGAGGAGAAAAAGGGGGACAGGATCAGGTGTGGGAGGAGGCTGGGTTCAGGAAATTTAACTGGGGTGTGTTGCATTGAGGGATGGGGAACTGGGTAGCTACTAGAAAGTCCAAGATGCCAGGGAAGCAAGGGGTTCTCAGTACCCAACGGGGATGACATTAACTGAAATATCCAACGAAGAGGAGATAGAACCTGTAGAGACCATATCCAGTGGCTAGGCACAGACCCCAGTTGAAGGATGGGGCCACCCACCCATCTCAAAAATATTAACCCAGAATTGATCCTGTCTAGAGGAAATGCAGGGTCAAAGAGTGGAGCAGAGACAGAAGGAAAAGCCATCCAGAGATTACCCCACCTAGGGATCCATCCCTTCTGCAGATACCAAACTCAGACACTCTTGTTCATGCCAAGAAGTGCTTGCTAAAAGGAACCTAGTATATCTGTCCCCTGAGAGCTCACAGGGACTAAATCACCAAACCAAGAGGACATATGGAGGGACCCATGGCTTCAGCCACATATGTAGCAGAGAATGGCCTTGTTAGGCATCAATGGGAGGAGATGCCCTTGATCCTGTAGAGGCTCAATGCCACAGTGTAAGGAGATGCAAGGGCAGTGAGGCAGGAGTGGATGGGTGGGTGGGTGGGTGAGCACCCTCATATAATGAGGGGGAGGGGAGATGGGGTGGAGGGTTGTAGAGGGGAAACCAGAAAGGGGGATATTTGAAATCTAAATAAATAAAATAACTAATAAAATAAATAAATAAATAAATAAATAAATAAATAAATAAAAAATTTAAAAGTGAGCTGAGATTTTCCAGTTTAACTGGTATTATTTTTTTTTCTATTTGTGTTTTTTTTTAATTAGGTAATTTCCTCAATTACATTTCCAATGCTATCCAAAAAGTCCCCAATACACTCCCCTTCCCGTCCCCCACCCACCCACCCCCACCCCTTGGCCTGGCATTCCCCTGTACTAGGGCATATAAAGTTGGCAAGTCCAATGGGCCTCTCTTTCCAGTAATGGCCTACTAGGCCATTTTTTGATACAAATGCAGCTAGAGTCAAGAGCTCTGGGGTACTGGTTAGTTCATAATAATGATCCACCTATGGGGTTGCAGTTCCTTTTAGCTCCTTGGGTACTTTCTCTAGCTCCTCCATTGGGGGCCCTATGATCCATCCAATAGCTGACTGTGATCATCCACTTCTGTGTTTGCTAGGCCCCGACATTGTCTCACAAGAGACAGCTATATCTGGGTCCTTTCAGCAAAATCTTGCTAGTGTATGCAATGGTGTCAGCGTTTGGAAGCTGATTATGGGATGGATCCCTGGATATGGCAGTCTTTAGATGGTCCATCCTTTCTTCATAGCTCCAAACTTTATCTCTGTAACTCTTTCCATGGGTGTTTTGTTCCCAATTCCAAGAAGGGGCACAGTGTCCACACTTTGGTCTTCGTTCTTCTTGAGTTTCATGCGTTTAACAAATTGTATCTTATATCTTGGGTATCCTAAGTTTTTTGGGCTAATATCCACTTATCAGTGAGTACATATTGTGTGAGTTCTTTTGTGAATATGTAACCTCACTCAGAATGATGCCCTCCAGATCCATCCATTTGCCTAGGAATTTCATAAATTCATTCCTTTTAATAGCTGAGTAGTACTCCATTGTGTAAATGTACCACATTTTCTGAATCCATTCCTCTGTTGAGGGGCATCTGGGTTCTTTCCAGCTTCTGGCTATTATAAATAAGGCTTCTATGAACATAGTGGAGCATGTGTCCTTCTTACCGGTTGGAACATCTTCTGGATATATGCCCAGGAGAGGTATTGCTGGATTCTCTGGTAGGATTATGTCCAATTTTCTGAGGAACCGCCAAACTGATTTCCAGAGTTGTTGTACAAGCTTGCAATCCCACCAACAATGAAGGAGTATTCCTCTTTCTCCACATCCTCGCCAGCATCTGCTGTCACCTGAATTTTTGATCTTAGCCATTCTGACTGGTGTGAGGTGGAATCTCAGGGTTGGTTTGATTTGCATTTCCCTGATGATTAAGGATGTTGAACATTTTTTCAGGTGCTTCTCTGCCATTCAGTATTCCTCAGGTGAGAATTCTTTGTTCAGTTCTGAGCCCCATTTTTTAACGGGGTTATTTGATTTTCTGGAGTCCACCTTCTTGAGTTCCTTATATATATTGGATATTAGTCCCCTATCTGATTTAGGATAGGTAAAGATCCTTTCCCAATCTGTTGGTGGTCTTTTTGTCTTATTGACGGTGTCTTTTGCCTTGCAGAAGCTTTGCAACTGTATGAGGTCCCATTTATCTATTCTCGATCTTACAGCGCAAGCCTTTGCTGTTCTATTCAGGAATTTTTCCCCTGTACCCATATCTTCAAGGCTTTTCCCTACTTTCTCCTCTATAAGTTTCAGTGTCTCTGGTTTTATGTGGAGTTCCTTAATCCACTTAGATTTGACCTTGGTACAAGGAGATAGGAATGGATCAATTCGCATTCTTCTACATGATAACTGCCAGTTGTGCCAGCACCATTTGTTGAAAATGCTGTCTTTTTTCCACTGGATGGTTTTTGCTCCCTTGTCAAAGATCAAGTGACCATAGGTATGTGGGTTGATCTCAGGGTCTTCAATTCTGTTCATATGGTCTACTTGTCTGTTGTTATACCAGTACCATGCAGTTTTTATCACCATTGCTCTGTAGTACAGCTTTAGGTCAGGCATGGTGATTCCTCCAGAGGTTCTTTTATCCTTGAGAAGATTTTTTGCTATCCTAGGTTTTTTGTTGTTCCATATGAATTTGCAGATTGCCCTTTCCAATTCGTTGAAGAATTGAGTTGGAATTTTGATGGGGATTGCATTGAATCTATTTGAATCTATATACAAATCTTTTCCGATTTGTATCCCCTTGATCTCCTTTTGTTGTCTAATTGCTCTGGCTAGGACTTCAAGTACAATGTTGAATAGGTAGGGAGAGAGTGGGCAGCCTTGTCTACTCCCTGATTTTAGTGGGATTGCTTCCAGCTTCTCACCATTTACTTTGATGTTGGCTACTGGATTGCTGTATATTGCTTTTATCATGGTTAGGTATGGGCCTTGAATTCCTGATCTTTCCAAGACTTATATCATGAATGGGTGTTGGATTTTGTCAAATGCTTTTTCAGCATCTATTGGATTACATCTATAGATTACTTTTGGCAAGATAGCCATTTTTACAATGTTGATCCTGCCAATCCATGAGCATGGGAGGTTTTTCCATCTTCTGAGATCTTCTTTAATTTCTTTCTTCAGGGACTTGAAGTTCTTGTCATACAGATCTTTCACTTCCTTAGTTAGAGTCACGCCAAGGTATTTTATATTGTTTGTGACTATTGAGAAGGGTGTTTTTTTCTCTAATTTCCTTCTCTGCCTGTTTATCCTTTGTGTACAGAAAGGCCATTGACTTGCTTGAGTTAATTTTATATCCAGCTACTTCACCGAAGCTATTTATCAGGCTTAGGAGTTCTCTGGTGGAATTTTTAGGGTCACTTATGTATACTATCATATCATCTGCAAAAAGCGATATTTTGACTTTTTCTTTTCCGATTTGTATCCCCTTGATCTCCTTTTGTTGTCTAATTGCTCTGGCTAGGACTTCAAGTACAATGTTGAATAGGTAGGGAGAGAGTGGGCAGCCTTGTCTACTCCCTGATTTTAGTGGGATTGCTTCCAGCTTCTCACCATTTACTTTGATGTTGGCTACTGGATTGCTGTATATTGCTTTTATCATGGTTAGGTATGGGCCTTGAATTCCTGATCTTTCCAAGACTTATATCATGAATGGGTGTTGGATTTTGTCAAATGCTTTTTCAGCATCTATGGAGATGATCATGTGGTTTTTGTCTTTGAGTTTGTTTATATAATGGATTACATTGATGGATTTTCGTATATTGAACCATCCTTGCATCCCTGGGATGAATCCTACTTGGTCAGGATGGATGATTGTTTTGATGTGTTCTTGAATTCGGTTAGCGAGAACTTTATTGAGGATTTTTGCATCAATATTCATAAGGGAAATTGGTCTGAAGTTCTCTATTTTTGTTGGGTCTTTATGTGGTTTAGGTATCAGAGTAATTGTGGCTTCATAGAATGAGTTGGGTAGAGTACCTTCTGATTCTATTTTGTGGAATAGTTTGTGAAGAACTGGGATTAGTTCTTCTTTGAAGGTTTGATAGAACTCTGCACTAAACCCATCTGGTCCTGGGCTTTTCTTGATTGGGAGACTATTAATGACTGCTTCTATTTCTTTAGGGGATATGGGACTGTTTAGATCATTAACCTGATCTTGATTTAACTTTGGTACCTGGTATCTGTCTAGAAACTTGTCCATTTCATCCAGGATCTCCAGTTTTGTTGAGTATAGCCTTTTGTAGAATGATCTGATGGTGTTTTGGATTTCTTCAGTGTCTGTTGTTATGTCTCCCTTTTCATTTCTGATTTTGTTAATTAGAGTACTTTCCCTATGCCCTCTAGTGAGTCTGGCTAAGGTTTTATCTATCTTGTTGATTTTCTCAAAGAACCAGCTCCTCGATTGGTTGATTCTTTGAATTGTTCTTCTTGTTTCCACTTGGTTGATTTCACCCCTGAGTTTGATTATTTCTTGCCGTCTACTCCTCTTGGGCGAATTTGCTTCCTTTCGTTCTAGAGCTTTCAGGTGTGTTGTCAAGCTGCTAATATGTGCTCTCTCTAGTTTCTTTTTGGAGGCACTCAGAGCTATGAGTTTTCCTCTTAGAAATGCTTTCAGTGTGTCCCATAAGTTTGGGTATGTTGTGGCTTCATTTTCATTAAACTCCAGAAAGTCCTTAATTTCTTTCTTTATTCCTTCCTTGACCAAGGTATCATTGAGAAGAGTGTTGTTTAGTTTCCACGTGTGTGTTGGCTTTCTATTATTTATTTTGTTATTGAAGATCAGTCTTAGTCCATGGTGATCTGATAGGGTGCATGGGACAATTTCAATATTTTTGTATATATTGAGGCTTGTTTTGTGACCAATTATGTGGTCAATTTTGGATTAGGTACCGTGAGGTGCTGAGAAGAAGGTATATCCTTTCGTTTTAGGATAAAATTTTCTGTACATATCTGTCAGATCCATTTGTTTCATAACCTCTGTTAGTTTCACTGTGTCCCTGTTTAGTTTCTGTTTCCATGATCTGTCCATTGGTGAAAGTGGTGTGTTGAAGTCTCCCACTATTATTGTGTGAGGTGCAATGTGTGCTTTGAGCTTTACTAAAGTATCTTTAATGAATGAGGCTGCCCTTGTATTTGGGGCATAGATATTCAGAATTGATAGTTCCTCTTGGAGGATTTTACCTTTGATGAGAATGAAGTGCCCTTCCTTGTCTTTTTTGATGACTTTGGGTTGGAAGTCAATCTTATCAGATATTAGAATGGCTACTTCAGCTTGTTTCTTCCTACCATTTGCTTGAAAAATTGTTTTCCAGCCTTTCATTCTGAGGTAGTGTCTATCTTTTTCTCTGAGATGAGTTTCCTGTAAGCAGCAAAATGTTGGGTCCTGTTTCTGTAGCCAGCCTGTTAGTCTATGTCTTTTTATTGCGGAGTTGAGTCCATTGATATTAAGAGATATTAGGGAGAAGTAATTGTTGCTTCCTTTTATTTTTGTTGTTAGAGTTGGTGTTCTGTTTTTGTGGCTGTCTTCTTTTAGGTTTGTTGAGGGATTACCTTCTTGCTTTTTCTAGGACATGGTTTCCGTCCTTGTATTGGTTTTTTTCTGTTATTATCCTTTGAAGTGCTGGATTCATGGAAAGATAATGTGTGAATTTGGTTTTATCGTGGAATACTTTGGTTTCTCCATCTATGGTAATTGAGAGTTTGGCTGGGTATAGTAGCCTGGGCTGGAAATTGTGTTCTCTTAGTTTCTGTATAACATCTGTCCAGGCCCTTCTGGCTTTCATAGTCTCTGGTGAAAAATCCGGTGTAATTCTGATAGGCTTGCCTTTATATGTTACTTGATCTTTTTCCCTTACTGCTTTTAGTATTCTATCTTTATTTAGTGCATTTGTTGTTCTGATTATTATGTGTCGGAAGGAATTTCTTTTCTGGTCCAGTCTATTTGGAGTTCTGTAAGCTTCTTGTATGTTCATGGGCATCTCTTTCTTTAGGTTTGGGAAGTTTTCTTCTATAATTTTGTTGAATATATTTGCTGGTCCTTTGAGTTGAAAATCTTCATTCTCATCTACTGCTATTATCCGTAGGTTTGGTCTTCTCATTTTGTCCTGGATTTCCTGGATATTTTGTGTTAGGATCTTTTTGGATTTTGTATTTTCTTTGATTGTCGTGCCGATGTTCTCTATGGAGTCTTCTGCACCTGAGATTCTCTCTTCCATCTCTTGTATTCTGTTGCTGATGCTCGTATCTATGGTTCCAGATTTCTTTCCTAGTGTTTCTATCTCCAGTGTTACCTCAATTTGGGTTTTTTTCATTGTTTCTACTTCCCTTTTTAGGTCTTGGATGGTTTTATTCACTTCCATCACCTGTTTGGTCTGGTTTTCCTGCAATTCTTTAATGGATTTTTGTGCTTCCTCTTTAATGTCTTCTACCTGTTTAGCCGTGTTCTCCTGCAATTCTTTAATGGATTTTTGTGCTTCCTCTTTAATGTCTTCTACCTGTTTACCAGTGTTCTTTTGTATTTCTTTAAGTGTGTTATTAAAGTATATCTCACCATCATCGTGAGATATACTTTTAGAACCGGGTCTAGGTTTTCCGGTGTGTTGGGGTGCCCTGGACCTGGTGAAGTGGGAGTGCTGGGTTCTGATGATGGTGAGTGGTCTTGGTTTCTGTTAGTAAAATTCTTACGTTTACATTTCGCCATCTAGTAATCTCTGGGATTAGTTGTTATTGTTGTCACTGTTTAAAGATTGGAGCAGACTCTGTGTTCCAACCACCAGAAGTCTCAAATTCCTGTGGAGGGTGTCGTGGGTAGCTGGCAGGTGTCAGCCCACCCTGTGCTCTAGCTACCCAGGTGCTGGTCAGACCCGAAGAGGCTTGTGGCCCTACTCAGGCCGGTTTTTTGCTTCCCTAACTAATGCAGTCTCAGGTCCTGCGCGCAATTGGATTGGAGCAGAAGCTGTGTTCCACTCACCAGAAGTCTTAAGATCCTGTGGCGGGTGTTGTGGGTAGCTGGCGAGTGTCAGCCGACCCTACGCCCTAGCTACCCAGGTGCTGGTCTGACTGGAAGAGGCTTGTGGCCCTACTCAGGCCGGATTTCTGCCTCCCCAACCAAAGCAGTCTCTAGTCCCGCGCGATTGGACTGGAGCAGAAGCTGTGTACCACTCACCAGAAGTCTCAAAATCCTGTGGCGGGTGTCCTGGGTAGCTGGCGGGTGTCAGCCCACCCTGCGCTCTAGCTACCCAGGTGCTGGTCAGACCAGAAGAGGCTTCTTAACTGGTATTATTAAGCACTATTCCTGATCCTAAGTGAATGTTTGGTCTTGCTGTTCTTAATATTTTTCCAGTGGCTCTTTTGCTGTTCTTATATAGATCTCCTGTATGTATGTGCTGACAGGTGTACTGCTGAACACATGATGGAGCACTGCCAGTGCGATGTACTCTGCTATGTAGCACTCTTTGTTCTTGTATTCTGTGGTTCTTACCCTGTTGTTCCTGAAATATCTCAGAACATGGAGCACACTGAGTGCCATGCTTTATAAAGCACTGACTGAGATCCATAAATGTTACAGCTTCATTCCTATCCCTTGGATGAGATCCAGGAATATTTTATATGCTTTCTTCTTTCCTTTTCCCTCCCTACCTTCTTTTCTTCCCTTTTTAGGTGGGAGATTCATTCTTGTTTTCTTCTTTTTATGTTAAATAGAAGATAAATGAGTGCTTTTTACATCAGAAAATTGAACGCAATTATTTAATTTATATTTCATTTATTCAAAAAATAGTCACTGCTTCTAGAATTAAGTCATGGGTCTTCTGTCAATGATATACATACATAGACAAATATGATTACTTTGGGAACCATGGAACAGAAAGTTGTATCACATTACCAATGCTACAGAGCTTCAGGATGTGGAGAAAGAGGAACACTTCTCCATTGTTGGTGGGATTGCAAGCTTGTATAACCACTCTGGAAATCAGTCTGGCGGTTCCTCAGAAAATTGGACATGGTACTACCAGAGGATCCAGCAATACCTCCCCTGGGCATATATCCAGAAGATGTTCCAACCGGTAAGAAGGACACATGCTCCACTATGTTCATAGCAGCCTTATTTATAATAGCCAGAAGCTGGAAAGAACCCAGATGCCCCTCAACAGAGGAATGGATACAAAATTGTGGTACATTTACACAATGAAGTATTACTCAGCTATTGAAAAGAATGAATTTATGAAATTCCTAGGCAAATGGGTGGACCTGGAGGGAATCATCCTGAGTGAGGTAACCCAATCACAAAGGAACTCAAATGATATGTACTCACTGATAAGTGGATATTAGCCCAAAACTTAGGATACCCAAGATATAAGATACAATTTGCTAAACGCATGAAACTCAAGAAGAACGAAGACCAAAGTGTGGACACTTTGCCCCTTCTTAGAATTGGGAACAAAACACCCATGGAAGGAGTTACAGAGACAAAGTTTGGAGCTGAGATGAAAGGATGAACCATCTAGAGACTACCATATCTGCGGATCCATCCCATAATCAGCTTCCAAACGCTGACACCATTCCATACACTAGCAAGATTTTGCTGAAAGGACCCAGATATAGCTGTCTCTTGTGAGACTATGCCAGGGCCTAGCAAAAACAGAAGTGGATTCTCACAGTCAGCTACTGGATGGATCACAGGGCCCCCAATGGAGGAGCTAGAGAAAGTACCCAAGGAGCTAAAGGGATCTGCAATCCTATAGGTGGAACAACAATATGAACTAACCAATACTCCCCCCCCCCCCACGCCGAAGCTTGTGTCTCAAGCTGCATATGAATCAGAAGATGGCCAGGTAGGCCATCAGTGGAAAGAGAGGCCCATTGGTCGTGCAAAGTTTATATGCCTCAGTACAGGGGAATGCCAGGGCCAAGAATTGGGAGTGGGTGGGTGAGGGAGTAGGTGGGGGAGCGTGTGGGGGACTTTTGGGATAGCATTGGAAATGTAAATGAAATAAATACCCAATAAAATATCATACAATAATTCATAAAGGTATCAATTTAACCTCTACATGGAAAAACAGACAGTAGGGAAAGTAAGAACTTTATCTTAATATGAAAATACAGTTGAGTTTAACATATTTATTACATTATGGATTTTCTGAGAGGAGCAATTAGAGAATTTTAATACAAAGTTTGTATGAGAACTCAAAATGTCAAGCTGATATTTATTCCAAAGAAATGCACTACTACATATATTAAGTTTTGTTCTAGCAATAAAACATCCCATCATAACTAAGAATTGCCATAAAATCTTTTTTCATAACTTTCCCTCTAAGTTCCTTGAATTCTCTTTCTATTTCACAGTGATGAGAGAAATCTTCATCCTTTATTGGCATCTCTAAAGGAGCTTTTATTCTCACTGGTAATTTACATTTTATTCTGATGTAGCTATGTTCTTTTGTCTCTTTGTAAGAGCAAAATCATTGTATATATTTTTCTCCTGCATGTCATAATTTCAAATACATGCACTGCATCTTACAAGGAACAATATATACAAAAACTACCCAAACAATATGAAAAAGAAGCTTTTGAGATTAAAAGCAAAATCATGGAAGTCTCGAAGATAATAATAAAATAATGCTATTTGTTTAAAGATGCCAGGAAATTGAGAATTGGGGGTAATAAATTTTAAAAAACAAATTATTATAAATCAAGGGTTTGTAAGTGATCAGAAAGGTATTTTGATCCAACACAAATTTGATTCAATACGAATTTAAATGAATGTTAAGTGATTTTTAAATGAGGGACCTTGTTAATATTTTCAATAGCCATGATTATATTTTAATTTCCCAATCCTAAGAACAAAATAAGACTTTGCAAAACCCAACAATTCTCAAAGTCTTATTGTACATTACCACTTTTGGATGAATAAGACAAAGTTCTACATTCTAACCAGCCCTTGGATAAAACAAGCTTCCACATATTAACCAGTCCTAGGTTTCTGTAGTACTTTATTATTTTCTTTCCTTAAAATATTCTGTGACTACTCTGTCTCTCTTTCCTTAGTAAGGCTAAACCTGTGTATTATAACATAAATTCTTATAGTTCAGTTCCTTAGTACCACTATATATTTCCAGTTTCTATAACTAGAAAATTATGGTAATGAAAATCTTTGTCTGTTCAGGAGCAGACAAAAAGGATGAAGACATTGCACAGTTCTGGTGATGCCTCTAAGTTGAGTCTAAAAGTATTCCTCACATTCACCATATCCTTGTAGCCAGAACTCAGCTGTACACTTCCAAGATACATAGATTAGTAATCAAATGAAAGAAGGAGAAAGAAAAAGTTCAAAAAGCAGCTAGTAATTTGGGCTAAACATCACATGTGATATAATGATATCATACCCAAGACTGGCCACACATGTATCACTGACAGACAAAACACCATTTAGGTTCTTTGCTGCAGAAGCAAGAATTGCCTTGAGATCTGAAATTCTAGATTTAAATCTAGCATTGAATGGAATATTCTTTGTCCAAATGCATATGTTGAAGCTTTCAACTAATTACAGAGTCCAATTATATTTGAAGATAGAGTCACTAGAAATATGCTTTTGCAAAATGATACCATATGGATGTTTCCTGATTCAAAATGTCTGGCATCTTCATATGAGAAGGCTAGGAACAGACAGACTACTGAAAACCACATGTTAACACAGAATTTTACCATGCACAGGTAAATTCAGAGGCTTCAGTAAGAAATAATCATGCTGATTTGGATTACCAAATACCAAATTGATTGTAATCTTTGAATACATATTGGAAACTGTTGTAGATTTATATCTGGAATGACTTTCTTTTAAATAAAGTAAGCCAGTGATACACAAGGGAAAATAAGAAAGCATCTTCAGCAAATGATGCTGGTCAAGCTATGTCTGCATGTAGAGGAATGCAAAGAGATCCATATCTATCACCATGCAAAAACAAAAGTCCAATTAGATCAAAGACCTCAGCATAAAACCAGGCACACTGAACTTGATACAAAAGAAAATAGGAAATAACTGAATACATTGGAACAGAAGACGACTTTATGAACAGAACACCAATCACACAGGCATTAAGATCTACAATTAATAGTTGGGACCTCATGAAACCTAAATGTTCTGTAATTCATAGGACACCATCAACAGGACAAACTGACTGGCTACAGAATGGGAAAAAAATTACCAACTCTACATCTGACAGAGTGCTAATTTACAAAATATATAAAGAACTCAAGAAACTAGATATCAACAGAACAAATAATCCAATTTTTAAATGGATATAAAGAAGAAACTACTTTGAAATTTGACCTTACATCTGTCAGGATAACTAAGATCAATATCAAAAATGACAGCTCATGCTGGCAAGGGCAACATGCCTTTGTTGCTGGTGGGAATGCAAACTTGTACAGCTGCTATGGAAATTAAAATGTCTGTTCTTCAGAAAATTGGGAATCAATCTACCTCAAGGCAGATACACCACTATTGGGCATATACCCAAAGGATGCTCTTTCCCATCACAAGGATACTTACTCAGCTATTTTCATGTGGCTTTATTCATAATTGTCAGAAAGTGAAAATAACCTAAATGTCTGTCAAAATAAGTGGAAAAGGTGTTGCTATACAATACACACATATATAATTCTTCTTTGTCAATTAAAAAAATCTATGAATAGGGAGAAACTTAAATAATATAAGAGTGGGGTTCATTGATGTGGTGGTTTGAATATGCTTGGCACTATCAGGAGATATCCATTTGTTAGAGGAAGTGCATCACTGTGGAAGCAAATCTTTGAGGTCTTATATATAGGTATGCTCAAGTCTTCTCAGTGTGATCCAGAACCTTCTTCCAGCTGTCTGCAGAAGACCTTTTCTTCCTGGCTGTCTTTGGATCAAGATGTAGAATTCTCAGATCCTTTCCAGCACTATGTCTGCCTGGGTGCTGCCATGTTTCCCGCCATGGTGATAAAGGACTGAACATCTGAAATTATAAGCCAGTCACAATTAGAGCAATACTTTTTAAGAGTTGCCTTGTCCATAGAGTCTCTTCACAGCAACGAAATCCCCATTAATACATTTGACTTAATTACATTCTTATCCTAGTTTATTTTCTCTTGATATAAATAATACCATATATTGGGCAATGTACAAAAATGGAATAAGTACAGTTCAAGAAGCTGTAGATCCAAGATGATGGGATTGCAAAATTGGTGAAGATTCTCTTGTGGGTAGCTGTAGAGTGCAATTTTAAAAGAATCTCATGCTTTCTCCAGCTAGATACTGGCAACTGCAGTCTCACCCAGCCCTCATGGCTAGCTCCAAGTGACCATCTGGCCCTGGTTCCCGAGGCTGATCTACAGAATCCCAACAACCATTCCAATTTTACTCAGCTCCCTCTAGCCCCATGAAAGGAAAACACTAGAGACATATATTTATACCAGCCAGATTTATATCAGTAAATCTTTAACCCTAATATGCCCGACAAAGAACACACAACTCAGATAATGTATTTACAAGCTGTACACCTAGATCAGGTTGCCCAGCTATGAAATCCCTAGCTACTTACAGCTCCTCCAGGCCACGTGGGTCTGCTCCATCTTCCACCTCTTCTTCATCCATCTTCTTCTCCCTCCATCCTCTATCTTGTCTTCATCTTTCATTCCTATCTCTCTTTCTCTAAAACTTCCAACCCAGCCTTTTCCTTCCACTGCCCAATCACAGGCTCTAGCTTTTATTTTCAGTTAAATTGGGGGAGTAGGTTCACATGGAATCACTTGAGTACTTGTTCCTCTCCTCATGGATTAGCATCAAAATACAAACAGCACCAAGGCAATCTACAACAGGTAACATCTCTTTGAAATGGAATGATGTATTATAAAGTAAAAGGCCATGCACAACTAATAGCCAAATGTGGCCTTTATAACACCTCCATTATTGCAATTAACTCATTGGTCCATTGAGTCATTCATTCTGTCATGCTGTAAAGCATGAAGGATCAATTTTTTCTTGAGAACAGAGCCCTTATAACAAAATTCTTGAAACTATCTCTGTCATACCTCTTAATGGTAAAATAAGATTGAATTTCAACATCAGTTTTGTGGGGACATACAAATTATAGCAGAAAGTCTCTTTCCTGTGTTGCTCAGTAGTTCAAGCCATATTGCCTGAGGATAGGCTGCCAAACAATCTATTTATTTTTCATGTTATTGCAAGTTTTATCCATATAAATAAATGTATATTTATTTTTAAAGGAATATCTTCCATTGAGGATATAAAATTGACAATAATTTTTTCTTTATCCTTACTCATGTGTCTTTATGAGTGTGTGCCACATGTGTGTGTGTATGCCCTCAGAAGGTGGAAGAGGATACTGGATGCCCTGAAAATGGAGTTAGAGATGGATGTTAGCCACGTGACAAAGGTGCTGAGACCTGAAACCAGAGGTCCTTTGAAGCAGTAGGGCGCTCTCTCAACTGGTGAGCCCTTTTCCCAACCTATTAAAACTCTTTCGAGATAAAATGTGCTGTATAAACACAGTAATTAAAAACAGCCAGCTATAGAAACCTTCATTCTGTTCTCTGCATAAAGAAAGCATGCTGTGAGCCACGTGGAATGGCAGTGCTGATTCTAGTACTTAGGAGTCCGCATTAGGAGCATGCCTATAAGTGTGCTTTGTGTTGCGTGTTTAAGTGCTTTTTCACAAGCAGGGATGGCTGTGTGTCTTGGGATAATGTGTTGTAAGTAGCAGCAGCCTTGCTTTAATGTCTTGATGAGCCTTCTGTGTGGTTTCTACTCCCTGAAGCATTAACAGAACAGGAAAGAGCTGGAATGCAACAGCATACCCCTGAATCTTTCAAGTAAGATTAAGTAGGAGGAAAACACTTAAAGATAGTAAAGACCTTTGGGGCTTGCCAGATTCTCCCCCTGAGTGTGTTTTATCCTTTTTAAAAATTATAAGCTTTTAAAACAAGTTTCCTACATCTTCAAATCTCTATGAAATTGATGCCCACTTCAACCTGACATTTTTTTAGAGCTTTGATATAACACCTCCCTTACAACTGAGTAATTATAATAATCCCAATGGAGGCATTACATCTTCATTTCTTCTTTTCTTCTCCTCCAACTATCTCCTTGTGGAGCTCTTCATCTAGAGATAGGGCTTAGTTATGTTTCCTCTATCCCTGTAATCATTTTAATCCTGTCCTTTTAAGCCCATGTCTTTTCCTTTTACCCTCCATTATTTTTCTAGTTTGTCTCATAATATTAAGTTTTTATTTGATTTCCCTGAATAATTCATAATAGACCCTGGCCTCTGCTGAAAATTATTTGCAGCCAATCTCCTAAATGTTATTGCTTTATTATTATTATTATTATTACTATTATTACTATTACTATTGTGATTATTCTTACTTTTATATTAATGGAAGCTCCCATTTCAATCAAGTTTCCATAGTTCCTGTCAAATTATAATTTTCTACCCCAGGATTCAGTCCAAGTTACCAACTTACATTTAGTTGTCAGAAATCTCGTATTTGCCTCTTTGACAGTTTCTCTGACTTCCAGTGTTCTTTAGTTTGTTTTTGCTCATATATAAACAATAACTTTATTATAATTCACACTATATATGACATCAAACTCTGTAGAAGGATATAGATATAAATTATTTTATATATGTGTACTGTACCTACATCATCTCTCTTTTCCTTCTCCTCCAACTATCTCCTCCCATATCTTGTTATCTAGAGATGGGACTCAGTTATATAAGCTCTATCCATGTTAGCATATCAATTGGTGATATTATTTGTTTATGCCCTGTTTATGCAGCTCCTATGTGATATATAGAAGACACATTGTCTAGTAGTTTTCATGATCCTCTGCAACTTGTAGACTTCCTGCAACACTCCCCCATTTCTGTGATTTTATGTAGGTGCATAAATGTAGTAATTGAGGCTATCCATGAACCATCAGTTGTTCTCTGTGTTTTGACCAGTTGTAGCTATCTTTAATGGTCTCTGTTTGATGCATAAGAAAGTTTCTGTGCTAAAGAGTAAGAATAACCCTTATCTGTGTACATAAAGATAAATATTTAGAATGCATTGAGAAGTTATACTGTTTTTGGGCAGTGGTAGTAATAGGTTCTTCTCTGGGTCCCATGGCTGGGTTTATAGTAAGCAAGTCTTTGTTGTGGTAAATCTCCAAACCAAATATGCCCCAGCAATGAAAGCATGACTAGATTAATATGAATACATGCTGTGCACCTAGATTGGGCAGATCTACCACTACACTACCATCTTCCACATCTATGAGACCCCTTAGGACTTGCAGACACTCCAGGCCATGTGCTTCTGCTCTGCTTTTCTTCTTCCTCTTCCTCTGTGACCTCTCTCTCCCATTTTCTCCTTCTCTCCCCAAATCTTCTTATCCACCTTCCCTTTATCTGTCCAATCATCAGCTCTCCTTTATTTTACAAATTAAGGTGGGAAGCAGGTTTACAGGAAACCACCTGAGCACTGACTCATTCCTGGTTCTTTTTTTTTTTTTCTTTTCTTTTCTTTATTTTTTTTATTGGATATTTTCTTCGTTTACATTTCTTCTTTTTTTTTTCACTGTTTTTTTTATTACATATTTTCCTCAATTACATTTCCAATGCTATCCCAAAAGTCCCCCATACCGCCCCCCACTTCCCTACCCTCCCATTCCCATTCTTTTGGCCCTGGCATTCCCCTATATTGGGGCATATAAAGTTTGCAAGTCCAATGGGCCTCTCTTTCCAGTGATGGCCGACTAGGCCATCTTTCGATACATATGCAGCTAGAGACAAGAGCTCCGGGGTTCTGGTTAGTTCATCATGTTGTTCCAACTATAGGGTTGCAGATCCCTTTAGCTCCTTGGGTACTTTCTCTAGCTTCTCCATTGGGAGCCCTGTGATACATCCAATAGCTGACTGTGAGCATCCACTCCTGTGTTTGCTAGGCCCCTGCATAGTCTCACAAGAGACAGCTATCTTTGGGTCCTTTCAGCAAAATCTTGCTAGTGTATGCAATGGTGTCAGCATTTAGAAGCTGATTATGGGATGGATCCCTGGATACGGCAGTCTCTAGATGGTCCATCCTTTCATCACAGCTCCGAACTTTGTCTCTGTAACTCCTTCCCTGGGTGTTTTGTTCCCTATTCTAAGAAGGGGCACAGTGTCCACATTTTGGTCTTCACTCTTCTTGAGTTTCATGCGTTTAGCAAATTGTATCTTATATCTTGGGTATCCTAAGTTTTGGGCTAATATCCACTTATCAGTGAATACATATTGTGTGAGTTCCTTTGTGATTGTGTTACCTCACTCAAGATGATGCCCTCCAGGTCCATCCATTTGGCTAGGAATTTCATAAATTCATTCTTTTTAATAGCTGAGTAGTACTCCATTGTGTAAATGTACCATAATTTCTGTATCCATTCCTCTGTTGAGGGACATCTGGGTTCTTTCCAGCTTCTGGTGGGAGCTAAAAACATCCAGTGGAAGAAAGACAGCATTTTCAACAAATGGTGCTGGCACAACTGGTTGTTATCATGTAGAAGAATGCGAATTGATCCATTCCTATCTCCTTGTACTAAGGTCAAGTCTAAGTGGATCAAGGAACTACACATAAAACCAGAGACACTGAAACTTATAGAGGAGAAAGTGGGGAAAAGCCTTGAAGATATGGGCACAGGGGAAAAATTCTTGAATAGAACAGCAATGGCTTGTGCTGTAAGATCGAGAATTGACAAGTGGGACCTCATGAAACTGCAAAGCTTCTGCAAGGCAAAAGACACCATCAATAAGACAAAAAAACCACCAACAGATTGGGAAAGGATCTTTACCTATCCTAAATCAGATAAGGGTCTAATATCCAATATATATAAGGAACTCAAGAAGGTGGACTCCAGAAAGTCAAATAACCCCATTAAAAAATGGGGCTCAGAATTGAACAAAGAATTCTCACCTGAAGAATACCAAATGGCAGAGAAGCACCTGAAAAAATGTTCAACATCCTTAATCATCAGGGAAATGCAAATCAAAACAACCCTGAGATTCCACCTCACACCAGTCAGAATGGCTAAGATCAAAAATTCAGGTGACAGCAGATGCTGGCTGGGATGTGGAGAAAGAGGAACACTCCTCCATTGTTGGTGGGATTGCAAGCTTGTACAACCACTCTGGAAATCAGTCTGGCGGTTCCTCAGAAAATTGGACATAGTACTACCGGAGGATCCAGCAATACCTCTTCTGGGCATATATCCAGAAGATGTCCCAACCGGTAAGAAGGACACATGCTCCACTATGTTCATTCCTGGTTCTTAACCCCTCACAGGAGAGCAGAATTCACATCCACAAGAAGTCTTAAATCTAATTAGGCAGCTCTTGGTTGCTCCCAAGATATGTGCTACTATTCCACCTTTGGGAATATGTTGCCAAACTGGACATTGTTGTGCTATATAGATGCCACATGTAGATAGAACTCTGAGTTGTGTTTCTCCTTTTATATTGTGCATGACACCTATGGATATTAGAAAGGCTAATCCTTAGAGAGAAGGCTTCTAGATTAGTTCCAGAGGAAATTACAAAACCTAGTCCTTAGAGAGATGGCGTCTAAATTAGATCCAACTTGATTCCTCTAAGTCCTTTATCTGAAGTGTGCTCTATCTTTAGCAATAGGGGGATAACTTCAAATTCTGTGAGGCAACCTGGGGTATTGACAAGCCTTGATTGGATATTGGATTTCAGATGTTGGATTTCCTTGACCCCTAACCAAAAACTTCAAAGAATGGTTCTTAGGCCTGTTGCTTGGGTTTTTGATAGATATGGCTCTTGGGAGAAGCAGCATCACCTCAAGTGTGTGTGTGTCCCCAAGTGTGTGTGTGTGTGTGTGTGTGTGTGTGTGTGTGTGTGTGTGTGTGTAATTTCAAAAATTAGTATTTCTTAATTTTTTCTAACATCTTCTATGCTAATTATTTCTTCCACTTCTCTGTCTCTCTGTTTTATCCACCCTTTTCCAAATACCCTCCTGCCATCAACTTTCTGGTTTCTAGAGGTACCCTAGGTATTATAATCACATCTAAAAATTCATGGCTAGGATATTTAAATAAAAGGGAACATGTTATATATATCTTTCTGAGTCTTGGTTACCTCAGTCAGTATACTATTTTATTGTGTCAGTTTTTCCTTCCATAGGTTAAAGAGATAACACTTTTGTATAATTAAGTAAGATTCAAATGTACAATCAATGTAAAAGTAACTTTGACTCACCAGATGTAATTACTGTCTTTGAGACTCACTGCTGAATAAGCCCACTTTTCCTAGTTCTTTCTGAACTCTGGCTGGCTGGTTCAACTCAAGTTATCCTGACTCAAACTCCTCTCTGAGCTGACTCATTCAATCTGGCTTTTCTCAGTTTTTCACTGAATTGCTCTGCTTGGCCTCAAAACTAACTCTGGCAATTCACTCTAATCTTTAGGCTCCTCCTTATTCACTGTATTCTACTGCCTCTGCTGACCTTCACCAACTGCATGAACTCACAAACATACTCAGATCCCCTGTACTGCACTGCTCTGACTCCAAATTGACTTGGACTGAACTGAATTGAACTGATTTAATCTCTCTCTCTCTCTCTCTCTCTCTCTCTCTCTCTCTCTCTCTCTCTCTGTCTGTCTCTCTCTCTCCACTGCTCTTAAGTAGTCTCTGTTTCCTGTGTTGTTCTTGTGTGAGTTTGGCATATCCTGTCTCTGATACAGTTGGTCAGTATTTCTCTGATTGATCACTTTGTCTTCCCCTCAATTAGACATCACTTTCAAACATGCCTGCTTCCTTCTACAAACTGTAGCTTCATTGTTTGGGATTAAAGATGTATACTAAAGCTGTGTCTGTCTACATTAGATCCTAGGGAGTAAACGTGTGTGGTTTGACTGCATCCTAGAAGGATCACACAAACCTAGAAAATCTTTGGATGTGATCCTTTGACAAAGCAGCCATGTAGATGGATTAAAATTACTCTACAAGTGAAAGCACTATCCTAAATTCAGATAAACAAGCAAAACTGAATAACACTCCAGTATCTTTTCTGATATTTTTACTACACTATGGAATTGTAGAAAACATACATCTAGTTTATTCAATAACTCTTTGTTTCAATTAAAGAAAATAAAATCAGTGATCTTTAGATAGGTTTTTAAAAGGTAAATGAATACAATCTATGTACTACTTCCATTCAAGCCAAATAAAATATCAATTAAATATGAAGTGATTAAAATTTAATTTCAGGTGAGTGAGTGAGTGAGTGAGTGAGTGAGTGAGTGAGTGAGTGAGTGAGTTGGATGAATGGATGGGTGGGTGGGTGGATGGATGAATGGACAGATTGATAGATGGGAAGACATGCAGACAGATAGATATTAAGTAAATAAGATCTTATCTTGACTATTTCAAGTTATCTATGAATAACAATGTAGCTAACCCTGATAATTTTTTGAGGCTCATGCTTGAGCTGCTCTAACTAGTTTCCTAGAAAAGGGCATTGAATTGATATGTATGTCAATTTCTTCAAGTTAGAACATATTGTCCAATAGTTGGCTTTTGTTTGGGTGCTCAATTCTTAAGACTAAAGACATTATATTGTAAATGTTTGTGATAATGAGCATGCATATTGAACACAGCATCTGTAACCTAAGGACTTTGGTGGCACCAGAAGTTTCACATTTATTATTTTCAGTATAGTTATTTCTAAAATAAAAAGTCAAGATTTCCTTCCATGAAGCAGTAGTTTTACATTTGTTAATATTTAGATATTATCATAGGCAATTTTCTCCTGCTTGTATCTAGTTCTCTCCATTCTTATAGCATGAAAGTAAGCTTCCCTATTAGGTGTATTTTTAATTGTAACCCAAGATTTAATAAGAGTAATTTGATTTTGACCTTACCAGCTACAAATGCAATTTGACTTAACACATTCTATTCTTTTGATAGCATTGACTTCATACTCTATCCACCATTCTAAAGACATAAATAATTTTGAGGATTTGCTGTGTTCTTTCTTCTTTCCATTTTAATGTTTGAACACTGGGATTTGGAGCATGCATGTAACTGTATTATATGGGCAAGTTCTCTCACCCTTTGAATAACTCTCTCTCTCTCTCTCTCTCTCTCTCTCTCTCTCTCTCTCTCTCTCTCTCTCTCTCTCTCTCCTCTCTCTCTTTCTCTCCCTCCCTTATAATATACCTTATTCATTCTGGTTAGTAAACATCCTTTCCAGAGCATATCATAATGTTTGCTTTTTATATTGAGCTTTATGTTATTTTGGACTATTGCTTAGTTTGCATAAGTCTTATAAGTTTTTGTTATCTTTTTGCTCATCACCAAAACATACATGATAAAATATTCAGGTAAAGATAACACGATATGTTCGTAAATGCATCTGTTCTCACATATATTAAAGTTCTACTTTACATAACATAAAATGTACATTCACTGTTGGCTTGCTTACATCCAAGGGAATTGTGATGCTATTTTTTTTTCCTTTTTCCATCTAACACTTAGATTTTGAAAATGAAGTACTATAGATATTGCATGCATATTTTTTAAAGTTTAAATAGCCTTTTATAAAAGAATTCCATTGAATTCCTCAAAATTGTTACAATGGGTCAGATAATTTGGAAATTTGGCATAACCTGCCCGATGTCATCTTTGCTGTGTGGGAATCCCCTTTATGAGCATCATATTTCAGCACTGTGATGAAACTCATACTGACGTTTTAATGGCATCTTCTCATGGCTCCATGCATTTTCATTTACAACCAATATAACACATACAGGCTTCTTTCCACTTAGATTTTCCTCTCTTGCCCCACACATCTTCAAGCATGGATTATGCCATGTGCAAGCATTTGATGAGTAGTTTCCAAAGCCTAAGCCAACCCTTCTTACAGTTAATAGGAAGTGGCTTTTAATTTTGATTCCCAAGAATGTAAGAAATTGATAATAAGCTGATGTACATGGATATGTCTAAACCAGGGGAGTCAGTTCTTATATTGAGTCAGTATTCCAAATTAGACTGATAAAATTCCATTCAGTAGGTAGATCTATTATCCTTTAAATTGACATAGAAGAATTTTATTTGGGTCCTTTCAGCAAAATCTTGCTAGTGAATGCAATGGTGTCAGCATTTGGATGCTGATCATGGGATGGATCTCTGGATATGGCA
This sequence comes from Mus caroli, assembly GCF_978045245.1. Classification (NCBI taxonomy): domain Eukaryota; kingdom Metazoa; phylum Chordata; class Mammalia; order Rodentia; family Muridae; genus Mus; species Mus caroli. The sequence goes on from NW_028227265.1 coordinate 67,470,154, forward strand.
GTCTCTAGATGGTCCATCCTTTCATCACAGCTCCAAACTTTGTCTCTGTAACTCCTTCCATGGGTGTTCTGTTCCCAATTCTAAGGAGGGGCATAGTGTCCACACTTCAGTCTTCATTCTTCTTGAGTTTCATGTGTTTAGCAAACTGTATCTTATATCTTGGGTATCCTAAGTTTTGGGCTAATATCCACTTATCAGTGAGTACATATTGTGTGAGTTCCTTTGTGATTGTTTTACCTCACTCAGGATGATGCCCTCCAGGTCCATCCATTTGGCTATGAATTTCATAAATTCAACACAGAAGTGGATGCTCACAGTCAGCTAGTGAATGGATCACAGGGCCCCCAATGGAAGAGCTGGAGAAAGTACCGAAGGAGCTGAAGGGATCCACAACCCTATGGGTGGAACAACATTATGAACTAACCAGTACCCCGGAGCTCTTGACTCTAGCTGCATATGTATCAAAAGATGGCCTAGTCGGCCATCACTGGAAAGAGAGGCCCATTGGACTTGCAAACTTTATATGCCCCAGTACAGGGGAATGCCAGGGCCAAATAAATGGGAAAGGGTGGGGAGTGAAGTAGGCTGGAGGGTATGGGGGACTTTTGGGATAGCATTGGAAATGCAATTGAGGAAAAGATGTAATAAAAAACATAGTAAAAAAAAGAATTTTATTTTATGACTTTCTACTAACACTTCACTAGAATATCATATACTATATTCTGTTATTATCCACATATGTGTATGCATATATTTCTAATAAATTAATATTTTCTTCAGTTGGTTTACTGAAGACACTATTGTTGTAAATGTCTTGAATTTCATATCAAATAAATATTTTTATACTTTTCTACTAACAGCATCAATAAAAAACTATTTTATTCATATACAGTTTTGGAAGTATTTCTGAGTTTCTATAAATGACTTCCAAACACATACGTATCATTATTGCAAAACATTCCTCTTAGATTTTAAAAGCATAATTTACTTCACAAAAATCAATAAGAAACTCATATATTATGCACATATGCTTTCACTTATGATTAAAAATTCAAACTACAGCATGCCCGGGAAAATGCTGTATTTATTTATTTATTTATTTATTTACTTACTTATTTTTTCTTCTGTCATATATTACTTCTAGCTATAGTTTCGGCTCCCTCTTCTCCTTCCAGTCCCTCCTCCCCATCTCCCTGTTCCTCCAGATATGATTTTCTTCCAATTCCCTTTAAAAAAATAAAAAGGCAGGCTTCCCATGAATATGGCTTTTAAAACATTGAATTGCATTTCTTTATTTGTAATTTTGTGTATGTAGATGTGTGTATTTGTATGTATGTACATATGCACATTTGAATGCATGCACTATGACATGTATATGGAAGTCAGGAAAGAACTTTCAAGCATCAGGTTTTTTTTTTTTTTCACAACATCTGGGCATTATCACAGTTGAAGTTTGGTTATCTATATGGAGGTCACTGCCATTACCCACATATGCATCTAGTCATTCCTACATTTATGGTTTTAATGATAAAAATTATGCTTATTAAATAATATACTTTTTAAGCAGTACCATATTTATTATAGTGGAGTGTCACTTAATGGAACAAATTAATATTGTACCTTCACTGGCCACTGATAATGAATTGCTGTTGCATAGGAAGAAAATCTATTAGATAACCATTACTGTTTGGTAATGTAGACAGTCTGCATTGATACTAATAACTGCATGTTCTAAAAATACAGCCAATGTACATTCTTCCTACAATCTCTATAAGCTTAATTAAGTCAGTTCTATTTCATAATAATCAATGAACAAGGACCTAGAAACCATCACTGAAATGTGTAAGAAAGCAAGCCACGTTATATTAACAAATTTAGTGGAAACTTGAGAGAAACTGTTCTCATTGGAAATCTCTGTGCTCTCCATTATTCAACATAATGTTGAAGTATGTCAGTTATGTGGCTTCCTGTATTTTATGAATTTTACACAAGCAATGCTTTTAATTTGATTCTCTACTTCAACAGAAATAAAAAGAAACAAAAAGAAAAGAAAAGAAAAATATACCATTTACAAAATATAAGTTGACACTAGTTCTATGGTTGTGTTCTATGCTATTCTTTGTTTGGTTGGTTTTCTTTTTCTTAATGAAGGAGATGAACTGTTCAAAGTTAAAGAAGAATGTATCTTGCAATGGAGACCGATCTTGTTTCCTAAATTTGGCACCTTCAGACCAAATCTCAAGTGGTTCTTTGTGATGTGTTTGTTTGTTTGTTTGTTTGTTTGTTTGTTTGTTTGTTTGTTTGTTTGTTTGTTTAAAAGGGGAACATAGAAGCAAACAAATACTTCAATGCATTTGTCCAATCAATGAATCTACTGATTGGACAGGTGCTTAGTTATGAATATGGTAACCAACTAAAGTTGCCTCATTAATCTGGTTTTATGGTACTTTTTATGACCTGAGTATCACAAAATTACACTCACATTAAAAAGTAACCATCTGGTGTGCATCATTTTATGAAATTGGCCAATAAATCTGCATAGTGCACTATGGTAAAATATATTGATCCATAAACTACAACACTGAACATCAAATTGACTGTAAACTAAAACTCCAAGCATCCCTTAAGCACAGAAACTTCCATCTCTATGCTTGCTCCCCAGACACTGCTGCTGGCTCCCCAACAACTGTGGCAGAATGACTATTACAAATGCTCATACGTTATACTATAGACAGCCTCAGGATTAGCATGCCATTTCCTGGAGGAAGCTAGGAATTCTAATGTGTGGAAAGTCGTCTGGTGTACTTAATATTTGGATGAACTTTTTTCTCATCTTTGATTTCAGAAAAGAAACAGAGATTTCATCACTGCTTCATGATCTGAAAGAAATGATTATCAGTTGAACAATTAAAATTCTGAGAATGTTGTACCCTCTTTCCAATCTTAAATAGAACAACCACTTAGTGAAACATAAAATCAGTTCAAAGCATGAGAGGTTACTAATTTCATCTCTCAATACTTGAAAACGATGTGAAATTTTGATGACTTAAAAATACTTACAAGTGAAAAGAAAATTTCTTTCATCAACATAAAAGGTCAGTTAGGGAGAAATGTGTGTGTGTGTGTGTGTGTGTGTGTGTGTGTGTGTGTGTGTGTGTGTGTGCATATGCCATAGTTCCATGGACCAATTTCATATAAAATTAGTCTTGCTTTTTTTTTCTTTCTAACAGTAAAATTAAAAGTTACCTTTTGGAAAAACCTAAGTCTTTACACCTTGACTAAATTGTCTTTTAAGCATTTTGTAACTACAGAAATGGTTGTTATTATGCTTATCATACAGTTTGTATCTTAATTTCACTATTACCTACAGGTTTTTAAATTACTTCCACCTCACATTTTTGTTTGTTGTTCGTATGTTACTGATTCTGATGCTGCTTTCTTTAGATGGTTTTCAAGGTTCTCTTGCAAGCCTCATTTCTTTTTTTTTCCCATTTATAGAGTCACATATTTTCTTTAAATCTTACCTATGTTATGTTTTTGTTCCTCTGAATAATTACTGAACAAACATAACATAGTTCATCCCTACTATTTTATTTTCTTTCTCTGTGCACAAGGTCAAACTATTCTTCTGACCATTCCAGTACTTTAAAAAATTATATTTACTACTAAACCAAAATAATATTATTTGAAATTATATTGTAATATTATATTACAGACTCTAGGGAAAATGTGTTTCTTACAATATTTTTTATTCAACATGGCACAGTGCTTAACCATAGTCAGATAAATATTTTGTAAAGGAAAGCAGAATGGATGTTATATGTGTGTATCTTCTGAAACTCATGAATTAATATAATATAAAACAGCTGTTGAGTCCAAAAGAAAATCATGTTTTCTTCATTTCTCTCCATTCATACTTTTCTAGGGACTTTATGTCCATTTCCCAATTGCTATTGATAATGGCAATATTAGAGTAATGATATTTTCATACCAGATGTCTTTTTGAAGTTCCATAACTCCTATTTTGTTTCTTTGTGGTGGAAATGGGCAAGAATGAAATTAACTTAAGAGCATCAGAAGATAATTAGCTCAGAGACTTTAGTGCAACTTTATGATAGCTAAGTTGTTGGCTTTCACTAATAAAAAAGATGGAGGATTTAGTATTTTTCTATACTAAAAAAGCATTACTTTTAAATTTAGCTCCCCTATATTAATCTTGCTTTGATTAATTCTATTTTACATTTAATCTCTGTATCAACCAGCCTACAAGAGGACCTGCAGTGAGTCCCATTTAAATCCAGTTCCTTTGCTTGTCACACCATCAAATTATCAGAACAAGCATCATGGCTTCTCATATTCTAGTTCTCTCACAATTTTATTTATTCCAGAAGCTTGGTAATTATCTGTTTACTTCAGATAAAGGATGTAATTAATTGCAAGAGATTAATTATATAGAAATTTCTGGCATGTGTTAAAATAGATAAGTTTCAGACATAAATCTCTTCATAGACATATATGAATACATATAATTTTTCAGTATGCTGTTTTAATTTATCTAGTAATGTCAGCTTACATATTTCAAATTCTTTCTTTATTCTTTGTTCTTTTTATTGAATTTTATGGATATTCCATAATTCTTTACCCATTAAAATAGTTTTGAAGTATTTTTTTCTGTAACAGTAAAATAATTTAGATATTTTCACTTTAAAATTAGCTACTTGGGAGCTGAAGCAGTGGCTCAGAGACAAAGAGTACAAACTGTTGTCACAGATGACCCTATTTCAGATCAGTACACACATGTAGTATCTCAAAATCAATTATATCTACAATTCCACATCATCCAATGACTTTTACAGTTTTTGTGCTCATGGGAAAACACACACACACTCACTTACAATCTATATCTACAGACCATACTTTCTTTGCTCAATCATCAATTCATGGGCACATGGGTTGACTGCATACATTAACTTCCAAGAATAATAAAACAATAATTGCACAAATGCTGATATCTTTAGCATATACATTTTAATTTCTCAAAATATACCCATTCTTGGAGCCACTAGATCAAATGGACTAGATATTTTCTTTGTTTAAATTTCAAATGTTATCCCATCCCCTTTCCTTGTTTACTCTCCAAAAATTCCCTATCCCCTCCCTACCCCACCTCCCCAACCCACTCACTCCTACTTCTTGACCCTGGCAATCCCCTATACTTCACAAGACCAAGGGCTTCTCTTCCCATTGATGGCCAACTAGGCCATCCTCTGCTACATATGCAGCTGGAGCCATGAGTCCCACCATGTCTTTTCTTTGATTGTTCATATTTCTTTAGGTGCTTCTCAGCCATTCCCGATTCCTCAGTTGTGAATTCTCGGTTTACTTCTATACCCCATTTTTTAATTGGTTTTCTTTGGGGTTTTGGTGATTAACTTTTTGAGTTCTTTATATATTTTGGATATTAGCCCTGTTTCAGATGTGGGGTTAGTGAAGTTTTTTTTCCCAATCTATAGGTTGCCTTTTTGTCTTAGTGATTATGTCCTTTGCCTTCCAGAAGCTTTCTAGTTTCATGAGGTCCCATTTATCAATTCTTTATCTTAGAGTGAAACAGAGACCTGGAAGGTGAGCGACTCCCAGGACTCAAAGGGAGGAACCTTTGATGAAATGCCTGACAGTAGGGAGAGGGAACTTATAGAGCCCATCTCAAGCAGGAAGACAGGACATCAAGTGAGGGATGGGGTTGTTATCCCATAGTCTGACCCATAACTCTTTCTGTCTGAAAGAATTATAGGGATGGAAATGGAGAGAAGCCTGAGGAAAAGAAGGTCCAGTGACTGGCCCAAAGTGGGATCCAGCTCAAGGGGAGGTCCCAAGGCCTGACACTATTACTGAGGCTATGGAATGCTCACAAAAAGGGATCTATCATGACTGCCCCACGAAAGACCCAAAAAGCTTCTGAAAGAGTCAGATGCAGATATTTGCATCCAACCAATGCACAGAAGCAGCTGACCCCAGTTGTTGAATTAGAGAAGGTTGAAAGAATTTGAGGAGAAGGGTGGTCCTATAAGAGGATCATCAGTCTTAATTAATCTGGACCCCAATTTCTTTCGAACATTGGACCACCAAACAGACAGCATACTCCAGCTGATATGAGGCCCCTAACACACATACAGTAGAGGACTTTCAGATCTATGTCCATTCAGAGATGAAATACCTAACCCTCAAGAGACTGGAGGCCCCAGGGAGTTTAGAGGTCAGATGGGGTGGAGGGTGGGGACATCCATGTGGAGACAAGGTGTGGTAGGGAGGAGGTGTGGGATGTGGAGCAGTTGGAAGGTGGGAGGGGAGGAGCAGGGAATGGAATATTGAATAGACACACAAGCATCTATATGTGGTTTGCAGAAACCAGAGAAATAGGGGTATATCTGTCAATCACTCTTAACTTATTTTTTTTTTGAGACAGGATGCCTCACTGAAACTGGAGACCTCTGGTTGGTTATGAGTTTCCCATTACAGGTACATGCCACTAAAACTATATTTTGACATGGACACTGGGGTTCTAACTCGAGGCCTCTTCAGCATCATATACTTAACAACTATCTCTTGTCTCTCCTAACTTTTTCTAATATCCAAGTCTACCACTACGCTAGGTTGCCTCATTTGTTAGATTTCATTATAATAAATGTCTTGAAAAAATCAGGGATACAAGGGACATACCTAAACATAATAAAGTCAGTTCACAGCAAGCCAATAGCCAACATCAAAGTAACTGGAGAGAAATGCAAAGTAATGCCACTAAAATTAGGAGCTTGACAAGGCTGTCTACTCTCTCCCTCTCTAATCACTATAGTACTTTTAAGTTTTACCGAGAGTAATAAAATAATTGAAGGTGATCAAAGGGATATAAATGGGAAAGGAAGAAGTCAAAGTATTTTCATTTGCAGATGATATGATGGAATACATAAGTGGCCATAAAAATTCCACCAGGTAATTCCTGCAGCTTATAAACACTTTCAGCAAAATATCTGGATGCAAAATTAACTCATAAACATCATTAGCTTTCCTATATATAAATGGCAAATGGTCTGAGAAAGAAATCAGGGAAATAACCCCTTTCACAATAGCTGCAAATAATACAAACTATCTTGGGGTAATTCAGTCATCTGGAATTGTATTTATAAGTGGTTGTGAAGTTCTGTATGATCAGAACTTGACATCTTTGAAAAAGAAATTGAAGATAGTATCAGAAGATGGAAGATCTCCCATGCTCATGGATTTGGAGGATTAATATAGTAAAAATAGTCATCCTACAAAAACAACACATAAGTTCAATGCAATCCTCACCAAAATGTCAACATAATCCTTACCAGATCTTTAAAGGACAGCTATCAGCTTTACATGGAAACGTGTAATATAATCAGAATGGCAAAAAATATCCTGAACAATTAAAAACCTGCTGAAGGTATCACTGTCTGAAAATTCAAATTGCATGACAGAGCTACACTAATGAAATCAGCATACTATTGGCAGAAAATAGTCACATTTACCATGAAAATCAAACTGAAGACACAGACATAATTCATGCATCTGTGAACACCTGCTTTTGATAAAGAAGCCAGAAATAAACACTGGGGGGGGTATCTTCAACTAAAGGTGCTGGACAAATAGGGTGGCTTTAAGTAGAAGAATGCAAATAGGTTCATACTTATCACCTGCATAAGTCAAACCCAAATTGGTCAAAGCTTCAATACAAAACCAGGTATGTGGAAAGTGGGTCAAGACTTTCACCTTGTTGGCAAAGGTAAAGACTTTCTAAAAAGAACACCATTAGCACAGGTAGTAAGATCAACAATAAATGGGAACTCATAAAACTGAAAAGTTTCTGCCTAGAACAAGACATTGGCATTTAGGAAAAGCAGTGGCCTGCATAATGTGAAGACATTTTTAACAACTATGCATTTAATATAGGGCTGATATCCAAAATATATAAAAGTTGAAAAAATAGATTTCAAGAAAACGAATAACCCAATTAAAAACTGTGTATGTGTCTACCCAAAGAATTCTCAAAAGAGGACATTCAAGTGGCTCAGAAACACAGAAATAAATTTCAACATCATTGGCCATGAGGGAAATGCAAATCAAAAAGTCTTTGAGATTTTATTGTACTTCTATAAGAATGGCTACTATCAATAAAACAAATGACAGCTCATGCTAGGGAGGATGTAGAATAAAGGAAATACTTATTGGGAAGGCAAATTTGTACAACCACTATGATAATCATGTCCCTTAGAAAGATGGGACTTGATCTACCTCAAGATCCCGCTATACCACTTTTGAGGATATAGCTAAATGATGTTTCATTCTATCACAGAGAAAGTTGCTTAACCATGTTCATTGTTGTTCTATTCATAATAACCAGAAAATAGAAACAACATAGATGTCCCTCAACAGAGGAATGAATAAAGAAAATACTTTATACAATAGAGTATTACTCAGCTATTGGGAAAAATTATTCTGAGTAATTTAACCCAGGCCCAGAAACACAAATATGGTATATATTTGCTTATAAGTGAATATTAGCTGATAATCCAAGCAACAATCTAAAGAACCATGGAGCTTAGGTATACTTTAAGGTGATAGGAGGAAAAATAGATTGATCTCCCAAAAAGGTAAATAAAATATAAAGTTAAGGTTGGAGGGGGAGCTGCAACTGGAAGAACAAGTAGGAAGAAGAAGAGAAGAGGAGGGGAGGGAGGAAGTATGGGGAGAGAAAGACAAAATTAAGGGGTATTTGAAGGCTAGTTTGAAAATCTAATTCAGTAGACACTTCATAAAATATATACATAGTTGGAGGGGATCTAAATAAAGTTGCCAAATAATGGGGGAGACAAAGCCCCAGTTACCCATCTCTTGGGACCAAACCATTTTATATCTGTAATGGGATATATCTAATGGAGTTGATGTCAAATGGGGTCCCTAGACAAATAATGCTGTTCCTAAGACTATATGTTGCTCTTGATAAACTGATGGCAAGATTCCACTATTGCAAACAGCATGTACACACCCATTGAACACAGAAATGTTGAGCTGGTGCCTACAAACAACCTTCTTCACTATGTTTCAGTGTCTTTGGAATAGGAATGTATTCTGTATGCTACCAAAAGAAAAATGTAAGTACTGACTGCAACCATAAACCATTTTATCCTCAATGATGTCCTCCTATAGGGAAATTGTGGCACAAAGCTTGTGGAAGTAACCAATCAATGTCTGATTTGACTTAAAGACTATCTTATGAGATAGAATGCATACCATACACAGCTTGGGTGACTAAAAACCTGAGACTAGATTCCCAGGAATCTATGAAAAAAACAAATACTACTGTTATTAAACACACACACACACACACACTAAAATGACTCCTAAAGATATTCTGCCATACCCATAGATAAATACCTTGCTCAGCTATTATCAAAGAAAAGTCCTCCTGCAGAAAATGGGAAAAAATTTAAGAGACCTACAGCCAGACATTTTGCGGAGATGAGAAACTTTTAAACATTCAACCCTAAACTGATCCCTCCATCAAATCCCTCCCCATCAGGGCTCTAGGAATCCAGTGTAACAGGAGGCAGAAAGAGTCTCAGCTAGAGAGAATGATGGAACCAAGAGAACAAGGCCCTCTAAATCAATATGATCAAAACATTTATATACTCAAAGAGACTGAAGCAGCATGCACGGATCTATACTAGGTCCTCCCTATATATTTCATGGCTTCCAGTTCTGTGCTTTTATGCCATCCCCGAGTATACAAATGAGTATGTATCTGGCTCTTTTCCATCTGTTTCTTTGTTTTGACCAATTCCAATGTGTTATTCTTTGTTGTATATTCCTACATTGTACTATATTTTTTTTATTATTAACACTTAGAAGCCTAATGAGAAAATTGACTGAGAATGGATACAGATGGGAAGGGAGTTGGGAGAAACTAGGAGACAGAAAACGAGTGGAAACTGTAGTCAGGATACATTATGTTTGGCAAAAAGAATCTTTTTTCAATAAAAAGAAACATAAAAAGTGTTACAAGTAAATGTATTACAAATATTTGTAAAAATCAATACTTATATCCTAAAAAGTTTACAGAGAACAAAAGACAAAAGTGACTCAAATAAAAGATTCTGAAGTTTGTCATTTTTAAAATAAATATATGGACATCAGTAACCCTCTTATATTCAAGTTAAAATGGGAGAAAAATACTCATTTATAATAGCAAGCAGGAAGACTAAATTCATCAGGAATAAATGTAATATAATTTGTTATCATTTTATGAGCAAATATGTAGAATATTTAAAAGGCCAGAAGACATAGAATTAAACACAGGAAGAAATCCTCTTATTTGGAATAAAATGATTTTATAGCATCAAAGTACTAACCACTTCTTTTGAACATATAAATGCAGTTTAATGCCTAGAAAACCCCCTAAAGTTGTTGACTCAGAGGTAATATCCAGTGTTTATAATGGAGAAACCACCATGCAAGGTAAGAGAACATTACACTGAAAAGGCAAATCAATAAAAGATAGGTGAACACTCTCAGGCAAAACCTCATGAGACCATGACAGGCAGATCAGCATCATTGTTGCTAATATCACTTGACCACCAGAAGAGAGAAGGCAAAATTAGAGAACTTTTGTACATAATATAAATGGAGCCTCACCTCACAATGTAAGTGATGGGTTTTATATCTAAGGGTGCAGGATCAGGTTGTTAGTCATTTGAAGGGGAGACAAAAGTGGATATATATCTCATCACTTTATTAAATGCTCATTTAAAAATCAAATAATAGAAGCTTGGCAGTGATAGCATGCAACTTTAATCCCAGCACTCAGGAGGCAGAGGCAGGAGGATCTCTCTAAGTGCAAGGCCAGCCTGGTCTACAGAAGAAGCTCGAGAACAGTCAAAGCTACATAAAGAAACTCTGTCTCAGAAAGAAAGAATGAAAGAATGAAAGAAAGAAAGAAAGAAAGAGAGAGAGAGAGAGAGAGAGAAGAGGAGGGAGGGATGGAGGGATGGAGGAAGAGAGAAGCTAGAAGTTTGGAATTAACATGGCATAAAGGAAACCATATTTGAGAGCCTAGGTAGATCCCAAACACAATAAAATAGTTCAATAAATAAAACTAAATATCCAATATAGAAGTAGAAATAGAAAAATGACAGCTAGCCAATTCTAAATAAGTATAGTGAGGTCTCTTCATATTTAAAGGTTCAAATTCACTCATTATAATAAGGCATAAATTTAATGACACTGATCAAAGTTATCAGAGTAATCTAAGTTATCAGATAATTGAAAACTAGTACTTGGGGCTGAGAAGATGACTTAGAAAGTTAAGGATATTTGTCTCTGGTCTGCTGACCCGGGTTTGATGTCAACTACCCACACAGTGGAATAAAATAAGTGAATCAAATAAGCTATCAACTTTAAACTCCATACCCTTTCCCAGATATGTGCCCATACACATACAAGTCACACACACACACACACACACACACACACAAAGAAATTGATAGGTACATACATAGACAGACAGACATATAGATATGACATGATTGTAATTTCTAACAAAATGATAAAATTATTCATCCTTTCACTAAGTCATTTTTTTTCTATAAATTGACCTTAATGAGCTGCTTCTGATAATACAAGTATAACGTTAGCAAAGGTGTCCAGCACTTTATCTATAAACTGAAAATAGCCTCAGTGTCCATATGTAAAGGAAAGTGACATGGTATGTGGTAGATCTGCTCAAAGAGCTACTTTACAGGTGGAAAGTTACATAAAGTCAATGCTAAAATCTATTCTGTGTGAAAATAGGTAAGTCCAAAAAAATGCATGTCATTCCTCATGATACTTATAAGAAAAGGATATAAACAAATGCATACACATTGTACAAAAGTAAGTTAAGAAATGATAGATAAAACTATGCTGGTAGAGGCCTGAACTGAATGAGGAGAACATGTGAATTAGAAAATGGTAGTTGGGAGAAATAATACTTTGCAGACCATAACTTTTTATGTTATAGTTTTTTCCAAAACATGGTAGTTTATCATACACATAAAGATACGTTATTAAGATTAATGAGGATACACAAGATATCAAGAAGGGAACCAAAATAGCCAATAGGTGAATTTAATTATAAGTTGATAAGAGAATCAAATATTAATATTGGGGAAAACTTGAATCCAATTAACTGGGAAACATTTCAATTGTTGATTTTAAAGCAAAAGAAAGAAACATAAAGTCATACACACCTTGTTAAATAATCCATTCCAATTTAGACATTTATCTTTAAGGTTTCTGACATAAAACTCCTGTGTGTTGTAGGTGTAAAGAAATAAATATTTGTGAATTCTAATGTCCTCGTTTTTCATAATCAACGAGGTTAACATTAAAGAGGAGAGCAAGGATTGTGTTAATCTGCAATTCTAGAGTGTCGTATAGTGTCATATTTGTCACATACTTTTGTAATTAGAAGGCAAGTGTGCTAATTGCCTTTTATTCTTGTCATTTTCAGATCATCTTCACTGTAAGAGCTAGAGAAATATTTGTCTATGTAAACATATCTACACATGGGTCTTGTTTTTTCACTAGAAAGAAACAGTTGTTGTATTACAAAATATTGTATTTGTAATGGAACCACTCATTGTGATTACAGGACACAAAGAAATCAAGCTAGAACTAAGTCATAAAGGTCCTTCCTGCTAGCTAATGCTGAGAGTGTCAGGAGGTCCTACTCAGTTAGCTGGGCAGAGGGAGGCCATCAGCAGTTTTAGCCAGCATTAGACACTGAAAGTTACAATACCAACCCCCCAATCGAAATATACCAGCTGGCACATAGTGGCATGATGTTTTGGAGAATGATCCTCCAGTTTATAATTGAATTTGAGATATGCTCTAACTTCTATAAAAGGAAATATATACCTGGTATAATAGAGTTGATCAGAGTTTATGGCTAGGAAGGTCATATGCCCAAGGTGTTCTTGATGAATGGACATTTAGTCAAAATGATTTCTAGTTATAAACAATTAGAGTAGTGCTGTTCTCAATATGGGACAAAGAAGCATCTGCTTGTAGTGATCAACCGATGATGCAAAGACTCATAACTGTAAAAAGTGTTGGTAAGTACTAGTGCCTAAAAGAGATATCCATATAATCTCTCCAAGACACAGAAAACATCATGAGAGAGGGAACAAGAAGATTACAAGAGCAAGAAGATAGGGAGACATACTATGAAGCTCTGTCCTCTGGATATGACACGAATGTTGCTGTTTTGAACTCACTGCATCTTGGGCTACATGCACAAGACAAGCACTGAAAATGAAACACAAAGAGGCATGTTTGTGGGAAGCTGAGTAGTTTGAAGGAAAAGAAGGCAGGAGTGGGAGGAGGAGTATCCTCTTAGCGGCAAAGGGGAGAGGAAATGGGAGGAGGCTCTGCGAAGGGAAGACAGAGAAAGGGGACAACATTTGAAATGGAAATAAATAAATAATCAATAAAAAAGAAGACAGGGGTCAGAAATACTTGGAGAAGAATAGGGAAGATAAATATGAACACAGAATATTGTATTTGTAATGGAAAATGTCAAATTTTACAAAAATTGATACATAATATAATAATGTCCAATTTCAAAGTTGGAGCACAGAAAAATTATTCCAATGATAATAGATTATCCAGTAATAAATATTTAAAAGTGATAAAGAAAGGGTAAAGAGGGTCTTATTAGAGAGATTGAAATCAATATATAATAATGAGAGTATCTGGGGCAATTTGAGCAAATTGATGATGATGCTATTGAATCACAGCCATAAAATAAAATGTTTATCAATAAACAATCTTCTTCAAAGATTTATTTTACTAGTGTGTGCTTGAGAGTAGATGAGTATATCATGTGAGTCTAGGTGCCTACAGAGTCCAGAAGAGAGCACTGGATCCTCTCACACTGGAGTTATAGGCAGTTGCAAGCCACTTGATATGGATACTAGAAACCAAACATAGGTCCTCTAAAAGAGCAGTGGGAGGTCTTAACTAATAAGCTTCCTCCATAACCATTCAATGGGAAATGTTGATAAGACACATGGACAGGGAAAGAAAGCAAACATTTCCTCTTTGCTGTGTTTCTAGGTAGAACTATAGAATATGTGTTGAATAAAGAAAGTCATCTAATTGGAGCTAGAGTCATAATTATCACAAACAAGGATCAATAATGAGTAATAAATCATCAATTCAATGCTATGTTGGGTGAGAACAAACAGAACCAACAGATGTTCTATTTTAAAAACAAAATGTTCTCATTTGAAACATCTGTGAAGCATCATCTTTAAAACTTCATTTAAGTTGTGTGTGGATGGCTCAGTTAATGAAGCATTTGCCTTCTAAGCAAGAAAATGTCAGTCAATCTGCACAACGCATAGACCAATCCCAAGTGTTATCTTATCTTTTTGTAATCCCACCACTGGGAAGAAAGAGACAGAAGTCACTGGCCAGTCAACACAGTTTAACAGGAAAATTCCAGGTAAGAAGAGACATTGTCTCAAAGAAGATGGCATTCCTAAGGATAACACATGGCGTTGTCCTCTAGCTTGCACCCGCGCGCACACACACACACACACACACATACACACACACACACACACACGGGGTGTGCGTAGCTACTTGCCTTTCATTGTTGTCATTTCTAGATCATCTTCATGGAAAGAACTAGGAAAATACATGTCTATATACATATCTACACATGAAACTGGAGAGAAACTGAGACAGACAGAATCAGAAACAGACAGAGAGATAAGCAGAGAGAGAGAGACAGAGAAGCAGAGACAAAGATCATCAAAGTTAACTTAATCATTCATTAGCATTAATAATTGCTATCATGAGAACGTCATACCACTTTTTCGATCCTACCCAAAATGGATGACTTGCAGAAGTCCTATCAGAAGTTATAAAATAACTCTTCTGTGACATCACACCATAAATGACAAAGAAAGCTTACAGAGATGCTGTAAATGAGACACAACAAATGAAGGAAATTCAGGCTTTTGGCTCAATGAGCCAGTGCTCTCTCAGGACAATTGTGAAAAGCCAAATGTGAGCTAGAGAGTCCTTTATAGTGTTCTTCCTCATTTTGATAACTTTACTACAGTGGCTATTTAATGTATTAACTTCAGGAAGCAAAGGAAATTATAACAGCTAAACAGCACTTCCATGTGCTTTGCTCTATGTCTGAAAAATTTGTAAAAATAAAATGTTCCTATCTTGTAGACACCTATGAGATGCACCACTTGTAATGTAGCAAAAGTCGTAATTAAATAGCTTTCCTAGTCAGATTAACATACAAAATGGTGGTAAGACAGTCAAAATTGAAACTTCACATATTACATTCCATACCATCAAAACCTGACATGAACCAGCCGGTTCATTTATGTAAGCATCAGTGCAGAATCCTATGCCCTCTGTCTGTCATCTCATTTTCATGCATACCTGTAAAGTAAAGGATTTTCATTCTGGCCATTAGTTTTTAGTAGGTGGGGGCATTTGGACTTCTGGTGCTATTATCTGTGTTATATTTAGAGTATTTGTGAAAGAAAACTAGAGGTATATTTCTAGATGAATTTCATCCTCCTGTAACTCAGAGATAATATATAGATAAGTGGGTTGGCATTTAGAACAATCCAAATAATATTAGCTGCCACTTGTGTGACCACTGCTACCATCATTAATGTCACTATTGTTTCTGATATTTAACCAAGACAACTCAGTAGGCATATCTGAGTTTTCTGTTAAGCTACTTAACCCAAGCTACACACATTTCAGGCACTAAGTGATTTAATACAGCAAGCAGGAGAGTAGCCCTGAATTATTAAAAACATAAAGGACATAGCCTTCCAGCATGGGCATTGGCCTCCTTAACTTGGCAGCCAATGTCTCTATTGCTCTCCCACTGGATGACCTATGAGGAGGCGATGATCTTTTAAGTCCACTTGTTCTGCTTCATATTCTGCTCTGCGTTTGGCACATAAAGCCATCTGAAGTAATCATCACCCATGAATGTCAGTGGCACTGCGACATTCTCTTTATACGTTTGGTTTGTATCATAGACGAGACAGAGTTTGGACATTTTACTAAAGCATGAAAGACATTCACAGTAAATGCAGATTAAACTTCTCCAACGTGTCAACAGAAAGCTCAGTATCTGGATAAACTATGGGGTCAGAATTGCAAAATGCTTTTGAAGATATTGCAGAAAAATTTACATTCAGTGTGTTTATAAGAATGATCGTTTCTCCAGACAAGATGAGTAAATATTCAATTGCATTTCTGGGGCTGTGTTAGTCTGAAATTATTTCCACGTGAGAAAGTTACGAAGGTTGGAGGAAATGAGAAGGACGGTTAGTTATAAGATGGCATTTGAATTATTTCTCAATATAACAATCTCAAGAACACAGTAATTCTTTAAGAGAACACAATAAAAGACAAAATAGAAGACCAGGCCTCTGAGAACCTAAGTTTACTGAGAAAGTGTGCATTTAAGCCTCCACATTTCAGGCCTGCATTTCAAATGACTATAATTATAATCAATGATAAGGTTTTGAATCTATTGTGTTTTTTTCTTCAATTCATTCTTTTATATTATAAAAAAATCTAAAAGGGAAACCAATTCATAGCAGCATAATCATAAAAAATTAGCTTTGGGAACAATGAAATGAATAAAAATTATTTTAATATTCTGATCCACTTTATCTCATCCTGAATCATAAAAGAAAGTAATGTTCTCAGTTTAAATTGAATAGACTCTACAGACACCTGATCCCATAGCTTTGTTTTGGTGAGGACAAAGACTAGAAATTAAGAATAATGTGTTTAGTTCATAGTAACGACAGAGAGGTTTTATTCACTATTAATTAAGCAAGCACTTGATATCACCCTATTTTAAAAGTTCCAGGAAAAATAGGAAAGGACAGAGGAAATAAAATGTGCTCTCACACAGGTTATTACATGATTAGTGTTGTTGATTAAACTCACATAATACACATGAATACAAGTAGAAAATGACACGAGATACAAAGGGTGATAAGTTCCCATGAGAACTGAAGGTTGAAAGGCCAGGTATTGGCAAATATCAGTCATTTTGCCTTAACTACTAATAACTTGGAGAGGCTGCATACACTTCCCAGTATTTTATCAATCAGATAATGAATGAAGACTTCTCTTTAAAGTCTTCTTTAAATGAAGACTTCTCTTTAAAGACTTCTCTTTCTTCTGTGAAAATAGTACACCTTGCTACAGTTGAAAGAGAGCATTCTTTCTCAGTTTTTGTAGGTGCCAACTTGGGTTTAGGGGGTCCTCACACTTCTTTGAGAAAATACTTTAAGGAACCACTAATATAGTATCTGCCAAATATTTTAAATGATGCACACACATTTTTGGATATTTTTAGAATGTAAAATTGTTTTAAAATGGTATACAACTTTATAAAATTATTAAAGTTTTTATATTTTATAGTAACATTTTATTGGGTATTTTCCTCATTTACATTAGACACATTTAATAATAGCCAACTGACACATCAACAATTCATTTCTTGACAGTTAGAAGCAGCATAGGAATTCTGAAGTTTGTGTGTCCACTCTCTCAAAAATCCTATTGAAATTGTATTCATGAATAGTCAAAAGAAAGGCTTACCTAGTCTCTAAGCCAACTGGTCATGAAGCTTATGATCCCTCCACCATCTTCATAGTTCATAGAAGCAGAGATAGCAGGCCACAGAGTAGGACACAGGGGCTCTTAATGATGAAATGATGGGAATTTTTTTGACTAGGATGGAAAAGCAATATAGAGAAAAAAGCAGAACATAGATAAATATCAAGTGTCATTGGAAAAGCCGTAAAACAAACTGCAATATTTTATAAGATTATGAAAATCTCTCTCTCTCTCTCTCTCTCTCTCTCTCTCTCTCTCTCTCTCTCTCTCTCTCTCTCTCTCTCTCTCTGTGTGTGTGTGTGTGTGTGTGTGTGTGTGTGTGTTTAAATGGTAATTACATTATACATGGTGACAGTGCTCCACTCCAGATCATTCCATAGACATTTAACCAAAACTCTAGTGGGAAATGTGCAAAGCCTGCTTTCAATTTGGCCAGGGGAATCCCAAGCAATATAGGCTATTGCCATTGCTACTGGCTGTCTCCCATGTCTCCCATATTTTGAAGGTACAACCCTGTTACTGAAGAAAGCAAAACTTTACACACAAGACTTCAAGGAACTGAGGTAGAACTGGCCTCGTATTCCCCCATTTGAGGACCAGATGTTGCTATGTAAGTTACCAAGCAAGAAAAAGCAAAAGTCTTAGCCATATGTAACACCTATGGAGCACAACAATGACCTACACAGCAAGATTATGCCTAATGGTGCAATAGTGATAATTATCTTCATGATAACCAACAGCAGTCTAATTGGACTAAGCCCACTTAATGAGAGGATACTCTTAATCCAGCCAACTCATAGATAAAGAGTTCCTAGAACCCAGAGAACATTCTACTGCCTTATTCCTTAAAATTATCATTTCTAACTGTATTCTAAACACTTATCATTATACCAACAGATAATATAGTTCACATCTCTTATTAAAGTAGTTTATTATTTTACAACAGATTGAGTGAGATCATTACAGCGAGATCATTACACCACAACTAGTCAAAAGGCAGAAAAAAAATAAATAAACTGTGGTGTGCTCAACCCTATCTGATAACTCTGTAATGTAACACCTTCCCCTAAGGTTCAAATAAAATTATGAAAGAGAGTGTGTGAAAATCACAAAAGTCAAAGGACTAAGATGATTGCTGGGCTATGATGTCTTCTGACATGAGACTGCAGGCATATAATCTATAGGATATGGCTGCCTAAATACCCACATGACTAGTTGACATGCCAACATAGGCATGGGGAATTTTGTAGGGTCTCACTCCTAGATAAAGAGTTAGAGTCAATCAATGGCTGCTGAAAGAGAGAGAACCAGTTCTCTCTAGAGATTAACCAATAGATGACTCACTCAGTCCCACCCAAATGGTCAGCCCTGAACTGTGTACAGAAGAGCACATACATGCTTGCATGTGTATATGTGTGTGCGCGCACACACACACACAAGCATTAGCCTTTAAAAAGTACTAAAAAATTTCACTTAATGAGAAATTCTCAGGGATGGTAAAGAGGCTCACTCTCAACATAATAGCTCCAGAGTTTTCTGTGTCCTCTTCTGTCCTCCGTGGGCTCTAAGTTCTCCACCCTCCCCTTGAGGAATCTATTTTTTTCTCTGGATAGTCATACCACAGTAACATTCCACCAGGGCCAATGCAGGCTTCCATATGTTCTTATTAACAGTTTTATTAAACAATATTCACATCCAATTGTTCAATATAGCTGTTTTCATGTTGTATTGGCAAAAATGCGCAACTGCAATAGAAATAGTATGACTCAGGACTTTAAAATACTTATTAATATCTACATGTGTGAGGTTCTGCTAGCACCTGACCAGTGCAGATGCAGATGCTCATAGCCAACTGTCAGTAGGTACAGGAGTGGGGGGTGTGTGGAGGAGCACCCTCATAGAGGCAATGGGAGGGAGGAGAAGAAGTATATGATGGGGTGTGTGGAGGGGTAACCAGGAAGGGGGATATCACTTGAGAAGTAAACAAATGGAATGATTAATTAAAAATTAATAAAAAATATTAAATGAGTTGTGCAAACAAAGTTTAGGAAGTACACTATGGAGGGACACCATAGATTTAGTAGACCAATATTTATGTTGAATACACACACACACACACACACACAGTTGTGGTCCCTACAGGCCAGATACTAGTTTTCCCTTCTAATAGTTTAACAGTAGCTCTATATAATTTCAGGAAAACAAGGAGCTATAGGCTATTATTTTGCTTCCCTTGCAAGGGCCTATGAATTTTACCTTCAGTTCTTCTACTGAATTGAATTATTGGTAACATCAACAATTTGAACACTGCATTATATATTACCTTTTAAAGGTGTTTCAAAGAAATGGCAAGGAGTTAGATATATGTATACTTAAAGGAATTCCATATGTGAGCAAAGAGGAAATGAACCCAAGCATCACTCCTGATAAGAAAAGCTATTATCAAAGCACAAAGGCTGGGATTTAGAACTCACACTGGATGCAGCACACTGGTAAAGATGAGAAAGGGAAAAATTGACTCTGAAGGCGCTTACAAGATTTCAGTCCACCATGTCTCTTCTGCCAATAGACTAGTCTATGCAAAGAATAATAGAAAAGGCAAAGATAAGGATGAGAACATAATACAATGGCCATTTATCCTACAATATTTGGCAAGCTCTCTTCATTCTAAAGACTACCGATTCAGCAAAGCCACAGAACAATTTTTAAAAACTGAATTACTCTCAGCAAGCAGTAAGTAAATGCACAAACTGGAATCCAACTGAGTGTTGCTCTGTTTCAAGAAACTTCTGAGAGAAATTAGTCTGAAATTTCAGTTTCACCGAGAAAAAATTATATATAAATATATTATACAGTAATTGTACACATATTATATAACACATATACTATCCATAATATATTCAATATATTATATAAAAGATATAATATAGTATATAAAATATATATTATACATAGAGATGCTCAGCAGAATTGTATATCAAATATAACATTAATAATCTTAAGTAAAAATGTGTGAATCTCCCGCAAATAGGGAAGTAAAACAAAGGAAGCTAAGGATTTCCCATTGATTTTTTTCTCTGTTTTTAAATTTTTTGTACAAATATATAAAAATTGGATATATATTTAAATATATGTAAATATATATAAATAATAACTATATTGATCATATATATATATATCATAATCAATGCTGTTTGCAGCTCTTGGTTTAAATATAACCAGATTTAATACAAAGATACTCTGTCACACATTTCTCATGAATGTCCTTTATTTAGGAGTTAGACATTGTTTGATTTGGATCCCAATGTGCACATTGAATATATTTATCAGAAATTACTGTCCATCACATTGAGAAAAACGTGTTGCCAACGCTGTGTGTATTTGAATGTAAAAGGAGGCTAACAAATGTTTGTTTCTTTGAATGAAAACATTATAACATTTACAAAACAATGTTACATTTGCATGAATACCTTTTGTTTCATTCATGTGATCAGATGCAAAACAGATAGTGAAGTTTATTGAGATGATTTGTCTATTAAAGTAACCTACTTCTCCTAACACAGAACTTTTGTTCAATGTAGATGTGTTTCATTACTTATGTGTAAGTGGCCCTTGTAGCATTGATACTTGGGAATCCCAGAGTCCAAAATAGGACACTGGAAATCAACTAAATTAAAATAATACCTGATGAGGAAAAGACACATATACATAACCCTTGGTCAACACTGTCATCATGGGCCAGTCTAATGTCTTTGTAAAGAAGGTAACATCTGGGCCAGTGGCAATTCCCAGAGGGGCATAATTCACTGGGTCCCTCCCAATGCCAGTGATATCTAGGTTTTAAAAAAATGGCTTTTGAGTTCTTTGTATATTTTTGGACGTTAGCCCTCTATCATATGTAGGGTTGGTAAAAACCTTTTTCCAATCTATGAGTTGTCATGTTGTCCTATTGACAGTGTCCTTTGCCTTACAGAACCTTTGCGATGTTATGAAATACTGTTGGTAAATTCTTGATCTTAGCGCATTGGTGTTCTGTTAAGAAAAATTTCCCCTGTGCCCATGTGTTTGAGGTTCTTCCCCACTTTCTCTTCTATTAGATTTGGTATATCTGGTTTTGTGTGGAGGTCCTTTCTCCACTTGGACTCGAGCTTTGTACAAGGAGATAAGGATGCATCAATTTGCCTTCTTCTACATGCTGACCACCAATTGAACCAGCGCCATTTGTTGAAAATGCTTCCCACTGGATTGTTTCAGTTTCTTTGTCAAATATCAAATGACCATACGTGTGTGGGTTCATTTCTGGGTCTTCAATTTTATTCCATTGATCTACCTGCCTGTCTCTGTACCAATACTAAGCAATTTTTATCTCCATTGCTCTGTTGTATATCTTGAGGTCAGAGATGGTGATTCCCCCCCAAAGTTCTTATATTGTTGAGAATGTTTTTCACTATCCTGGGTTTTTTGTTTTGTTTTGTTTTTTTGTTTTTTGTTTTTTGTTGTTTTGTTTTGGTTTTTTTTTTTTTGTTGTTGTTGTTATTCCAGATGAATTTTCAAATTGCCCTTTCTAACTCTGTAAAGAATTGAGCTGGAATTTTGATGGAGATTGCATTGAATCTGGAGATTCCTTTTAGTAAAATGTCCATTTTTACTCTTGATTCTGCCAATCCATGAGAATGGGAGATTTTTCTATCTTCTAAGATCGTCTTCAATTTCTTTCTTCAGAGATTTGGAGTCCCTGTCATAAGGATCTTTCACTTGCTTGGCTGGAGTCACACCAAGACATTTTATGTTATTTGTGACTTATTGTGAAGGGTGTAATTTCCCTAATTTCTTTCTTGGCCCATTTATCCTTTGAGTAGAGGAAGGCTACTGATTTGCTTGAGTTAATTATGTCCAGTCACTTTGCTGAAGTTGTTTATGAGCTCTAGGGGTTCTCTGGTGAATTTGGGGATGCTTATGTATGCTATTATATCATTTGAAAGCAGTGATTTTTTTTCTTCCTCCTTTCAAATTTGTATCTCTTCTATCTCCTTTTGTTGCCTAAATGCTCTGGCTAGAGCTTTGAGCACTTTATTGAAAAGAGAGGTAAAGAGTGCACAGCCTTGTCTAGCCCCTGATTTTAGTAGGATTGTATCAAGTTTCTCTCCAATTAATTTGATATTGACTGACAGTTTGCTGTATATTGCTTTTATTATGTTTATGTATGGACCTAGAATCTCTGATCTCCCCAATACTTTTAACATGAAGGGGTGTTGAATTTTGTCAACAGCTTTTTCAGCAACTAAAAAGATGATCCAGAGAACAAAAAAAAAACCCTATTAAAAATGAGGTGCAGAGCTAAACAAAGAATGCTCAACTGACAAATTTCGAATGGCTGAGAAGCAGTTAAAGAAATGTTCAACATCCTTACTCATCAGGGAAATGCAAATCAAAAGGACACTGAGATTCCACCTCACACCACTCAGAATGGTTAAGATCAAAAACTCAGATGACAGCAGATGCCATTTTGTCCTATTGACAGCATCATTTGCCTTACATAAGATTTTCAGTTTCATAAGGTCCCATTTGTCAATTGTTGGTCTTAGAGATTGGGCCACTGGTGTTCTGTTTAGGAAAATTTCCCTTGTGTGTTCAAGGCTACTTCCCACTTTCTCTTCTGTTAGATTCAGTGTATCTGGCTTTATGATAAGGGACTTGATCCACTAGGACTTGAGCTCTGTACAAAGTGATAAATATGTATCAATTTGAATTCTTCTACTTGCAGGCCACCAGTTAGACCAGAGCGATATGTTGAAGATTTTTTTTCCCTGTATGGTTTTGGATTTTTTGTCAAAGATCAAGTGTCTATCTATACATGGCTTTATTTCTGGGTCTTCAATTCTATTCCATTGATCTACCTGCCTGTCTCAGTACCAATACCATCTGTTTTTTTTTTTTTTTTTTTTTCACAATTGCTCTGTAGTACAGTTTAACATCAGGGATGGTGATTCTTTTATTATTGAGAATTGTTTTCATTCTGCTAGGATTTTGATTTTTCCATATGAAGTTGAGAATTGTTCTTTCCATGTCCGTGAAGAATTGTGTTGGAATTTTGACAGGGTTTGCAATGAATGTGTAAATTCTTTTTGGTAAGACGGCCATTTTTACTATGTTAATCCTACCAATCCATGAGCATGGGAGTTCTTTCCATCTTCTGAGGTTGTCAATTTCTTTCTTTGGGGACTTGAAGTTCTTGTCACACAGATCTTTCACTTGCTTGGTTAGAGTTACACCAAGATGTTTTGTATTATTTTTGCCTATTGTGAAGGATGTTGATTCCCTAATTTCTTTCTCGATCCATTTATTATTTGTATAAAGGAAGGCTACTCATTTGTTTGAGTTAATTTTATATCCAGCCACTTTGCTCAAGTTGTTTATCAGCTCTAGGAGTTTTCTGGTAGAATTTTTGGGGTCGCTTGTATATACTATCCTTCATTTCTTCTTTAAAGGCCTCCATCATTTTTATAAGATTGGATTTAATGTCCTTTTCGTGTGCTTGAGTGATGTTAGGATTTCCAGGGCGTGTTGTAGTAGAATCGCTGTGATCTGAAAGTGTCATATTGCCCTGGCAACATTTTGTTGATTGTGTTCTTTTGAGGTCCTTTTGCTATCTGAATGGCTTTGGTCTCTGGCTATTTCTGTTGTAATAGGTATTGGGAGTGGGGTTAACCTCAGTGATTCTGGTGTGGCAGGCCTATGATGGGTATCCTTTGAGTGTATGATTCCAGATCAGTCGGTCTGCATGGCTCAGGGTGTTTCAGGATCCACAGGTCTGATGAAGGTGGGTGGAGAGGTTTCAGGAAAACTGAGATCTACCAGGGATAGCAGATTGCTCAGTGCACCTGGAGTCATGACTCCTTTCTTAATGTCAAGGTCATCCCAGAAAAAAAAAATTCAAACATATTTATTTTGTGTGTGAGTTGCACAGAAAAGCATAGCATTGCTTTTGGGTTCATTTCTTTTCACAACAGCATATAAAAAAATAAAAGCTAATGTTCTTATTCTGTCTTTCAGGTAGAACTGGATAAGCAATGATTTATGCCAAATATGATGTGATTGATTTATATTAACTGTACAGAGCAATAGGTTTTATTATGACAGTCTCATGAATATATATATATATTTATATATATATATATGTAAATACACTATGTACCAAATATATCTGTGTATACATATATTGCACACACATATCTATCTATGTAATATACATAATTACAATACATATATATGTATGTATGTATATATACATATGAATATGTACACATATATAATATACATAATCATAATACATATGTGTATATATCTATGGTATACACAAACATGTGTTAAAAGTGTAATACAAACACTCTATCATTGTCCACATTCCATCACTTCACTTTATACTGGTCCCCTTACATTCACAATATTGTCAACCCTCTTTTAGCAATGAGTCCTATAGACACAATTAAGGTAGTTCTTTTTCTTTATTCTGATTTTTATTCTTTTCTTATTTGGCTATAATTATTCCGGGACCTTGAAGAAGCTGGGTATTAATTCTCTACCTCTGATCTACATGCCAAACTCTAGAATAGATAATTTTACACAATCTTTGATTCATCTCAGTCCTGAGAGTTTACACCTAAGTTGGTACAGAAGAACTCATATTAGAAAGTAGAAGATCCTTTGTACTAATAAAATGGGATATTTGGGTTTTCTATTCAAAAGCTTTTAAAAGATAATCTTATCCCTTTTTGTTCATTTGTTCATTTATTCACTTCAGTAGTAACTTGTTCAAAGGTTCTTCTAGGTATCTGTTCCCCAGTGATCAGAAACAATGGGAAGGTTCCTCACACTTATGGAATTTGCATTTTACTTAGATGAAAGCAAAGAAAAGGAACTGAAAATTATTTCAGATGATTTCAAATTCTTTTATCTTATGGAAAATAACATCAAATGTTAGGGTCTGTAGTTAGATTTTTTAAGATTTATTTATTTTTACTTTTCATGCATAAATGATTTTTTCTGTAAAACTATGTGACATGACATGCTTGCTCTTGTCATAGGAGTGAGAAGAAGATATCAAATTTCCTGAGACTGGAGTTACAGAGGACTGTAATATACACACAAGAGGAAAACAGGACCCTGCCCCTCCGGAAGAGCAGCCAGTGCTGTTAATCACTGAGCCATATTGCCAGCCATAGTTAATTGAGTTTTTCTGTTTCCTTTTTTATTAGCATATGTTAACAGTATAAAAATAATAGGTTTTCTGTCCCAATGGAGGAGTTATGGGAAGAACTGAAGGAACTGAACTGTTTAGCAACTCCACAGGAAGAATAACAATATCAACAACCAGACCTCCCAAAGCTCACAGGGACTAAACCACCAACCAAAGAGTACACATCTGCTTATGTAGCAGAGGATGGCCTGTTCTGACATCGATGGGAGGGGAGTCCCTTGGTCCTGTGGAGGCTCAATGACAGAGCATGGGGGAATGCCAGGGCAGGAAGGCAGGAGGGGGTGGGTGGGTAGGAGGGCATCCTCATAAAAGCACGGGGTATGGGGGAGGAAATAGGGGGTTTATCTGGGAAGGGGTATAACACTTGAAAAGAAAATGCATAAAATAACTAATAATATAAAATAAAATGATATTCAAAAATATGTTTTCATAAGACATTTCCATGCATGTATGAAATGTATTTCAATCATAATCAACCTATTGCTTTTTTTATAATTTTTTCATTAACAAACCTAAAGAATATGAAGGTAAAAAAACAAGCCCTGCCTAAAGAATATTTGTGTGAGTAAGTCTGTAAATTTTTCCCTTACAATTATTTATGTGTAACATTTTAATTATTAGGGTTATTATGAATTAATGACAATCAACAACTCATCTATCTAAATATGCCATACCTTTTAAGACAGGTCATATATTTTACTACACTTGAAATTGTTCTTGGAGGGTAAGTGTCAGCAAACGTTCTCTGTAAATGATTATACAGCAATTTGGTTTCTGTGGAGCCATAAACAAAATTAAGACAATTATATGTGTACTACTGCTAAAGCAAACCATGTCTATTTTTGACAAATGTCAAAATTTAACAACAATCAGGTGTAGCTTTGTTTTATACAGGGCTAGTTAAGATAAACAGAATTTTGCTGAGGTTAGAAGGTCACGTAATTGGTGTTCAAAATTTGAATTCCTTTCCAGCAAATCTGTTTCAAGCATCCATTTATTAATGATTATAATGGTATTTTACATAGCTCATCCTTGAAAATATCTTCCAGAATGAGTGTAACAAATTACAAGATTAGACCACATGAACTTCTTTTAATTGAATGTATCTCTTTCTTGGGAAATCCTCAGATTCATACTGTTCTATTAGACTCTATTCTTGATATTTACATTTCTGATTATTGATTATTTCAGACTATCACTTTGAACTGAAAGTTGTGTGAGCATTCATTGCTCAATTAAATAATTAAAAATGGATTTTTCAGAAAGCATCAAATTTTCTTAGTAACATTGAGGTGTGGGATATCCTGCTGGGAACTAGAGTTTGGGAAAACCTGATAAAAATTTTGTGGGAATGAGGATCCTGGCTTACATTTTAATGTTGACAATAAAATTACAAAGTAACTCTACTTTACTTGAGACTCCATCTTAGTTGTTAAAATGGTTTCACAATAATGTAAATGTTCTTGTACGTACATACACCTTATAATTTTAGTGAAATTCACTGTAACATTTTGTACCTAACACAAAGAATGCTATCTAGTAAGTGACCAACAAAGTTGGCTGTGGGCAGTTACCCTCTGTAAACATTTCTGCACTGCTCCTGACCTCGGGGTTGCAATGTTTCTTCTTCACCGTGAAGCCATTACCTTTCTATGTGACAGGTTAAGTCGGTACATTTCAACTTCAATTCAAGATAAAAGTTCACAAGATGCAGAATGATAGGACTTATGAGAAAGAACAAGTTTACAATATTGGCTAAATAAGACATAATGTAATCCATTATTTGAAAACCTTCTGATAAATAGTAAGGCAGGCAATGATCAGATTTTAGGCCCTCACATTTTTATTTTCCCCTCATTTAAGGAGAAGAGATTTATCCAAATAAGCCTTTCATGGTCCATTTACATATCTCATTAATATATCTCTGACACTTTGATTTCCACCTCAGGCAGGTGAGGTCCAAATCTTAAAGCCCCCTCCCTGTGTCTCTCATCCATCTCTTCATGTGCTCAAGGTTTAAAAAAAAAAAAAATCACCTCCTCACGTTCTGTGGACGCAATTCTTACAAGTTACAAGTTAGTCCTCCTCTGTTTAAAACATGACATTGACCCACCAAATAAAGAGCGGCTGATGAGAGGCAGCGACACCCGCGAACTCATCAAGTACAAACAAAAAAACCACTTGATGTCCTCTGTAAAAAATGAGGTAAATTGATTATTGATGCTGCCTCTGACGCCCTCGATTCTTCGTGTGGCTGCTCTGGCTGAAAAGATAATCATATTAAACAAGTTTGTTTTCTCTCCGCACGTCTCTGCTGCCGCCTCCGTCTAATGTGATTTAAATAATTTTCCACTGGTAAATAGCTTTCCTGGCCTGGCAAACAAATGACAATTGGAAATTTATTATGGCTCTAGCTTTCATTCGGTTCCCTTTCAGTTTTGTGAAAATGTTCTGCTATGATGAGATATGCCATTTCACATTTCTCATTTTTTTTTCTGAACACTGTCTTGCTGCAACCAGAAAGTTTGTGGTAAATACTTAGTCTGTTAAGGATGCCATTCTTTTTTAAATGTAAGTATAAATCTCACTGCATAAAAAATGAGTTACTACTGAACTCAACAAGTAATAAATAACTAGTATTTGAAATACAACACTAGAACTCCACTCATGTTCTATGAGTTTGTTTTGACTTTGTAATTGTGTATTAATAGAAAAAAACAACCCTGAGATTCCACCTCACACCAGTCAGAATGGCTAAGATCAAAAATTCAGGTGACAGTAGATGTTGGCAAGGATGTGGAGAAAGAGGAACACTCCTTCATTGTTGGTAGGATTGCAAGCTGGTACAACCACTCTGGAAATCAGTTTGGCGGTTCCTCAGAAAATTGGACATAATACTACCAGAGGATCCAGCAATACCTCCCCTGGGCATATATCCAGAAGATGTTCCAACCGGTAAGAAGGACACATGCTCCACTATGTTCATAGCAGCCTTATTTATAATAGCCAGAAGCTGGAAAGAACCCAGATGCCCCTCAACAGATGAATGGATACAGAAAATGTGGTACATTTACACAATGGAGTACTACTCAGCTATTAAAAGGAATGAATTTATGAAATTCCTAGGCAAATGGATGGATCTGGAGGGCATCATTCTGAGTGAGGTAACATATTCACAAAGGAACTCACACAATATGTACTCACTGATAAGTGGATATTAGCCCAAAAACTTAGGATACCCAAGATATAAGATACAATTTGTTAAATGCATGAAACTCAAGAAGAACGAAGACCAAAGTGTGGACACTGTGCCCCTTCTTGGAATTGGGAACAAAACACCCATGGAAAGAGTTACAGAGATAAAGTTTGGAGCTATGAAGAAAGGATGGACCATCTAAAGACTGCCATATCCAGGGATCCATCCCATAATCAGCTTCCAAACGCTGACACCATTGCATACACTAGCAAGATTTTGCTGAAAGGACCCAGATATAGCTGTCTCTTGTGAGACAATGTCGGGGCCTAGCAAACACAGAAGTGGATGATCACAGTCAGCTATTGGATGGATCATAGGGCCCCCAATGGAGGAGCTAGAGAAAGTACCCAAGGAGCTAAAGGGAACTGCAACCCCATAGGTGGATCATTATTATGAACTAACCAGTACCCCAGAGCTCTTGTCTCTAGCTGCATTTGTATCAAAAGATGGCCTAGTAGGCCATCACTGGAAAGAGAGGCCCATTGGACTTGCCAACTTTATATGCCCCAGTACAGGGGAATGCCAGGGCCAAGGGGTGGGGGTGGGTTGGTGGGGGACTGGGTGGGGGGAGTGTATTGGGGACTTTTTGGATAGCATTGGAAATGTAATTGAGGAATTTACCTAATTAAAAAAAAAAAAGAAAAAAACTAGGTTACTTGGGAAATTTTGCATCGACAGATACAGTTGTATTACAGTTTGCAGAAGATAATGAGAATGTGGGAAGATCCTGGGGGCTTGTGGCTTCTCAGCCTGATTGCAAGTTTTAGGTCTACTCTGTATCAAGACAAACAATGGAGAGTGTAAGAGTGACAGAAGAGAATCCGGAGCTTCTATGAGAGCTTGAATACTCACACACAGAGAGAGAGAGAGAGAGAGAGAGAGAGAGAGAGAGAGAGAGAGAGAGAGAGAGAGAGAGAGAGAGAGAGATCAAATAATAAACAAAGTAAGCCAAGAGTATTATATTTTTAAATCATTATATGTTTATTTGTTTGTTTGTTTGTTTTCCCTTGGTTTTGTGTGTGTTGGAGCATGAGAACTCTGGGTGCTGAAATGGATAGAGGATTTTGAAGAGAATTAATTTATTAATTAATGGTCAGTGCCAGCTTGCATGCTGCTTTCTCTGCTGTGCTTTAAGTGTGGATGACACAATTTTCACAATGACCTTGAACTCCCAGGACAGTTCTGAAAGCCACACACAGGCTGACTTTTTGAACGTTAGAATTCAACACACAATGCCCTAGACAATGGCAGAGAGAAATTAGTGTCAATCACACAAAATCAGTGATTTTAAAAAAATCTAGGGAGGAAGAAAATGATAGCAGTAAAAATATGAATTCATGAGAAAAAGAAGATGATTGCACAATACGAGAAGTGTAGAGGAGATAAGGAGATGCAACTGCTTAGATACCTAGGAACACCTACTTGCAGATGTCGCTGCTCTTCTGTATCTGTGTCCTTGTCTTACACTGTACCCTGAGTCTCCTGATTCCAGAAGACTTTCATAGGCATCATCATCACGTATATTTTAACATCATCATCATCTTTCTTCATATGAACTTTAATCCATTTCGTTAGCCCTATTTAAAAGTCTATTGGTATTTTGGAGCAGCCTTAATTGCCTCATTAAACAAAGAATATTTGAAATAAGCTGGGATTATGTTGAAGTTTTTCTTAGATCCCCATCTCAACATGTGCTTTTGTTCTTTTGCACTGTTCAAAAATTTGTGAGTATTCATGACAGAGTAGCAGCAGTGATTCTCACAGAGCATACGTGGTTCTGAAGCCCTAATCATTGATATCTAGTGGTGCCTTTTAGTTTGCATGGCACTTACCAATCTGTCTGTGGGAGGGCTGTAGGAATAAGCTATAGCTCCAATAAGATCATCTTGAGAGTCAGAAAATCTAGCAATTGCCATACATTAAATAATGATGTACAATGAAAGAGAATTGCCTTGTGATTGTTTGCAGATGTGATTGCTGGCATGAAATGTCAAACTCTCTTTTGTCTTAAAATAGTAATAAACCTGAATATTGCCTGTATTGAATGGCTTTGACGTACTCTTATTTTCCATTACACAACCAAAAGCAATTTAAGCAATGTAAAAACTATCTTTTTAAAGAGAAGACTCCAACCTAACACTTGACTCAGGATTTCTGTTCAATGAGAGCCTATTTCCCTGTGATTCTGAAGAGACTGGCAGAGGTGCTATGATGTTAAAATGCATGCCATTTTAGTTTGATGTGTCCATTTGGATTCAAGGCATGCAATAGCTAAGTATTTGATTGCCAGTGCCGCTCTGGAAATTGGTTTGTAAAAGTCATGCTGGATTTTCAAGCTAAGACCAAATAGTGATATTACCATTTGGATTATTTTAAAAGGACTGGATGCATAACCTTTACTTTTCTGAGAACCTTTGTTCATTTTCTGCAGTATAGCCCAGTACTTCTCCCACACCTTTCCAACACACACACACACACACACACATGCACACACACACACTACATGTACACACCTACATCTCTTTCACACACACATACCACACATATACACGTCTTTCTCACACATTCCATACATACACACATAAGTCTCACTCACAGTACACACATACACACAAACATGTACACACACCAAAAACACAAGTATATACAAATTCTGAAAGGCAGACATAGATTGAGGTAGAAAAAGGAAAACACTGAATTTGTATACAAATAAATATTTTTTATTTCAAGGTTGATTTTTGTCCAAATGCAGGTCTTCAACCTGTGAAAATAACATTTATATACTATTATCCTTATGTACTATGAATGAATAAAAGTGCCTTACTGTTTTCCCTTATTTAATCAGTATTTTTGGAGTAAGTTACAGGTACTAAAAACTTTTAGAGAATTAAGCTCATGTAGACTCAAGCAGATGTGTAGATTATCGCAACACAATAAAGCCACCATTCCATGAAGCCTATAGACAAATGGTCCCTTTTTTGGGCTTATCTGGAAATCATTAAGTAGACAAGGTAAAGATAATAGAATATTTTTCCTAGAGGGTAAGATATAATGTGTTCTGTGGAAATGTTTAAATTTTAAAACACAAACATAGGGACTGAGTTGTAGTTGGACAGAGTACTTGCCTAGTATTCATGAGGCCCTGGGGTCAATGTCGAGCTCCACCCAAAGAAAAATTAATTAAAAATTAAATAAGACTTACCCAGCAGAAAGAAATATGGCATGCCCCTATGAAGCCACTGTGCATGGGACAATGTTTATTACACGAATTAGGCTGAAGATATAAATCTATATCAGGTAAATAGCTATGAGCTGATGACCTCAAAAGATTTAACTCATCAACAACATTTTAGTTTTATCATTACTTTGCCCCCAAGTACATTTGTTTTTATTATAAATGAATTTTAGTTGTATTTTTCAAATTATGTGGCCTGGGGAAAATGAACATGTTTAGAAGGTAATGCCACAGGGACAGTCTCTCTCTGACTTCATCCTTGTGAATTTTTAGAACAACCGTGATTTCTTCAGGCTAGTTTTCTCCAATTATAAAATAATACACATCAGCTATTAAATTCATGGAATGTGTAAATTAAAAAGAAAAAATGAGGATGGGATCAAGTCATATTAGGAAGACGTGAAGTTTGATTACATGCTTCTTAGGGCTTTATGACTTTAAAAATGTTTCAGAATATATGCAGTCTGGTGTTCCGGGTCTCAGTTACCTCCCTTAGTATAATATTCTAAGGTTCCTCCTCTTTTTCTGAAAATATCATTTAACTTTTTGTGGCTAAATAGAATTGCAGTGTAAAATTGCTGTACATCCTGGTAAAATTATCATGGGGAATTTTCACTGAACATGACCAAAATGAAGAAAATGTCTAGTTGGTTCTAGCTCCAGAAAAGAATATGGCTGATAATGAGAAAGAGTGGACATGAAGCAATGTTTTCCTCCTCCAATGCACAGTATGTGTAGGCAAAATGAGAAATACAAGATACATAGAAAGTTCAAAATCGCCTTCCAGTCGGCTCCAGCACCAGGTCACCTTGGGTGCGGAGTTGGTGGACACCCCCAAGGTCCCTTAGAGGACTCTCCACGCAATCTTGGGACTACCAGTGAGTAGAACACAACTTCTGTTCCAATCCAATTGCCCCGGACCTGAGACAGCTTTAGAGAAGCATGAAACCCGGCCTGACCAGGGTCACAAGTCCCTTCTGGTTGGTGCCAGCACCTGGGCGCAGAGTCAATGGACACTCCCAAGGTCCCTAGAGGACAGCTTCTGAGTCAGACACAATTTCGGGCTCCCAAAATCCAGGCACCTGCCCTGCCAGAGGGAAGGTGTCCACCCTGCCAGGGAGGGCTTTGAAGCACCTGGGGGAGCCATCTTGGTTCCTGGATCCCTCCGAGACTAGTCTGTATAGGTGAGAGTATGGACGAGAGAAGATAACAGTTTCTATGACAGGCCAAAGCAACACAGCTTCTAGGACAGGTCCTGTTTTGGGCCTTCATCTTCTGCCAGGAGGGAGGTCTGAACACCAAATATCTGTGCACCATCCCTGTAAGAGGAGACCTTGCCTGCAGGGAGTGCTCTGACCACTGAAACTCAGGAGAGAGCTAGTCTTCCAAGTCTGCTGGTAGAGAGTAACAGAATCATGAGAAGAACAAGCTCTAACCAGAGACAACTATAAAAACTAACTCCAGAGATTACCAGATGGCTAAAGGCAAGGATAAGTATCTTACTAACAGAAACCAAGACCACTCACCATCATCAGAACGCAGCATTCCCACCTTGCCCAGTCCTGGTCATCCAAACACACCCTAGAAGCTAGACCTGGATTTAAAAGCATATCTCATGATGATGGTAGAGAACATCAAGAAGGACTTTAATAACTCACTTAAAGAAATACAGGAGAACACTGCTAAAGAGTTACAAGTCCTTAAAGAAAACAGGAAAACATATCCAAACAGGTGATGGAAATGAATAAAACCACACTAGACCTAAAAATGAAAGTGGACACAATAAAGAAAACCCAAAGTAAGGCAAAGCTGGAGATAGAAACCATAGGAAAGAAATCTGGAACCATAGATGTGAGCATCAGCAACAGAATACAAGAGATGGAAGAGAGAATCTCAAGTGCAGAAGATTCCATAGAGAACATTGGCACAACAATCAAAGAAAATACAAAATGCAAAAAGATCCTAACTCAAAACATCCAGGAAATCTAGGACACAATGAGGAGACAAAACCTACAAATAATAGGAGTAGATGAGAATGAAGATTTTCAACTTACAGGGCCAGCAAATATCTTCAACAAAATTATAGAAGAAAACTTCCCAAACCTAAAGAAAAAGATGCCCATGAACATACAAGAAGCCTGCAGAACTCCAAATAGACTGAACCAGAAAAGAAATTCCTCCCGACACATAATAATCAGAACAGCAAATGCACTAAATAAAGATAGAATATTAAAAGCAGTAAGGGAAAAAGATCAAGTAACATATAAAGGCAGGCCTATCAGAATTACACCAGACTTTTCACCAGAGACTATGAAAGCCAGTTACTGAACAGATGTTATGCAGACACTAAGAGAAAACAAATGCCAGCCCAGCCTACTATAACCTGCAAAACTTTCAATTACAATAGATGGAGAAACCAAAGTATTCCACGACAAAAAAAAAAACCAAAAAAACAAAAAAACAAAAAAACAAATCAAAACAAAACAAACAAACAAAAACCAAACAAACAAAAAACAATACAAGGACAGAAAACACTCCCTAGAAAAAGCAAGAAAGTAATCCTTCAACAAACATAAGACAGCCACATGAACAGAATGCCAACTCTAAAAACAAAAATAATAGGAAGCAACAATTACTTTTCCTTAATGTCTCTTAATATCAATGGACTCAATTCCCCCCCCCAAAAAAAAAGACATAGACTAACAGACTGGCTACACAAACAGGACCCAATATTCTGCTGCTTACAGGAAAGCCATCTCAGGGAAAAAGACAGACCTCAGAATGAAAGGCTGGAAAGCAATTTGCCAAGCAAATGGTCAGAAGAAACAAGCTGGAGTAGCTATTCTAATATCTAATAAAATCGACTTCCAACCCAAAGTAATCAAAAAAGACAAGGACAGGCACTTCATATTCATCAAAGATAAAATCCTCCAAGAGGAACTCTCAATTCTGAATATCTATCCTCCAAATGCAAGGACAGCCACATTCATTAAAGAAATTTTAGTAAAGCTCAAAGCACATATTTCACCTCACACAATAATAGTGGGAGACTTCAACACACCACTTTCATCAATGGACAGATAGTGGAAACAGAAACTAAACAGGGACACAGTGAAACTAACAGAAGTGATGAAACAAATGGACTTAACAGATATCTACAGAACATTTTATCCTAAAACAAAAAGATATACCTTCTTCTCAGCACCTCATGGTACATTCTCCAAAATTGACCATATAATTGGTCACAAAACAGGCCTCAACAGATACAAAAATATTGAAATCATCCCATGCATCCACACAGACCACCATGGACGAAGGCTAATCTTCAATAAAACATAAAAATAATAAAAAGCCAACATTCACGTGGAAACTGAAAAGCACTCTTGTCAATGATAGCTTGGTCAAGGAAGGAATAAAGAAAGAAATTAAAGACTTTTTGGAGTTTAATGAAAATGAAGCCAAAACATACTCAAACTTCTGGGACACTATGAAAACATTTCTAAGAGGGAAACTTATAGCTCTGAGTGCCTCCAAAAAGAAATTAGAGAGAGCACACACTAGCAGCTTGACAAAACACCTAAATGCTCTAGAAAAAAAGGAAGCAAATCCACCCAAGAGGAGTAGAAAGCAGGAAATAATCAAACTCAGGGGTGAAATCAACCAAGTAGAAACAAGAAGAACTATTCAAAGCATCAACCAATCAAGGAGCTAGTTCTTTGAGAAAATCAACAACATAGAAAAACACTTAGCCAGACTCACTAGAGGGCACAGGGACACCATCCTAATTAACAAAATCAGAAATGAAAAGGGAGACATAACAACAGATCTTGAAGAAATCCAAAACACCATCAGATCCTTCTACAAACGGCTATACTCAACAAAACTGGAAAACCTGGACAAAATGGACAAATTTCTAGACAGATACTAGGTACCAAAGTGAAACCACGATCAAGTTAACGATCTAAACTGTCCCATATCCCCTAAAGAAATAGAAGCAGTCATTAATAGTCTCCCAACCAAAAAAAGCCCAGGACCTGATGGGTTCATTGCAGAGTTCTATCAGACCTTCAAAGAAGATCTAATCACAGTTCTACACAAACTATTCCACAAAATAGAAGTAGAAGGTACTCTACCCAACTCATTCTATGAAGCCACAATTACTCTGATACCTAAACCACAGAAAGATCCAAAAAAGATAGAGAATTTCAGACCAATTTCCCTTATGAATATCGATGCAAAAATACTCAATAAAATTCTTGCTATCTGAATCCAAGAACACATTAAAACAATCATCCATCCTGACCAAGTGGGTTTTATTCCAGGGATGCAGGGATGGTTTAATATACAAAAATCCATCAACGTAATCCATTATATAAACAAACTCAAAGACAAAAATCACATGATCATCTCATTAGATGCAGAGAAAGCATTTGACAAAATCCAACACCCATTCATGATAAAAGTCTTAGAAAGATCAGGAATTCAATGTCCATACCTAAACATGATAAAAAGCAATCTACAGCAGGCCAGTAGCCAATATCAAAGTAAATGGTGAGAAGCTGGAAGCAATCCCACTAAAATCAGGGATTAGACAAGGCTGCCCACTTTCTCCCTAACTATTCAACATTGTACTTTAAGTCCTAGCCAGAACAATTTGACAACAAAAGGAGATCAAGGGGATACAAATTGGAAAAAAAAAAGAAGTCAAAATATCACTTTTTGCAGATGATATGATAGTATATATAAGTAACCCTAAAAATTCCACCAGAGAACTCCTAAACCTGATAAACAGCTTTGATGAAGTAGCTTGATATAAAATTAACTCAAACAAGTCAATGGCCTTTCTCTACACAAAGAATAAACAGTCTGAGAAAGAAATTAGGGAAACAATACCCTTCTCATTAGTCACAAATATTATAAAACACCTTGGCTTGACTCTAACTAAGGAAGTGAAAGATCCGTATGATAAGAAATTCAAGTCTCTGAAGAAAGAAATTAAAGAAGATCTCAGAAGATGGAAAGATCTCCCATGCTCATGGATTGGTAGGTTCAACATTGGAAAATGGCTATCTTGCCAAAAGCAATCTCCAGATTCAATGGGATCCCCATCAAAATTCCAACTCAATTCTTCAACGAATTAGAAAGTGGAATCTGCAAATTCATCTGGAATAACAAAAACCCTAGGATAGCAAAAACTCTTCTCAAGGATAAAAGAACCTCTGGTGGAATCACCATGCCTGACCTAAAGTTTTACTACGGAGCAATTGTGATAAAAACTGCATGGTACTGGTATAGTGACAGACAAGTAGACCAATGAAATAGAATTGAAGACCCAGAAATGAACCCACAGCCCTATCGTCACTTGATCTTTGACAAGGAAGCTAAAACCATCCAGTGGAAAACAGACAGCATTTTCAACAAATGGTGCTGGCACAACTGGTGGTTATCATGTAGAAGAATTTGAATTGATCCATTCCTATCTCCTTGTACTAAAGTCAAATGTAAGTGGATCAAGTTGCTCCACATAAAATCAGAGACACTGAAACTTATAGAGGAGAAAGTTGGGAAAAGCCTCGAACATATTGGCACAGGGGAAAAATTTCTGAAAGAAGAGCAATGGCTTGTGCTGTGAGATCGAGAAATGACAACTGGGACCTCATGAAACTGCAAAGCTTCTGTAAGGCAAAAGACACCGTCAATAACACAAAAAGGCCACCAACAGATTGGGAAAGGATCTTTATCTATCCTAAATCAGATAGAGGAATAATAGCCAAAATATATGTAGAACTCAAGAAGGTGCACTCCAGAAAATCAAATAACCCCATTAAAAATGTGGCTCAGAGCTAAACAAAGAATTCTCACCTGAGGAATACTGAATAGCTGAGAAACACCTGAAAAAATGTTCAGCATCCTTAATCATCAGGGGAATGCAAATCAAAACAACCCTGAGATTCCACCTCATACCAGTCAGAATGGCTAAGATCAAAAATTCAGGTGACAGTAGATGTTGGCAAGGATGTGGTGAAAGAGGAACACTCCTCCATTGTTGATGGGATTGCAAGCTTGTACAACCACTCTGGAAATTAGTCTGGCGGTTCCTCAGAAAATTGGATATAGTACTACCGGAGGATCCCTCAATACCTCTCCTGGGCATATATCCAGATGATGTTCCAACTGGTAAGAAGGACACATGCCCCACTATGTTGATAGCAGCCTTATTTATAATAGCCAGAAGCTGGAAAGAACCCAGATGTCCCTCAACAGAGGATTGGATACAGAAAATGTGGTACATTTACACAATGGAGTACTACTCAGCTATTAAAAAAATGAATTTATGAAATTCCTAGCCAAATGGATGGACCTGGAGGGCATCATCTTGAGTGAGGTAACCCACTCACAAAAGAAGTCACATGATATATACTCGCTGATAAGTGGATATTAGCCCAGATACTTAGAATACCCAAGATATAAGATACAATTTGTGAAATTCATGAAACTCAAGAAGAACGAAGACCAAAGTGTGGACACTTTGCCCCTTCTTAGAATTGAGAACAAAACACCCATGGAAGGAGTTACAGAGACAAAGTTTGGAGCTGAGATGAAAGGATGGACCATGTAGAGACTGCCATATCCGGGGATCCTTCCCATAATCAGCTTCCAAACTCTGACACCATTGCATACACTAGCAAGATTTTGCTGACAGGACCCTGATATAGCTGTCTCTTGTGAAACTATGCCAGGGCCTAGCAAACACAGAAGTGGATACTCACAGTCAGATATTGGATGGATCATAGGGCCCCCAATGTAGGAACTAGAGAAAGTACCCAAGGAGCTAAAGGGAACTGAAACCCTATTGGTGGAACAACAATATGAACTAACCAGTACCCCCCAGAGCTTATGTCTCTAGCTCAATATATATCAGAGGATGGCCTAGTCGGCCATCAGTGGAAAGAAAGGCCCATTGGTCATGCAAATCTTATATGCCTCACTATAGGGGGAAGCCAGGGCCAAGAAGTTGGAGTGGGTGTGTAAGGGAGTAGGGGGAGGTGAGGGTATGGGGGGTTTTGGGGTAGCACTGGAAATGCAAATGAAGAAAATACCTAATAAAAAAATTTTTTTAAAAGAAAGTTCAAAATCAGCTTGTACTATATGAGACTCAGCCTCAGAAAGAAAAAGGTAAAGGAACAAAGAAAGAAATGAAGAAAGATGTAAGGGATGGTGATAGAGCAGGATGGAGGAAAGGAAGGAAGAAGGGAAGGAGGAAAGGAGGGGAGGAGAAAAGGAAGGAAGGAGGAAGTAATGAATGAACTAATGAAGGAATGAAGGAAGGGCGGATGAACATAGAATGTTCAAATTCCAAGTATTAAGTGAAGGATAATGGTGATTTAAACTGAGTTGTTGATGGAGAAGGAAGGCAAAGCTGTAGAACATTAAAATATGATCTGAAAATAATGTGAATTTGATTACAAAGAAACAGTAAGAGAAAAAGGGACTTCTTCCTTGATGACTGACAAGTTATAGTTCAAAATAAAAAAAAAAACCCTTAATATAATGATATTGTTAAAGACAAATGGGAGATGGAGGAAAATACAAATCAAAGTAATATGTAGAAGTTCCCTGTATGCTGGAGAAGTGACTATGAGATTGAGTTGAAATGTCATAAGCAATTGAAAATACCAAACTTCAGAGGTAGCATGGCATGGTCTGTTCAAAGAACACACACTCCTAAACATCAGTCTTTGGCATTTAAAGCCATGGGAATGAAAGAAATCATGGAGGAAAGATCATACATAATGAGGAGCATCTTAACATTAAAATCTTGGTAAATAAATTCAATAAAGAATAGAAAAGAAATAACCTCTCAATTAGAAATTATAATATGTAAAATGAATATGCATTTAAGCAAGAAGGAAATTGAATTAATAATTAATAACCTTCTAAAGCAGAAATCACCAGGCCCACATGGATTCATTGATGAATTATACCAAACATTTAAGGAATATATTAGTTAATTCCTCTCTAATCTCTTTCCAAAGATAAAAGATGAGGGATTTGTTTCTCACTGATTTTGTGAGGTTATCTTTTTCTTTTTTTTTTTTTTTTTTTTTGGTTTTTCGAGACAGGGTTTCTCTGTGTAGCCCTGGCTGTCCTGGAACTCACTTTGTAGACCAGCAGGCGGATTTCTGAGTTCGAGGTTATCTTTTTCTTAATGTCTAAGCAGAATAAAGACATTATGATAAAAAATTAAATAATAGAATCTTTTATAAGCATAATTCAAAATCCCTCACTAGAGTTCTATAAAATTAAATCCACATTGTATCATTGCATAAAATGAAGAAGACTCAATGTTGAACTGGTGTTTATTCTTAGTAAGAAATTATATTCAACAATCAAAAATTTTTTTGCACATGTGATCACTGGCATGAAATGTCACCCTCTTTTGTCTCAAAATAGTAATAAGCCTGAATATTGTCTGTATTGAATGGATGTGAATGGATGTTACTTCCATTACACAACAGAGGGCAATTTTAAAAGATTGTTTTTACATTGCTTAAATTGCCATTTGACATTCAAGATAACCCTCAATACTAGAGGAAGACTTTCTATTTTATTTAATAATAGTAAAAGCCCATGGGTATGCTCACTTAATAGTCAGCAGCTGGATGATCAGGAGTAGGACAAAGATGTCCCTTCTCGATGCTTCTTCTTAACAATGTTTTCCATGTAGCTATTCCTATCTATAGAAATTAAACAAAGGAAATAAAACATACTGATTGGGAAGAAGGGAGTAAATTCTACTTGTTCACAGATGATATAGTACATCTATTCAGGAAAAAAAAAACATACAGTTTTCAAAATGTCTTCTAGAACTCACCCATTGTGACAAGATTTTAGAAAAGTGAATATACAGAGCTCAACAGTATTCTGAAAAGCAAAAACTAAAATTTAAAAAAATTGACATTACACAAGTCCCCATTCAAAGAAAGACCTGAGCATCAAGCTAACAAAACATGTACACTATGAAGGAAGTTATAAATATTAAGAACTAAATAGAGATATAGCCTGTATTCATGGATGGTAAAACAACATTGTTAAGATACCATATTTCTCAACTTGATCTCCTGACAAAGAGAAATGGTATTCTAAACAAATTATTTCACGGTTAATAAGAAGTGGATGCTCACAGTCAGCTATTGGATGGAACACAGACAGGGCCCCCAATGGAGGAGCTAGAGAAAGTATCCAAGGAGCTAAAGAGGTCTGCAACCCTATAGGTGGAACAACAATATGAACTAACCAGTACCCCCGGATCTCGTGTCTTTAGCTGCATGTTTATCTGAAGATGGCCTACTCGGCCATCATTGGGAAGAGCGGCCCCTTGGTCTTGCAAACTTTATATGCCTCAGTACAGGGGAACGCCAGGGCCAAGAAGTGGGAGTGGGTGGGTAAGGGAGTGGGGGGGTGAGTATGGGGGACTTTTAGGATAGCATTGGAAATGTAAAAGAAGAATATACCTAATAATTTAAAAATATGTATCTAAAAAATGTATATGATAAAAACAAATGACCCAGAGTAGAAAACAAAAGATTGCAATAGAACTAAGCTGAAAACTGGCACTATAAGAGTTTATCACTCATAGAGTATAAACTGCCTTTAACTAAAGTCTTTGAGGGCAGTGGGGGAAGGGGAGTATAGACAATGACTGCATTCAATATTCACTACAGCTAACTGACTGATGAGTAGAATGTCAATGATTTCAGAGAAGAATAATATTGCCAGGCCAGAGCCAAATCATATTGGGTAATGTTAGCCTCCTAACTACACATCTATAGCTCTATGTGGACCTAACATCCTTGGGACTATTAGGTCAATCCTTCTGGAATGTACAAAGAGATTCCCACCAACTACAAAATAAAAGGATGTCCTTAGATAGCAGTGAGACAGATTTCTTTGCTTTGTAGTACCCAATCCACCTCATGCTTCAACCAATATTTGAATATACTGAACAGTGCTGCATATGTATTGCATTGCTCTGCATTGCTGTATTACTATTAAAACTTTCATGAGTGTAACAACATTATAACATGGTATTGTGGTATTACAAATCTGTTTCCTGAGGTACCCATATTTGAATTGAAAATAAACTCTAAGTCCCTTTGGAGTAAGCTACAATTGTTATTACCATTTTGTAAATGGCCCTAGAATAACTAAGGCTTTAGAAGTAGAAGAGTACGTAAAGGGAAATAAAATGCACTTTCTGATCTTTGCCAAAAAAAGATGTAATATTATGGGGACATATTTTTTTTTCTCACATGATATATCCTCATTATGGTTTTACCTCTTTCTACGCCTCCTGGTTCCTCCTCACTTCCCTCCCAACTAGATCCACTCCTGTTTGGTCTCTCATTAGAAACTAAGCTAGCTTCTAAGCTTTAAAATCTAAAGGATAAAAATAAAACATAATACAAGAAATACATACATGTTGGACAAGAAACAAACAAAAGGAAAAGAGCCCAAGAAAAGGCAAAAGAATAAGACCAACTCATTTACATATACAAGAATCTCATAAAAACACTCAGCTGAAGGCCATGATGTATATGCAGAAGGCCTGGTGCAGACCTATGCAGGCCCTGTACATGCATCCTCAGGCTTATCTCTGTGAACTTTGAGTATATAGATTTAGAGGGTCATGTTTTCCTGGTGTCCTTTATCCTCTCTGGCTCTTAACCCTCCATGGGAGAGGAGTAATAGAGACATTCTCCTTAGAGCTGAGAGTTCCAATGACCACCATTCTCTGCATAGTTTCTGGTGGTGGTTCTGGGTATTTGTTCTAATCTTCTGCAGGAATAAGATTTTCTGATGATGGATCTATAGGGTACAGATCTATCAATATCACAAAATATCTTTAGGAGCCATTTTATTACTAGGGTTTTTTTTTTTAAATTGGTTTGTCTGTTTGTTTTGTTTTTCAAACACCAATATTTGGTTTTACCTGAGCTACCTAGTCTTGATTCTTAGTTATTCAAGCAGTGTCAGGTATGGATTACATGTTATAGACTGGGTCTTAAGTCAAATCTGAAATTGGTTGGTTACTCCCACAAGTTTTATGCCAGTGTTGCCCTAATATATCTTGCAGACAGGACATAGTATTTACATTTCTCATTTGGTAGTGTACCAAAGTACCTTCCTGTTCCAAAGACCCTAGCTCACAGATGTGTAGGCTCTACATAGGTACCAGGTCAACTTCTTTTTGTTCAATGAGTTGTTTGAGTGCTGTCTTTCAGCAATGGGGCCTTGCTGTCAATGTGTGAAGAACATTCGAGTCTGACAAACAACATAGGCTGTTTGAGGATTTCTATGAAGTCCTTTTGAATCCTAGTTCTAGAAGCCTAGTACTAGAAGAAATGACCAATTGGTACTTTGTCTCTCCTATTATTTGGTTATTTAGTTTAGATAACTATTGTATATCGATATATTTTAGGAAGCTTCTACTACTGTATTAGGTTTCCTGCTACCCCTCAAGTGTCCCTTAATTTTAGCTGTCTCTCCTTGCACCCTATGC
Organism: Mus caroli; assembly: GCF_978045245.1. NCBI lineage: Eukaryota > Metazoa > Chordata > Mammalia > Rodentia > Muridae > Mus > Mus caroli. The sequence continues at coordinate 67,514,210 of NW_028227265.1, forward strand.
CTTCTCCTTCCCCATGTGATCTGCCCATTCCATCCCCTATCCATCCATAACTACCTTTCTATTTCACTTTCCTAATGAGATCTATCTGGACACTCCAATCTCTATACTCTGGTCCTTCACTCTTTACCTAACCTCTGTAGCTCTACTGTTATCACTGATTTATCAGTGTGTGTGTGTGTGTGATAATAATATTATATTTGTCTTCCTTACTTGAGATGATTTTTTTCTAGTTCCATTTATTTACCTGAACATTTCATGATGTCAAAAAACTTCTAACATTTACAAAAATTAATTTAGATTGACTCACACATTTAAGAATAAAATATAAAACTTCTAAAAGATAACAGAAAATCTTAGCAAATTTATATTTATTTCTAAGTTTTTACCTACATTTTTTGAAGGAAGAATTGATAAGTTATGCCTAAAGGATTAAATATATATCTATGTTCTACATAATTTCTTCATAAGAAAGGGAAAACAAACCACAAACTGAGGGAACTTTTTGAAAATATATCTAGACTGGTATTCCAAGAAATGCTAAGAAAACTTAAAAATCAACAGTAAGAAAACCACCTGACTTTAAAATAAAAATCTTGTAGCCAGTACAAACACTGCATCAAAGCATATACAAGGGTGTGAAAGATATTTATAAAAAGCTGTGTGTGTGTGTGTGTGTGTGTGTGTGTGTGTGTGTGTATGTGTGGTAGTTTTACCAAGACAGGTTGCAGAGAGAACAAGCTAAACACAGTAGACAGAATAAGCCAGAGGATGAGAACTAGCTAGAAAAATAGAATATATTGCCAAAGTTACTGTAAGAGTAGACAAAGCAATTCATTGAGGAGTGTAGAGAAGCCAGATTGAATCAGTCAGCTTGGAAGATTAGATTGCACTGAGTCTAGAAGCTTCCAGGCCTATGTCTATGCATAGAACAGAAAAGATCAGTTTAGGTACAGCTCTCATCATTTCTTCTGCAGAAATAAAATGACACTTGCATGGATAGATTTCCAGTGGTGCCATGGATGGCTCTACATCCAAGTGCATATTTAGGCAGCACACATTAGATTAAGTGGGTTATATTAAAAAGAGGAGGAAGAAGAGTTAGGAATGACTGATGATGGGAGGGTCTGAGAGAAGTTGAAGGAAGGGCAATGGGAGGTGGATATGATAAAATACCTTGTATATTGTTTATAAATTTTTCAAAGTATAAATTTAAATCATTTTTGAAAACTTGCCAGATCAACCAAATAAACATTAAAAAGCATCAACTTTAAAAAAATTTTTAAAAAAGCTGCTCTACAACATGTTTTTGGAAGAATTAATACTGTGAGATAGTACATAACTATCAAGATGACCAAAATCTAGAAGAATGGCAATACCAAATGCTTGCAAGGGTGGGAAATCAATAGGATTACTGGTGGGGATAAAAATGGTTTAACGGTGTTGAAAGACAAATTGTCAGTTTTGTACAAAACCATACAAAGCATTGCTATGCTGTCTGATGATTAAAATCTGGGGCATCCACCCAGCAGAGTTAAAAAAAAAACTGTTTTGCACATGGGAATTTGAGCAGAGATTCATTCATGAAACTGTTGAAAGTAGCTATGTTACCTTTAAATTTTGCAAAAACTACAATGCATACATGAAGATATGGTGTTACACTCTTGAAAATGAGAAACTATGAGCCCATGAAAACAGGAGAAAATTAAATGCATACCTGTAATTGAAAGAAGGAGATAGGAATGTGCTCCATAGCTATAGTTACCCATTAACAACAGGGATATATTCCAGTAGAACATCAGCGAGCAATTTCATTATTTTGGGAGTGGAGTATATCTCCACAGACAAGGCTACAACATCACTAACTGATTTAATTTTAAGAAAGCATCTTAGTGTGTTCCATCTATCTTTGATGAAAATGTCACTTTATGTCACATTACTATGCATTACATTCTGGAAAAGTCATAATTATGAAGACAGTTAAAGGATCAGCTGTTTCCAGGAAGCAATAAGCAGGGAGGGATGGGTAGGTAAAGTATATGAGTTTCAGCAATGAAGGAATTCTATGTATGACTACATGATTGATGACTGTATAACAGTAGATGCATGCCACCATCCATTCTCATAAAATATATGACATCAAGACTGAAGAGTATGATGTAAACTCTAACTTTGGTGACAGTCATATGTCAACATATATTTATCCACTGTAGCAAGTGCTTCACTCTGATGGCGTGTGCTGACAATGGCTATGCATGTGCAGGGTGAGAAATAGAGGGAAAATCTTTATATCTTCCTCTCGAATATACTTTGAACCTATAATTTCTACAAAATATCAACTCTTGACCATATGTGAAATAAAAATTAAGTATTAAAGGTATTTCTACAGGAGGAACAAAATCAGAAAAGAAAAATAACAACACCCCATTGCAAAATACCTCTAACATTCTTTGTTTTAAATGGTCTCTTTCAGAAATTTTATAGTGAAACATTAACTGTCAAGTTACTCACACAATTTCGCCACAGAAACTTGAGACAAATCATTTTCCTGTCATCAAACTTTGAATATTTGTTTTAATACTGGATCACCCTTTTGTATATTAGCATGCTACTTATTATGTTGTCCTAGTAGAATCTGAAGTGGACCTGCTAGGGAAGTGGTACATTTGTATGCAATTAAAGAGATGACAAAAAAAAAAATGGAAAGACTAACATCCTTTAGCTAAGGCTTGTTAATTGCCAGCCTAGTGGAAGCAGGGGTTAGATTGTGTCTAGGGTCAGCAAGAGAGTGTCTCAAAGGAACAAGAGGAAGAGTGATGGAGAAAACTATCAACACTTCCTCTGATCTCCATGCATACACAGGCATGTCCACACAAGTATGCCTGGAGGGAGACATGCCCACAGCACAGGCATGAACACCAGTATAGGCATGTCCACAGCACAAGCATGAACATCAGCACAGGCATATATACCATAACCCACACTCACAAATACATACACATGCATACAAACACTAAAAGAACTAGAATAAGAAGAGATGGGAGAAAAGGAAGAGGAAACAGAAAAGGAGAAGCAAAGGCAGTAATTCCCAAAGGCAGAAGCTAAGGGGAAATGCTCTGAACATGGAACCATAAGTTTTCATGTCTTTAAATAATATTAAGGGAACTAAAATAATTTCTGTGACAGTATTTCTACTCCAACCAATGAGTTCATTTTAGAAAATGAGGAAAAAAAAGATCTAATGGAAGACACCAAAATAATCAAAATACAAATAAAAATTAATACAAATGGCTGTTCACAAGACCAATAAAGGAGGCTAAAGGAATTAAAGGTTTTCATATTAGTGTCAATGGCCAGATAGTGACAGTACATCTGCATCCTGGTACTGATGATGTTGCCCATTCAACACCAAAGGAAGGAAGAAACAGTGACCATGAGATCCCATTTATTGTTATATCTTGGCCCCAGCAGGTATCTAGATGGAGAATAGGAAGAAAACGTGCCAATAGGAAGAGAATTAACTATGACCTTCTCCTGTTTCCTTCAGATAAACCTGAATGTCCAAAGGCCCTACTGCTTGTTCTTGACATAGTACATCTTTCTAAAAGAACCAGTACAATCCAGAGACAAAGTTACTCATCTATAGAAATATAAGCAGTCTAAGAAAATCACTTTGAGGGGGAAGTACTCATTGTATAAGCATAAGGACATGGGCGCAGATGCCTAGTGACCATGGAAAACCTGGGTAAGCTTTCCAGTATGAGTACCCCTAGCACTGAAAAAAATTTTCCATAGAAACTATACAAGTACTACAGATGTAGGGAGAAGAATGGTGGTCACTAGGGACCTTTGGAGAGAAGGAGGCTGAGAAGCAAGGAAAGGCTAGATAACCATTTACCCAAGCCTAAGTAAATAGAGGACTTAGTTCTGCTGTGATACAGCATAATACCATAACTACAATTTGTAATCTATGGTGAATTTCAAACACTAATCACTTAGATGTAATAAAGATTTGCACAAGCAATCTACAGATTGAACGCAATCCCCATCAAAATTCCAACTCAATTCTTCAACGAATTAGAAAGTGCAATCTGCAAATTCATCTGGAATAACAAAAAACCTAGGATAGCAAAAACTCTTCTCAAGGATAAAAGAACCTCTGGTGGAATCACCATGCCTGACCTAAAGCTCTACTACAGAGCAATTGTGATAAAAACTGCATGGTACTGGTATAGTGACAGACAAGTAGACCAATCGAATAGAATTGAAGACCCAGAAATGAACCCACACAACTATGGTCACTTGATCTTCGACAAGGGAGCTAAAACCATCCAGTGGAAGAAAGACAGCATTTTCAACAAATGGTGCTGGCACAACTGGTTGTTATCATGTAGAAGAATGAGAATTGATCCATTCCTATCTCCTTGTACTAAGGTCAAATCTAAGTGGATCAAGGAACTTCACATAAAACCAGAGACACTGAAACTTATAGAGGAGAAAGTGGGGAAAAGCCTTGAAGATATGGGCACAGGGGAAAAATTCTTGAATAGAACATCAATGGCTTGTGCTGTAAGATCGAGAATTGACAAGTGGGACCTCATGAAACTGCAAAGCTTCTGCAAGGCAAAAGACACCATCAATAAGACAAAAAGACCACCAACAGATTGGGAAAGGATCTTTACCTATCCTAAATCAGATAAGGGACTAATATCCAATATATATAAAGAACTCAAGAAGGTGGACTCCAGAAAATCAAATAACCCCATTAAAAAATGGGGCTCAGAACTGAACAAAGAATTCTCACCTGAGGAATACCGAATGGCAGAGAAGCACCTGAAAAAAATGTTCAACATCCTTAATCATCAGGGAAATGCAAATCAAAACAACCCTGAGATTCCACCTCACACCAGTCAGAATGGCTAAGATCAAAAATTCAGGTGACAGCAGATGCTGGGGAGGATGTGGAGAAAAAGGGACCCTCCTCCATTGTTGGTGGGATTTCAAGCTTGTACAACCACTCTGGAAATCAGTCTGGCAGTTCCTCAGAAAATTGGACATAGTACTACCGGAGGATCCAGCAATACCTCTCCTGGGCATATATTCAGAAGATGTCCCAACGGGTAAGAAGGACACATGCTCCACTATGTTCATAGCAGCCTTATTTATAATAGCCAGAAGCTGGAAAGAACCCAGATGCCCCTCAACAGAGGAATGGATACAGAAAATATGGTACATTTACACAATGGAGTACTACTCGGCTATTAAAAAGAATGAATTTATGAAATTCCTAGCCAAATGGATGGACCTGGAGGGTATCATCTTGAGTGAGGTAACACAATCACAAAAGAACTCACACAATATGTATTCACTGATAAGTGGATATTAGCCCAAAACTTAGGATACCCAAGATATAAGATACAATTTGCGAAACGCATGAAACTCAAGAAGAATGAAGACCAAAGTGTGGACACTGTGCCCCTTCTTAGAATTGGGAACAAAACACCCATGGAAGGAGTTACAGAGACAAAGTTTGGAGCTGTGATGAAAGGATGGACCATATAGAGACTGCCATATCCAGGCATCCATCCCATAATCAGCTTCCAAATGCTGACACCATTGCATACACTAGCAAGATTTTGCTGAAAGGACCCAGATATAGTTGTCTCTTGTGAGACTATGCCGGGGCCTAGCAAACACAGAAGTGGATGCTCACAGTCAGCTATTGGATGGATCACAGGGCTCCCAATGGAGAAGCTAGAGAAAGTACCCACGGAGCTAAAGGGATCTGAAACCCTATAATTGGAACAACATGATGAACTAACCAGTACCCGGGAGCTCTTGTCTCTAGCTGCATATGTATTGAAAGATGGCCTAGTCGGCCATCACTGGAAAGAGAGGCCCATTGGACTTGCAAACTTTATATGGCCCAATACAGGGGAATGCCAGGGCCAAAAGAATGGGAATGGGTGGATAGGGAAGTGGGGGGGGGGATATGGGGGACTTTTGGAATAGCATTGGAAATGTAATTGAGAAAAATACGTAATAAAAATTAAATAAATAAATAAATAAATAAATAAATAAATAAATAAATAAAATAAAATAAAAAGATTTAACGAGACATAAATGGTTCTGAATCTCATACTGCACCCAAATAAATTTGTAGAAATATTATATATGACTTAAAGATAATAATGCAATGAACTGAGGGGGTCTTCATTATTATAGTGACATAGGGGGTCAGCAGAAATTAAATAGCTATTTTAGTGAAAATAATTAGTTAGAAACCTGTGGGATTTTTGACCACCCAGTAACTGTCAAACAGAGCAGCAATCTTTCTACCATTTTCCTTGGAAGAACAGTGCATCTTAAAACCCAGAAGAATGACCTCTCATGTCCTTACTGTGAGGCAACCATCAATGAAAAATTTAGCGGAAGCTAAAGTTGCAGTGCATGGGAATTTTCAGAAGTAGAACCTTCTGAAAACCTTCAGTAGGCTATCTGAATGATCCTGGGTCGCCAGTGGTGATCCCCATGCCTTCAGAATGGGCTTCTCTTTGTCATGCTTGTCCTCAGGGACAGTCCTGAGGTAGCAATGACCTTGACATTTTTTCCCCTGACAAACCAAACCCTACATTTTGTTAATTCCCCAAAACCTTCTCCATTAAGCTGTCCCTGTCAAAACAGAACATAGAGATATAACTCTCATTTACCTCTCCAGTGCACATCTGCATGGTTTGCAGGGTCTCATCGCCTTGCACTTTTAGAGTTTGAAATGACATTCTGTAAATTCTAGTTTTCTGTGTGAAGCTAAATTGAAAATTCCTTCAAATATGAATCAGAGGCCTCCCATTTTATGTTGTTTGGGGTTTGACATTTCTAAGTAATAAAAGGAGATGAACGGAGTCAGCAATGTAAATCAAGAATGTAAGTTGTGGGGATAAGATCCTGTCCCAGGAGAATTGCCCTAGGCAGGTTGGTGATTTCTGATCAGTAAGGAATGTGAATTACTTTAATTTGTTGGTATCTACTTAAGAACAGACAAATTTATAGTTAAATTCATGAGAATTTGATCCAAGACAACAACTAGCCTAGGGTAAGAGTTAGTCCTAAAGCAAGGGTTCTTTTCCTACTTGGTATCTGGCCATTCTTGGAGGCAGGGTGAGATGAAAACCAAGAAGGGTGGGTGAGGCTAGACATGGTTCATGCCTGTAATGGCACATGCAAGCTGGAGACAGAAGGACTGGAAGTCATACATGAACCCAGGTTACAGCCAGACCCTGTCTGAGAACATACCATTAAAAGAGCTGCATATTTAATGAAGCAAATGAACTGAGCTTAAAAGTAGTGCAGAACCAAGAGACAGATTAGAACTCTCTCAGACATTAAAAGTCTTTTAGCTCCTTCATGATCTCCATAAATCATATTCAACTCTGGACATCAGTCCCCTTTGCACATACCTTCTCTCACTTTCTATAACAAGAAGCAAACTTAAAAATTATTTTTCCAGGCAAAGGGACTTTTGATTTAAGGAGAATTCGATGGTGAGCAGTAGCAACAGAAGAGTTTTAATCATGTTGTGTTCAAAGCAAACACACAGCTCTGCAGAGTGAACGTTTTTCAGATCACACTTGTAGGACTAGTCTGCTGTCCACAAGAACTACATAAGTCCTCAGCTCATATGACAGAAAATGAGGTAATTTGAAGATAGAGAGAAAAAGAGATACTTTGACAGTAAATTTACATTTGAGTTTTGTTGGAATGTCCTTATAACACTTGAGAATAATCCTCTCTACCCACTTGAAGTAAAAACTTCCTTTCACACAAAAAAGAAACTGGCGCTAAAATAAGAGGATTTCAGAATGGACTCTACCACATTCTTGAAAATAAGTAACTTCATTAGTGCTATAGATTTGGTCTGTTCAGAACCAAGTACATAAGAAGAGAATAATCAAAACTATTTAAAACAGACATCTTAAGTTAATGTGGTTATTGGTTAAAAACGATTATTTCTAACATAGATATTAAAATTTGAGTAAGCAGCATCTATCTTGCTAGTTTACATAAACACATATAGACACAAATAAAATAAAATTTCAGTAGAAGCATAAATCCAGGTTTCCTCACTTCTGTGACTGTTGTTGCATTATAAAATTATAGGTCAACTTTATTATCAGAAATGTGTAGGCTTTAAGAAAAATAACATGCTGGTTTAGTCTGCCCTGGACAGCACCCTCTCAATGACATACATGGTACTTTTGCATCAACACAACTCAACAGTCAACACTGAGAATCTTACAGTTCCAAACAAGAGTTCTAGCCACTAACATAGTCTTAATTTGACTTTATTTTATTTATACTAAGAAAAGTGAATACATAATATAATATACAAATTTTTAAAAATCAGAGAAATAATATAATAAATAGTCCATGACCATGGAAGGCTAAAGAAGTTCTTTGGAATGTAACTTTCAAGTCTTATTGAGTGTACTTCATGTGTACTTTCTATTTGTTGGTTCTACTTTCTTGACTGTTATACAAAATCAAAGTGTGAGCCATTTCAGGGATACAACCAAATCCTTAATAGTAGGAAGAGCAATCAATTTATCATGAAACACCACCAGAGATATGGCATCACTCACTTGAGCCACACTGGCACAATTTCTTCCACTAGGTCTTTCTGTTTATTAATCTCTGGCCTCAGTGTTTGAAAGTTTAGCTCACAAGAATGTAATGTGATAAATCACAGTAGACCAATCCCAGAAATACAGCATAATAAAATACCTAGATACACTCTAAGAAATTTGCCATGGGCTTCCAACTCAGAAATGAGATTCCATCAAGTAATACATTTAGCTTGTTTAATGCCAGAATAACAGCCATTTTTACTTACTATAACCAAATCCCTCTTTTAGAATTTCATGTCTCTGTCCACTCATTATCAAGTGTCTTAAACCTTAAAGCTATATTTCCATTTCTTGTTTCAGTTCCCATGAGAAGCAAACTAATCTCTATTTGCCTGTGCTTCTTCCCACATTCTCCTATGTGTTCAATCTTTGCCATCTCCCAATCCCACAAGTGTTTCCTTAGGGTCATTTCTTGTGTTACACATTTTTGCACTAAGCATTTCTTAACACATTTCATTTTCCAGCATTAAGTTATGGATGAGAATGTTTATCAGAGAAATTTGAAAGATAAAATCCCATAGTTCACATTTCCTAGAGTGAAATAATTTCAGGGAATAACTTACAACTTGTCTTATGGATAGCAAACAAAAAGTACAACCATCATATTTCTAGCTCAGCATCTTGCTCTTATTCAAGTATTTAAAAAACAAACAATGAAGGACTTTAATAAATGGATGGAGGTACATAAAATTTCCTTCATGTGAACTATCCTCAAAGTAGAACCTCTGAAAGACAGAATGAGTGTCTTGGAGTGTTTTTTAAGGAACACCTCTTCCTTTTTTGTTTCAAAGAAAAATAAATTAGAAATTGTGGTGACTGGTAAGTCAGGAAGAAGGAATGGTGTGTGTGTGTGTGTGTGTGTGTGTGTGTGTGTGTGTGTGTGTGTGTGTGTTTATCTGTCTGTATACACACATATGTATATTTATATATGTTCGTTTATATATGTTTGACTCATAGATTATTAATAAAAGTATCTCAAACTCTAGGTCTCAAACCACAAGTCAGTTTGCCTTCATAAAGAAGCCATCACTTATGGTGTGCCAATGTATAAGGACCTGTGTTTGGTTGCTACCTGTGAGTACATGGTTTGATTTAAATCAACTTAAATAGAATTAAGTATAACAATGCTTCTTTACATTGGCAAGCAGTTCTTAACACAACACAAGCCTAGTTATGATTGCAAAGGCAAAGAGGAGAAAGGGATTTCTTGGTAGAGACTGGACATATATGCATGCTATGTCATAATTCACCAGCCTTAAAGACCAGTTGTCATAGAGATATGGCATAGCTCATTGCAATAGTAACCATGGGATAACATATAGATGATTTCCTTGAAGTGATATATAGACTCACATAGAATTTAGTCCCACAACCTTATACTAAACATGTGAAAAATATTGTCCTGTTCAAGAGATGCAAATCTGAGTTAGTGTAAAAGAAAGATTCCACCCTTACAGACTACTTTACTTTTTCTCCAAGAGAGTCTAAAAATAAAATATCTAAAAAACAAGATTGTTAATTCTTATACCTTCTTTGCTTTGCAGAACTCATATGTGCCTTTGTAGAGTGGCAATTGCAAAAGACGATTTAAGTAGTTATGTCCTGTGTGAATATTTGATGAGTCATCTGTAAATGAAAGCTTCTCAGATAACTAAATAGAGTTGAGTAACTTAATCTCTGAGCAATCCATATAGCCTGTAAGAGGCTAGACTTCATTTTCAATCTTGTGACAGGGTCCATTTTGAATCATTTCTTTTCTTCTATCTTTGTTTTGTTCCCCACCCCTCTCTAGTCTTTGCTTACAGAAGGCCAATTTTACAGAGGGCTGTGCAGAACCAGATACAGGAGACCGAGTTCTTCATGAACTTCCCATCAGACTGAGGACAAGACAAACACGGGGATGACCAAGGTTTATCCGGAGCACAGACAATTACCCCATTGTCTCTCTGTACTCATGATTCATTTGTAAAGGCTTGTTAGAGAAAAACACTCTGAGGGAATATGTAAGATAAAGAGTCTCTTAATATTCAAGGACAAATTTGAATACACCTGTCTCCTTCCAACTAATGTCTATGGGCCAGGTCTCCCATACAGCAGTGAGGTGTATTAATCTCAGATACTAATAATAATTCCATTTGATAATTAAATTTCATTCTCTCTCTCATTCTTTCTCTCTTTCTCTTTCAACGTTTACTGTCCTGCCCTTCTTAAATTATATGCTTATAAATATTTCATAGAGTAAGATAAAATTGTCAAGGAAATAAACATGCCTTCTGAATTTCTAAACCAAAAAATAACATTTTAAAATTAACTCTAACTAATAATAATAGTGGCTTTTCCTTGACTTATAAGCAAATATACCCTGAAGAATTGCTACAGAGCCATGTAACAGTATGTTCCCCATTTTCCCATGCTCTCAATAACATGGAAGTGATATCTACTGAATTTCTTCCTTTTGTTGTCACTGTGACAGGACAACACAAGCATTTTAAGAAAATAAGGAGTTATTTTCTGGCTCACAGTTTCAGGTAGTCAGTACACCATGGGGAGGAAGGCAGGGATGGGGAACCAGTCCATCCCTAGTGGCAGAAATATATAATGTGGTTTGTCTGCACTTCAACAGACCAATAAAAGAAGGGCTCAGAGTGAAAGTAGGATGTTCAGACTATGGTTCTACATAAGCACCTCTACCACCAAGTCCCCACACCTTCCACAAACTGCATCACCAACTTAGGACCAGATAATCAAACACATGAACCTGGAAAGGACATTTCAGATTCAAACCATAACGTCCCTGTTTTAAATACATCGACTTTATGTCAATATATTTTTTATTTTTGTAGCACAAAGGCTATTTGATCAAGGAGTTAAATAGGTATTCTCTCTGTTCTTTTCTCTAATACTTCCCACTCTGTAACTCAAATAAGAAACCAATCTTAAATATTCTACTGAATTATTCTTGGGTGCAAATTAAACTTTCAAGAAATTATGCATTTTATTTCATGTTATCACTTCAAAAATAAGCATATAAGCAGAAATGGAATTTTTCTGGGTAATTCTTGTTGGTTTTCTAGATAAATGACTCTGATGTTGCAAATGGTAGTAAAGAAAATGAAATCAAAATTCCCTACATTATTCTGCATAGAATACTTAGGTTCATATAGTTTAAATAACTGATCAAAATCTAATACTATGAGTAGTGCTAAAACATAGATAGATTTTAAACCTGAGGCCATTGAAAGCCAGGATCTGCAGTTCTTTTAAAGTATTTCACCTCTTTCCCTTGTCTTCTTAAACTTAAAAAATAATCTTCAAGTTTTCTTCTTGTCTTCACTAACAGTTATGTATATAATTAGTCACGGTGAGACTCTCAACAAGACTGGTATCTTTGCTTAATAGATGACTATTAGAGTATTTGATAAAGAATAAATATGAATTCAAGCTGGATTATTGTATATAGTCACTATCGTGGAACATTTGCACTTCTGGCTGAGGTATAAATAATGCATAGAGACTTATTACAGTTTAAAGGTTAGGACTTAGGCTGGGGCAGTCTCCCAGCTCCCATTTAAACTTAACCCCACAACTGCCTGCAGCATACAACCCACCACCTGGCGAAGCTCTATGCCACCCGCTCCACCCAGGTCCAGGTCTGTGACCTTCCATGTACTTTCAGAATCCCTTTACCCCTTGCCTTCACTGTGTTGGTCTCTCTGCTTGGAAGTCACACCCTCATATTTTTACCCCAGCTATTCGCTATCAGATCTTTATTACAACCAATCGGAAGTGAGACAACATTTGATACATCTCTTAGATTGCCTTTAGGTAGGTTAGAAAGTACAAACATGTACAAAATAGAAAACCTGGTAATGGGTCATAGAAATGACAATAATAAAATCCTGCCAGTACTCAGCTCTCTGCTGGTACAGATTTAACAATCAAAATTACAGAGACACAGCTTAAGAAAGTTTGAGGAAGGTCACTTCAACAACTATTTTCTCTAAATGAATCTTCGTAATATCCACATTAGGTCTACATACTATATCCCCTTACTCTACATACTAAGCATACAATGAAAAAAGGTTTAGCGGTGATTCTGGGAACTGATGAATGTAGCAAAATCTAACTTATAAATAAATATAATTGTTATTAATTATGTAAAGTTCAAATTACTGCATGTATTGAAAGTTTAGTGTTAATTTGGGTATATTATTAGAACCTTTATAGTCTAACATTCAAGGGTAGGAATCTCTTGGGAAAGTTGTACACTCCCAGGTACCCAGAGTTCCAGGAGACTCTCAATAAAGTTAACCGTGCAACAAAACTCATGGTAGAGCTAGACACTGGGAACAGACAAGTTCTCAGTAAAATTAATGTTCTATTTTAAATGAACAGTTAATAGAGGAGAAATTATCATTTAAAGCCAGCGTTCCTCATCTTATGCAGACTGCATTTTGTCTCCAATGATTAAGAAGTGGTTTTCTTTATGGTTTCTAAAATGAGAATTGGCAGAAAAATTTTCTGTAAGACATTAATGACTGTTAGGGTATCACATACTAAAAATCAGAATTTTAAAATTGTCTTGTAACACTAGCCTTAAGTAAAAATCATATGAAGTATTGTTTATTGTTTACAGGAATACACATACACAAAGAGAGAGAGAGAGAGAGAGAGAGAGAGAGAGAGAGAGCATAATCAACAGTTGGTTGGATGGATGGAAGTTGGGAGTGAAATTATAGAGGAGTAGAGAGATAATTGTTCAATGAGTGCTGTTATAGTTAGAGAAGACTAGAAATTCTATGTGTGTATAATGCAGTAGAGTCATTATGGATAATAAAATATTATGTATTTTAAAAAGGAATAAAAGAAATTTCAAAAACTCTTCTCATAAAGAATGATAGTGGAGGAATTAGGTACTTTTATCTGGACTACACATTATCTACATGGACCAGAACACCACACAGCACTGCAAAATTATATTTAATGTTGTTTTACCTGCTAAAATGTATTTTGATTACGTTTCCAAAAAATCAGCATATCAAATTAGTTCCTCAGCTTTCTGTTTATCACAAAGATATGTTAACAGTTCTATCAAGTGACAATTTTGTTATATACAAAATTCTAGATGTAAAAACTTTTAATAGTACTTCATAATTTCAGACAAATTTAAAATTAGTCCAAATATATACTGTAGCTGTCCAACAGCTTTGGATGAACTGGGTATACCTGAAAGGGAGGTTGGAAATGAAAAAAGACTGACAGACAGGAGACAATGAAGCTAAGACAAAGGTTTCTGATCAAGGCTCAAAGTTTAATTTTCAACTCGGCATTTATATAGGGAAAACCCACAGACCCATCCTTTGTTTCAGCTGGATTGAGATGCAAAGCAAGCTCAGCAGATGGTCAACTCCTCAAAGCTCCTGAGGGAAATTGCAAATGCAGCAATGCAGCAAGTCCAGGCGACTCCAGCTAGGTTAGAGTCTAGGGAATAGAGTAGCTAGACACCCACCCGTGTCTGTCTTAGGTCCATGTCTGTATCACTCCTTCTTACATTTACATGTCTGTCATGAACCACATTCATAGCTTTTTGATGTATGGTTTAGGTCAATAGGAGTTCAAGAACATGGTAACCCCTCTTTGGCCACCTGCCTTCAAAAGCACTCTTTCCCATTCAGACCAAAGTCCTGAAAGACATATGAATATGCACTCAATGCATTTCTTCATAGTGATGAATGACTGCCCTGGTGAATAGTTGAGCTTGCTGAAAGCTATCCTGTGTGAAGGCAACCAATCTGTTTCTTAAGGTTAAAAACAAGATTAAAGTTGTCTACAGGAATGTCCCAGGTATTCAATACAGCTGATAATTGGCAAAGATCAAACACAAAGTCTGGCCACCAGGTATATGGGGGGTGGCTTTGAGAATTGATAGAAAGCACTCTCCAGTAAGAGTGGAGACTACACTCCAGGTTAACTCAGCTGGCTGACAGGGATTTTGAGTCATCTTTATCATTGCTATTTCCAATATTGGATTGATTTCTAGACCAGTCCATGACTGAGTCAGAATAACTGATCACATTAAAGGAAAGAGAAGAGTCATCATAACTTCTCCTTTTGATTATTTTTTCTAAGTCAGTTTCCACAGTCTCTATGTTCTCTGTCCCACAAGGTCTAAAAGCTTGAAGCAAGGCAACTGGTCTAATCTGGAATAAAGGCAAGCAAAGGTGGTTCAAGAACATATGTCCAATACAGCTTTCCTGCCACCATTGTCAGGGTTTTCAGCAAGCTCATAGGTCAGCATCATTCTTTGTCCCAACATCAGTATGTCTCACTCTGGAAGTTAGCATGCTCCTGCAGCATTCTGTGCAAAAAACACAAACATGTCCTCTTCCCCATATTAAATATCTGATTGGGAGCATGCCATATGCCAGTAAGTAGATCCTTCCATTTCACCTAGGCATAAGTATGCCTAGTTGTAGAGTGCCATAGACACTCAACAGAGAGTTCCTTAGCATCCTTATTTTAAAATTTTAAAAATAAAAGTCATGATATAAATAACATGGTATATGGGGATATAATTCTCCCTTTTGTTTTGTTTTTGTTCTTTTTTATGAAGATATTGTTTTAAAGTTCCATAGGCCTGTTCCACAATAACTTGTCCTTTAGGACAACAAGAAATCCCAGTAATATGGGTAATATTAAATTGTCTACAAAACATCTCCAATGCTTGACTGTAGTAGTCAGTTCCATTATCTGTTTTAATCTGATTTGGAACACCAAGCATAGAAAAATAATGTAGACTATGGCTAAATACATTTTTAACTGCTTCTCCTGTTAAAGCAGTTTCAACTAGAAAGCCTGAAAAGGGTATCAATAGTCACATGTGCATATTTTAATTTTTCAAAAACAGAAATATGAGTACCATCCATTTGCAATAATTGATTAGGTATAAGTCCTAGAGGATTATCACCATTATGTGGTATAGGTAGAAACTGAGGACATAGAGAACAAGTCTTTACAAGTTGATGTTCATGTTTTCTAGAAATACCAAGTTATTGTCTCAAGCTATTACTATTTTGATGATCGAAAGAAAGAGATTGTATGGCCAAATGTTCCTGGGTAAGGCCTATAATCTGCCTGGTATACAAATCTGCTGTGTCATTGCCCTAAGGGGTCTGTCCAGGCAATCCAGTATGAGTTCTTAAATGTCCAAAGAAAGTCCTTTAAAGAAGCAGTACTTTCTCTTAACTTAAGTTATATTTGCATAAATAATTGCAAAATTCGAGAATTAGCAGTATCTAAAAACTGAAGTTTCAAGCAATTGCAAACCATGAGCTATATATTGGCTATCTATACAAATTAAAATCTTGAATTTTCAACGTTTCAAAAATAGTGGCTACAGCATGCAATTCAATTATTTGTGCTGAAGCAGGGGGAAACTCAAGAGAAATGTGACCCAATTAAATATACTACTCTCCCATTAGATAAGCTGTTTATATAGTATACCCTTGTAATTCAAATACTTTCATGTGCAAGAGACAAATAGGTAACTCCTAAAGGTTTTGGAAGGGAATAATTAAGCCTCAAAGTTAAACAGTTAAGAGTTGGGTTTAAGTTGAAACCCTTGCTTGAGTAGTGACTCAACCAAATGCATAAGAATTTCTTTCTTTCAAACTTTCAACTGCATTTTCCATACACTGTGGTTTCCTACCTAAATCAGCACTCACTTGATGGTGGCAAGATAGGAATCTGCAAACACTCACATTCTAAAATCATAAAAATGCTCACAGCCAAATCCATTCTTTCCCAATCGTCTTAGAAGTCCCAAGACTGAATCTCTGGGCTGGCTTGGACCTTGTGCTAGCTAGTACAGTTACTGTGGTTGGCAATGGAGTCATCCCAGTAACACCAACAGAAGAGTGAGGAGAAAAAAAAAATTCTTCTACACAAACCCAAGGGCTTTTAGAGAAAAACAGAAGAGAGATATGCATTACAACATATTTTATACATACATAACAGGCTCACATCATATTTTAAATGTTTCCTTTGCTAGCCAATATCTACTACTACTACTACCCAGATACCACCATTCTCCTCATGAATGAAATGTATGCTGTGAGTGATTCCCACCAAGAACTGTGATTTACACATGTACTTGCAGAGAACACATCCATCAAATTCTAGTATCTCTTTCTATCTCCATCTTCATTTAAATTCCAACACAGAGGGCTCAGTAAGTTTTTTTATATATAAAACTTTAATCTGCTACCAAGTTTTCAATTGCCATCCTTCCTTTTTGTAAAATCCATGAAGAACATGATCGATTCATTCTTATCCCAACCGTGTATTTCCCTATAAAAATAGAAGTAAATAGATAAGTCGAAGGAACGGATTTCTACCAGTGGGTAGGGGAGGTCCTTTGGGGGCTGGGATGTGTAGTTTCTGTTGTTATCTAACAATAACACAAGATTCAGGGTCTAAGTGTTGATTATATACTATTGATAATGCAAATGTGGATGATATCTGACAATAACAAAAGATTCAGGGTCTAAGAGTTGAATATATACTATTGATAATGCAAATGTGGATGACTTGGACAGTCAAATTCATCTTGATAGAGTTTCCTTTATGCATATGTCTACAATCAGATTACAGACAGGCTGGGGGTAACTGTCAACCCTCAGCCCTATGGATGAGAAGGTGACTAGATTCCTCCTCTCAGTACATGGCAAGCCAACCTAGACTGATTCATGTGGTCACTAAAGATGGAAAAAATACTGAAAGCTCTTCTCTGAATTACCTTTTTCTTTAATTTTCTCATTTGGTCAAACTAACTTAGCACTTGAAACTCTATGCCAGAGTGTTCAAAGGGCTGCATTGCTAAAATGCAAAAAAAAAAAGTAAAGATTTGTACAACTTATAGCAGAGTCTTGTCTCAGGTGTGTCCCCCTGGTGTTGGCTTATAGTTATGTTTAAAAACACACTTATTCCACCCACAAATTTTCAGTAATAAAGATTTCTTTGAATCATCATTTCAAGGGGATCAGAATGTGGGTTCTTGACTAACCCTCACTCCATGATTAGGCAAAACGGTATGGTAAGTCCAACAAATGTAAGTAGCAGAATACGAAGGTGAGACATATAGTGGAGAGCTTCAATACCTTATGAAAGACTGGAAGCAGGAGTACAAAAATGGAAGTACTCTAGGGCATGACCCTTGTGACTTCCTCCAGCTAGACCTCACCTCCAACCTTCTACCATGCCTTTTGATTATAACAGAGTACTCCTGATCTAGTTGTCTTTGGAAATACCCCACATACACCTGCAGAGGTTTGGTTTATCAATCTAGGTTTCTCTCCACCCAATCAACATGACATTTAAGATTAACCACAGCGTAGTCCAAGTTGCAATTTAAAGGGCCTCACAGCTTCCTTTTGTCTTGTAGACACTTGAAATCTAGCCTTTAACACAAACTGCTGCTGTTTTTGAACATGCAGCCCCTTAAAATCTCTACATGTTTCTATATGTCTGATTTTATTACACATCCAGTTTAAGATACATTAAACCAGTGCTATCACAATGTTTTACAAGCTATGTTCCTCCTCCTTCTCTATGTTTGCATATTCATTGCTACTTTGCAAACAGGCTATTGTGACAAGATGCATTTGAGAACCACAAAGTCTTTTGTATACCCAGCTCTGAAGTCCCTTCTTGTACCAATTTAAGTCCTTAAATCTCCACAAAATATTTATGACCACATCATTGAGTTGATATTAACCCAGAGATCTTCTATATCTCCTTCAGAGATAAATGATTCTATTTCCAACGCTACAAATATGCTCCTGCCTGATCCTCTTTACATTTTTTTAGCACTTTAGGTCCACTTCTCACCCAGTGTTTCTCTTCATGCCTTATCATTTAGAATAGAGAGAATGAAAGTCCTGGAACCTTGCTTTCTTTGAGACATTTTGAGCTAGGTTGGAATATACATGTTATTTTCTACCTGACAATTTACTGTATTCAATTGTTTGGCCAATTATTTTGTGACAATATAATGTATGGGTTGTAGTCTTCTTAGCCTCTAGGAAAAATTTCTACATTATATTCCTGGATTTATTTTTTGTTTTTTGTTTTTTTAAATCTTTTTTTTTTCGATTTTTTTTTTTGGAAGCTCCATAGTCCACGATATTTGTTCTACTTTTCATCATCTCCAAAGTCAACTTTTACATTAAATATATAAAGTTATGGGTCAGATTTTCAAAATCATTGCAGTGTTTTTGACACATTTACATATTGGCCATATTGGCCAGCTAGTCGTGTTTATCTATGTCAGGCTGTGATGGTCATAGTTAGATTCTGCCACTTGCCAGAGTTACCTGAAAAAAAAATGGCTAAAGACTGGTTAGCCCAGTAAAAGCACATGCACAGTATGATGGTCTAGCTGACATATGGGACAATGATGGTGATGGTGCCACATTAATAATGTCAGTAGTAAAAAGCACTGCTGCTCTTACAGAGGACCAGGATAACTCATAACTGTCAGTCCCACCAGATCCTTCTTCTGAGTTCTACAAGTACCAGGTAAGTACAGGGTACACTTACAAACATACATATAAAACCTATAAAAATAAATAAATATTTTTACTAAAGATATTTGTTCAGATATTATGCAAATGGTTGTGACTGAATTTAAATACAAAATGTCAAAACAAAACCTATGAGGTCTAGACTCAGAACATAAATGCTGTCAGTCCTCTTTTGTCACACTGTATCTGCAAAATGGAGCTATCATGTCAGAGTAGATTCAATAAACACCCTCCAAGTACTATTGATGGAACGAGGAGCAAAATCGGGTTGAAAAAGATGCTGAGAAGACAGATTTACTGGGTTTGCTGGATCTCTTGGTCTCTCTTCCCAGTATGGCCACATTGAATGACATGCTCGTTCCATTTACAGGTTTGCTGAGTTACTACTTCAAATATTTTAAGGATTATATTGAACCAGGCAGTGACATTTTAAAATCAATTCTAATATGTCTTACACATTCTAAATGTTGTTACAACGTTAAAATCAAAGTTCAAATTGGGAACTCAAGGAGCAATTTAATCAATACTTTGACATCTTTATTTTGAAATTGTTGATGCTCTTGATATAAATTTAATAAATAATTATCAATATTTATATTGAAAGCATATCATCATGGTCATTTTGGAAAAAATTTCATAGTTAATGAACAGCCCAGTTCTTGACACTGTACATTCTGATTTTCTTATTGAAGCAGGGGAAGAGGTCAAAGTGTAGAGTCTGAACATTTGTCTGAGTAACAGTTTGTCCTGTGATACATTACAAACAGTGAGGGCATCCATTAGTCCTCAGATTGCCTCCAACCCTGACACCAGGATATTTTCCTGAATCTCTAACCAAAACAAAAGTGAGAGTGTAAAACAGGATTGCTTTCTCTAATAAGTTTTTAATTAGTGTGTGTGTGTGTGTGTGTGTGTGCTTGTGTGTTTGTAGTTTGTGTATGTTTGTGTATGTTTGCATGTGTTTATGTGTGTAGGAGAGATAGACAGACAGACAGACAGAGCACATCTCTGTAGGTCTGTGTATGCCCTGTGTGAATGCCCTTGAAAGCAAAAGAAGGTACTGCATCCTATAGTACTGAAGATAAAGGAGCCTGTGAGCCACCAGTGTAGGTGCTGAGAACTAATCTCCAGCCCTCAGGAAGAGCAGCAAGTGTGTAAACAACTGGCCATTCCTCTAGCCTGAGATTTCTTTTGTAACTACAGGTAGAAGCAGGGTAGACCTCTGGCTCAGTTAACAACTCTGCTTCCAGTAGTTCTTTGTCCTCAGAAGCTTCCTATGCATCAGTGTCCTCAAACATAGCAAATTAAGAAAGAACATTGTTGTTTTTGGTTTTTTGTGTGTGTGGGGTTTTTGTTTTTGTTTTTGTTTTTTTTTTATTTTGGTTTTGCTTTGTTTTATTGTTTTGTTTACTTTTGTTGTTTGTTTGTTTGTTTGTTTGTTTATGACTAGACAAGAATAGAGAGTAGTCTTTCTGGGAGAATTTGAGTCCTCCCAGAAAGCCTTTCTTAAACCCACCACCTACCTGAAGAACCTTGGGAGCTACCAGACTCCAACAGCAGAAAGCACTTGAAAGGAGCCACAGAACATGTCATCAACATGCTTGCAATTGTTGTGTGTGTGTGTGTGCCAAATAACTATTTGGAAGGGAACCCCAGAGGAATAGATCCACTATGAGCTCAGGTGCATATTTACTGACTAGGTTTAAAAAAATAAAAAGTTCATAGACTATTATATTAACAGATTTCAATCAGTAAAATTAAGACCTATCAGTGAAGTTAGACACTGTTGCTATAACCATATCCTTGTCTACTGTACTATCATTCTTAAACAGAGGGCCAAATGGATAGAAAAGGATAGTGAATTATTCACAATAGTCTTTATACTGTGGAAGACCATATAATCCTAGTACACAAATAACTATGAATTCCTTAAAATATGAAAAGTTCATTTTATGAATTTGCACTTTTGTAATAAAACAGGTGCATTGATAACCTAAAAATTATTTTTTCAGTTATGTGCTGTCATCTGAAATAATAATAATAATCTTAAAAATAACCAGACTCCCCACAGTGAAGCAATGAACTGCTGTAGGGGGTGAATGTCAGAATACAAGTTGATTTTCTTTGCTCAGAAACAGGATGTGGTCTCAAAAACTTTGTTGTCCAAGATTGCTTACACTGTAAAAATCCAGCATAAAACTAGAGTTAAACTCCCTGTGCAGCAATTATTCTTACTGTCAGCAGAAGCAGAATTCACCTCCAAAGGAAAATCTAAGGAGTCAAAGGCACCATCATGTAGAAGTCGAGCCACTCTCCTGTGTTTACTCTTCGACTACTAATATAAAAGTCTCTCATAAGAAGGACCAGGGATCATAGTTGGATGGATATGGGTGGAGAAACATCCAATTAGCCAATATGGTTCTGATACAAAATTCACTGTTCTTTATAAAGGTCTGCCTGGGGAGTGGGAACTGTGAGGAGTCACCTGACTCAGTTTAACATGGGTGCTCTCCTGGGATGGCCACTTCCTGTACATACACATTCTGGGAGGATGTTTGACACTATGCCTGATGCCTATATTTTGTTTCTATTCATTTTTCATATATAAACTCAAATCTATGACTTGGACATTTATAACCTACTAGCCAGCCTTTGTATTAAACCACTACCTTCCTGTTGGAACTAATTGTTTGCTGTGCACATATCTTCAGGTTACACACTCTTCTCTATAACTTGGTCGTTGTCTCATGAGGAACCAGGATAATGTAATGAGGAAAAGCAACTGGTCAACCAACAGGACAATAAATAGTAATTACTGCCAAGGAGGCACTGGCAGGTTTCTATGGTGCTGTTCTTTAGACCTCAGGAAGGCAACTGGATAATAGGATCTCTCGTTTGGGGCTTTGTCACAGGAAGTTCTCTCTTGCAGAAAGCAAGTAACTACAGCTTTGATTGTGTGTGTGTGAGTCTGTGTGTGTGTGTGTGTGTGTGTGTGGTGTGTGTGCACACTCACACACACGGGTACAAGTAGCTTGCATCAGTATTTCCATATCTTTTAAAAAGCAAGGAATACATAGAAATTGTATGAATAAATAATACCCTTTCACTGTTATCCTAAAAAATAATTCTTTTGTTAATAAGATGTATATATCTTCTTTGTTCTCCTAAAAGCAGAGAATTCATTGGCAAATTTTATTTTTATTATTATTATTTATTAATATTATTATCTTCATGCACTTTCTGACTAGCTACAGCAGTTGCTCTCAGGTTTTTGGATTCTAGCTATTTTCAAATTAAAATATGTTATTATTCAAGGCACAGCAGTGGTGCTTATCTGGAGATTGTCCCATAAACATTGTGGGAGGCTTGGCATTTGAGAGAGAAGGCTTCAGTCAGCAGGGGTGGGGAGCTGACTTTACAGACAGCCCTAAAAGGAGAAACCTCAGCTAGTGAAAACTAGCCAGGGAACTGAGGGTGGGGCTAAGAAGGAAGCCAGTGTGTGTACCCACATTGCACCGCGGGAGACTCCAAGGGGCTGTCAAAGGCAGATAAGCAGGCATGCATGGAATTCAATTTGCGCTGGTCCAGGAGTCAGCAGTGTAGTGAATGACACCCACAAGAGCCTCCTTGAATAGTTTGGAAATTAAACCTCATTTTCAGACCTCCTGATCAATAGCAGACTGGACAGCCCTAGTATGGAAAAGACTGGGATCCCACAAGAGTGGGATCTCTAGGGATTCTTCCTTTCAGAGGAAGAAAGTACATTAGTTACATGAAGTCAAGACACTGGATTCAAAAGCGCCTGAAAGCCTGTCTGAGGAAAGGTAATGCTCTCATTGTTTTAGCTGCTGCGTGGGCAGCCATGAGACAAGGTTTCCAGAGGGAGAAGCCCTGTGTCTGTGCACACCCAGAGAGTTTACAGACAGACATACACAAGTGCGGCAAGGACTTGGTTTCCTACCAGGAAATACTGCAGAGGACCCCAGCTGCCTTGCCAGGAGCAGAAGCTACACACCAAAAGAAGTCACGCTGGTCCACAAAGAACCCAGCTTGGATGTGTTTCCTAGATGATTCTACATACAGTAAAGAAGAGACTAACACAGGACAGATTCCAAAATCAATAGTCACAGCACAGTTGCAGTAAGTGTGTATTGTGTCTGTGACAACACTACTTCACACAGTAACACTGAGCCATATCACTAGGTCTTCCCGGATGAACCAGTGAGGCTCTGGTCGGACCAGGCTGTCTTCCTCCTGATTGTTTGCGCCATCAGCTTCCTCTTTCCTTTGCCTGAGGTGTCCCTTCTCCTTCCACTTGTCTCCTCCTGACCCTTTATAGTCCTTTATTTCAGAAGTTTTCCAAAATCCCTTGCTGGTTGTTATCTAATCAGAAGTTCATTCTTCTAAAAGCACACACACCATGCATTTATTGAGTTGGAAGTTATGGATAAAAAGCTAATCTCAGTCACTTTTGTATTCTCAGGACCTAGGTTTGTGTCTGGTACACAGCAGGAATTCAGGAAAAGAAAATGGCCAGATGCATTAAAATGATTTTAAAAGACATTAAATGATTTATTTCTCTATCTACAGTAATGGGAGCAATGAGCTTTTAGGAAAACTCTAGAAACTCCTAAGAATAATATTAAGTACCACAGGGAAGGAAGTGGGACTTCTGATTCCAATAAACTGAAACAAAGCAACAGCATCAAAAAAGGTCTACCTCCAAGATTCTTACGTTTCTCACCTGGATGTTTTTGCTTTCTTCTGCTCTGACCCCCTGTACCACACATCTTCACAATCCAGCCTTCTTTTCTGAAGGCAAAGAGGCCTTCCTTAAACAGAATGCTGGAAAAAAGTATTCATCACCTAAAGTTTAATCTATGAAGGTAAAGCCCTGTGTTCTTTGACCAAGCCCTGACTACCTCTTAACAATCCACTCTTCAACATTTGTACTACAGGTTTCCTGGCTTATTTCTATTGCAACTGAGATACTGCAAATGAAACAAAATAGAAGTGATGGAGTCTCTTATATACTGACCTAAACCTTATCTGCAAAGCAAAAGCATGCATAGCTGTACCATTCTTGTCATATTAACAGATGGTCTTCCTGCTGAACTCCTCTTTTTTAACCCTTTTTGATTCTCACTATATAGTTACCTGCATTCTGCACAGAATCCTATAAACTGATCTGTATTGAATGCTTGGAAAAGAAATTGCACAAAACACTTCAAAGTGGATTTAATTTAAACACCCCATAGACTGTGGGAACAATGGGATAAGTTTGAGGTACGTGAACAGGACGTGGTACGATTCCCCTTGGCCAGGAGTAGACAGTGGGATGAATTTGAGGGTACATGAATAGAACATTTTAACATTCCCCATTCCCCATCTCTATCTATAGATACCTGACTGTCACACTGCTCTTTCCATGATTGATACCTACAGAGAGTGTGCCTATGTTGAGACCTGTTCTTGGTATACTGCCTACAGTATGTAACAGTATATAAACAGCACTATTTCAGAGTTACTTCAACAGTCCAATCAAGATTTCATAAAGATGGGAAAAATAAGCCTTCTCAGATCAATGACCTCCCAGTCTGTGCTCAGAGAAATGAATATATTTTATAGGATGATGTACAGTGGAAACAGAGATGAGGTGGCCCTAATAATGCAGATGTGAATCAAAGGCATGCATTTTACATAAACACATAACTACTGAATATTCCTGGGATAACACAGATGTGCCCCAGCTGTATGGCTCTAGGGTTTTATCATCATACACTCACACTCACATACATGCACATGCACAAAATGTTATTTCTAAGAATGACTTAATTTAATTCAGGTTGCATCTTTCACAACAACAGTATCTTTTTTACTCAGATTATTAGTTTTGTTAGAATTTGACCATCAGGTTTTTAAAATACACCAAATTATTAATGTCTTAGAAATGAATACCATTCACATGAAGTTTCATACTCCAGTATATTCACTATTCAAGACTGTGTTAAGTGGATTAGGGTATGTTTCCATCCTTTTCTGAATATTTTTTTTTCCTGAAATGAAAGCTTCTTGCAAGAAATCATAAAGGGTGTGGGGCTGGAGCTTTTGGAAGTTCGATATTCAGGCTTATATATTTTCTCTTTTCCATAAGACAAGCTCAGGTGTCAACTGTCAGCATATCATTTCCTTTTCATTGAGCTGTTTGCCTGGTGTTCACAAATCCAATTACATTTCAGTACCATCAAACAAGATTCTTACATGATTTTATTCTGCAACTCTGAATTTACTTCCCGCTGCTTGCCTAAAATGAAAATATGCCCTCTTTCTCTCTCTGTCTCTCTCTGTCTCTCTCTCTCTGTCACTCTGTCTCTGTCTCTCTCTCTCTCTCTGTCTCTCTCTCTCTCTGTCTCTCTCTGTCTCTCTCTCTGTCTCTCTCTCTCTCTGTCTCTCTCTGTCTCTCTCTCTGTCTCTCTCTGTCTCTCTCTCTCTCTCTGTCTCTCTCTCTCTCTGTCTCTCTCTGTCGCTCTGTCTCTCTCTGTCTCTCTCTCTGTCTCTCTCTGTCTCTCTCTCTCTGTCTCTCTCTCTCTCTCTGTCTCTCTCTCTCTGTCTCTCTCTCTCTGTCTCTCTCTCTCTGTCTCTCTCTGTCTCTCTCTCTCTCTCTCTCTCTCTCTCTCTCTCTCTCGGTGGTGGTGGTGATGCTGTAATATATCATGAGGATTTCGTCCTCAACATTGGCTACACAAACATTCTTCCCAGTAGCAAAAAGAAGCCTTGCTTCACACTTTGAATCTAGTTAGGAAGAGAGGTTCTTGTGTGTCTCTTTTTGTGTAGAAGATAAGCTCCTGTTTTTGACAAGTAGGAAACATGTGTACTTATTTTAGAGCTGACTCTCACTGGGCACCTGAG
Organism: Mus caroli; assembly: GCF_978045245.1. Taxonomy (NCBI): domain Eukaryota; kingdom Metazoa; phylum Chordata; class Mammalia; order Rodentia; family Muridae; genus Mus; species Mus caroli. The sequence goes on from NW_028227265.1 coordinate 67,540,383, forward strand.
TCTGGACTGAAGTGAAATCAGATCTCCTTTGCCTTTAAATCTCACCTTTCCATCACTTTTGCATTTACTCTGATAGTCACAGTAGAGTTACATGTAAACACATTTCTTTTTCCTTTAGAGAGAGCCTTTTGCTGTCTTGTTGCAGTTTCTTAGTGCTACTTCCACTACTCACCATTGCACTTGGGGAAAGCAGAGGAATGAGAATGCAAAAAAAGATAACTCAAGCCATAGTTAGTGCCTCAAACCATCAGAACTGAGGTTGTATCACAGGCACAATGATGTAATATAGACTTGGCAGCATCTATTCAGACCTTCCTTGCTTTGAACTGCACTATGAACCAGGTATCTAGGGCTGTTTTGCCATTAGCCCTCCTATGGATTCTCAAAGAATGAAAACTGGATGTCATGACTTAATAGCTCTGCACTGGATGCTCAAAGAATAAAAGAGGGCACAACTAAAGCTATTCTTGCCCCTGGAATAAATGCAAAGTTTCCTCTATGGACTATAAAATGCTTTACTATCAAGTTTCTCAAGTCCTCATACCATGCTCCTTTCTAAGACATTAACTAACAAACCTTTAAAGACTCACATTAGCTCAACTTGAAATAACCAATAGAATGGCTAATAGTTTGCACTGTAAAAATCTTTTGACCTTTAATATTGCTTCAAGTGACTTGATAGCTTTGTAAGATATTTTTCAGCAATAGAAATGAAATAAAAAATGTTGAGAAAAAAGGTCTGTAACATTCACATGATTAAGTCACAGATCTCTGGCACAAATGAGGGCACTCTCAGAAAAAAGTAATGATTGAAAGCCACGGCCCTTTCTTCTGAAATAATCTCATCTCGTTTTACTCTCCTGCTGTTAAGTGGGTTGTGCTGTTGGTGTGATAGCCATTTGGAAACATTAGCCAATTTGAGACACTCATACTAACTTGCATTTAATCACATTTGTGTGGACATTTATAGCACCAATGATTAATTATTTCTATGTATAACATTACCATTTCAGGCCAACAAGCAATTTGGAAATCAGTGAGCTTCTGCCTATTTATCGTACGAGCCTTAGGTGTGGCACACTGGAAAAGACACTTGAATCTTTTTCTTGTTAACTTTGAGATGATCCCAGTTCAGAAAGTGTTATGTGATTAGCTGCCTTTCTGCTCACAAACAAGTTTTTGACACTTCTAAGATAATTGGCTGATTATTTGACTTCTTTCTATAACTGCAGAAGTACTAGAGCTAGAAATGGGTCGCCATGCCCTCTCCACACTTATCCACAGACCTGTGTGCCTTACCATAAAACTCAGTTAATAATGTTTATTATAGAACTCTGTATCAATTTTTTATTTTTCTTCTTCAATTGTATTATAAACAGGAGCCAGCCATTCCAATCTAATGCATTTATGAGTCTAATTTGTTTTTTTTTAATTAATCATTTTATTCATTTGAACTTCAAATGATATCCCCCTTCCCTATTACACCTCCACAACCTGCCATCCCATCTCCCCTCCCTCTATGAGGGTGCTCTTCCACCCACTCATCCACTCCTGTCTCACTGCTCTAGCATTTCCCTAGGTTGAGACATCAAGCCTTTACAGGATGAAGGGTCTCCCCTTCCATTGATGTCACATAAGGTCATTCTCTGCTACATATGTATCTGGAGCCATAGCTCCCTCCATGTATATTCTTTGGTTGGTAGTTTAGTTCCTGAGTGCTCTAAGGAGACTGGTTAGTTGATATTGTTGTTCTTCCTACAGTGTTCTTCCTTTAGATCCTTCAGTTCTTCCCCTAACTCTTCCACTGGATCCCAGGTTCAATCCAATGGTTGGCTGTATCTGCATCCATCTTAATCAGGTGCTGGTAGAGACTTTCAGAGGACAGCTATATCAGGCTGCTATCAGCAACCACTTCTTTGAAGATGGGATGGATCCTAGGTGGGGAGGCCTCTGGATGGCCTTTCTTTCAGTATTTGTTCCATTTTTGTCCATGTCTTTCCTTTGGGTAAGAACTTTTCTGGGTTAAAAATTTTGAGATTTGTGTGTGGCCCCATCAGTCAACTGAGGAGCCATGGCAATCTACTGGAAGTGGTCTCTACAGCTTCTATCTCCCCCTTTTTGCATATTTTGGCTAAGTCATCCCTGTTGGGTCCACAGAGACTCTCACTTCCATGATGTCTGGGACTTTCTAGTGGCTATCCCAAGTTCCTCATCCCCACATGCTACATATTTCTGTTCAGTTTTCTGACCCTCTCTGTGCTTCTCTCCTGTCTCTTCCAATACCTGATCCTGCCCTCCTTTTTTCTCCATCACCCTCTGCTCTCCCTTCTAGGTTCCTTCCTCTCTCTTCCTCCTGTAATTATTTTGTTTCCTTCCATGTAGGATTGAAGCATCTACATTTTGTTCTTCCTCCTTTTTAAGTGCCATATGGTTTGTGGGTTGTAGAATGGGTAGTCTGAGCTTTTGGACTAATATCCATCTATCAGTGAGTACATACTATGTGTGCTCTTTTGTGTCTTGATTACCTCACTCAGGATATTTTCTGGTTCCATAAATTTGCCTTCAAATTTTATGAAAACATTGTCTTTAGTAACTTCATTGTGTAAATGTACCACATTTTCTGTATCCATTCTTCTGTTGAGGGACATCTGGGTAGTTTCCAGCTTCTGGCTATTATTTAAAAAAAAAAAAGTCTATGATAAACATAGTGGAGCATGTGTCCTTATATGTTGGAGCATTTTTGGGGTATATACCCAGTAGTGCTATATCTGGTTCTTCTGGTAGATCTATTTCCAGTTTTCTAAAGAACCACCAGATTGATTTCCAAAGTGGTTTTACCAGCTTGCAGTCCCACCAGCAATGGAGGACTGTTCCTCTTTTTCCACATCCTTACCAGCATCTGCTGTCACCTGCATTTTGATCTTAGCCATTCTGATCGGTGTGAGGTAGAATCTCAGGGTCATTTTGATTTGCATTTCCCTGATGAATAAGGGTGTTGAACATTTCTTTAATAGAATACATAGGATTAATTCAGTGTTCTTGTATTTGTTGAGGCTTGTTTTGTATCTGAGTATCTGGTCAGTTTTGGAGAAGAAACCATGCAATGCTGAGAAGAGGGTATATTCTTTTGTTTTAGGGTGTTCTATAGATATCTGTTAATTCCACTTGATTCATAACTTCTGTTAGTTTCAGTGAGAGTAGGTACTGAAGTCTCCTATTATTATTGTGTGAGGTTTAGTAAAGTTTCTTTTACAAATGTAGGTGCTTTGCATTTGGGGCATAGAGATTCAGAATTGAGAGTTCATCTTGGTGGATTTTTTCCTTTGAAGAGTATGTAGTCTCCATCCCCATCTTTTTTATAACTTTCAGTTGAAAGTCTATTTTATTGGATATTAAAATGTTTACCCCAGCTTGTTTCTTGCGACCATTTGCTTAGAAAAAAAAAAAAATTCCCAGCCTTTTCCTCTGAGGTAGTGTCTGTCTTCTTTACTGAGGTATGTTTTCTGTGTGTAGCAAAATGCTGGGTCCTGTTTACATATCCAGTCTGTTAGACATAGGATTTTTATTAGGGAAGTGAGTCCATTGGTGTTGAGAAATATTAAGGATCAATAATTGTTGCTTTCTGTCATTTTTATTGTTAGAGGTGGAATTGCCAGAACTCCTGGGAGTCAAGCTGCATCTGAGTGTGGGTTTAGGTGGTGGGAACCTGGGCACAGGCTCCACTCCTGGGAACAGGTGCAAACTGGACGGAAAGTGTGTCTCTGGCTGGATGGGGTTCCTGCATCTCCTGGGTAGTAGGGATACAAGTTAGGCCAGGTATTGGGGCATGTGTTGAAGCTTCACCTTTGAACCTAAATGTGTCAGTACTCTTGAGGTTCAAGCTGCATCTGGGTGTCATAAGTCTAATGTGTAATTCACTGTTTTCAAAAAATCCTTTCATTGTTTAAATAAAGGCATATTTCTCCACACCTTTGGCTTAGATAGATAGATAGATAGATAGATAGATAGATAGATAGATAGATAGATAGAGATAGATAATAGATAGATAAAGAAATAGACAGATGATAGATAATAGATAGACAGATAATAGATAGATAGATAGATGATAGATAGATAGATAGATAGATGATAGATAGATAGATAGATAGATAGATAGATAGATAGATAGATGATAGATAGATAGATAGATAGATAGATAGATAGATAGATAGATAGAGATACAGATACAGATACATAGATGTAGAAGTAGATATATCACTTTGCCAATAGGTTATACACAAGTGTGCTTCAAGCAAAGACTCCTGAACATTACCTACTATGACTCCTATGCCTTTCATACTCCTAATACTATGAGAATGAGTCTATTGGCCACTGGAGGAGATAAAATACACAGATAAGAGATAAATCATCTTAGCTGAGCTCATGCTCAATTAGTCAAACACCAGACAGCAACAGATATCTGATAAAAATGATCATTGCTTTAAACCACTGAGCCTCAATTCATTTCTTGTTAAACATTTTTTGTCACATTAGCTTCTTGCCATTCATTGTCTCCAAATGTATATCATTTTGCTCCCGAGAAAACATTGCCTACGTATATATTTTGTATTAGGATATATAATATATATTTTTTGTAATTTCTGTGAGTTAATTACCTAGATGTTTAGCAATGAGTGCACACATCTAGAAGAATGCCAGTATTTGCAATGCTAGGAAGATGTTAACAGAATCAAGACCTCAAAACCAAAGCTCACTTCAACATACTACCTGCATCCAATAGGGAAGGTAATTTGTCAAAAGTTGGGATTCTTGCCAGCCAAATAGTCCTTGATAAACAGCACCATAAAATATGTGTTTGCTATGAGTGCATTTGGGCATTAGCCACACTTACAGTTAATAGTAAATCTAAACCATGCCTGAAGTAATAATGTGGTACTGTGTGTTTACCCTGCACAGTGCCCTAGAAAAATACAGAGCCATTGATATACATAGTGTGTACCATCTGAGACAGAAAGAGAGAGAGAAAGACAGAGACAGAGAGAGACAGAGAGACAGAGAGAGAGACAGAGAGACAGAGACAGAGAGACAGAGACAGAGAGACAGACAGAGAGAGTGCAAACACAAGAGTTAGTCCTATGGCTAGGTATGAGAACAGGAGAGATTGAGGAGAATCAAGAGAGGATAATATCCCACATCAAGAAGAGATTTTATTTTTCCTTCATTCATTGTTGATTCAAGCAAACTTCATTGGATTGGCCAATAACCACCCACATTGATGACTGTGAGACCTCTTTACTCAGTACTGACTAAGATACTCTTCTCACCCAGAAACATTGTTTTACAAATTGTCTGGATGTTTTATCCTTTTCCCACTCAAATTGTGATGTAAAATTAGTCATCCCAATAAAGCATTGGCAGGTTAGTGGATTACTTTTTTGTTTTATATTTCTGTCCCCATAAACTATCACAAATCAAAAGGTATGCATGCTGCTGTTATCTGACTTTAAATTTCTTTGTGACAGCAGCCTGTGCTAGCCCTATTTGTATTCATTTCGCAGAAGATAACTCTACACAAACTATAACATACATACTTCTATTTTACAAGAAAATCACTAACAATGACATGTTCCTAATCTATTGACTTTATAAAAAGGGGAAGGCAAGGAGACATGAAAAGCTGAAGACTCCATTACCATCTGATTACAAATTGTTCTATATGCTAAAGGAAAGTTTTCAGTCCCCCTTTGGAGTCCAAAAAACCTAAATTAATTTTCTATGATTGCCACAATATATTATTATAAAATAATTTATATCATTAATATAAGCTAGTATTCCAAAATCAAGGTATTAGGAAATCATGCCCTAGCTGTGAACTTGGATTCCTGGAAAGAAACTGTATCTGCAGAGATTAATTGACCAATTATAATTTCAGTACTCTGGGAAGATTGGAAAGTTGAAGCCCTAGAGGTTACTTAATTTGTAAAGTCCCCACCCTGCTTCCAAAACAGTCATTTTTTGCCCAGCACTATACCAGAATTAATATCCTGTCAATAATATGTGAAAATGTCTTCAAGTGTATTGGCTTAGCAGGCAATGCCAAAGCTAAGTATATCATCAGGCAGCATTGTTGGCCTATAGAAAAGCTGCCTCCACCTTGCTGTAAATATGTCTCTGATATACCCACCAATGTATTTTAAACTTGCCTTGACTTCTGACTTTCTTTGTTCTGCAAACTATGAAACCTCATGAAACTACTTTCATGATGGGAGCCAGAATTTGGACCAGCTCATCTATCCTGCTAAGGTCTTTCTTCACTGGTTATTAGGACCTGCTTCTTCAAGATTCCAATGTGTACTGAAGACAAGTTGAAACATCCAGTTTTGTGGACTGAGTAGCATTGGATTTTGGACCTTTCTATCAGGTAGCAGTCATCTTTGCTAAGATACTATGGAAATGGTCTCTACAAAGAAAGAAAATGATGGCAGTGTATTGTCCATATTGTTAATCACCATTTCTCTCTGATTTCTTTTCTGGATGCTTCCCTTCTGCCTCTTATGCCTCAAAACACTCAAGTGAAGTGGATAATCACATAAGCAGTCTACTCACAGATATGAATCAAACTTTAATTATCATAGATTTTAACATAAAACTAGGAATAAGGGTATTATGCTAGTAAACTGTGTATCCACCCATAAATAGCGATATATTAAACAGTAATTTTCAAAAAGAAAAAAATGAAATTTGTCACATAATTAATGAATCTGATACATCTGCTGTGGATTTCTATACATTTAGACTTAAATAGTATGTACTTCAAAATTCTTCTTACATGCATTCTAAATACTGAATGACATGCCTTGGTTTATGGCAATTTGTAGATTTATGGTCCTGTGGAGATCCTTGGCTGGATGTGTCAGGTTTGTGAAGATCCTCTTTTGTGCATCATTTGATCATGAGAAAATATTAAAGTCATTATTATATAGTTGATGGAGAACAGAATGAGAAAATAAAAACATAGATTATTTCCCTAATGCAAAGTATAAAGAACAACCAAAATAATCTCCCAAGTAGCAGATAGAAAAATGTCCAATGTGACATCAAGTAATCTGCTCTTCTCACGTTTGATTTCCAGTGCATTGATTTAAGGGAGTAAAAATATAATTTAATCCAGACTGGGGCAGGGAGACACAGTAGAGATTTAAAAGTAAATCATTTCTAAAATCATTCTATGAGCTCTATGTGTAGAACAGAATCCTCTCCCAAGGAGTTCTGCAGTGGAAACTACAATTAACCTACTTTCAAGATCATTAATGTCATGCTATAATGAAATATTTTAGTGTAATAAAGCTATTTTTACAAAGTTCCTAAAAATCATGCTGTTGATGCAGAAAGAGAAGTAAATTGAAATTCAATTAGCTTCTACTTTTAGAACTCTTTTATAGTTATTATGTTGAAAATCTGCACCATGTGAATTCCTTTACATTGTATGCATGAACGTGTAAGACTCCCATATTTAACATATATACAGACCCTTTTGCTAAAGGAAACACTTGACAATATTATGTAAAATTTAAAGTAATTGGGGAATTGTTAAGTAGCATTTTTAAACAGGCATTTACCACCTCACCCTTGAGAATCTGAGTTTGGGCAACTTTGTCATAAGCAAACTGCACACTTCCAACAGGAAGCACAGGAAAATATGGAGGTAATAAGGCATAGAAACGCAGCTCTCTGGCTTTGTTCTGGGTTTAGGAGTCAGCCGAAGTTGTTCTCCACATTATTCACATGTTTTTTTTTTCTTATATTGTTAAATTTCTTTCTTTTTTAATCAAAATCTGACAAAAGAACATTTTCAAAATATCTAAGGAAAGATATACAGACCAGTTTAAAGAGACAAGCAACCAACCCAGTTTAAGAATGAAGATAAGCAAAATATTGAAAATGCATTTCACATAAGAAAGTCTCTAAACGTGCAGCAACAACAGGAAACCATCACTAGTCATTGAAATATGTCACAGAGATTCCATAGCTCTCTCATTCAAATGCTAAAATAAGTTTACCAAGCTTTTAAGTTACAGAAAAACTAAATTCTCATGTTATGTGACTTAATACATTTCTTTCCATAATCACCTTAAAAGCTTCCAATATAGTTGGTAAAAATTTACATTCATGGCCTAATAATGCCACTTTCATATGTCCAATATTGATATATATTTGAATCAAAGTATAATTTAAAGGATATTTTCCTCAATGTCATTCACAACCCAAGCATTTATCCATAAAATACACTATAGTACAGTAACAAAGAATTATTTGGTGAAGCATATCGCTACATTGACAAATCTCACAGACATTTATTGAACTAAAAAAATCTTGGGGTTATTCTCACAAACATTTCTTACCAGTGGATCATTATCACTATATGGAAGCTAGATGGTGTGATGGCTCACTCCCTGACAAATGTCCTACCCATCCCAACCCGGCTTAATTCTTCATCAAAAGTAATACAAGTCCAAGATAATTCCTAACTGCATTCTAAATATTTATCCCATCCATAGCTGTATCTCACCAGCCATCAGAGAAGCTTCAACTTGTAGCAAATAAAGACCTCTGCAGAAATATACTCACCTATTCCAAATTCAGAAAACAACCACTATGGAAAGTCTAGCCAGATTGAATACCCTACACTTAAGACATAAGGTATGAAGGAAGAATTGCGAAAGCCAGAGGACCAGTAAATGTGCTGCAAGACTGGGACTTATAGATACAAGGAATGTGTACCCATGAAATCAACAATATGCTGCCTAAACAATACCTGAAAATGACAAAACCTTTTGACATGCAAGAGTAGATGGGGTCCAGGTCATTAAGGACTGCTGAGAGGGAGAATCTGTCTTCACTGGGGATTGAACCCTAAAATTGCATATGCAATGACAAGTGGCAAACCCTATAATCATACAAACATACATAAGCACATTTCAAAACCATAAACCTTAAAAACAACATAAAAACATACAAGCTAGCACAGTGGTGATGGTGAGGTGGTGGTAGTGGTGATGGTGGTGGTAGTGGTGGTGGTGGTAGTGGTGGTAGTGGTGGTGTGTGTGTAAAAGAGACCATGAATTTGAGAGGGAGTCTAGGGGTAGGAGGTGGGACAGTAGAGGAGAGGAAAAATGATGAAGTTGTATATTAATTAAAACAACTTAAGCTGGGCAGTGGTGGCACACACCTTTAATCCCAGCACTTGAAAGGCAGGGAGATCTCTGCGAGTTTGAAGGCAGCCTGACCTACAAACTGAGTTTCAGGGCAACAAGGGCTGTTACTCAGAAAAACTTTGTCTCAAGAAAAAGTTAAATAAATAAGTAATAAATAAATAAATGTTAAAATATTTATACCAACACTTTCTGCATATTTCATTTTGTTAACTATGCCCTATAACTGAAATATCCCTAGGTCAATATAAATTACATTTCAGGTTTTTTTTTTTTTAAACAAATCTTTACTGCAGGGAACAAAGTACAGGTTTAGGCTTCTGAGAGGAGTTTAACACGAAAGGCACTGTATCTGTTCTTACTGGTACGTGGGACACAGAGACTAACAGTACAGATGTGAGCACTGATTTTAACTACTTCCACCAACAAATACAAATTGTACAGTAGTCAAAGAATTCCATCTCTCCAGTGAACACAATTTATCTTAGACTTCTTACATATGCACAAAATACATGATCACAGTTGATCTGACATCTAAAAGAAGTATACGTCAAAAAGCTTTAGTATTGATAATAAAGCTCCAATTTTTTGTTGCCAAGGAATTAAACAGCCCAGATAGTTCCAAATCGTGGTGAGCATAGTAATCACAGTGAAGATGATTACCTGTACATTAGTCCAGGGAAAATGTCTGATGGGCTTATCCAGAGATGATAGAAGTATTCTGAATGGGGACAAGGACTCACGTCCATGTATAAAACAGGGACATGGAAGACAAAGTCTACTGTTAGAGGAGAAAACGATTCTAGAGAAAATGAGAAGGCTGGAATGGGTATTTCAGGAAGACTAGGCCTAGGAACTGGACAAGTCCAGGAAAGTCAGTTACTACAAAAAACCCAAGACTCCACCAGCTAGTCAGAAACTGCCTTGCAGTTAATCTGAAGTTACCCTGCCACCTGATCTGAAGCAAGGGTAATGGGTCAGCAACAGTTTCCAGATCTCCCCTGCAACAGTTTCCAACCCCCATTTCCCACCAATGGCTCTGGAATATCCCTAGAGATGAAGCAAGATAAAGGTCACCTAATCCACAATTCCCCTAACGTGCTTTAAATCAAGACATCAAGCTTTCTTGATGTCTCTGTCTTGGAAAGGGATATCCCCGCATGCTGGACTTTTACAGAGTAAAGCACTCTTTGCTTTTGCATACTATTTGAGTCTGGGTTATTCTTCAGTGAATCATAGACCCTTACAAAGTATTTTCAAAAGTTTCCCATCAGAATGCCTCCTTCTCTCTAATGGATCTCTTTCTGGTCCCCTAACTGTTTCTCATCCTTCTTTTCACTTAAAGAGGAGAAAACAGGTTCAGTAAGTGTTCAATCTACCAGCACAGATAATCACATGGAGACAGAAGCTGCAGCTGCCTGTAGCTGCTGCTATTGTGTCATAGCTGTTGTGAAATGGATTCCATGGACTCCCTTGGCCTGGACACAAGAAGTTATCACCTCACAGTGATGTGTAATTTTGCTTCTTATTTGAGTTCCTTTGTCTGTACTGGTAGCACATGAATACAGAGCCACGCATGATATGGAAGTTGACCCACCCCAGACTGTCTCCATGACAGACACAGCACCGCCTGTGCTTTCCTGGTAGACTCATGGTCACAATGTTTCATGCCCACATCTATTTAAAATAGGACCTGAACTATAATACGCACTGTCTTTCTAAGGTATATGTGAAATGTAGGTAAATTTGAAGTTTCAGTCAGACTTCTATACCCAAGATATCTCACTGTGTACCAGCAAATTCTCCACATCAAATCAGAAATCCAAAATCATTCTGTTCCAAGTATTTCCTATACTGGCACCACACCTGTCTTCAAGTGTAGCAATCTAAAACAGCAAATTGTTTCCATGCCATTCAGGTTAAGAGTCAGAGTATAAGAATAGAAAAACCACCCTTTCCCAGAGCCCAGCAAAGCTGTAATCTATCCTATGGAGACACTCTCCTTTTAGCTCAGAAGAAATTTCTATTTGCAGTCAAGCTGTTGGGGGAACTTATTTCCTTCTCATTTTGCACTACCTGAATCCACCACCAAGCTTTCAACCCTCCAGTCCTTCTTTTCCAGAATTCCTTTCAGCTTCTCCTTCTGCTGGTCGATCTGCTATGAAGAATCCATTTGTCATCCCTCTGCCAAGTTCTTTTAGCCTTACCTCCCTATTTATTATTACTTTTTTAAAATGTCCTTACATTTTTAAAATAAAAATTATCACTAGTTAAAAACTATGAAATCCCCTTTACCCTGCAAGCTGACAGAGTCGTGGGAAAATTCATGAAGCCTGAAATGCTTCCTATGGCATTATTCCCATTAGCACATAATTTTGAAAGCTATTACCAAAAATCCCCAAGTGCTATAGACTGTTTTCAAAAACCATCAGGTTAATTGTTAACATTAATCCTCTGTGACAATGAGAATGGAATTTTAAAGTCAAACCATAAAAGATGAATTAGATACCCTGCCCAATAAAATAAAAAATATTTTTTAAATTACCTCAATTTACTTTTCAAATAAAATAAAAAGGAGTGGGAAACTGGGGATGAGGTTTTAAAATAAAGTTTAAATACAAAGAGAATTGAAAAATCAAATCTTGTAGATGAGGTCAGGTGCATTTGTATCATAGCTCAGCAATGGGGAGGTTGAGGTAGAAGAATGGCCAACTGATAGCCAGCCCTGGGCTGCACATAGAGGCCTTGTTACAATTATTTTAGAATAAATAAAATACATCCACAGTTCAACAATGAAAATAAACTATTAGAAGAGTACAACATATACATACATGAAAAAAATAAATAAAACTAAAAGACACAAATGCTTTTAAAGTAAAAGATATAAAGTTTAGGCTGTGGCTTGGTGGTAGAGCATTTACATAGACTGTGGGAGGGCCTGGTTCCATCCTTAGTGTTTGAAAAATAAACAGCAAGGAAACAACAGCAAAAGATAAAGAACAAAAACTTAGTTTCTGAACTGACCACAATAGCAAAACAATTATAAGGGCACATGCATGAACAATGGTTTATGATGAAAACAGTGTTCATCTAAGCAAGTTGAGGTATGAACCTGTAGTCACAGTGTTATAGAACATCCCAAGTCAGGTCCAGCCACTCATTCTCAACAAACCAATAAAAGGAGCAAAATTGAAAGTAGAAAATAGGAAGCAGAAAGACAAACAAACAAAACACAAGAGGTGAGACAAAGTACCAGCAAACTCCTCAAATCTTGTCTTTTGGGTCTAGAAATGAGATAAAAAATTTCAGTAGTGGGCCAAGAATTTTGCATTATCTAAGCAGTCACAATTGAGACGTGGTTCCTCCCTCTGCTGACTGTTATCTGAATTTCAATTTCATCTGGTAATATGGTCTGACAAGTCTTTGTAGGTGACAAATACACACACACAACACATATACATACACACATACAAACATACACACACTTATACTCACACACACAAACATACACACACACAGACATACACACTCACACACACAAACATACACACACACACACACACACTCACAAACATGCCACACACACACACACACACACACACACACACACACACCTGCAGCTCACTCTCCTGATTCCAGCATGAGATTTCTGGGGAAATTTTCATTGCTTTGGAGTCCATTGTCTCAGTAGTCGGATAGACTGAGAGTCACAGGTATCTCTTTAAAATATCCTATCCTCATTCTTACCAGGCCAGTTACATATGCTGCACCTGCTAACCCACCTTACCTGAAAAGCCTCAGGGGTACAGGCTTTGCTATAACCACATAGACTGTCTCTGCTTTCCTTGCCTTCCTGTCCTATATACTTTACCTTTCCCCAAGGCCACCTCCCTTTGAAGCAGGATGGCAGACAACATGTGGTAGAGAGACTGAGTATTCAGGTGAGGGGCTTAGGATGTTCCAACCCTCTGTGAGTGGATATAAACAGCAAAGTAGCTGAGCTAGGATAATTCCTTTTCAAGGATTCAGCTAAACACCTCCAAAATGAGGCTGCTTGGCTCAAGGGATAGTCACTTACAACACAATACAACCGATTTCCATAAACTCTACTAACTGGAAGGGGAGAAGGAGAAGAGACAAATTCATCACTGAGCCAAGTAATCTTGAAACTAAAACTCCCTGGAGAGCAAGCGCACCTGCCATAACTGGACCTGCACAGCACACAGTGACAGGAAAACAGCGATCAATTACTAAATCACCTTTTATGCCATTAAGATAGAATATGTAAACAAGGTAATAATGTAAAACATCAATTACTGCCAAACTGAAAGACATGCTTCAAAAAACCAAAGATGTAATTGCGTACAAAACTAAAATGAATGTCTCAGATATTCTCAGAAATGTTCACAAATTTCAAAAAATATTCTCATCAGTGTGATGCCATTTATATGTGGAGTTCAAAACCAAACAAAATAGAGCCTTGTATGAAACATACATTGCAATTTAAAAAAAATATTAAAGTCTACTGGGTAAGTATTTAGTTCTTCTGTGGGAAGTGGCGTTAGTGGGTAACAAAATGCTATTGAAGTTTTTCAATTGGTGGTAATATAAAGAGAATAGCCAGGGCTACAGGATGAACAGATATGTTGGAGCTCATCATATGAATTATGGACAGGAATGCCGCCACTGTGTTACCAAACATTCACTCTGATCCTTTACAGTTTTCATATCTGGAAAATTGCAAGTATGGTTTCAGTTACTTTTTTTCTAACTACCCCTCCAAAAATACTAACTATAATAATGTGCTATTGCAGATCTTATTTAAAGGCACACAATTTAAGGCACAAGCCAAGTGTTAACAATCACACTTCATGAAATATAAAAACAGAGCATTTCCAAAACATAAAATCTAATATTGACAGCGCATTTACCTTCTGTTTTCTTCAATAATCTCAAGGCTTCCCTCTATGGGCCTGGTAATGTTTCAATGCTAAGTGATACCTTGAAGATTCAACCAGACTTAACCAACTTGCAAGTTCCAGATCTCCGCAATGACGCTTTCCTGGACATGACTCTTCTAAAGGAACTGAAATGGCGTTATGGATGCAAAAACCATAGCTGTATTCTCAAAGGGACTAAGAGATAGTTTATTCTGAAACCATTTTAAGAGATCATGTTCCAAGAACATAGGCTTGAGTTACTTCAAATTCCAGGTTCCAGTGTGAAATTTGTTGTATAATTTTACAGAGGAATAAAAGTAACATTTTGGGACTGGAGAGATGGCTCAGTGGGTAAGAGTACTGACTGCTCTTCCAGAGGTCCTGAGTTCAATTCCCAGCAACGACATGGTGGCTCACAAGCATCTGTAATGAAAACATCTTCAGGTGTATCTGAAGACAGCAACAGTGTACTCATATAAGTAATAAAGAAAAAATTTTAAAGGAAAAAAGTGATATACCAAGGTAAGTTTAAAACACTTTGGTAGCCGGGCGTGGTGGCGCACGCCTTTAATCCCAGCACTCGGGAGGCAGAGGCAGGCGGATTTCTGAGTTCGAGGCCAGCCTGGTCTACAAAGTGAGTGCCAGGACAGCCAGGGCTACACAGAGAAACCCTGTCTCGAAAAACCAAAAAAAAAAAAAAAAAAAAAAAACCACTTTGGTAAGTACTCAAAGGTGCAATTACAGCAAGATGGGGGAGTCTTTTCTACAGAACCAAGGTAATATCTGATGTTCTTAGCTTTGGGGTTAGCAATACTAGTCTCATAAATTAATAGATTCCAAAGGGTTCTGTATCTATTACTCACAGAATGTTAGTTCAGAGCCAGAGATTTGAGAGTTCAGGGCAAGGAAAGGCTATTCCAGGAGCTATAAAGCTAGGTCCCTACAAAGTAACTAAAGTCTGGACTGGTAACATTCCAATCTCTCCACAGTATTGAGTTATAATCAATCTGTGCAGACACAGCTTCTTTTCAAGAATTCTCCTTCACAGCTTTGTACCCTGACAAAATGCATTGTATTCTACAGGCTGCTATTACGTCACAGGAGGAAGCACAGGGAAGAATAGCCTTCCATATCCATGTCAAGTTCACTACTGTGAGATGCTGACCGCAGGCACTGTGGTTACTCTGGAAATGAATAAAACGTGAGGGTGCCACACATGAATATGACTTCCAACACCTAAGTATATTAAATAAAATACCAGCTATAGCTTCAATGTTGAGACCTGTGCTTTGACCCAGTAAACAAGTCACTATGCCAGTCTTTCCGTGGAATTGAGTTGTTTTGCTTCAGTAACTAAATCCAGACCTTTGGTCTGGGATTCTTCTTGCCTTCCTCCATTCTTCCCACAGCTGAAAGACTGAATGCAAAGCCTAGAAACTTGAAATTATATTATCTATGTGAGCAGAGGGGCAGCTTTCTGATCATTAG
Source organism: Mus caroli (assembly GCF_978045245.1). Taxonomy (NCBI): domain Eukaryota; kingdom Metazoa; phylum Chordata; class Mammalia; order Rodentia; family Muridae; genus Mus; species Mus caroli. The sequence goes on from NW_028227265.1 coordinate 67,556,023, forward strand.
TGGCTTTGAATATGCAAAATGGAATAACCACGATTCTCTCAGGAGAGTAATTGTGAGACCAACACATAGCTTCTTGTATACAGCTGCAAAAAAAAAGTCTGTTATATATTAAATGCTAAATGAACACCAGTAATGTTAAGTCATGAACTTGCAGCAAAATTATCTTAAATATAAATACTCATTTTAGATTCACAAGGAAAGGAATTAAAATGAAAAGATTGATGTTGATTTGTGTTGAGAAACTCATCATTTCTTTAGTTTGTCTTAATAACTTCTCCATGAGGACAGCTAGTGGTGAGGGTGAGAGACAGGTCATTTCACGAAGCAGAATGCATCCAGGCTGTGATCACACACTGTTGAAACGAGGTGATTCAAGGTTCTAGTCAATGTAGCCTTGTAAATCGAAGTCTCTTTCAAATCCTGTGCTTCATCAGGTGAGCGCTCAGACCCATCGCAGACACAGGAAGCTCCATCTTCCTGATGGTTGTTAAAGGCGACAGATGAAATGACTACTGGCAGTTTCACTGAGATCCCCAGAGAGCAAGAGTCAAATTCAAGATACAAGCAGTAAAAGAATGTTGTATGAAAGTGATACAGGGCCTGACAGATTGAAGCATATTCTCTGAGGGATTGAGACGGGAGAATAAAACAAGCCACATCCTCTTAAATGGTCTACATGGCTCAAGGATCATATTATTCAGATGACAAACGTGACAGAGCATTGCTTATTGGCTCTCTAAATAAAAAGAACAGTAATTTTCTTTATGTATTTGTTTGATGTGGGGTTATTTAGGCTCTCTAGTATTGCAGTAGCCTTAGCAGTAGCTGAGACAGTGAATAATACTGACAGATATCACCAAATTGGGAGTACAGTTTCTTATTTAATTTGTCCACTTGATTTTTGATTGTTTGTTTGTGTTTGAGTGTGTGTGTGTGTGTGTGTGTGTGTGTGTGTGTGTGTGTGTGTGTAACTTTATCCCTATGAGTCAGATTCCAAATATAAATTTTGCAACAGAATTCTATAGAATTCTATAGAAGCCAAAATGCTTTTGAATTTTGAACTTATTTAACAGATTCACCGTCTACGGCATCATCATCATCATCATTCTATAGGCACAGTAAATCAAGATTAGAAAACCAAAGCTGCTTTATTCTCTGACTTACCATAATTTTATAATATATATGTGTGCATGTGTGAATATATGTGAATACTTTAAGACCTCCCCTCTTTACCACTAATTTTTGTTTGGCCTGATTTGTTAGGATTTGAATTTTTACGGGAAGAAATTAGCTGGTCTACTCATAGAGTGTACCAGCATTCAGTAAAATTCACCATAATTATAAAGCTGACTTCTATGAAAATTCTATAAACAATGTTAATTAGATAGACATTCATTCTCTCACTCAGAGGTCAACAAGAACGGTTATGTGGTGTGCATAATTACCTATTATTATATCCCTTCAGAGGAGAAACTGTGGTTGATGCTCAATAGTATGCTGCAGTCTAGCCCACCTTTGCTTTATATGGGTCTGTATAGCTGTTTTAAAAGTCTGCAGAGAACAGTAGAGAAGAGTAAACTGCACATCATGTAGAGGCATTTACCAAAGGCTGAGAACTTAATTAGTCCCATGCTCAATAATGCTGACCTCCATCATGGACCAGGGTCAGAATTCCCCTGTAGTGGAAACTGCACTTGATACTGTGCTAATGTTTCTTGCAGGGAAGAAACACGGAATAACCATAGCACACTTTCAAGATCAAAGGAAGGGAGTCCATTTAGCAATAAATAATTCCTGTTATACTGACATTTCTTTTTATCAATTATAGATTTGTTCTCTGAACTTAGATGTTAAAGTTGCATATAAAACTACATGAGAATTATTCTTTATATTTTTAGACATTAAAGCATCATGATGCTTACTGAAAACAATTTGACGGGACAGCTAAGTGACACAGAAATACCACAGCGAAGCACATTGTCATCAGATGCTTGCCATGTTTCTGGTTTGATTCCATTTTTTATGTATACATTTGATTAGTTGGAAATAGCAATGTGACTGGTAAGTGTTTGGTTTCAGACCCCTGCACAAGGGACTGAGGTGCATATTTTACACACCAAAGCAGTTCTGGCCTCCAGATTCTCCCAGCATCCCTCAGTCCCTACCTGGCATACCCTGTCCCCAGCTCTAAACATTCCAGCCCAGGGGATGAACTGCCCTTCCTACAGAGGCTCTTCCCTATGCTATCCACACCTGTTGATGTTTCTCTCTCTCTCCTTTTTGCCCTCTCTCTGTGTGCTCTTTCTCTTTCCACTCTCCTGTTTCTCCTCCTCATGGCAATAAACCTGCCTGGTTTATACATACTGGGGGCAACTGGACACTCTCAAGGACTCTAATCATTTCTCTCCTCTAATATTACCTGAGGCAGCATTCATGTATTAATATTTAGTAAAATGCCTTTAGGAGAGGAAATCCAGATGAAAGAAAAGATAAAACATACATGTTGGAGTCAGGTGTTATAGAATGGGGAATCCACAGGAGAGCTAGAGGGAGACCAGCATGCAACAGGAAGTTGTGCATCCCGAGATCAATGAAGAAAGGCACTGGAGAACTCTCACCCCAAAATTGGTAGACAAGTCTGGTGGCCGCAGCAATGGCTTTACTTTAGCAACGTCTGTTTCCTAGTCAGGAAGCCAATTAGATATTATGGTCTTTTCCCATGAGTACCATAAGAAACAGGTAAAGTACTCCTGTTAATGTTTGAATGTGAATCGCCCCTCACAGGTTCATGTGTTAAATATTCGCCCCCCGCCCCACCTCCTGGTGCTATTTTAGAATGTTGTGGGATCTAAAGAGGTTGGATCTCACTACAGACATTGAGGTCAATGGGGATAGGGGTGTCTGACCTTGAGAATTTACAAGTTGGTCCCACGTCGTGTCCACTCTACTGTTGTGATCAATCACTTTAATAATCTTTCCATCATGCCCTCCCAGACTATAATGGGCACCAATCTTTCAGACCTTAAGTTAACATAAACATTTTTGCCTTATTTTCTTTGACAGGGTTTTGACCATCTTAGTGATGAAATAATTAATACAGTAGAGATCTAGGGATGTTTTCCCCTGCCTCACCTCCTCCTCCTCCTCCTCCTCCTCCCTCTCCTCCTCTTCCTCCTCCTCCTCCACCACCACCACCACCACCTCAAGTAATTAAGACAGGAGAAACCTGGGGATGCTTTCTCCTCCCTCATCTCTACTTCCTCCTCATCCACTTCTTCATATTCCTCCTCCTTCCCATCTTTATTCTCTTCCATTTCTTCTTTATGACAAATGTTGCTCCTACTAATTTTATCATTAGCATAGTCTATATATTGCCTGTTTATAGATCACATACCTATGATCACAACAGTCTTTTAGACAGCATATAACTTAGAAACTAGTGTGAGTTAGATACGCAGGTTCCAGACAGTAACCAGCTGGATAATCTTGAGAATATTTCAGCTTATTCTGCAAGGGACTCTCATTCATAGAAAATAAAATTATTGGCTTCCTGATAAATGCACTGATTCTCCCTTAACCTAAAATCTTGTGGTTTGTAATTAGAATCAGATTAGAAAATAAAAATATGAAACATCCCCTTAGCAAAGAGCAAAGACAGATTTGCAAGCTGAGGATATGGTTAGTATAACATGGTATCAAGGTCTCTATGGACTTTGAAAATGGAGGCCCTAGAATAAGAAAGGGAACAAATTTGCCATGGAGAAGCCCTCAAACTCATTAGATAGCAGCCAGTAGAGGGAAGTCATGTTCCCCTCAGCCCCAAGGAGGATCTGGCCACAGTGGCAACAGCTTTGGCTGTTAATTGTCTAGTTATATTTTCTTGTTTTTATTTTTTAAAGCAAAAGAAAGGAAGAACAGCATAAGGCAGAGGAAAAAAACAAGAGGCTTTGAGTTACATAACCACAGCTTTTTCTGGTAAGCTCTCAAGATCTACCATTTGGAGCAAGCCCTCAAATATTTCCAAACCTGGAGCAGTTCAACAGCAGAATTAAAACAAAGGAAAGAGAAAGAAATTAATAAAACAATGTTTGTGTTGCATGTTTTCAACATCCAAAAACTAAACCTGGGTCTTCCAGCTTTCAATTTCTGTAGGACACAACGGATTCTATGAAATCAACCTAGAAAATCTTGAATGTTCATAACAAAAAGTTTGCAGTAATACTAATCATTGTCAATAATGTTTGTCTCTTTCTTATTTAAACACACACACACACACCCAACACAATGAACTCATTCTCTGTGTTTTGTGAATGTTTGTATTGTTTCTTCTTGTCATTGCTTCTTCAGTGTTCTTACTGCTGAAGACCTGGTTGGCATTCTCCAGGTTTAATATAAGGTTTTTCATTCAAAATCTGTCATTGGCATGACTTACCTCTGGCGCCATCTGCCTTCTGTGATGACTCTGAACTAAACAGCTTGATTGATTTCTCACCCATCTCTGAACATTCCATTTCTTATTCATTCAGGTACATGGTAGAGTGCCAGAAGTAGGCTGTAAATGTTTCTGCTAGCACACAAGTGACATGATATCTTCTATCTTAGGCTAAAATATGTCATATATGAAACAGAACAAGCTAAATGAAAATGCATATGTACCATATCACTTAATGTCAACAAATATGTTACCAATTTAACAGTTCCCTGACACTTTGTTCTTACTTAAGTGGGTAAGGGGGCTGCAAACAGGTGGCTATTTTCTTCCATGGAAATTTAAACAATTGCGCTTCACCCTTTTATTCAATCTGCTGGAGTAAAGGTCCTTTACTGCCATCAACTGGAATAAACAAATTCAACAAAGGAAAGTAATACAAGAAACAATTTTTAAAGTTCTATATTTGGCCATGCATGCTAGCTCATACCTGTGATTGCAGCACTGTGGAGGCCGATGTAGGAGGACTGCTGTAGGTTGGATGCTAGCCTTCGTTCTATAACGAGTTCCTATCTCAAAGCAACGTTAATAAATAATTTAAAATAAAATAGAAGATTCTCCATTCAATAAACATTTACTGAGTGAGGCTGAGTAGTACCCAAGTTATCCCATACAATACTGAAAGGACAAATACAAAATATGTTATAAGTCATGAAATAGAAATAAACTAGTCCATGTTTCATAGCTGAGTTGAAGTTGTAACTGTAGACTCAACAGTTCTCACTTTCTACACTGATTAATAAGGGTGTTTTTTTCAAGCATCCAACCATCATATGCAAATGGGGTCATGATTACAGAAGGCAGTTATTTCCTCCTGTTGCCTTAAAGTTCATTGGTCAGTACTAATTTCCAGTTGTGAAAGGAGAGTTTACCAGTGAAGACTTACTGAATGCCATATGGACAGCACTTCTCTTGCTTTGGGAGAAAATAATGCACTATTATGAATGTCACAGGTCAGGTACTCTGAAGTTTGAACAGCCAACTGAACAAATAGTATACCAAATGCTTTCCTCCTCCATTTTGAATCTGAAGGATATTAAGTTGTAGAATCTGACTAAAGTTATATACATTTTTGATGGTTTACTTTCAGGTGATCATCCCGGCTGGATTGCAGGATTCCCAGAAAACTGAGGCAGCATTGTCTGTGGGTGTGTTGACAATAGTGATTGGATGGAACATCAATATCAGCATAATCAGCATGCGAGACAGCAAACTGAGGGGGTGAATCCCACTTCCTGATGCATGCTCTCTATCCAGTTGTCTAAGTGGAATGAGAAAGAGGCATTTATAGGTAACTCGCTCTCTCGACCACTTCCTTTCTGAGAAGTCTACTTTCCTCATGCTGTGGCTGACTAATAAAACTCTGCGACCTCCCATCTTTATATTGTAAGATTTACTACATCAGCCCACAAAGAGCTTTCAGACCGTCATCTTCTGACTGTATTACATCTCCACCAGCTTCCTATGTTCTGCAATTTCTGCCTTCTTGGACAAAGCCATCCTAGCAGCTTGTAGATGAACTTCATAGAATTCAGCAGCAGCCACCGTTCAAACCAATCTAACGTGTTTATGTGTTTTCTTTTTTTTTTAATTTTTTAGGTATTTTCCTCATTTACATTTCCAATGCTATCCCAAAAGTCCCTCATACCCTCCCCACCCACTCCCCTACCCACCCACTCCCACTTCTTGGCCCTGGTGTTCCCCTGTACTGAAGCATCTAAAGTTTGTAAGACCAATGGGCATCTCTTTCCAATGATGGCCGACTAGGCCATCTTCTGATACATATGCAGCTAGAGACACAAGCTCTGGGGGTTATTGGTTAGTTTATATTGTTGTCCCACCTATAGGGTTGCAGACCCCTTTAGCTCCGTACTTTCTCTAGCTCCTCCATTGGGGGCCCTGTGATCCATCCAATAGCTGACTGTGAGCATCCACTTCTGTGTTTGTTAGGCCCCGGCATAGCCTCACAAGAGACAGCTATATCTGGGTCCTTTCAGCAAAATCTTGCTAATGTATTATTGGTTCTTTTCTCTGAGTAATTACATCTATGGTAACTGAGTCCCTACATTCACCTCCAAACTGAAGAACAGTATGTCCAGCTGCCTGACACTCCTGCCACCATGTCTTCCTCCTCATAACAGCACTGTGGAACTGCAAGCAAAGCTCACCCTTCCTTCCAGAATGTTCTTTGTCTTTGTCAGGTATTTTTTTCTACAGACATGAGGCACATAACTAATATAATATATACAGTTTCTACTTTAGTGCAACAATCAGGGGTTTCAGATGTGAAAACCAGCTGAGGTCACGTCCATGGACTCCACATAATCCCCCAAAGCAGTGATAGCCTCTCCAGTATGTGTTCTCCAACTTTGTCACACTGTATTTGAATCTGTCTTTGGTTAGTGACCCACCATAGTCAAGATGGAGAAGTTCCAGATCAAGCCTGCTCCTCCAATTTTGCTCCATCATTCCCTTCATCTCAAAGTTTCACATCTAGAACATGAAAGACTTGGTAGCATGTGCAGGTGGCTGCTGGCTCTTTTTCTTCTCTTCTATTTCTTCTTTCTTCCTCCTCCTCTTCCTCCTCCTTCTTCTTCTTCTTCTTCTTCTCTCTCTCTCTCTGTCTCTCTCTGTCTCTCTCTCTCTCTCTCTCTCTCTCTCTGTCTCTCTCTGTCTCTCTCTCTGTCTCTCTCTCTCTCTCTCTCTCTCTCTCTCTCTCTCTCTCTCTCTCTCCTCTTTACAGAAAAGGTTTCATGGTGTAGCTATAACTCACTGGGAAGTTGCTAAGTTGCTATGTAGAACAGGGTGACTGTACCAATAGAGACCATTTGCCTTTGTCTCTGGTGTAGGGCTTAAAGGTGTGTGCCATCTACCATACCTGGACGGCTGACTCCTTTTATTTTGGGCATACTGCTTCAACTTTACCCCTTCACTTCTTTTCCCTTTATCTGGTCTAAAAGAACTCAAATACAGGACGTTTAGCAGGAGGATAGATGTAAAGTATTTCTTCACTGATTGTTCATTTTCATGACTAAGACGTATTGTAATAATATGTGTATGTGTGTGCACATGCTCATGTGTATGCATATGCATGTATATGCAAATACATGCACATGTGTGAGTGTATGTGCATGTTCATACTCAACAAATGGTGAGGACCCCTTTAAACACTGAAAAATCTCCTTTAAAGGATAATATTTCTTAATGTAGTGCCTGTCACCAGCTGAGCAGAAAAGGCTACTGAGGCTTGTCAGTCCTTGACTGAATCCTGAAGCTGGGAACAGCAGAGAGAAAGAATTTAAGCAGCTGGGAATTAGAGCTATAAAAGCAAAAAAGACCTGAGTTTTGTTAAAACAAACAAACAAAAAAACAAAACCCTACCAGCACTTTCCAAAAAGTAAATAGTTTTAATAGCCGCAAGAATGAGAAACTTCTTAAATGAGAAACTACTGAGAAATCATATAGGCTTAAATAGTCAAGAGGCTCTCCCAAGTGAGGGATCAGAAATGAGAATTCACAGTCAAACGCATAGACAGAAACTATGAATTCAGAAAGTTGGTGTTTTTAACTCATAAACAAAAAATGAACTTTTCCTCTAAGATATCTAGAGAAAGATGGCAATGGAGTCCGAAATCTTTATGAATGAGCAAAAGAATAGTTGGTCAAAACTCCACATCAAACATGGCTAATGACCACATTATACTCTGGGAGCAACTTTGAAACACCTCAGCAAATTCTTCACACTGATTTTTTTTTACTAAATTTATAACAATTGATGTTTATCTGAAGTTAATTGTCTCAACTATTTCATTGGATCATAAACTCACCAGACAAATCATTATTATCAAGAGACTGTCCTGGGGGATCAATCATTATTCTATGGACATTTAAAATCACCCTGGGTTGATTGCCTCTGATCATTTTAAAAGTGTAAGTTGAAAGGGTAGTGAAGGTTATGGAATGTGATTGACAGAACACCATCTGTGACCCTGACCCACACAGGATGCCAGCATGTTACATACCCACAATTCCTCTAATGCAGCAGCTGCATAATTTGAGCTTTAACTCAGCAGAGAGAACTGAATGACAGAGAATGAGGAAGGGCTGGCACTATGGGAAATAATCTTGGCTTGAAGGGAGATTTCCACAGAGGCCAAAGGGATTTGATCCTCATGTAAGCATTGACCATGTCATTATTTTTTTTCCAATTTGGCTAAGTTTTTATGAATCAATCCGCATTTGAGTATCCATAAAATATAGGTAAAGTGCCATATTTTATCCTTGAACACCCTTCATAGCAGAAACTATAAAATGTTCTTTTTTGAGGTTATAAGAACAGAAAGAGAAAATGCCCTACCCCCTACCCCCATCCCCTAGTTGGTAGCAGTCTGTGAACAAGGGTCAAAAAAAATGTTCCAAGAAAAATTTTTTTAATTTATTTTAAAGTTGACATCTAAATGATCAGGTGTTACTTTTTAAAGTAATTACAGAATAGTGATTACTATTGCTTAGTATTTCTAATGCAGATTGCTTAGTATTTCTGGGACAAAATTCTGCATGAAATATTTCCTTTGAGCTTTCCCAAAGGTTTGTAAACAAAAAGCAGATTCTAAGATATGTCCAGAGCACAAAGAATCATAAATCCAAGGCAATGAAATCATCAGTTAAGACAGTTCTAAATTTTTGTTACCAATATGTATTAAGTGTGTGTGTGTGTGTGTGTGTGTGTGTGTGTGTGTGTGTACATGAGGGATGGACATATGAATAAGTGGCAACCAGAGGACAAACTGAAAGAGTTGTGTCTCTTTCATGTGGCCTTGGGATTAAACTCAGGTCATCAGGCTTGGCAGACAATACCCAATCCAGGAAACTCACATTACCAGCCATACTTACCATATTTCTGAAGTTTTATTTCATTTCTAACTAGAGAGAAGAAACAAATTTGGATTTTTCTACTCACAGAACCATGTTTAATAATCAAGAGGGTTGGACTGAGTATCCAATTGAAGGACTAAATAACAAAAGTCATCCTCCAGTTAAGTTAGAAATACTCACATGTTCCCTGTGACAAACAAATACCACTCAGCACACTGACATGTATCAAAAGTAGTAAAATCTTGTAACCTACCAATCAAGACTCATTCATGTGTTAGAGATATGGACATATGTGATAGGAGGCCAGAGGCACTACAGCTATCAGGGTACATCATGAGGAGAAAAATACTGGACTCAAATCCTCATGTATAATAGGTTCTATTAAAAATCTCTGAAGTCATTTGGTTTTTATTGGCTATTTTATTTATTTATATTTTAAATGTTATCCCCCCTTCCCAGTTCCCCTCCACAAGCCCCCTAATCCCTCCTTTCTCCCCTCTGCCTCTATGAGGGTACTCCCCCACATCCTTCCCACTCTTGCCTCAGTGGTCTAGTGTTCACCTATCCTGGGTCATCAAGCCTCCACAGGACCAATGGGCTACCCTCTCAGTGATGCCAGATAAGGCAATCCTCTGCTGCATATCCAGCTGGAGCCATGGGTACTCTGGTTGGTGGGTTAGTCCCCAGAAATTTTGGGGGGTCTTGTTGGTTAGTGCTGTTGTTCTTCCTATGGGTTGCAAACCCCTTCAGCTTCTTCAGTCCTTGCCCTAACTTCCCCATTGGGGTCCCCACATCCAGTCCAAATTTTGGCTGTGTACATCTGCATCTGTATTGGTCCAGCTCTGGCAGAGTTAGATTCCTAGAGATTATGAAATGCATATAATAGTTATTGGCTAATAGATACTCAGAAAATATGGAATGCCATAAAATTGAATATCCTTTTTATCTGAAAGATATCTTCTATCCGTGTATTTTAATCAATGGCTTACCCTTTCTGATACACTACTCTAAACCAAGGAGCTCAATTTCCTCTTACCTGCCTCCCACTTATCCCTTCTTTTATACCTTTGATCCTTTGGAGATAAGGAAAGATAATGAAAGTGAGAGCAGAGATCTTGTATTTTAGCATACCATGCAGAACGTCATGGGGAGGGGAAGACATTGAAGTAAGTTTAACCTTAAAAAGATAAAATAAAAAAAATCATCCGAGAATCTAGAGGACACATTAATGTGGGACCTATCATCAAATTCTGGCAATAATGGAAGTCTAAGGGTGTGACATCAAAAGTAAGCCTGGGAAGACCTGAACTGAACAAATTGTTACTTATGAACAAGAGTTATTTGCAGACAACATTCCTATTTCTGTCTACAGACTGTTTTAGGAATGCAAAAGCTTATTCTATCAACTTTAGCATGTCATTTTCTTTCCATTTATGTCATCATTTTGTTGACTACTATTTGGTTACTTGGATTTGATACCCACCAAAGAACATGATTCCTGAATTGTCAGATAGAGTGTTACCCTCCTCAGTTTACCCCGATGGTATGCAAACTACTACTGCTATTATTATTCTCTTCTTCTTCTTCTTCTTCTTCTTCTTCTTCTTCTTCTTCTTCTTCTTCTTCTTCTTCTTCTTCTTCTTCTTCTTCTTCTTCCTCTTCTTCTTCTTCATGTGCTTCTTCTTCTTCTTCTTCTTCTTCTTCCTCTTCTTCTTCTTCATGTGCTTCTTCTTCTTCTTCTTCTTCTTCTTCTTCTTCTTCTTCTTCTTCTTCTTCTTCTCCTTCTTCTTCTCTCTTCCTCCTCTTCCTCTTCCTCCTCCTCCTCCTTCTTTTTCTTCATTACATGGCACCATATAAATATGGAAATTGGGCTGGAGAGATGGCTCAGTGGTTAAAAGCACTGACTGTTCTTCCAAAGGTCCTGAGTTCAAATCCCAGCAACCACATGGTGGCTCACAACCATCTGTAATGATATCTGACATCCTCTTCTGGTGCATCTGAAGACAGCTACAGTGTACTTAGATATAATAATAAATAAACCTTTAAAAAAAAAAGCCGGACGTGGTGGCGCATGCCTTTAATCCTAGCACTTGGGAGGCAGAGGCAGGCTAATTTCTGAGTTCGAGGCCAGCCTGGTCTACAGAGTGAGTTCCAGGACAGCCAGGACTACACAGAGAAACTCTGTCTCGAAAAACCAAGTAAATAAATAAATAAATAAATAAATAAATAAATAAATAAATATGGAAGTAAGTAGACAACTTGCTGAAGTTGAACATCTCCTTCTACCATATGTACCATGGAAATTTCACTTAAATAACAGACATGACAACAAGCATCTTCACCAGCTGAAATATCTCACTGGCCCTCCTGTTTAGTTTGTTTTGTTTAGCTTAGCACAAGTGTTTATTTTAACGGTTAAGTAACACCTTATGGCATTTTTATCTTGCTTGACCAAGCATCACTTAGGAGCTGAGAAATTTCACTGACATTTGTTCCAAAGAAAGAATGGATGAAAGGACTTCTCCATGTGAGGAGCCAGGGCATTCTCACACCTGAGAGCCAGGCAAAGCTTACTGAAAACGCCCTTTGGAGAAGACAGAGGAAAGAAACCACCTTCATGGATCATGGACCATTTGTCTGCCATTCCACTGAGTAATTTGCATCTATTACCCATTCTAAATATTTTAACTGCCTGAGAGGGAGTTTTTATCATAATTCTCATTTTACTTGCGAAGAGATAGAGCTAAATCAGAAGGTAATTGATTTGCTCAAGGACAAAACTTAATCACTGTAATTAATAATAATAATAGTAATGGATGTGAGTAGCAACAGGAATGTCCACAATTCACAGACATCTCACTGTGTAACTACAGTGTAACACCATTGCCCATTTACTACTGAATCTTTTGCCCTTTTAGTAATAGAAAGCATTGCTTAAGTAAAGAAGACAGCACATGTGCATATAGAGTAGTATTCTACAAAGACAAATTATATTGTCCTTTTCAAAGATGGATGAAAATAAATGAGTAAGAATAATTTTAGAGTGTTCTAGGTACTGTATGTTATGATAAATCAAATAACTGGAATGCAGAAAGATAAATATTACATGGCATAGTTAATTGTACATTTAAAAAGAAATGTTGAACTCATGTAAAAAGAAGAATGGTGAGGCCCAGAGCCTGGGAGCAAGGAAGATTGCAGTGTTATGATGAATAGCACAGACTTTCAGTTATAAGGTGAATGAATTCTAGAGATTTATATGCAGTATAGTAACTGTAGTTAGCCAGAATGTGAACACAAAATTTGCTAGTGGAACAGCATTCTATCAGAAAATAAATATTGGGAATTTAAAAATCCTGGGACAATAGAGATGTTTGACAGTTAAGAGGGCATACAACTCTTGCAGAGGAACTGAGAATTGGTACCCAGCACCTACATTGGATTCTCTCAGTTGCCTGTAACTCTAGCTCTAGGGGATCGAATGCCCCTTCCAGTCTCCTTGGGCACAGTACTCATATGCAATGCACCTACCTGCCCCACATGCCTCCCCTCACCACACACACATACTCATACACATAATAAAAAATATAAATAAAATTTATTTTTAAACAAGTTTAAATTTCCAAAAATAGTCTATGATAGCTCTGCTCTGAGTGTCTCGTTCTTAAGAACAACTGATTTAGACAATGCAACAATTTCTCTTACAAATTTTTTCATTGAAAATACAATTCCTTGAGCAAAATAAAGAAAATGGTACTGAAACTAGAAGATATGATACAGAAACTTTGAGAAGGTATCTCTCATTGACCATACAGAAACTTTGAGAAGGTGTCTCTCATTGACCATCACCCTTCAATGTGTATCTTGCAGAAATAGAGGCTGAGACACAATGGAAGAATGAATCAGAGAGCCCAACTTTCTGGATTTTCCTTTGTTCTCTGGTACAAAGGCACCATTGTATCTTAATAATTAGCTTCAGAATTAATTATTCCTAGGGAAAGGAATTAAAAAGACACAAATCAAAGACCTTCTAACTTACAATTTCTCTTTGCATTTGCAGTACCAAAAACAGGCCACATCAGCCCATGTGTCAGAAAAGAAGGCCATTCATCTTTCTAACTGACTTGGTCTTGTCTATTTGATATGCCCCTCCAAAGTCCCCAAACAAGCCTGTGCAGACAATCCCAAGGGAAGATGGCTAGCTGGCTAGCTTCCATCTTCTCAGCCTTGCTAGCTTTTCATTTTCTTGGCCACCATTCATCAAGTCATTTGTCTTTTCACGTGGCAAGAAATAAATGGTTTCATGGTTACATGAGTGTGTCAGCATTGGCAATTGTCAATATATCACAAATCTATCACAGGAAAGACAGATAGGAGGAGTGGGGAAGCCAGGCAACACAAAGAATGTTACATAGAGAACTGAGAAATCGAGGATGGTTAGCCTAAAACTGTTTTAATTTTCATTATTTCATTAAGAATTAAGAAAATCCAAGTGAAGGTATGAATTTCACTGTTTTAACCCTGTGTTTTGCAGACTATTTATAGTTACTGACTTCCTTTGGTAATCCTCTCAATTGCCAATCTGTAGGACTAATTTTAGAAAACATTTCAAGAAACTTCAAGGTTTTAGCCATTTTCCAAAAATGCCTCCTGCATCTTGCATTTAAGTATGCTCAAGTTAAAGCAAAAGTAATTACACCAGGAGGCTCATTATAGAGCATCAGTTAATCAAATCTCCATAGCTGCCGTCCATCAACATCTCCCTTTGAAAAACACAGACTAAAATCAATGTCTGCCTTCATGTGGGTGAATGGAAAGGTCATTTTTCAATTCTTATCTGAATAGGCGGCTCAGCTCCTTTCTGCACTATTGACCTGTTTCCTTTTCAAAGTTCAGTCCTTTGTTTCTCCTGATTTTCTCCATACCTTTCACAGCTCTCCCTCTGTAACCTTTGCTAGTCCTCTGTTTCCTATCTTTGACTATACAAAGCCCCAGACTCCCTGCTGGGTCATCTTACCCTTAGCTCTCATTTAAGTAATTGTACACCCAGTACACTTTCCCCCTTGTTAGCTCTAAGCTTTCAAAGTACAGCAGACCAAGCATTTAAATTCAACACATCACCTCCTTTCCATTAGTACTTCTAATGAACTTCACCTCCAGACTTGGCTCTCCTCCAGAGCAGTCTACTTTGAGATATCTCCCTAACTACATAATAAAAATTACAAACAGGACACATGCTTTGGTCCTACCTTCCCTTCCCTTCAGATTCATCTTTTCTTTTTTCTTTTCTTTTCTTTTCTTTTTTTTCTTTTCTTTTCTTTCCTTTCCTTTCCTTTCCTTTCCTTTCCTTTCCTTTCCTTTCCTTTCAGTTCTTTTTCCTTTTTCCCTGATGATGAAACAATTTGTACTCCTTAAAAGTATCAAAGTGTAGCAAGTGTTAGCTGTGTTTTCTTTTTTCTAATTATTTGATTTATTTATATTCCAGTCATTGCCCCCTCAGTCTCCCCCCCCACAGTTTCTCATCCCATTCTTCCTCCCCCTTGCCTTGCAGAGAGTGTCCCTCTACCAGGGCTTCCCCTTCCCTGGGGCTTCAAGTCTCTCAAGGATTAAGCATATCTTCTCCCACGGAGGCCAGACCAGGCAGACCTCTGCTATTTATGTGCCAGGGGCCTCAGACCTACCCATGTATGCTCCTGGTTGATGGCTCAGTCTTTGGGAGCTCCCTGTGGTCTAGGTTAGTTGAGACTGATGGTCTTCCTATGGGGTCACCCTCCATTTCAGCTTCTTTAATCCTTCTCCTAATGATAGGGGTCCTCAACTTTAGTACAATGGTTGGGTGCAGTTATCTGCTTCTGTCTCAGTCAGATGCTGGTAAGGCCTCTCAGAGGACAGTCATACCAGGCTCCTGTTTGTAAGCCCATCATAGCATCACTAATAATGTCAATACTAATCCATCTCCCCATGAGGTGGATCCCAAGTTAGGCTGGTCATTGACCACCTTCCCTTCAGTCTCTTCTCCATTTTTGTCCCTGCAGTTCTTTTAGACAGGAACAATTTTGGGTCAGAAATTTGGACTGTGGATTAATAACTCTGTCCCTCCACTTGAGGCCCCCTCGGATGGATACAGAAAATGTGGTTCATTTACATAATGGAATACTATTCAGCTATCAAAAATGAGAACATCATGAATTTTGTAGGCAAACTGATAAAACTAGAAAATATCATCCTGAGTGAGGTAGCTCAGCCTCGAAAGGACATGCATAATATAAACTCACAGATAAGTGTATGTTAGCCAAAGAGTACAGAATACCCAGGATACACCCCACAGACCACAAGAAGTGTAACAAGCAGAAAGCCTTAAGTGAGGATGCTTCAATCCCACTTAGAAGGGGGAAGAATAATCACAGGAGGCACAGAGAGGATCGGACCTGGCTGAGAGAGGGCAGGAGAAGGGGAAAGGGGAAACAGGATCAGCTATGAAGGATGGGAGGACAGGAGAGAAGCCCAGAGGACCAAGAGAATGGATGGAAACAAGCAGCCTTGGTGGGGGGGGGAGCAAGGGAGGATCCTTTAGAAAGTACTACAGACCCCCTGAGGTGAGAAACTCTCAGGACTCATTGTGGGATGACCTTAGCCAAACTGCACAACACTTGGGAGAAGAGTCCACCTCCAGTAGATAGACCCATCCTTTCCTTATCCTTTTCATCCTTCTAAGCTTCTACTGAGTTCCTTGTTTATTACCCTAAAGTAAGTGACATCATTTGTTCTGGTAGTAAGAGTAGCCTCAGGAAGACTGAGGAAAAGATTAAATAAATAAATAAAGCTTGTAGAACTAGCCTTGGCAGCATGCTTTTCATTGCCCTCTCATCAGCTGTTTACGAAGTGCCCAAGAAAGTGGGTAGTTTCAACTTTCCTTTTCTCTCTGGTATTTCGATTTCCTCATTAAAAAATAAATAGCAATAGCATCACCAATCTCAATACAACAACAATTTATCTCCATCACTAACAACGAATTGTACATCCTTAGAGAAACTGGAAGCAAGAATGATTATATCACATTTTGGTTTTTAATAATGTCACATTTTGCTCTCATGTTACAAAGCCCCTGGAACTGGTATACCTGAATTCATACTGTAGTGTTGTTGCTGACTGCAGTGGAGAACACTTAACAATGTCCAGAGCACGTAGGAAGGTCTCAGCATGCATTTGTGGTTGCTGGCACTATTTTTATTTTTCGCAAATATCAGATCTACTCTGATATTGTAGTCTTATCAAAAGAAAACATACTGTCATTGCCAACTCAAAGACAGCCAGTACCACCTGGGCTCAATTGTATAGCATAAAGACAACTCATAAAAACTAGAAAATAAATATGCAAATGAGATTTTATTATCTCACCAGTGGCACTCTTTATTTTCTTAATATCCTTTTTATACCTCCCCTAAAGTCACGTGTCATGACTTTACCTTTTAGAGTGTATACATTATGGTTTGTTTTTAAATTTCCTTGAGTTTATTCATCTCCTAACATACAGCTGTCTTCAAGCTTAGGAAAAAAGAATCAGACATGTTGGTCTGAGTTCTGAAAACCATGTTCACCTTTTAACCTCCCTACACTGTAAAATAATTTATGATGGCAACATAGTAACTTCACAGTGATGAAGGGATTTCTATTCTGGTGCCTGAATGAATCATGGGAAATTGTATCTAGGAAAAACCAAGTTTGTCTTAAACAATTAAGATTTGATAGTAATTATTAATTGCTTGTTGCGCCTCAGCAGAGCCAGTCCTAATAATGGAAATTGGAATGAGAGTATGTCATAAGTTATTCAGTAATTTTTGTAGTCACTTAATTACAAGTAATGCATCATTAAAAATGTGACTGATATCATTTAAGATAAATTGTTAGGTATTAATTAATCTAGTACTCATTAAACATACATTAATCATGTTACTGTGGATGTAAAAAATTCTTTCAAAAATATACAGTAAGAAATTTAAATTAACTGCAACCTTTTAATACATCAACTCTATAAAAGGTCATAATTAGTAGTCATTCTTCTATAATATATGTTCATAGCAATAAATGAATATAAAATTTTATTACATTTGTGTCTCTTCAGATGGTCTGATAGTAGGACTAATGTCATTACTATTCATTAACTTACATTTGGTTCTTTATAATGGTCATCTTGTGAATCAATTCCCACTCTGCATATTTTATAGTTTTTTTTCCATTTTTCACTTGGAATATTATGACTATTTCCTAAATTTGATGTTCTCACAGGAGGAGCTCTGTAAGATTTCCTTCCCCCTTACAAAATGCATGTCTGTTGCTGTTATGTTTGTTCAGGTCTCATTTAGACAGTGCTAGACTTGGGATATCATATGTTGATGATTTCATATCTTGGCCACTGTGGATAAATGCCACAAATTTGTGAATATGCCAGTACCACTAATGGCAACAGACTTTGTTTCCATTGATTATATACCCAATAATGGTTTAGCTAAATGAAATGGTAGTTTAATTTTAAATTTTTGAAGAATGTCTATGCTATTTTCCTAGTTGTTGGGCTGATGTACAATTCTAGCAAAAGTTCCATTTACCAAACATACTTAAGAGCATTTGGTGGTTTTTGTTTTCTCGATAAAAGCCATTCAGACTGGGTAAGAATAAATCTCAATGTAGCTCCATTTCCCTGGTGGCTAAAAATGCTGAACACCCTTTAATATAACATTTGGCCATTTGAATTTGTTCATTAAAAGTGTATTTGCTGATTGGGTTGTTCTGTAGTGTTTATTCTCTTTATATATTCTGGATATTAATTCCCTACCACATGAATAGCTGCCAAAAATATTCTCCCAGTCTGCATGCTGTCTCTTTATTCTTTCACAATGCAAAATCTTTTTAACTTCCTGTGACTCTATTGTCAACATTTTTTGTTATTTCTAGAGCTATTAGAGAACTTTCCCCAGGCTCTCTGCTTATGCTTATGCCTTGAAATACTTTTTCTCAGTTTGCCTTTAGCAGTTTCAAAGTTTAGAGCTTTGCATTAAATTTTTAAATACACTCTGGGTTTACTTTTATGGAAAATGAGGTGTATGGATCAAGTTTCAGTTTTCATCATATGAGTAGCTAGTTTTCACAGCATCCTTTCTTCTTATAGAGGCTGTCTCTTATCTAATGTTGATTTCTGTCATCTTTGTAAAGCTCAGATGGATGTAGTGATAAGAGTTTATTTCTGGGTCCTCCATTCTCTTCCATTTTATGTGTCTGCTTTTCTTCCAGTATCATACTGGTTTGGTTTTATGGATCTATAGTATAATTTAAAAGCAGGTGAACAATTGCAGTTGGAGAAATGGTTCAGTGATTAAAAGCCCTCATTGCTCTTACAGAGGATCAGGAATAGATTTCCAAAGCACACATGGCACTTACAATCATATGGAATTCCAGAAGATTTGACACCTGCTTCTGATTCCATAAATATCAGGCATGCAAGTGCTATACATTCATATATTCAGGCAAAATACCCATACATATAAAGTCCTTCGGAAACTTCAATGGAGGAGTTATAGGAAGGACTTAAGGAACTGAAGGTGTTTGCAACCCCATAGGAAGAACAACAGTATCAACCAACCAGACCTTCCCCCAAGGGATTCCCATGTACTAAACCACCAACCAAAAAATACACATGGGGAACCCATGGCTCCAGATGGATAGGTAGCTGAGGATGGCCTTGTCTGGCATCAATGGGAGGGGAGACTCTTGGTCTTGTGGAGGCTTGATGACCCAGAGTAGGAGAATGCTAGGGTAGTGAGGCAGGGAGTGAGGGGTGAGTGGGGAGGAGCACCCTCATAGAAGCATGAGGAGGGGGAAAAGGGACAGGGGGCTTGCAGAATGGAAACAGGGGAGGGAGATAATATGTAAAATGTGAATAAATAAAATAATCAATAAAACGTTTTAAAAATCAACTGAAGGACTTTTTTGTTCCATATGAATTTAAAATTTTTTCTTCTATTTATATGAAGAATATCATCAGAATTTTAGGGATTGCAATGATTCTCTATATTGCTTTTAGCTATGTAGCCATTTTCAAGTATAAATTCTGACAACCTATAAACATAGTATGTCACCTTCATTCTAATATTTTATTTTTAAAGTTTTTTAAAATAATTTCCATTATAGTTTTCTTTTAAGATTTTGGTTTATTCCTAGTTGTTTGCTAGGGGTGGTCAATATTAATATTACTAGAAAAAACTAATTATCATTGAATCCTATTTTTATCCTGCTACATGACTCAACTTACTTATCAGGTTTAAGAGTGTTCTAGTGAAGCCTTCAAAAAGTTTTATACATCAGCTCATATCATCCACAAATAGAAACAATTGGATTTGTTATTTTCCATTTATATCCTTGTCTTTTGTCATATTCTCCTGGGTTAGATTTCAAGCACTAACTGAAAAAGAGTGGTGATGGCAGTCAGCTTGGTCTTAGTCCTGTTTCAGGTGAAATAAGTTCAGATTTTTCTGATACTATGATAGTGGCCATCAGTCTCTAATTATAGCTTCTATTATGTCGAAGTGAAATCCTCTTGACTTACTTTCTTCAGGATTTCATCATGAAAGGAGTTCATATCTCATCTTTTCCTTTTCCTGCATCTATTAAGACAATTGTATGGGGAGTGGGGACATAGCTTGGTGGGTAGAGACCTTGCTGAGATATCATGATGACCTAAGTTGGGAATCTCAGCAACTATATAAAAATCTAGGGATGGCCATATGGACCTGTAACCCTAGCCTTGGGATTGGGTATGATCAGAGATAGGAATATTTCTGAAACTTCCCAGCCAATAAGTCTAGTTAAAATATACTGAAATCCAAGTGCAGTAAGAGATATTGGCTCAGGAGGTTATGTGGGAGTCAGAGGCAGCAACAGAAAAGAATACCTGATATCTTACTCCAGTCTCCACAGACATATATAACACACACACACACACACACACACACACACACACACACACACACACACAAGTACATTATATATTTCTTGATTGACATTATTGATTTATATGAGTTGAAGCCATTTTGCATTTCTAGTGAATCAAATATACATATATCATCTCTTAATGTATCATTTAATTTGGCTTGCAATATTTTTGAGAATCCTTTCTATCTATGTACTTGGGAAATTGACCTAGACATTTGTTTTAATGTTGTTAGCTACTTTTATGGAAAATATTTTTTCTCACAAAATATATCTTGATTAAGGTTTCTGCCCCACTCCACTCAAGCCACTTTGTCCACATTTCCCCTCCAATCTGTATCCAGCCTTTTGTGTATCTTATTAGAAAATAAATGGGCTTCTATGGCATAATAAATATAATATAATATAATATAATATAATAACATATAACATAGTATAATAACAAAACTAACAAATTTGGAAAAACAATCAGAAGGAACAGAGCCCAATAGAGGCTATAAAAAACAGAGACTTATTCATACATTCAGAGATCCCATAAAAACATTAACCTGGAAGCCGTGATACATATGCAAAGGATACTATTTCCACTTCCTCTTTCATAGAATTGCCTGAGCCCTGAGGGGTGGAATTTGGTGGAGATATCCCACTTAGAGCAGTGTGCTTCAAGGTCTATCATTCGCTGCATAAGGCCTGGCTATATGTCTCTGTATTTGCTCCCATCTGCTTCAGGAGGAAGCTTCTCTGGTGATCTGATGATGGCTGAGCAAGAGGCTGGTCTACGATTATAAGAATGTCATTAGGAGTCATTTTATTGCTACTTCTTTTTTAGAACAGTATTATTTAGTTTTATCCTAGGTCCCTGAACTATCTAGTCTGTTTCTTTGTTACCTAAGCAGAATATGACATAGGTTCCATCGGGAAGAAAACACCTTAAGTCACATCAGATATTGGTTGGTTACTCACACAAGGCCTGTGTAACTGAAAGACCCACAACGTGAGGACTCAGGAGAGGCGACACCCCAAATCACCCACAAGAAACGGTCTTGCTGCAAACTGCAAGAGGATTTTTATTCAAGAGCACTCTCAGGCCCATGGTCATACACCACGCAAGGGTAGAGGACTGTGGCGCCCCGAGTAGCTGGATAAGGGGGTATTTAAAGGGAGAAACCACAACTCAAGGAAGTGGGGAGGGCGTTGTTGGAAAATACCAAAGATTCCAGTTAAGAGTCCCAAAGAAGTGCAAGGTCACAAGAGTTGCAAGGAATACCTGGTAATTGGGCAGGTTATCTCTCAAGACAGTTTCTAAGAGCCCCTCACAATAGCACATTTGCATAGCAGGTTCAGGCAATGGTCAGGGTGACTTTCTTTGAATGAACACTCTTTGAACCCAGGAAGCACTTGATTTTTATGATTAGCATACCTTGGAGCAATGAGTCACAGAGGTCACATTCCCAAGCCTGAGCCTTTAGGCCTAGAATTTTGTTTTTACTTTGTTATACTTTCATAACCACTGCACTAGCATATTGTAGGTCAAAGGTTCTGTGTCTGGGTTGGTGATTATGTTTCTCCCTTGATAGCCTGCATAGCAGCTTCCTATATTAAAGACACACTGAGAATAAAAAGGTTCTAGGTAGACAGCAACTCAACTTCTCCACGCTCAGTGAGTAGTGGAGGTATTATCTTCTGCAATGGACCCTGGCCTTCAGTTTTTGAAGGGCAACCTATAGTCTTGAAAACAACCTGGGTTTTGTTGGAGGATTGATTCCCATGAGACCTCTTTGACCAACAACTCAATTAGGAATAACATAATCTTGGTACCAGAAACTTCACTCGGTGACAAGAGATGTCTAGTTGGTGCTCTCTCTCCCCATTATTCCATTATTTAGCTAATTCAATTAGATCTCCTTCAAATATGCACATATTTTATGAAGTTTCTACTGTATTAGGTTTTCATACTACCTGTTTAAGGCACTTGATTTTATCTATTCCGTATTCCTTCCCTATTCCCTCTTCCTATCTCATCACTTTAAAACCCACTCCTCTACTCCCCCTATCCTGTGTCTATCTATAATTATCTATTCTATTTTTCCTTTCCTAATGAGAGCTATGTGTCCACTCCTAGTCCCCTACTCTGTGGTTCTATAGACTATATCTTGGTTATAAATGACTTAAGAGCTAATATCCACATGTAATACATGCTGTATTTGTCTTTCTGGGTCAGGAATATCATACTTAAGAAGATTTTTTTCTAGTCCCATCCATTTACCTGCAAATGTCATAATTTCATTTTTTACACCTAAGTAAGATTCCATTGTGAGAATGTACCACATTTTCTTCATCCATTCATCTGTTGAGGGACAACTAGGATGTTTCTAATCTCTGGCTATTATGAATAGAGAAATACCAAATATGATCAAGCAAGTGTCTCTGTGGGAGGATAAAACATCCTTTGGGTATATGCCCAAGAATGGTATAGTTGGACTGTGAGGTAGATCAATTCCAACTTCCTGAGGAATTAACAAAATGATTCTGGATTATTTGTTTTCTTGATATCTCATTTTTGAGTTGTTTATATATTTTAGAAACTAGCCCTTTACTGAATGTGTAACTCCACTTTTCCATTCTGTAGCTGCTTCTTTGTCCAAATCATGGTGTCCTTTGAAATGTAAAAGCTTCTCGATTTTACGAGGTCACATGTATTAATTGTTGATCTTACTGCCTAGGCTGATGATGTTCAGACAATAGTACCCGTGCCAGGAACCTCAAGGCTACCCTCTGCTGTCTTTTAGGTTCAGTGAATCTGGTTTTATGGTAAGGTTATGCAGATTGATAAGTATGGTTCTATTTGCATTCTTTCACATAAGGACATCCAATTTGACCAATACCTGCTGTTGCATAAGCTGCCTTTTCTCCAGTGTACAGTTCTGGATTCTTTATCAAATACCAACTGTATATATTTACATCTGATCATTCAATTTTTTTCCACTAATCAACATGTCTATTTTTGTGCCAATACCATGATATTTTTATTACTATAGCTCTGTGGTACAATTTGACATTGGGGGTGGTAACAGAGTCAACAAACAAAATAATGTGTTTTGTCCTGGGAGCTGAAACAGAAATGGGAATGAATTGGCAAAAGCAATGAGGAGGTCCACAGGAGAAAGAAAAGGAGAGTGTTACACCAGAATTTGCTAGTTTCCTAGGAATGGAGGCAGAGAGTGAGGAGAGGCTACAACAACAGGAAGTCACAACAGAGCTCAGAAGGAAACTGAAGGGATAGGTATGTAGATGGGGAGGGAGAGTGAGAATCTGAAGTTAAGTCACCTGCTCAAAGACTTATTCACTTCCCTGGTAAACTTGGCTAGAGGGTATGCAAAGAAATCCTGTTTGTTTTGAGGGTTGAGATAATAGAATGGATAAGAAGGGAGATAGGTGGGGAAATTTTGCATGAGCACTTGAGGATGGGTCCAGAGAGGAAAGAGAGACCACAGCAGGTCCTCTGCAACAGAGCTGGGGATGAGACTAAGGCCTGGAATTGTAAGAGAAGAAGGAGATGTGAAAATCTGTAGTTAGCCTACCTGCTCCCTGGGTAAATGGCCTGCAGATTCCCAGGAATTATCTGTAAGAGGTAAAGGGCTGTGATAAAGGGAGGAACAAGGGGGAAGATTGGAGGAGAAAATCTACTGATTAATTGGAGATGGCAGCAGAGAGCAAGAGGAGGTATTGTAGTAGGTTTGCTACAGAGCTGTGAATGAGACTGGGTACTTGGAGGAGAGGAAGGAGATAAGTAGTTATCTGCAGTTAGCCTACCTGCTTGTGTGGATGGAGTCAGTGTTAGTTATTAAAGGCTAGATGAATTCATCAGTGAATAATCTGAATCTAGACTCCATCATAGCCTTGTGAATTAGGAGTTTCATGAACATTTACAGATAAAGACTGATCTTTCTTCATGGGAAGAAATGGATTGCATCTCCTATTCAAGTATCTTGTTACCTGAATCACTACATTGTAAATGATAGTAACATTATTTGAAATTGGTGTAGGTTTAAATATTAAGAACAAGGGAAGATTCTAGAATACCATTTAAACTGGGTGTCTTGTTTTGTACCAACTAACAGTTTTCAGAGAAAAGAAAAGAAACGTTCTTAATACATCAAAAACACATAATAACTACTTACATACATATGGATTTTTATTCCTAACATAATATATACTTCATATACTGACAGTCATAACTTACAAGTTTTAATTTTCTGATAGTGTGAAAACATACTTATATAATCATCCTGTTTCTCATTGCCAGTTCAAGCTATCATAAATTACATAACTACTCAACACCTTGTTACAAAATAAGATTACTTTTAAAGGCTCCTCCCACTATTGGCTCATCACTCTATGTTAAAAGGAATCTTATCTCATCTGTGTTGCTTGGTAAATTGGTTGCATTAACTGCCTTGTGGGCTCATGATGCTTCAAAGTTTTTACAGGGTCATCAAGACATAGTCCCACCAAATATAGAAGCATCCGTATGTATAAGGGAAATAAATACTAAAACTGATTAATGATGTTTTGGAAAGAACAAAGTTCACAATTGAAGCATATGAACTTAGTTTTCTCAAACCAATCAATTTATTCCCGAAAGTACAAATTAACAAGTGACAACAGATAGTATCATAATGCAAAGAATATAGTAGTACTGTATAGCAAAACATCAGGGTTAATATGCTATAGTCAAGCAATAAAAACAGATACGTTGATCTATGTTTTTAAAGAATCAACCTTTAAACACAAGTAGCATGTAGAATAATAATGATAATATACAGTTTTCACATATATATGAATCACAAATATTAGTTAAAATTTTTAAATATAACCTACTAAATAGACATTATAAAGTAAGAAAAAGAAAATATTGGCCATATGTTTACTAGGAGTTTCTTATACAGCAGTAACCCCATAGAGGAACATTATATATTTTTCAATAACTAACCTTATATAAAAAAGAATCAAACCAGAAAAATTTTAAGGTTTTACAGTAACATTCATAAAGAAGTTAAAGCTGTATTTTGCAACCCTCAAACATTAACTTTTGTATATGTGATATTTTTGTGGCCTTCAAATGATATATACATGCCTTATAATATTTACACATTCATACAAGCAATGTATCTTCTTTCTTTCTTTCTTTCTTTCTTTCTTTCTTTCTTTCTTTCTTTCTTTCTTTTATTATGCTTATGATACACTCATCTGAATACTAGTAAAAGCCATCAGTGGCAGTACAGACCCAGGCATCACCATGATCTTAGGTGGTAGCTCAGAACAATTCCATCAATATGGCCCCCTACCATATTAACACGCACACACACACACACACACACACACACACACACACACACACATGCTTCCTGATCACATTCATTTCCCACTTCTTCCATGTATGCCCCATCACCCTTGTGATCTGCCCTTCTTTAAAAATAAAAAAAATTATATATATATATATATATATATATATATGTGTGTGTGTGTGTGTGTGTGTGTGTGTGTGTGTGTGTGTAAAATAAAAAGGAAAATAGAAATAATCCAATTGGTGTTACATTATATAAATATACATATACATGTGTGTCTGTGTCTGTGTGTGTGTGTGTGTGTGTGTGTGTGTGTGTGTGTATGTGTGTGTGTGATTTCTTCTCTGTTGGGACCTATTTGAAAATACTGTGTTTCTGATGAGCTCATTTTATAAGCCAGAGTCTGTGTTGGTAGTCTGTGCTGTCACCAGAAACCATGTTGAAGCCCATGATTCTTATTCCCATTGATTGTAAAGAACAAGGAAGCTGCTTTTGCAGTGATTTCTATGATTGCAGATGCATAGTTGATAAGGAGGAACATGCAAGGTTTCTGTGACAACCCTTACCTCCATTTCAACCCCACCCCACCCCACCCCCCAAAAATAGCCTAAACAGGAAGCCATTAAAGAGAACACTGAAGCCGGGTGGTGGTGTACACCTTTAATACCAGCACTTGGGAGGCAGACGCAGGTAGATTTCTCAGCTCGAGGCCAGCCTGGAATACAAAGTGAGTTCCAGGACAGCCAGGGCTATACAGAGAAACCCTGTCTTGAAAAACCAGAGAGAGAGAGAGAGAGAGAGAGAGAGAGAGAGAGAGAGAACACTGAAATGTGATAAGAATTCTGAAGTATAGCTCTCCACAGTGAATGGCTTCTGGCAGGGGTGCAGAAGAGAATCAATAGAATGAATCAGTTCTATTTAAGGGAGAGGCAGCTTAGAGTTTGACCATGCTGTAGCTAGTGAATGTATAGATAACACAAATTGGACTTTTTCTATTTTCCTTTTAATTTTACTTTAATATATATATATATGTGTATATATATATATATATATATATATATATATATATATATACATATATGTGTGTGTGTGTGTGTATACACAAAAGGTAACAAACTCATCCAAAAGGAGTAGAAGGCAGAAAATAGTCAAACTCAGGGCTGAAGTCAACCAAATAGCAACAAAGAATACAATACAAAGAATCAGAAAAACCAAAATCTGGTTCTTTGAGAGAATCAACAAGAGAGATAAACCCCTAGCCAGCCTAATTAAGCGCCAAGAGGCAGTATCCAAATTAATAGAATCAGAATTGAAAAGGGAGACATAACAACAGAAACAGAGGAAATTCAAAATATCACCAGATCCTACTATAAAAGTGTATATTCAACAAAACTAGAAAATCTAGATGAAATGAACGGTTTCCTAGACATATGCCACATAACAAAGAGCAAGTAAACTATCTAAACAGGCCCATATCACACAAGGAAATAGAAGAAGTTATTAAAATCCTCCTAACCAAAAAAAAAAAAAAAAAAAGCCCAAGGCCAGATGTATTTAGTGTAGAATTCTACCAGACCTTCAAAGAAAACCTGATACCAATTTTTCTCAAACTATTCCATAAAATAGAAAAAGAAGGAACACTTCGTACCTTGTTCTATGAAGCCACAATCACTCTGATACCTATACTACAAAAGGACCCAATCAAAAAAGAGAACTTCAGACCAATCTCACCTATGAATATCAATGCAAAAACTCTCAATAAAATTCTTGCAAACCGAATCCAAGAACACATTAAAACCATCATTCACCACGATCACATAGGCTTCATTCCAGAGATGCAAAGTTGGCTTAATATATGAAAATCCATTAACATAACCCACTATATAAACAAACTCAAAGAAAAAAAGATCACATGATCATCTCCTTAGATGCAATAAAAGCATTTGAGAAAATACAACACCACTTCATGTTAAAAGTATTTGAGAGTGTTGGGAGCTATTAAGACAACTCTATCGTCTTGATCTCCGAATTGGGCCTCTCCCCCCCCAAGAAGAAAAGGGGGTCAAAAGCGAGCCACTGATGCACCGTTCCGAGAACAACCACAGAATGTTCCAGCCCTAAGTCAGGGCCAGATGTCCTGACCACAAGATGTACCCTGATACCACCAAGTTCCTGCTTCTCCATGTAGTTGCCAAAAGAAAAATTTCCACTGCCCCATCCCTTCTGATGAGAAGTACTTCCTTCTTTGCTTGTGCATTTCTGCTGCCCCATTCCTCCTGCTGAGAAGTACTTCCCCTTTTGCTTGTGGATTTCTGCTGCCCCATTCCTCCTGCTGAGAAGTACTTCCTCCTTTGCTTGTGCATTTAAGCCTTGAGCCTTGCTGAATACAGAGACACCTTGATGCTACTTCAGACTGCTTCTGTGTCGTTCTTGCACTTGGTGTCTGTCTTTCTCTCCCCCCATTTGGTTCTTAGGAGAAGGTCCCCTGGAGACCCTCGATTAACTGGACCTGCTGGATGGGTCATGAGAGATCAGGAATAATAAAATAATCAATGTAATAAAAGAAATTTACTGCAAACCAACAGCCAATATCAAATTAAATGGAGACAAATTTGAAGTAATCCCACTGAAATCTGGGACAAGACAAGGATGTTCACTCTCCCCATATCTATTCAATATAGTAATCAAAGTGTTAGCTAGAACAATAAGACAACAAAAAGAGATCAAGGGGATACAAATTGGTAAAGAAGAAATAAAAGTATCCCTATTTGCAGATGATATGATAGTATATATAAGCAACCCCAAAAATTCTAGCAGAGAACTTCTCCAGCTGTTAAACAACTTCAGCAAAGTGGCCAGATATAAAATTAACTCAAATAAATCAGTAGCCTTCCTTTTTACAGATGATAATCAGGTTGAGAAAGAAATTAGGGAAACTACTCCCTTCACAATAGTCACAAATAGTATAAAATGTCTTGGGATAACTCTAAGCAAACAAGTGAAAGACATGTATAACAATAACTTCAAGTCTCTCAAAAACAAAATCAAAGATCTCAGAAAATGGAGAGATCTCCCATGCTCATAGATTGGCAGAAGTAATGTAGTAAAATTGGCCATTCTACTTAAGGCACACAGGAAGGACAGGCTCCAGTCAGAGACAGCTTGGCCAATTAACACCAGAGATAACCAGATGTGAGAGACAAGCACAAGAAGAGAAGCAACAAAAACCAATTCCACTTGGCACCATCAGTACCCAGTTCTCCCACCACATCAAGCCCTGGATTACCTAACACAACTGAAAAGCAATATTCCGCTCTAAAACCCCATCTCATGAAGACAACAGAGGACTTTAAGGAGGACATAAATAATTTCCTTAAAGAATGTGGAACACAGGAATGCAGAACAGGTAGAAGCTCTTAACAAGAAAACATATAAGTCTCTTAAAGAAATACAGGAAAACACAATCATACAGATGAAGGGATTGAACAAACATGTCCACAATCTAAAAATGGAAATAGAAACAACAAAGAAATCACAAAGGGAGGCAACCCTGAAGATGGAAAACCTAGAAAAGAGAGCATGCACCACCAACAGAATACAAGAGATAGAAGAGAGAATCTCAGGCATAAAATATGCCATAAAAGATATTGACACAGCAGTCAAAGAAAATACAAAGTACAAAAAGCTCCTAACACAAAACATACAGAATTTTCAGAACAAAATGAAAAGACCAAATCTAAGAATAATAAGTGTAGAAGAGAATGAAGATTCCCAATTCAAAAGGCTAGAAAACAAATTCAACAACATCAAAGAATAAAACCTCTATAACCTAAAGAAAGAGATGGCCATAAACATGCAAAAACACCAAATAGATTGGAGGAGAGAAGAAATTCCTCCCACCACATAATAATCAAAACAGTAAATACACAGAACAACAACAAAAAAAAGAATATTAAACTCAATAAGATAAAAAGGCCAAGTCTCAATCCTGAAATTATTCCATAAATAGAGGAACACTGCCAAACTCATTCTCTGAAGCTATAGTCACCCTAATAGCTAAACCACACAAAGACTCAACATAGAAAGAGAAATTCAGACTGATTTCTTTTATGGACATTGATGCAAAATTACTCAATAAAATATTCACAAACCCTATCCAGGAACACATCAAGGACATCCATCAACATCAAGTAGACTTCATCCCAGGGATGCAAGGATGGTTCAGAATATGAAATTCCATCAACATAATTCAGCATATAAACAAACTGAAAAAGGTCACATGATTATCTCACTAGACACTGAAAAAGCCTTTGATAAAATCCCAAACTACTTCATGTTAAAAGTATTAGAAAGATCAGAGATATAAGAAACATAATTAAAGCAATATACAGCAAGCCATCAGCTGCTGGAGACAGCATACCATGACAGAGACTGCCCACAGCAGGCAGGGATGACGACATCTCAGAAACCTGCGGCAGCTCCTTCTAAAAATGGATGGCATATGGGACCCTGAGAAGCAGGAGACACATCCCTCCAGGGGATCTGCCATCTGAAATAGGGGACTGCCTGCAGAAGGCTGGGATGGAGACATCTCAGTAGCCTGTGGCAGCTTTTGGTAAAAAAACAGTTGTTCCCATTCCTCCTAACCTTAGCCCAGGACAATGGCTATACAGATTTCATTTGTATGTGACTGCTTTTCAGTTGGCCTTGGTGTGTATAATTATTCTATTATATCTGACTTCTCTATTTATTTCTCCTCTGCTCTGATGCATTCTGTGAAACTAGATGTTCCTTGA
Source organism: Mus caroli (assembly GCF_978045245.1). Lineage (NCBI taxonomy): Eukaryota > Metazoa > Chordata > Mammalia > Rodentia > Muridae > Mus > Mus caroli. The sequence goes on from NW_028227265.1 coordinate 67,586,514, forward strand.
TGTAATGATTCTTAAACAATTAAAAATTGAGGCATCGGGGTGCAGCACAGCACAGTCCTAATGGCCCAGTTACATGCTGTGTGCTCTCATCTTGGAAACAATGAAGTGCTGCACAATGGTAGTTCCAGATTAATGTTTGACTTGCAAACAATGTTTGAACGAATTATTAGAAAATTAAATAGAGCCAACATTGGGACCCTGAGAAAGGAAAAAAAACTATTGAAGTTATAAAATAAGTTTTGCACAACATTTAAGAGTGGGCCTTAGATAAGCAAGTATAGAATGCATAAAATTATATACTAGTAAGACTAAGTCAAAACACTGGGACTCTTAGGAGAGTCATTGTGTGCACTGTGCAGAAGCAGAGGGCTAGAGGAACTACTGAGTTAAGGGTTGACTTGATTCTTTCTGGCCACTGCCTAGCAGCTTTGCCCATGTCATTTCTTATTAGATCTTCACAGGAAAATGCAATTAGCTGACCTTGGAGCACTGTAGTTTAAGTCAAAGTTAAAGTTCAAATAATGATGTTTGTAATTATTATTATTCTTTTGGCCAAAGGCCTGGGTATGAGGGAGCTTGAAACTTAGAAGAACAATTGTGATGCTTTATGGGATTTGATTATTCTTTTGAATTTGATTTGGCAATGATTATACAATGTTTTTTTTTTTCTACATGCTTTTGGAGTAAGAATAAAAAACTGAGTCATGAAAAAGGCGAGAGAGTGAGTGGAGAGGAAGTGAGGGGAGAGTGATGTGAGTGGAGAGTGAGTGGAGAGAATGTGAGAGAGAATGTGATGAGTGTGTGTGTGAGTGCAAGGAGAGTGCATGTGGTGTGTGTGACATGTATGTGAAGAGCATGTGTGTGAGTGAAAGGGGAAGGCATAAAGGTGTGTAGGAGTGTGGAAGTTCAATAAAAAAAAGGCACACAGGAGAAAGGCAGAGTACACAGGAGAATATAGAGTGTGTACAGCCTCAAGCTGTGGTGTGTGTGTGTGTGTGTGTGTGTGTGTATGAGAGAGAGAGACAGGCAGACAACAGACAGGCAGACAGAGAAACAGAGAGACAGAGAGAGAGAGAGAGAGAGAGAGAGAGAGAGAGAGAGACAACTTTAAGCCTTGAAAAATTGCCTGTTAGTTTGTACCCAAAAAGTCATCTGTGTCTGTTTATTATGCACTTTCCAGATACTCCTGCTTCCAGTTAAGAACTCCCATCCTGTGTCAAGGCTGACCCTGACAAACAGCCAGTATCAAATGAAATAGAGAGAAAATTACAGCACTATATTACTAATCCAACTAAAATCAGGAACAAGACAAGTTTGGCCACTTTCTCTCTATCTATTAAGTATGGTACTTGAAGTTCTAGCCAGAGCAATAAGATAACTTAAGAAAATCAAGGGATCAAAAAATTGTTATTTGTGGATATTATAATAGTAAGCCTAAGTGACCCACAAAATTTTACCAAAGATCTGCAACTGATAAATATGTTCAGCAAAGTGGCTGAATACAACATTAATTCAAAGAAATCAGTAGCCTTCCTTTATACAAATGATAAACAGGCCAAGAAAGAAATTAGAAAACAACACATTTTACAATAACCACAAATAACATAAAATAACTTGTAACACTAACCAAGCAAGTGAAAGATCTATATGACAAGAAGTTCAAATCACTGAAGAAATAAATTGAAGAAAATATCAGAAAGTGGGGAAATCTCCTATACATGTGGATCTGTATAATTAAAATAGTGAAAACAGCCATCTTTTACAGAGTCAATGCAATTCCTACAAAAATTCCAACAGAATTCTTTACAGACCTTTACACAGCAATTCTCAACTTCATATGGAAAAATAAAAGAAGCCCAGCATAGTAAAATCAAACCTAAGCAATAAAAGAATTTGTGCGTATATCACCACCCCTGATATCAAGCTATACTACAAAGCAACAGTATATATGACATTGGTATATGAATAGACAGGTTGATCAATGAAATGAAAATGAAGACCCTGAAATAAACTCCCACAGCTATGGTGTCTTAGTTAGGGTTTTACTACTAATAACAGACATAATGACCAAGGCAATTTTTATAAGGACAACATTTAATTGGAGGTGGATTAAAGGTTCAGAGGTTCAGTCCATAATTATCAAGGCAGGAACATGGCAGCATCAAGGCAGGAATGATGCAGAATGAACTAAGAGTTCTATATCTTCATCTGCAGGCCTCTAAGAAAAGAATTACTTCCAGGAAGCTAGGATGAATATCTTAAGCCCATGCCCACAGTGACACACCTACTCTGACAAGACCATACCTAATAGTGCCACTCCCTGGGCCAAACATATACAAACCATCATATATGGACACTTGATTTTTGACAAAGAAGGCAAAACCATACAAAGGAAAAAGGAAAGCATCTTCAAATAATGAAGCTGATCTAACTGGATGTTTGCATGTAGACAAATGCAAATAGATCTATACCTATCACTCTGCACAAAACTCGAAGACCTCAACAACAACAACAACAACAACAACAACAACAAACTGTATACACTAAATCTAATAAACAACAAAGTGGGAAATATCCTTCAATTCATTGGTACAGGAGAAAACTGTTCAGAAAACCAAAGGCTTAGGGTATAAGATCAACAATTGGTAAGTGGGAACTCATAAAACTGAAAAGCTTCGGTAAGACAAAGGACAGTGTCAATCAGACAAAACAGCAGCCAAAATATTGGAGCCCCCTACATCTAACAGGGGGCTAATAACCAAATTTATGAAGAACTCAATAAGTTATACACCAATAACCCAAATAACCCAATTCTAAAATAGGGTATAGAAATAAACAGAGAATTCTTGCTTGGCTAAGAATTACTTGACGAAATGTTCAAAGTTCCTAGACCTCAGGGAAATGTAAATCTAAAAAACTCTGAGATTCTTTCTTACAAACTCTGAGATTCTTTGATCTTTCTGATCAAAATGGCTAAGATCAAAACCTCAAGTGACAGCACATGCTAGTAAAGATTTAGAGAAAGGGGAACACTCCTCCATTGCTGGTAGGAGTACAAACTTGACCATTCTAGAAATCAATTTGCCATTTCTTTCAAAAACTTGGAATAGTTCTACCTCAATACATAGATATACTACTCCTCGACATATACCCAAAAGATGCCCCACTATACCACAAGGACACTTGCTCAACTATGTTAATAGCAGCTTTATTCATAATAGCTAGAAACTGGAAACAACCTCAACTGAAGAATGAAGAAAGAAAGTGTGGTACATGTATACAATGGAATACTACTCAGTTATTAAAACAAATACATCATGAATTTTGTAGGCAAATGAATAGAATTTGAGAATATCATCCTGATTGAGGTAAACCAGACCCCAAAGGATATGATTGGTATATACTCAATTACAAGTAGATATTGGCCATAAAATGCATGATACCCATGCCATACTTCAAAGACACAAAGAAGCTAAACAAGGAAGAAGGCCCAAATAAGGATGGTTGACTCTAACTCAGAAGGGGTTATGAAATAATCATAGGAGGCAGATGGAGGGAGAGAATCTGGTGGAAGAATAAATGGGGAGAAGAAGGGGAGATGGTTCAGTATCAGGTGTGGGGAGGGACAGGAAAGATCACTAGATGGTCATAAAAATCAATGGAAATCTGTAACTGATGAGGTTGGGGAGCTAGAGACATGATGAGGAAGTATCAGAGACCTAGGATAGGTTAAGTGCCCAAGAATCAATAGGGGTGATGCTGTGACTCACATCATTGGTGATATGGAACTTGAAGAAACCATTTCTTGTAGCCAAGCAAATACCTGAATGAATTGATAGGGACATCAGCCCACCCATAAAAGTTTTTCCTCAAGTTTATCCTGTCTCCAAGAAATGAAGGAATGAAATTAGAAGTAAAGACTAAGGAAAGGACTAACCAATAATCCACTCAACTTGAGACCCATCCCATGGGGTAAGCACCAGTCCATGATACTATTAATGATACTCTGCTATGCTGCATACAAGTAATCTATCATGGCTGTCTTCTGAGAGGCTCCACCCAGAAGCTGACTCAGAGGAATGCAGACACACACAACCAAATAATGGATGGAGCTTGGGGACATTTATGGAAGAGTTGGGAGAAGGATTGCAGGCTGAAAGGGGATAGGAACTCCATAGGAAGACTGACAGAGTCAACAAACGTAAATCCTTAGGACTTTCAGAGACTGTACTACAAACCAAAGAGCATACAGGGTCTATACCTCCCCCCAACACACACACACACATATATGTAGCAGTTGTGCATATTTGGGTCCTGAACAACTGGAATGAGGTCTATCCCAAAAGCTGTTGCCTGTCTATGAGATATGTTCTTCTAGCTGGACTGCCTTGTCTAGCCTTAGTGGGAGAAAGTGTGCCTAACCCTGCAGAAACTTGATGTGCTAGGAAAGGGCAATATCCAAGGATGTCTCCACTCTTTCTGAGAAGAAAGGGAGGGGAGAGGGGAAGGATGGTGGTGACCTGGAGTGAGGGCAGTAAGTGATATAATAATAATAATAATAATAATAATAATAATAATAATAATAATAATAATAATAAAATTAATTTTATTAATAAAGATTCTGAGACACCATTGGTTGTGTCCTTCAGGGAAAATCCAGTTTGTATATTTTTGTTTTAAAATTACGTAGGTAAATATTTGAGTAGTGACATTAGGAAATAATGGGGCAAAATATTATTTTTTTAATTTTATTAGGTATTTTCTTCATTTACATTTCAAATGCTATCCTGAAAGTCCCCTATATACTCCCCTAGCTCTACTTCCCAACCCACCCACTCCTGCTTCCTGGTCCTGGCATTCCACTGTACTGGGGCATATAATCTTTGCAAGACCAAGGGCCTCTCCTCCCATTGATGGTCTACAAGACCATCTTCCGCTACATATGCAACGAGAGACACAAGCTATGGGGGCTACTGGTTGGTTCATAATGTTGTTCCTCCTATAGGGTTACAGAACCCTTCAGTTCCTTGGGTACTTTCTCTGGCTCCTACATTGGGGGCCCTGTGTTCCATCCAATAGATGACTGTGAGCATCCACTTCTGTATTCACAGGTGGGGCAGTCTCTGGATGATCCTTCCTTCCATCTTACCTCTGAACTTTGTAACTCCTTCCATGGGTATTTTGTTCCCCATTCTAAGAAGGAAAGAAATATTCACACTTTGGTCTTCCTTCTTCTTGAGTTTCATGTGTTTTACAAATTGTATCTTGGGCATTCTAGTTTCTATGCTAATATCTACTTATCAGTGACTGCATATCAAGTGACTTCTTTTGTGATTGGGTTACCTCACTCAGGATGATATCCTCCAGATCCATCCATTTGACTAAGAATTTCATAAATTCATTGTTTTTGATAGCTGAGCTACTCCATTGTGTAAATGTACAATATTTTCTGTATCCATTCTTCTGTTGAGGGACATCAGAATTCTTTCCAGCTTCTGGCTATTATAAATAAGGCTGCTATGAACATAGTGGAGCATGTGTCCTTATTACAACCACTCTGGAAGTCAGTTTGGTGGTTCCTCAGAAAATTGGACATAGTACTACCAGAAGATCCATCAATACTGCTCTTGGGCATATACCCAGAAGATGCTCCAACTTGTAATAAGGACACATACTCTACTATGTTCATAGAAAAATATTATTGAGAAGGGAAACATAGGAGATATAGATATGAAAGGTAATAGAAGGACTGTTAATTTATTAAGAGATACAAATATATAATATCTTATGGTCATATGCAAGTTAAATCAGAGAAACTTAACAATTAAAGAACAAATGGCTATTTTCATTTCCTCTTTTGAGAACCTTTAGTTCACATCCAGTGTCATTTTTTTTTATTGAGTGTTTTGTTTTAATAACAATTCTTTGGTTTTTGATCTCTTAATCCTCTATTGGGTGTATAATTGGTAAGATGCCCCCTGCTCTGTGAGCCTATAAGATCCTATCAGATCACCACAGACTAAGGTCGGTCTTCAATAACAACAAAAACAACAGAAAGCCCACATATGAATGGAAATTAAACCATGTTCTACTCAATGATAACTTGGTCAAGGAAGAAATAAAGAAATTAAAGCCTTTTTAGGATTTAATGAATATGAAGGAACAACATATCCAAACATATCAGAAATAAAAAAAGCAGTGCTAAGAGGAAAACTCATAGCTCTTGGTGCCTCCAAAAAGAAACTGGAGAGAGCATACTCTAAGAGCTTAATAGCACACTTGAAAGCTCTAGAACTAAAGGGAGCAAATATACCCAAGAGGAGTAGACAGCAGGAAATAATCAAAATCAGGGCTAAAATCAACCAATTGGAAACAAAAAGAACTATTCAAAGAATCAACTAAACCAGGAGCTGGTTCTTTGAGAAAATCAACAAGATAGATAAACCCTTAGCCAGACTAACTAGAGGGCACAGGGACAGTATCCTAATTAACAAAATCAGAAATGAAAAAGGAGACATAACAACAGAACCTGAGGAAATAAAAAACATCATCAGATCCTATTACAAAAGTCTATACTCAACAAAACTGGAAAACCGGGATGAAAATGACAACTTCCTAGACAGATACCAGGTACCAAAGTTAAATCAGGATCAGATTAATGATATAAACAGTCCCATTTCCCCTAAAGAAATAGAAGCAGTCATCAATAGTCTACCAACCAAAAAAAGCCCAGGACCAGATGAGTTTAGTGCAGAGTTCTATCAGACCTTCAAAGAAGACCTAATTCCAATTCTCCTCCAACTGTTCCATAAAATAGAAACAGAAGGTACTCTACCCAATTCAATCTATGAAGCCACAATTACTCTGTTACCTAAACCACACAAAGATCCAACAACAAAAAAAGAGAATTTCAGACCAATTTCCCTTATTAATATCAATGCAAAAATACTCAATAAAATCCTCGCAAACTGAATTCAAGAACACATCAAAACCATCATCCATTATGGCCAAGTAGGTTTCATCCCAGGGATGCAGGGATGGTTTAATATACGGAAATCTATCAATGTAATCCACTATATAAACAAACTCAAAGACAAAAAAAAAAACCATGATCATCTCCTTAGATGCTGAGAAAGCATTTGACAAAATCCAACATCCCTTTATGATAAACGTCATGGAAAGATCAGGAATTCAAGGCCCATATATAAACATAATAAAAGCAATATACAGCAACCCAGTAACCAACATCAAACTAAATTGAGAGAATCTCAAAGCAATCCCACTAAAATCAGGGACTAGACAAGGCTGCTCACTTTCTCCCTAACTATTTAATATAATACTTGAAGTCCTATCCAGAGCAATTCAAAAACAAAAGGAGATCAAGGGGATACAAATTGGAAAGGAAGAAGTCAAAATATCACTATTTGTAGATGATATGATAGTATATATAAGTGACCCTAAAAATTCCACTAAAGAACTCCTAAACCTGATAAAAGTGCAGTAGCTGGATATAAATTAACTCAATCAAATGTGTGACTTTTCTCCAGACAAAGGATAAATGGGCTGAGAAAGAAATTAGTGAAACAACACCCTTCAAAATAGTCACAAATAATATTAAATACCTTGATGTGACTCTAAGTAAGGAAGTGAAAGATCTGTATAAGAACTTCAAGTCTATAAAGAAAGAAATCAAAGATCTCAGAAGATGGAAAGATGGCCATCTTGCCAAAAACAATACACAATTCAATGTAATCCCCATCAAAATCCCAACTCAATTCTTTAGAGAGTTATAAAGAGCAACTTGCATATTCTTTTGGAATAACCAAAAACCCAGGATAGTGAAACTATTCTCAACAATAAAAGAACTTCTGATGGAATCACCATTCCTGAATTCAAGCTGAACTAGAGAGCAATGGTGATAAAACCTGAATGGAACTGATATAGTGATAGGCATGAAGTTCAATGAAATAGAATTGAAGTCCCAGAAATGAACATACACACTTACAGTTACTTGATCTTTGACTAAGGAGCTAAAACCATTCAGTGGGGAAAAGAGCATTTTCAACAAATGGTACTGATTCAACTGGCAGTCAGCATGTAGAAGACTGCAAATTAATCCATTCTTATCTCCTTGTACTAAGCTCAAGTCCAAGTGAACCAAAGACCTCCACATAAAACCAGGTATACTATATATAATAGAAGAAAAAGTAGGGAAGAGCCTCAAACATATGGGCACAGGGGAAAAGTTTCTGAACAGAATACCAATGGTTTATGCTCTAAGACTAAGAATGGACAAATGGGATCTCATAAAATTGCAAAGCTTTTAAGGCAAAGGGCACTGTCAATAGGACAAAAAGGCAACCAACAGATTGGGAAAAGATCTTTACCAAATCTACATCAAGTATTGAGCTAATATTCAATATATACAAAGAACTCAAGAAATTAGACTCAAGAGAAATAAATAACCCTATTAAAAATGGGGTACAGAGCTAAACAAAGAATTTCTAGCTGAGGAATATTGAATGGCTAAGAAGCATCTAAAGAAATGTTCAATATTCTTAGTTATAAGGGAAATAAAAATGAAAACAACTTGGGGTTCTGCTGCAGACCCTCTGGGTCCCTTTGCCTGCGTGGAAAGGGTCTCTGAGTGCAGATGGGCAAGGAGTCGGCGAAAATGACAGACAAATGCACACAGGAGATTGTGTAGAATCTGAATGTCTTATCACAAAGTAAACACCAGTCTTATATAGTACAGAAAATAAAAGGGATAGGAAGTAACAGCAGGCAAAGTACATTGAAGTTACCTGACACAAAACGAAGGAATGACTTCAAAGGGTCTTACAGGAACCAGGTAAATGTTTACAGTAACTATAAGGCAGTCCTGCCTAAGGTCAGCTTAAGGACACGCAAGGATTTCACACCCTAGTGAGAATTTTGGCTACTCTTTTGAGCCTTGTGAAGGCCAGCACCAGGAGGTTCTGCTCTAGCAGACCTTCTCATGAATAATGCAATACCACAACCCCCCTATTTCCTAGGCCTTGATAAATTCTTATATGAGTGTAACTTTTAAGTATCTGGAGAATATCCATTTGTCAGAAGAATTCACCAACTTGCTTCTAATATGCAATATAGCCTGTACTAAAGATTTCTATTTCAAAGGGATTCCCTAGCTCTTTCGTGGTATTCCCTTGTTTGGGCGAAATTGGCTACTATCCTAAGTAAACACTCTGCAGACCAGCCCTGAGCTGCTGACTCCGTCTTTCATAATGCTTAATTAGTTTCACTGTGTCTACCAAACTCCTCGGCTTCAAGCATTTTCTAGGACAGTGGAACACTGGTGAAGGCTTAGCTTTGTCAGAATTCAATCTTAAAAGGCACTTATAATAAGATAATACTAAAAGAGAGCATGTGGATCCATACACCAGACTAATGCAGGGATAGGATGTGAGTATATGGGTTAATGAGAACACCAAAGCTCCAGGAGGTGAGTTCCTTTTGAAACTCTATGCCTCATGAGTGCTCCCAGGCTTCTCAGCCTGTCAAGCAGACTTCACTGGAGTGTGCATGGCAAGGTTCCACCTTACAACAGTCAGAAAGGCTAAGTTCAAAAACTGACAGCAGATACAGGTTAGGATGTGGAGAAAGAGAAACACTCCTCCATTGCTGGTGGAATTGCAAGCTGGTACAACCACTCTGGAAATCAGTCTGGAATTTCCTCAAAAAATTGGACTTAGTATTACCCGAGGACCCAGGTATACCACTCCTGGGCATATACCCAAAAGATGCTCAAACATATAACAAGGACAGATCCCCCACTATGTTCATAGCAGAAATATTTATAATAGCCAGAAGCTGGAAAGAATGCATTTGTCCTACAGGGGGATGGATACAGATAGTGTGATACTTTTATACAACGGTATACCACTAAGCTATTGAAAACCATGATTTCATGAAATTCTTAGGCAAATGGATGGAACTAGAAAATATCATCCTGAGTGAGGTAACCCAATCACAAAAGAACACACATAGTATGCACTCGCTGATAAGTGGATATTAGTCCAAATGCTTGGAATATCCAAGATCCAATTCACAGCTCAAGAAGAAGGAAGACCATAGTGTGAGTGGTTCAACCCTTCTTAGAAGTGGGAACAAAATACTCCCAGGAGCAAATTAGGAGACAACATATGGAGCAGAACCTGAAGGAAAGGCCATTTAGAGTCTGTCCCACCTGGGGATCCATCCCCTATACAGTCACCAAACGCAGACACTATTGTGGAGGCCAAGAAGTGCATGTTGATAGGAGTCTGATATAGCTGTCTCCTGAGAGGCTCTGCCAGAGCCAGACAAATACAGACCGGGATGCTTGCAGCCAACCATTGAACTGAGCACGCCAACCCCAATTGAGGAGTTAGAAAAAGGACTGAAGGAGCTGAAGGGGTTTCCAACCCCATAAGAACTGCAATATCAACAAACCAGGGCCCCCAGAGCTCCCAGGGACTGAACTGCCAACTAAGGAGTACACTTGGAAGGACCCATGGCTCCAGCCACATATGTAACAGAGTGTGTTCTTGTTGGGCATCAATTGCAGAAGAAGCCCTTGGTCCTATGAAGGCTCAATACCCCTACTCTAGGGGAATACAAGGAGGGGAAGAGGGAGTGGATGTATGAGTGGGGGAGCACAATCATAGAAGCAGGAGAAGGGGATGGATTAAGGGGTTTCTGGGGGTAAAACCTGGAATGGGGATAACATTTGAAATGTAAATAGAGCAAATATCCAATTTTAAAAAAAGCTTTCCTAGAGAGAGAGAGAGAGAGAGAGAGAGAGAGAGAGAGAGAGAGAGAGAGAGAGAGAGAGAGAGCGAGCTTATGAAGGCAGCAGATTCCTCTGATCCCTGGTTGGCATTTAGGAGCTCTGTGTGATGATTACCTACAAATGAGAAAGCAAACCATTTCCAGAATCGTGATCAGGCCATTTGAGACTTGAACCAAGGGCCCTTGAGTAGAAAAGACAACATTTAATCAAATTTCCCAAAATGGACACTTAGTTTCCTCGAAGACTATGTAGGTGTAATAGGCTCCGTGTGGTCACCACTGTTTTCAAGGTGGGTTTCTTTGAGCCTTACTAAGTGGAGTCAATGCATTGCCCCATCTCAACTCTTAGGGCTAACTCTAAGACTATCAAATATTCAATGAGCAAAGATATGACTGCTTAAGGTGTTCAGCTTCTTCTATTGTGTGTTTTCTGGGAGGTGGCAAATGGCCATATTAGCTAGCTAATTCTTCCTCTAAAAATCACACTAGTAGTTTAAAATAGCTCAGTTTCTGGAGGGTGGAAATCTGAAAGGATTGTTGCAGGGCTAGACACATGGCATTGTTAGTCATGGTTTCCAGCAGAGGCTCTAGAGAAGAAAATGATTTTTTGCCTTCTCTCACTTGTAGCTTTATTTCTTACATTCTTTGCCTTGTGGGCCATCCCTCTGTCTTCAAATCCACCATCATGGTCTCTTAAAATACCTCCTTTTCTGCTCTTTCGTTGCCTTTTCTTCTTCTGTAATCAAATGTATCATTGGTCCCCTATCGTAGGGATAATATTTAAGGAACACAGAATACCTTGGCATAACCTTAATTTAACAAAAGTAATTATAATTTTTAGATTATAATATATTATTTAACCTTTGCTTTTTTTCCTTTAAAACTTCCATGTACTATCCTTGCTTTTTCACATTAATGGATTTCCCCTTTAATCATGCACACACACACACACACACATTTCTAAATTTATAAATAACAACTTTCTCAGTCTATATAATGTTACTTATACAATATGTTTTCAGGACTGATAATTTGGTACTAGAAAACCCGTCTATGTGCTCTTCCCTGGGAATAGACTATTTCTCTGGTTCTTGGAGCCCATTAGTTGCCTACAGTTCTTTATGTAAGACTAAAGCCTTGTGAGTTTTCCCCCTTCCACACTAGCAGTTCTACTGATGCTAACTTTGTTCAGGCCATGCCTAGGCAGTCCTGCTGGTGACACTTTGTGAGTGTGGCTCTTTTTTGGCTGAACTCTTCCACAATGATCCCTGAGCTTTAGGGACAGAAGGTGTATTGTAGATGTGTCACGTGGAACAGGGCTCCAAGACTCTGCTTTTTTGATTGGTTGTGGTTTTCTGTAATGGTCTTCATCTGTTGCAGAGAGAAATGTTCCTGATGAGAGGTTTAGGAACATGCTTTTTGGTGTCTATGAGGACAAATATTTAGAATGTAGTTAGGGATTATGGTTCGTAAAGTGACAGTTGTGTGCTCTCCTCCAAGATCTGTGACTTTACTTGCCTGGGTAACTGGCAAGGTCTTCAGAACCACATATGACTTCTCTCTTGTTGAATGGATCTTAAATGCCATTAGAGTGATGTTAGTTGCCAATAAAGTGTTCACGCCACTAATGCACCTGTCACATTACAATAACCTTGATTTCATTGGTCCTATACAGGTTCTCTTACTCTAAAAGGTCACATCATAGTTCTAGGCTCCTTGTCAGCTATTGTCTATCTACCTGTGTGACACAAAACTTTTCAAATTTTCCTTTATCTCTTTACATTGCACACCAGAGATGTCCTTGCTTTATGGTTCAGGCTTTTACACTTCAAGCCATGAAGGCTGTGAACCATGCATGACCCTTTGGAGGCCCAACAATCCTTTCACAAGGGATACTTAAAACTACCAGAAAACATCGATGTTTGCATTATAATTTATAACAGTAAAAATTATACTTATGATGTAGCAATAAAAATAATTTAATGGTTGGGAATCACCACAATATAAGGAGCTGTATTAAAGGGCTGCATCATTCTGAAGGTTGAGATCCACTACTCTAAAGAGTCCTTTAGCTATTAGCACTGTACAAGAGCCTTCTTACTGCATAGATATCTAGAAATATCTACGTACTATGTACCTGACTTGCATCTTCAGTGTGGGAAAAGTTTTTAGCTTTGTCATGCATTAAAACAATCTCTGGAAACAGATACTATGCTGATCATTTTCAGCTTGTACAAATGAGTCAATCCATGTTGTCGGCAAGCTGGGGTCCATATTTTTTCCTCACTTTCAGTTGGTTCCAAACAATCTGAATATAGTCAGGAGCACAAGATGTAGTTGAATTTGGGGAGCTGGCAAGAAGGCATGGCTATCTGTTCCTGAAATTTTCTCATACACATTATTCCCACTCAGCTCAATCTTAAAAACTTATTTGATATCATATTATGGATTACTCGTGGCTACCCTGCTGGAAGCTTGCTCTGGCTGGGGAATGAGCTAAAGTGGAACAGTGTCACATGAAGGCTAAAGACAAATGTTTCCCTAACCTTATCATCTTACTCTTTGTGCTTTAATGATCACTGGCTTCTTTCTATGTAACTGTCTCTTAGTATTTTGTGCAAACTGGTGTTAGTTTCTTTTCTCTCTCACTCAAGGACTTTTCTCTTGCCAGGTGAGAGGCTTAGAACTCATTAACTCTTGATGAACCAGAGAGACAATATTGCAAAGGAATTAAAGACTTTTACAGTGGCAACTCACGCAGATACACATACATAAACTCTCTCTCTCTCTCTCTCTCTCTCTCTCTCTCTCTCTCTCTCTCTCTCTCTCTCTCTCTCTCACACACACACACACACACACACACACACACAAACACACCCACCTATATATGAACATATACATTTATGGATGGAGAAAAAACTTCCATGAGCAAGTTCCAATGAGCAAGTGAAAGAACCTTGTGGGGAAACCCCCACTCAACTCCCGATTCGGTGTGCACCCAAGAATCACGAATAGAACACAACACCTTGATATAACAACACGAGGTATTTTAATGGCGGAGCTCCGGGTAGAAACGTATCTCACACAGGAGACAGTGGATTCGACCACGAGTCTTGGAAGCTAGGGATTTTTATAGAAAAGGAGTGGGACTGAGGGAGGAATTGGCGCGGTTTCACATGATTGGTCCATTTAAACATCAGCAGCCTGTTAACATTTAACTTAGGTCAGAGGGGTGGGAGATAGGGAGGTGATGGGCCTACCCGGGCATGTCCTGGTCTGTTCTGCTATGTTCTCAGCCCAGGTTTCAAAGCTCACAAACAACTCTTTGGGCTATTTGACATACATTACATGAATTATAGCTCTCAAGTTTTATTTCCTTTCACAAGCACCAACACAGAAAAACAAAACAAAAACAAACAAACAAAAAACAATCTGACTCATTCTTGGTAAAGAAGAAGAAGAAGAAGAAGAAGAAGAAGAAGAAGAAGAAGAAGAAGAAGAAGAAGAAGAAGAAGAAGAAGAAGAAGAAGAAGAAGAAGAAGAAGAAGAAGAAGCTCTAACCTTTATTTCAGAATAAAAGAAAAAGCTTCTACCTTTTGTTTCAAGTAAGAAAAAAAAAACCTACTTTTATTGCTCAGAGAAAGAATAGGCTGCTACTCTTTTATTGCTGCAAATAAGAAAAAAACAAAACAAAACAAAAGCCCTCCTTTTTGTTGTGCTTACTTCTTATACTTTCCAAGGATAATAGATCACATTGTCTTCGAAGCATCTTTACTTTCCTTAAGTTCATAGCAAGTTTAAGACACTAATTTAAGTCATAAATTGATACTTACAGCATAAATGTTTACAAGAGTTTCCATTAATACTAGTACCTAACTGAACACATTCATTATTTGTTACTTGCTCAATAAGTTCATTAAAAGTTTTTAAAAATCTAACCCCTACACTGTTGCTGTTGCCAAGAGACACTTGCTGAGAGGAACCTGGTGTGGCTATTCCTTGGGAGGTTCTGCCAGCAACTGACCAAAGCAGATGTGGATGCTCGCAACCAATCATCAGACTGAGCTCAGGGACCCTGGTGGAAGAACTAGAGGAGTGGAAGGTGATTACAACCCCATAGGAAGAACAATGTCTGCTGGCCAGACCACCCAATTCTCCCAGAGACTAGACCACCAACCAAGGAGTGTATAGGGAGGGATCCATGACTCCAGATACTGTCTGACATCAATGGAAGGAGAAGCCCTTGGTCTGGTGGAGGTTTGATACCCCAGCATAGGGACCTGCTAGGGTGGTGAGGCTGGAGTAGGTGGGGGAAGAGCACCCTCATAGAGGCAAAGGGGAGAATGAGAGAACATATGGGATGTAGGGGTTATGGAGGGATAACAGAGAAAAATAATATCATTTGAGATGTAAATGAATGGAATGATTAATTCAAATAAACTAATTCTTACATCATAAGTTAACACAGTTTTGTCAAATGGCAAATCATCTGCATTCTGTTTCATTAGTTTTGAAGTTTTGCCTATTTAAACCAGTCAATATTTCGTTTTCTCTCCTTGCACCTACAATAAATTGTCTATTCCCAGTTTATGACCTTCAGTTACCAGATAGTAGTCTCACAGCTAACCTAGAAGGAATGTTTTCCCTGATCATAAATTTGGTCCAAACCTGCTTTCTATCCTAATGCAATTAGCCTATGACACATAAGGGTTTACAGAGTCCTATTTGAAGATTTTTTTTAGAGGGCAGAAAATTACTTGTATAAATTTAGGAATTCTATAAAATCACTATAGGAATTATGAAATTATCAATTTGTCTATACAGCATTGCTACATGAGAGTGCATCCTTGTGGATCTGCAGAAAATCTGCACAATAAGGTGGGCTAATGCCCAGGAATCATTAGACTATGCAATTGTGCCATGAAACACATATCAGTAACAGGAAGCAATCCTGGGATAAAAATCTCTGAAGGCCCTGCAATTCAGAGCTGACCCATCGCAGCCATGCAAAGCAGTGGGCCATCTCCAGAAACTTTACTTGCATGCCTGTTGCCTTCCCTAAATGGCTCCTGATACTACTCTCCTTTGAAATTGGTAGGCCAGAGAGAAATCAATCACTAGTAGGAAAATTCAAGTTTATTGTTACTTAGCATTCACAGGAAAAAAATGATTTTCTACCAAGATCATTCAACGTGTTTATAATCCTCTATTAAAGCTATCAAAAGAACTGCTGGGGTGGCCCAGCTGGTAAAGTTTATGACAAATTCTCAGCACTTAGTTAGATAAAGGTCGGGCACAGTAAGACAAGTCTGTTATTCCCAAACAAGAAATTGGAGTCAGGCAGCTCCATAGAGCTCGTTGACCAGGGAGTCTAACCAAACTGATTACTCCCAGGTCTAGAGAGAGACCCTGTCTCATAGAGTAAGATAGAAAGGTACTGAGGAAGACACCTAACATCAACTTCTGGTCTCTACATACTTGTGCAGACACATGCACGGGCACCTGAAACATATACATATACGTGAACATACCCTTGTGAATATATACATATACCACACACATACACAAGAAAGAAATAGACAGACAGACAGATTATGACCCTGCTTCAGAATGCTGCAAGATTATGCTTTGTTTCCCATGAATGGTTTTGGACTTGACCTTACTGGGGTGACTGCATAATAAAAAATAATAATAGATACAAAGATACACATACAGAAAATCTGTGTTCATATGAGAACACACACTAATGGAGTGTGTCTTCATTAGGGTTTTACTGCTGTGAACAGACTCCATGACAAAACTGTTATAAAGACAATGTTTAATTGGGATTGTCTACACGGTCACATGTTCAGTCCATTATCATCAAGGTAGAAGCATGGCAGCATCCAGGGAAGAGGAGCTGAGAGTTCTACAACTTCATCTGAAGGCCCATAGGTGAAGACTGCTTCCAGGCAGTTAGGACAAGAGTTTTAAAACCCAAGATCACAATGGTACACCTACTCCAACATTGTCACACCTACTGCAACAAGGCCACACTTCCAAAGTGCCACTCCCTGGGATGGGCTTACTCAAATCACAACAGAGTGATACCAACTATGAAACAACCAAGAACCTCACCACCTTTATTATGTACAACACAAGGAAAGGGCTATCTAGACTTAGTAGGAGTTCTCTATAAAGAACAGTATCAGGGTGCAGTCATTGGAAAGAGGAAGCCTACGTTAATAATTATACTACTCAGTGCCAACATTTGCCCTAGAACCAGAGGAAGACTTTGCTATCTCTCTGAGCCTCATGCAGAGAGTGGAGATTTTGCCACTTCTATCTACCTGAGACATTGGATCCTTGGCATGGCTATTCCGATGTCTACTACATATATGCATCAGTCCAGGCTCCCTCAAACTTCTCCCACACTAGGAGGCTTTCATGAGTCTCCTTTGTTTCTGGCACAAGCAGAATACAAAATTTTGGACTTGTTAGAAGATTTTCTACTCTAAATTTCAGTCAATACTAACCAATATTCATGTTGATTGCCACTTAGGCCGTAACAACATTTCTTTGTGCAGAATGTCTTGCCTACAAAACCAAGACACTCCTAAGAGATAGGTGTGACTGTGTGCATGTGCATGTGTTAAATGTGTTAATTTCATCATTTTAGATACTATCTTGGTATGGGTCTTGCACCTTGTAACCCAAATCTTCACAGAAAAGGTCAGTCCCTTCTCTTTGTTGGTGTTCTGGTCTTCAGTATACTAGTCAGTATCTTCACTGATATCAACTTATAGTCTCCAACCATATTTCTCAGCCTCGGGATTGAAACCAGGATCCTGAGTTTATTAAGCAGCATTCTTTTCTCTTCTTTTCTTTTTCTTTCTTTCTTTCTTTCCTTCTTTCTTTCTTTCTTTCTTTCTTTCTTTCTTTCTTTCTTTCTTTCTTTCTTTCTTCCTTTCTTTCTTTCTTTCTTTTTTGGATTGGATATTTTCTTTGTTTACATTTCAAATGTTTCCCCTTTCTGGATCTATCTTTAGAAACTCCCTATCCCATCCCTCCTCCCCCCCCCCCCCCGCTTCTATGAGGGTGCTCCTGACACACCCACCCACTCCTGTCTTCCCAACATGGCATTCCACTACACTGGGACTTCGAAGCCCCTCAGGCCCAAGGGCCTCTCCTCCCTCTGATGTCCAACAAGGCCATCCTCCCACATATGTGGCCAGTGCCATGGGTTATTCCATGTATATTCTTTGGTTGGTGGTCCAGTCCCTGGGAGCTCCAGGGTGTCTGACCTGTTGACACTGTTGCTCCCTCCATGGGGCTGCAAACACCCTCAGCTCCTTCAGTCCCTTCTCCAACTCCTCCATCAGGGACACCGGAGCTCAGTCCAATGATTGGCTGCAAGCATCTGCCTTTGTATTTGTCAGTATCTGGCAAAGCCTCTCAGGAGACAGTCATAACAGGCTTCCATCAGCAAGCACTTCCCAGCATCCACAATAATGTCTGAGTTTGGTGACTGTATATGGGATGGATCCACAGGTGGAATAATCTCTGGGTGACCTTTCCTTCAGTCTATGCTCCACCCTTTGTCTCCATATTTCCTCCTTTGAGTATTTTGTTCACCCTTCTGAAAAGGACTGGAGCACCTACACTTTGGTCTTTCTTCATTTTGAGCTTCATGTGGTCTGTGAATTGGATATTGGGTATTCAAAACTTTTGGGTTAATATCCACTTATCAGTAAGTACATACAGTGCTTGTTCTTTTTTGACTGAGTTACCCCACTCAGGATGATATTTTCAAGTTACATTCATTTGCCTGCGAATTTCATGAAGCCATTGTTTTGAATAGCTGAGTAGTATTCCATTCTGTAAATGTACCACATTTTCTATATTCATTCCTCTGTTGAGGGACATCTGGATTGTGTCCAGCTTCTGGATATTATATATATGGCTGTGATGAACATAGTGAAGCATATGTCGTTATTACATATTGGAGCATCTTCTGGGCATATGTACACGAGTTCAGCATCCTTAGTCATCAGGGAAATGCAAATCAAAACAACCCTAAGAATCCACCTCACACCAGTTAGAATGGCTAAGATCAAAATCTCAGGTGACAGCAGATGCTGGCGAGGATGTGGAAAAAGAGGAACACTCCTCCATTGCTGATGAGATTGCAAGCTGGTACAAACACTCTGGTAACCAGTCTGGCAGTTCCTCAGAAAATTGTACATAATCCTACCTGACAACCCAGCTATACCACTCCTGGGCTTATACCCAGCAGCATTGTCTTGAATAAAGCCTTTTAGTCTCATGGTTCTCTAGCTCGTTCAAAGCTTATCTCCATTGCTCAGCTGCACCCATAACAATGTACCAGAAGCGATTGAGCCCTTTATGTGGCCAAACAAAGCATCTAACACTCACAATTTACTGCTTTTTACAGGTTTCAGTGTTGTGCTGATCTTAGGCAAGCACTAATGCAATGTATGCAGAAAGAAAATGATTTTGTATAGCTTGTGGAATATTTGGCTCTCTAGATTTCAATCATTACATCTATGGGGACATTTCTTTACAGTAGTATATTTCTCTCAATACCTCTAGTAGGATCTTCAACAACAACAACAACAACAGCAAACAAACAACAAAATAGGTGATAGGGATTTTGATGGCACAGTGTTCTATTTTGTATTGTATTTTTTCCTAGAAAAGCCATGAGGTTGGGTGTGAACCCGGGTGAGGGTCCCAAGGACCCCATAGGACTCTACACTCCACAGATGCCCTAGCACACCCAGGATCTTGGGATCACTGGTAAGTAGAACACAACATCTGCTCAGAAAAAAAAACAGAAGGTCTTGTGCCAGCAGGAACAGACAAAAAGGAAACCTACCCAACCAGAAGGTGGGGTTCCTTCTAGTCAGTGCCAGCCCCATGCCATCTTTGGCAAGAACTTGGCGGACCCTAGCATACCCAGGATTTTGGGATCACTGAGACCAGTCTATGCAGGACAGCACATGGGCAGCAGAAGGAACAGAGCTTCTTGAACAGGGTCCCTTCGAGGCTTCATCCTCAGCCAGGAGGCAGAGCTGAGACCCAGACCCCTGGGCACTTTCCCCACCAGAGGAGAGTTGGCCTCCAGGGAAGGCTCTGACCCAGGGGACTCAGGAGGTGGATGTGAGCTCCAGACTTCTGGGCACCATCCCTGCAAGAGGAGAGCTTGCCTGCAGAGAGGGCTCTGATCCCTGGGACTCAGGAGAGAGTTGGACTCCCAGGAGTACCGACAGAGGATAACAGAATCATAGGAGGAACAAGCTCCAGCCAGAGACAGCTAAAACATCTAACACCACAGATTACCAAAGGGCAAAAGGCAAACATAAGAATCTTACTAACAGAAACCAAGACCACTCTGCATCATCAAAACCCAGGACACCCATCACAGCGAGACCTGGATACCCCAACAAACCCAAAAAGCAAGACTCACATTAAAATTCATATCTCATAATGCTGGTAGGGGATTTTTTTAAAGGGCATTAATAACTCACTTAAAGAAATACACTGTTAAACAGGTTGAAGTTCTAAAAGAGGAAACACAAAAATCCCTTAAGAAATAACAGGAAAACACAACCAAACAGGTGATGGAATTGAACAAAACCATCCAAGATCTAAAAATGGAAGTAGAAACAATAAAGAAAATCCAAAGGGAGACAACTCTGGATATAAACATCCTAGGAAAAAAATCAGGAAACATAGATACAAGCATCAGCAACAGAATACAAGAGATGGAAGAGAGAGTCTCAGGTACAGAAGATTCCATAGAAAACATGGACACAATAATCTAATCAAAGAAAATGGAAAATGCAAAAACATCCTAACCCAAAACATACAGGAAATCCAAGACACAATGAGAAAAACAAACCTAAGGATAATAGGTATAGATGAAAATGAAGATTTCCAATTTAAAGGGCCAGTAAATATCTTCAACAAAATTACAGAAGAAAACTTTCCTAACCTAAGGAAAGAGATGCTCATGAACATACAAGAAGCCTACAGAACTCCAAATAGACTGGACCAACATAATTAATACAAAGGCTTATCTTCAATAACAACATAAATAATAGAAAGCCAATGTTGACAAGGAAGCTGAACAACAATCTACTCAATGATAACTTGGTCAAGGAAGAAACAAAGAAAGAAAGTAAAGACTTTTTAGAATTTAATGAAAATGAAGCCACAACATACCCAAACTTATGGGACACAATGAAAGCATCCCTAAGAGGAAAGCTCATGGCTGTGAGTGCCATCAAAAAGAAACTAGAGAAAGCATACAACAGCAGCCTGAAAGTACACCTAAAAGCTCTAGAACAAGAGGAAACAAATTGACCCAAGAGGAGTAGACAGCAGGAAATAATCAAACTCAGGACTGAAATCAACCAAGTGGCAACAAAAAGGACTATACAAAGAAGCAACCAAACCAGGAAATGGCTCTTTGATAAAAATCAACAAGATAGATAAACCCTTAGCCAGACTAACTAGAGGACGCAGGGACAGTATCCTAATTAACAAAATCAGATATGAAAAAGGAGACAAGACAACAGAACCTGAGGAAATCCAAAACATCATCAGATCCTACTACAAAAGCTTATACTCAACAAAACTGAAAAACCTGGATGAAATGGACAATTTCCTAGACAAATACCAGGTACCAAGGTAAAATCAGGTTTAGATTAACTATCTAAACAGTCCCATTTCCTCTAAAGAAAAAGAAGCAGTCATCAATAATCTCCCAACCAAAAAAAAAAGCCCAGGACCAGATGAGTTTAGTGCAGAGTTCTATAAAGAAATCCATCAACGTAATCCACTATAGAAACAAACTCAAAGACAAAAACCACATGATCTTCTTGTTAGATGCTGAGAAAGCATTTGGCAAAATCCAACACCCATTAAGGAGAAAAGTCTTTAAAAGATCAGGAATTCAAGGCCCATACCTAAACATGATAAAAGTAATCTACAGCAAACCAGTAGCCAACATCAAACTAAATGGAGAGAAACTTGAAGCAATCCCACTAAAATCAGGGACAAGACAAGGCTGCCCACTTTCTCCCTACCTATTCAATATAGTCCTTGAAATCATAGCTAGGGCAATTAGGAAAAAAAAAAAAAGGAGATCAAGAGTTGGAAAGGACACAGTCAAAATATCACTATTTGCAGATGATATGATAGTACATATAAGTGACCCTAAAAATTCCACCAAAGAACTCCTAAATCTGATAAACAGCTTCAGTGCAGTAGCTGGATGAAAAAAATTAACTCAAACAAATCAGTGGCCTTTCTCCACACAAAGGATAAACAAGCTGAGAAAGAAATTAGGGGAAAAAACACCCTTCACAATACTCACAAATAATATAAAATACCTTGGTGTGACTCTAACTAAGGAAGTGAAAGATCTGTATGATAAAAACTTCAAGTCTCTGAAGAAAGAAATCAAAGAAGATCTCAGAAGATGGAAAGATCTCCCATGCTCATGGATTGGCAGGATTAATATTGTCAAAATGGCTATCCTGCCTAAAGCAATCTACAGATTCAATGCAATCCCCATCAAAATTTTAACTCAATTCTTCACTGAGTTAGAAAGGGCAATTTGAAAATTCATCTGGAATAACAAAAAACCTAGGATAGCAAAAACTATTCTCAACACTAAAAGAACATCTGGGGGAATCACCATGCCTAACCTCAAGCTGTACTACAGGGCAATTGTGATAAAAACTGCATGGTAATGGTACAGTGTCTCTTCCAACTCGGCCAGCAAGAAAGACGCAACCACTGCTTCTTCTTAAAGCAGTTTACTCAGGCAGCTTCTCTCTTCAAATCCCCCAGCCTCTCTGCTTACAAGTGTTTTGTTTTGTTTTGTTTTGTTTCCCTCCAGCCACAACCACGCCCCCACCAATCACCACAGGTCACATCACCTCACCAGGCAGGCTTGCTCAGCCAATCAGGGATTAAGGGCGTGCCATCCACCAAATATGGGCTTATTTACTCCCTGGGACAGATTACCATCTGGCTGGCCAGGGAGTCTGGAATGGCTTCCCACAATTCCCCCTTTTATATTCTTTTGAAGCAAGCTCCATGGGTGAAGATAGAGGTCTGATCCCCAGTGTGCAGAAATAGGGGCCATGTACAGGATTGACTCTTAGGCTCACAGGTTTTTACCCAGAGCAACCCTGAACTGCTCCCATGCCGTTTTTCCTGGGGGAAGTACACTAGGACACTCAACCCTCATGCAATCAGACATACCTCCCAGAGATTGTCAAACAGCTTCCAGACTAACCTTTGTGCAGTGCTTAGCCTTACAACCCTACGGAGTGATGGCTTCATTGTTCATTCTTCATGGTAGCAAGCCAAATCTGAGGTGACTGCCCTGCATCCACTGTGGCAAAAGCTTGCACCACCATGGCAGCAGTGCAGACCTGGGCATTCCGCAACCAACACATACACCATACACACAACATGCATGCCAAAACAAGGGCCACATCGAGGGCACCTATCCCAGTCCATTCTTTCCCGATGCCAAGCCAGCATCCACTCGAGTAGAATTCACAGTGACAATTGCCGAGCAAAGCTCATTCATCTTGCCATCAAAATTTGCAGTCCAATTTAAATACTGACAGTATCCCTCATCTGGGTTCTGCACCCATGCTCATCACCAGCAAGATCATCTTCTTCATTTTGACAGCTTCTCACTGGCAGCTCTGGAACCCACACTGGCTCTGCGCGATTCTGTGGAAACATGCAAACAGACCCTCTCCCCCAGGGTAACACGCGATCCGGACCATTCCATGATCCTGTAAGCACATCCTTCCATTTAGCATACCCCAGTTTACTGGGGCTGGTATTAGCATGTCGTTCAGCAGCAGAGCGACCTTCCTTATCCAATTGTAAAAAATTTAAGGTAAAAAGAGCTAAGGAGACTCTTATCTTTGGGGTATGGCCATAGCCTATTCCCCCTTTTTGTTTTATTAATAATTCTTTTAAGGTTCTATGTGCTTGGCCTTGAGGATTATATGGCAGGCTGTGTTTAACTTGTACGTCCATCTGTTGACAAAAAGACACCAGGGTTTTGGCAGTATATGCAGGGCCATTGTCTGTTTTAAGTTGTTGGGGCTTACCCAAAGCTGCCCAGGCCTCCAAACAATGCTGTATAACATGGGAGGCCTTTTCCCTTGCCATGGGAGATGCATAAACTATTCCTGAACATGTGTCGATGGATACATGAACATATTTCAATTTGCCAAATTCTGAAAAATGTGTCACATCCATCTGCCACACCTGTAGAGGGAGCAATCCTCTAGGATTCATTCCATAAGAAGGTGGGTGTTGAAACTCTAGGCAATGTCCACAGGTAGTGACTATATCCCGAGCTTGTGATCTAGAGATTCCAAATTTTCTCTGCAGAGTTTTAGCATTAACATGAAACTTAGAATGAGATTGTGAGGCTAACTCCATAGGGGATGCTAAAAATATGAACTCCATATGAGTACAATTATCCACAATATCATTTCCCCTACTTAAGGGTCCTGGAAGCCCACTATGGGCATGGACATGTCCAATATATAATGGTTGGCGTCTTTCCCACAGCAACTTCTGTAATTGTAAGGCCAAGGCTTGGATGGTACTATGAGCTTTTATTTGGCCTGCCACTTCTAGGGATAAAACTAAATTAACTACATATTGTGAATCTGAAATTAGATTAAAAGGAAAATCACAATCCTTAATGACCTCAATAACTATTTGTAATTCCATCATCTGCGGAGTACAGGGATAATACTGCCTGACCACAGGATCTTTCCCCTCTACCATATATACTCCACATCCGGTTTTGATCCATCAGTAAACACTTTAACTGCATCCTTAATGGGTGTTTTCCTCACCACTTGAGGAAAAATGACTGGATGTTCCTTTAAAAAAAAGTCATTAATGGATGTTTGGGATAATGATTATCAAATGGGCCCTCATTAATACAGGCTAAAATAGCCCACTCATCAATATTTGCTGTTAGGACCTTTTACTGATACCCATCATAAGGGATTATAATAGAGTTGGGTTTTATACCAAAAAATTGTAAACAATGCTGAATTCCCAACAAGGCTAAAGAAGCCACTGTTGTAGAGTAATGATCTAATGTCCTCCCAGCAGATATTTTGGAATGGATCCATAACAATGGGCCTTCTTGCCACAATAATCCTGTGGGTTGCATCTCAGTGGGTAATATTATCAAAATGATGGGTAACCCTTCTCTACAACGCTGAAGCTGGGCTTTAATCATTCTTCTTCCACTAGGGTAAGGGCCTTTCTGGCCTCAGGTGTTAATTCCCTTTTGGAACTTAACTCTGAGTCTCCTTCTAAATTTGAAACAGAGGTTTTAATTTAACATTTGGGATCTTCAAATAGGGCTGAATCCAATTGATAATCACCTAACAATTTCTGAAAATCATTTAAAGTATGCAAGGAATCAACCCTCAACTGTATCTTTTGAGGCCAAACGGCCATAGGGGCGATCCTTGCTCCTAAATAGGACACTATTTTCTCCTTCTTTAATCTTGTAAAATCAGGATACAAGGAGCTTCTTCCTAACTCCCGTGCTAGCTCCTCTATATCCTCCTTTGATCCACTTTCAGAGTTCGATGAGCTCTCCTTTTTGGACTTTAATGATCTCTCTTCCTTCAATTGTTCTAGTGCTTGCTTGCCTGTTTCCACTGCTTGACAACAGCGCTCATCTTCTAAACAGCTATTAACTAGTTTCCACACTGCTCTAGTACCTTCTTTAAGGACACCCTGCTCCCAGGAGAAATCTAGGTCTTTTCCCAACCTACCCCAGCTAGCAGGAGTCAAATGGCCCGACATGGCAAACCAAGGAGCAACCTTGTCACACTCCTCGAGGAAGGTTTGAATGGTATGCTTTTTGAGTTTTGTGCCCTTCGCTCTTAGGCAGCTCATCGAGCGCTGAAAAAATTGGGTGTGACTGTGACGACCCCATACCTAGTCTTTCACGGCCTCAGAAAATTTACTCAAATGGCTAGAAAAAGAAAGTAACCCATAAACTGTCCCTATTACCCTCTTACTTTCACTACCCTCTTACTTTCACTTTCTCGTCTCCAGAGCCGGAGAGCCTTATTGTCTCTTTACCGAGAGCCTAATCCCAATCCCGGGATAGTGAGTTACTTACCGTACTCATCCTGTCGACAGACCCTGACTGCAGAAAGTTCTGAACCTCTTTGGTGGGGGAATCGGGTCCTGGATTTCTTCGGCACCACTTGGAGTCCAACTCGGCCAGCAAGAAAGGCACAGCCACTGCTTCTTCTTAAAGCAGTTTACTCAGGCAGCTTCTCTCTTCAAATCCCCCAGCCTCTCTGCTTACAAGTGTTTTTTTCCCCTCCAGCCACAACCACGCCCCCACCAATCACCAAAGGTCACATCACCTCACCAGGCAGGATTGCTCAGCCAATCAGGGATTAAGGGCATGCCATCCACCAAATATGGGCTTATTTACTGCCTGGAATAGATTTCCATCTGGCTGGCCAGGGAGTCTGGAATGGCTTCCCACAGTACAGGGACAAACAGGTAGATCAATGGAATAGAATTAAAGATCCAGAAAATAACCTGCCTACCTATGGTCAATTGATCTTTGACAAATGAGTTAAAAACACCCAGTGGAAAAAAGACAGCCCTTTTTTTTTTTTTTTTTTTTTTTTTTTTTTTTTTTTTTTTTTTTTTTTTTTTTTGGTTTTACAAGACAGGGTTTCTCTGTGTAGACCTGGCTGTCCTGGAACTCACTCTGTAGACGAGGCTGGCCTCAAACTCAGAGATCCACCTGACTCTGCCTCCTGAGTCCTGGGATTAAAGGCTATAAAAGACAGCATTTTCAACAAATGGTGCTTTCTCAACTATTAGTTATCAGGTAGAAGAAGGTAGAAGAATGCGAATTGATCCATTCTAATCTCCTTGTACAAAGCTCAAGTCTAAGTGGATCAAAGACCTCCACATAAAACCAGAGACACTGAAATTTATAGAGGAGAAAGTGGGGAAAAGCCTTGAAAATATGGACACAGGGGAAAAGTTCCTGAACAGAACAGCAATGGCTTGTGCTGTAAAATCAAGAATTGACAAATGGGACCTCATAAAATTGCAGTTTCTGTAAGGCAAAAAACACTGTCAATACAACAAAAAGGTCACCAACAGATTGGGAAAGGATTTTTACCAATCCTAAATATGTTAGGGGACTAATATCCAGTATATGCAAAGAACTCAAGAAACTGGACTCCAGAAAATCAAATAACCCCATTTTAAAATGGGGCATGGAACTAAACAAAGAATTCTCAACTGAGGAATAACAAGTGGCTGAGAAGCACCTGAAAAATGATCAACATACTTAATCATCAGGGAAATGCAAATCAAAACAACCTTGAGATTCCACCTCACAGCAGTCAGAATGGCTAAGATCAAAAATTCAGGTGACAGCAGATGCTGGCAAGGATGTGGAGAAAGAGGAACACTCCTCCATTGTTGGTGGGATTGCAAGCTGATACAACCACTCTGGAAATCAGTCTGCCAGTTCCTCAGAAAACTGGACAAAGTACTACTGGAAGATCCAGCAATTCCTCTCCTGGGCATATACCCAGATGTTACAACTGGTAATAAGGACACATGGTCCACTATGTTCATAGCAGCCTCATTTATAATAGCCAGAAGCTGGAAAGAACCTATATGTCCCTCAACAGAGGAATAGATACAGAAAATGTGGTACATTTACACAATGGAGTGCTACTCAGCAATTAAAAACAATGAATTCATGAAATTCTTAGGCAAATGGATGCATCTGGAGGATATCATCCTTAGAGAGGTAACCCAATCACAAAAGAACTCACATGATATGCACCCTCTCATAAGTGGATACTAGCCCAGAAACTTAGAATACCCAAGATACAATTTGCAAAACACATGAAACTAAAGAAGAAGTTTGACCAAAGTGTGGATACTTTGTTCCTCCTTAGAATATGGAACAAAATACACATGGAAGGAGTTACAGAGACAAAGTTTGGAGCTGAGACAGAAGGAAGGATCATGTAGAGACAGCCCTACCCGGGGATTCATCTCATAATCAGCCACCAAACCAAGACACTATTGCACATGCCAGCAGGATTTTGCTGACAGGACCCTGATATAGGCTGTCTCTTGTGAGGCTATGCCAGTGCCTGGCAAATGCAGAAGCAGATACTCTCAGTCATCTATTGGATGGAATACAGGGCCCCTAATATAGGAGCTAGAGAATGTACCCAAGGAGCTAATGGGGTCTGCAACCCTATAGGAGGAACAAAAATATGACCTAATCAGTAACCCCAGAGCTCATGTCTCTAGCTGCATATGTAGCAGAAGATGGCCTAGTTGTCCATCAATGGGAGGAGAGGCTCTTGGTCTTGAGAAGATTCAATGCCCCAGTACAGTGGAATGCCAGGATGAAGAAGCAGGAGTGGGTGAGTTAGGGAGCAGCGGGGCGGAGGGGGCGTTTTAGGGGACTTTAGGGATGGCATTTGAAATGTAAATGAAGAAAATATGTAATAAAAATGTTAATTAAAAAAAAGAAAAGAAAATCCATGAGTCTGTTCCAGAGCTTCATCATGCTGTCTGTCTTCTTGAATCATAGCTATATGGTATATCCAGTTCTAAGAAGATGGCAGGGTTAGACACATAAGTGACTTGTTGAAGAAAATGATCCAGGAGCCAAGCAATATTAAAGACACATTAGACAATAGTAGACAGTTATTTCCCTCAAAGGGGTGTGGGAAGAAAGAGAGGATTCATAAGGAGTTTGTACTGCTGTTTTTCTAAAATCAATCTGTCTTTAAGACATTGCCTTGCTATATACAACTAGCCCATTGCCAGGCGGTGGTGGTGCACACCTTTAATCCCAGCACTTGGGAGGCAGAGGCAGAGGCAGGCAGATTTCTGAGTTCGAGGTCAGCCTGGTCTACAAAGTGAGTTCCAGGTCAGCCAGGGCTATACAGAGAAACCCTGTCACGAAAAACAAAACAAAACAAAACAAAACACCCAAACAAACAAACAAAAACACAAAGCAAGTCCTGGGCTACATGTTTACACTAGTTTAGAGAAGTTCAATACAGTCCTTGAGCCTCACATCTCATAAAAATGAAGCTGACTTGTACCATTGCCATACTCAGTGGCAGAGAACAGTTCAGGAAAAGTATAGCCACTTTATCAGCTTGAAGATGGGGGTGAGGTGTACAATGCCATCTATTCATTAAATCATGAGATTTGAGAAGCCCATATTGATGGTTACCACACTTTGCAACTTACTAAAAACCCTTAATTAAAGCCATGTAGCTACAGAATTGTTTTGTATATGTCTTTTTTTTCAAGATGTAAATTTTTCAAGACGAATTCTGATCATAGGTCCCTCAATGTAATATTCTGGTCCTGCAGCTGCATAGTCAAATACATCCCCCTGCTTACTATTAAGCAATATTCTTTTTGAAAAACAGATGTGTCAGAAAGGGATGAAAACCATCTTATCTATTCAGAGTTACATTTATAAGAGATACGTAATCAGCGTTATCTTCAGAATCCACCCCTCTTTGGGAAAGTTTTCACTTCTGATGCAGTTGCAAAGAGAAGTAAAAGGGCTGCTTTCTCATTGAACAGCCTTTTTCTGTGCCCTAATCACGTCTGTATCCCCAGTCTCTATTTTGATGGAACAGTTCATCTATGCAAGTGTGATCATGCATAGCATAAAAGTCCATCAAATAGACTACGATTATGAAATATGTTGTCACAAAGCAGCAATGAATTCTCCCTCTCTCCTCATCATTTTGCATGTACTTTGCAAAATTGGAATGAATCGCATCAAGAGTCTAGAATCTGGGCTTTACCCACTCTGTAACACTCTGTCCTCAGAATCTCTCTTTCCCAGGTATTCATTCTTCTTCCCTTCTATCTGAGCACTGCTATACTTAGTGACTATTAGTGAAGATCAGGCTTGGATTTTCATGTGTTAATTTAAAATGTCTCTTTGCCCTGCTGTTTGAAAATTCATCACCTGATTATAATGTGGAGAATACCATCAATTTCCTTTCTTGAATATTCCTGCCAATCACCTAATCACAAGCACACACCCATAAAGTGGAACTAGTCCTATGAATAACAAGTGCACATTACCAGTTCTTACTTGCTTCTCTTGTTTTCCCTCTAAATGTCTATCCTCCTTAGATTGTGAATCATGAAACTATATGCAACAAAAGCAAACTACACAGTCCTTCCTTACTCCTCCATCTTTTACCTGGCTATTTTCCATTAACTCGATGCATCTCTCCTTTGATTTTATCTCTACTGTGAATCCAGCTCTTTGGTCCACACACATCTTGGCTTCAAGTTTTCATCACAGAATTCAGAGATACACTTCTGCTGCTCATATTTGCTAATCCTCAGTAAACCTCTTCAACTTATCTATCCTGGATCAAGGTGACATTTAAACAAATTTATGGGTGGAGTTTGTGTACTAAATGAGTATCTGTTCGATAAATATTTCTTTTGTTGTTGTTATTGTTTTGTTTTGTTTGTTTTGGGTAAGACTGTGTTTAGGTGGGTTGTACTGTTGTAACAATAAGTTAAGGACTGGATTATTATTTTCATGCTGATGGAAGCTGCAAATATCAGGGCAACGGAAGCTTTGTTATCTAATGATGGTGCAGTTTGCACTTTTAGAATGAGTCAGCATCTTCTCAAAGCAAGAAACACTGCATTGAAAACGCTCTAGAAACATTAAAATAGACATAGACACACATGTTTGCCCACACAGAAATTCCAAGAAAGCACAAAAATGTAAGCTGTACACAAAGGACTTATAGGGAAGCAAAAAAATAAATGGCTGATTAAAAATTAATTTAAAATAGAAAATTAAAAATAAGTAAATATATCCAGATACAACATTATAAGACAAAGAACACCCAAATATACCGTTTTGACCATCTGGTGCTTAGCACGTGGAATGCCTTTAAGAGTGGTTTGTATACCCAGGGACAATCCCTTGAAGAAAACTAATTTTTCCTTTGAGAGTGGTTGTAGCCAATTTAACAATCTTAGCTATGCTGACTTGTATAATATAAAATTTCAAAAAATAGCTTTGATTTGCATTTCCCTGATAACTAATGATCCTGAAAATATCTTTGTTTCTCAGCCATTGTTTTTCCTCTTTTGAAAATTCTGTTTAGATCTGTACCCCATTTTTATTTGAATTATTTGTTTTCTTGATGTCCAGCTTTTTTGATTCTTTATATGTGTCTGTATAGTTGACAAAAATCTTTCTCCATTCTGTAGGCTAGCATGTTGTCCAACTGATGGGGTCTTTTGCTATGCAGAATCTTTTCATTTACATGAGGTCCCATTTGTTGATATTCTTCATCCCTATACTGAGTTCTGTTCCCTTTTGAGTTGCTGTGGATTTCTCCAAGGTATTGTTGTTAATGATTTAGACTGGTTTCCTAGTAAAAATTACTAAGCTAGGAATATTGATATCCTTTAAAATTGTGGGTCAGTCTACAGTTATTTTCTTCTTTTCATTCTCTATGTTGTTTTCATGAGTTAATCTAGAATAGACACATTTATTTTCAGAGTTATTTTTACTTAAAAACTTGGATTATATATCTAATATATATAATATACTTGGATTATATATCTAATGGTAGGTACATAAGCTTTCTAATCATTTAACCTTTATGAATGCCATAATTGGAGCTTTCTACATTCTAATAGAACAGTAGTGTATATATCCTGGAGAGAATTTTCTTTTAACATATGGCAGCTAATTTTATCAGCTCCTGTGTGTTTAAATTATACTGTATTTCATATTTCCCCTTTTTCTTTCTCCTTGCTTCTCATAAGTATGTGTGATACAGTAGACATCTATATAATCTGAACTGGCCTGAAATGCATGATCTTCCAGCTTCATCATCACAGGTGCTGGAAATAGAGATATGCCACCATGACTAGCTTCAAATTAATTTTACACATTCCTATATGAGATACAAAATTTCAAAATTCCAATTTTGCATGTTTTTTATATTTTTTGCAGCACCTGGAAAATATACTTTTACTATTAGTTAGGCTGCTCTGTTTCAGAAAAACTTTGCTCACTAAATTTAACTTATCTATACTCTTTTTGGTTTGTGTCTACTTTTAAATTTAAATTTTAAATTATATTTAAAATTTAGAAAATGTAATAACATACATTTTATAATAACATTTATAATTATATATTATACTCACTCAGTTTTCTGATTTGTAGATTATTGTTACCAAGAAAAATTTTGGCTTCACCTTAGTCATCAGGGAAATGCCTATCAAAACAACCCTGAGATTCCACCTCACACCAGTCAGAATGGCTAAGATCAAAAACTCAGGTGACAGAAGATGCTGGCAAGGATGTGGAGAAAGAGGAACACTCTTCATTGTTCATAGGATTGCAAGCTAGTACAACCACTCTAGAAATCAGTTTGCTGGTTTTCAGAAAATTGGAAATATTTCTGCCTGAGGACCCAGCTATACCACTCCTGGGCATATACCCAAAAGATTCTCCAAGATATAACAAGGAAACATGGTCTACTATGTTCATAGCAGCTTCATTTATAAGAGCCAGAAGCTGGAAATAACCCTGATGAGCCACAACAGAGGACTGGATACAGAAGATGTGGTAAATTTACACATTCTGTGGATACAACTCTCAGACCATATGAAACCCAAGAAGAAATAAGACCACACCAAAGTGTGGATGCTGCAGTCCTAAGTCAGAAGGGGGAAAAATAATCTCAGAAAGTAGAGGGAGAGAGAGATCTGGGAGGAAGAGAAAAGGGAGAAGAAAAAGGGGGACCTATTCAGATATGGGAGGAGATGGGGGAGAAATACAGAAGGTCAGGAGTTTGAAAGGAGGTGAGTAGCAGTGGGAGATGGAAAACTGGGGGTATCCACTAGAAAGTCCCAGATGTCAAGGCCCAAGAGGTTCCCAGGGTCCAACAGGAAGGATATTAGCCAAAATACCCAACAAAGGGGAGAAAGAACCTGTAGAGACCATATCCAATAGATAGGCATGGCCTCTAGTTGAGAGATGGGGCCACCCACCCACCTCAAACATATTATAAAATTATTCCTGTCAAAAAGGAAATTCGGGGGAAAAGAGTGGAGCAGAGAGTGAAGGAAAGGCCATCCAGAGACTGTCCCACCTAGGGATCCATTCCATCTGCAGACACCAAACCCAGACACTATTTCTGATACTAAGAAGTGCTTGCTGACAGGAGCTTGATATAGCTGTTCCCTGAGACACTCTATGAGAGCTTGACCAATAAAGATGTGAATGCACACAGCCAAACATTTGACTGAGCATGGGGAAACCAATGGAGAAGTTATGGCAAGGACTGAAGGAGCCGAAGGGTTTGCAACCCCATAAAAAGAATGACAATATCAACCAACCAGACTCTCCCCCCAAAATCTCCCAGGGACTAAACCATCAACCAAAGAGTATACATGGAGCAACTTATGGCTCCAGCTGCATTTGTAGCAGAGGATTGCTTTATCAGGCATCACTTGAAAGGGAGCCCCTTTGGGTCCGTGAAGGCTTGATACCCCAGTGTAGGAGAATGCTAGGCCGCTGAAGCAGGAGAGGGTGGGTGGGTGGTGGAGCGCCCTCATAAAGGCAGGGGTAAGAGGGGGAAGGGGGATTGTGGAGGGGAAACTGCAAAGAGGAATAACATTTGAAATATGAATAGATAGAATAACCAATAAAAAATAAAATTAATTTTAAAAAGAACTACTTCTAAAAAAAATTGGCTTCAAATATTTTATGCCATGATGCTATTCCTTTTAGAAGAACACCTGTGAGCCCAGGGAATGGCTCAGTCAATGAGGGTGCCAGCCACACAAGCTAGCAACTGGAATTCTATCATCTGATCCCAATAAATATGTAATGATAGATTGAATTGCATGAAACTATGCAGACTTGCAGTCACACTAGGGCAAGCACTCACCTCCCACATCATACATACACACACAATAATAATAAAATTAAAGTGTAAAAATAAAAACAGCAGCTGTATACATGCTAAATGAGTAGCAATCTCCCACATGAAGCTAACAAATATGTTTTTAAAGTACTTTTCTACTTGTGTCTATATTTTAACCTAAGTAGCTCCTATTTTTTTAAGTGCTCTGATTTTGCCGACCATTTCTTTTTAACTTTTGTGTCTTGCATTCACTCTGCTTGCCCACTGAATATTTATTTGAAAAAGGACTCCTGATGTTTTGGGCAAAGCTCAAAAGGAAGTAAACCATCCGTTATTTTTTGGGGGGAGGTATTATTATTTGATAGCTTGTAGTGTATAAAACATGACAGGGGAATGCCAATGCTTTACTTTTGGCTGTCCTACAGAACTTGACAGAGTCATAAAATATGAATAGAATCAGCTGAGATTCATCTGGAAGCTTCATCGGCAATGTGTAGCCTTCTTAGTGCTAGAAGGTTTTATGTGTATTTCTATAAGAAGTAATGTCACCAGTGAATCCACCAAGCTAAAATAATGATTTTTTTTTCTGACAAGATATGCCCACTGGTATACAATAGAGGAAATAATATTATGGGAGCAACCAACCACCGTCCAGTTGTCTCTAAGGCCCTAATTCATAAAGTAAAACCTATACCTGTTACTGTTAAGGTGGCCGAGAACCTGTGACTGTGTCCTAGAAGAGAACTTCTTACCATTATTCTACCAATGGACATAGAATTATATAGGTGATACAAAGAACAAGTAACTGTGTAATACAAAGCCCTAAATGGGAAATCCATAATCCATGCAAAAGCACTACTTAGGGTTCATAAGTCTTCACAGAAGTGAGGCAAAAGTATTTTTAAAACCAGAGATGGATAAAGAAAATATAGTACATTATACAATGGACTATTACTCAGCTTGTAAAAACAATGACATCATGAGATTTGCAGACAAATGGATAGAACTAGAAAAATCATCCTAAGGGAGGTAACCCAGACTCAGAAATACAAACTTGGTATGTACTTACTTACAAGTTGACCGTAGCTGTATTCTCCATAGACCTAGATAGACTAACTAACAAGGAGGGCTGAAGGGTGAATACAAGAATTTTCATAGGAAGAGGAAATGTAATGGATTTCGTGGGTAGACTGTAGCTTGATAGTGGTGAGAACAGGAGGGATAGGGTGTGGGAGAAAAGGAGAATAGTGGAAGAAACAAATGGAATTGGGGTCATTTCTGGGGTGAGGTAAAAACCTAGTGCAATGGAAACTCTAGGGACTCTAAAGGAGTGACCCTAGCAAAAACTCCTGGTAATAGTATTCATGGAGCCTGAACCAGCCACCTTCTGTAACCAGGCAAGGCCTCAGGTAGAGGACATCAACCTAGCCACAAAACATTGGACCTACAGTTTGTCCTGTATGCAGAGTGTTTGGGGGCTGAAGCCTAGCAGAATCATAATCAAACAGACCAGAAAGACTTCATCCAGCAACTGATGGGAGCACATGGAGGGTCCCACAGTCAAACATTGGGCAGATATGTGGTGTCCTAAGAAGGAGTAGAAGGAAGGATCAGAGGAATCAGAGGGGTCAGGAAAATAAGAGAATGTGGCCCACAAAATTAACTGACCTGGACTTATTGAAGAGAGTAGAGATCAGGGAGCCTTAAGGATTTGACCTAGGTCTTCTACATATATGTTTTGGCTGAGTACCTTGGAGTTCTTATAGGAATTCTAACAGAGAAATGGAGGATGTCCCTGACTCTTTTGTCTACATGTAGGAGACTTTTCTTCCTACTGGTTTGTGTCATCTAACTTTAATTTGTTAATATGTGCACAGTCTCATTGTAGCCTGTGAGGCCTTTGTTGATGTCCCTGGGAGACCTGCTCTTTTCTGGGAGTGGGGAGCAGAGGGATGGTAGAGAGAGGAAGCTGAGAAGAAGAGAAAATGGGCAGAGGGGAGGGATGGATAATGGCATTTAAGAATAAAGAGAAAAAAATGGTAGATGACTTCAAAGAAATATTGTTTTCCAGACTCAACAAGGCATTTGCACCTATGAACTCACAGCAATTGCAAGAGTATGCATAAACCCTGCATAAGCTCAAGCCAGATTAAATTCCAGCATGGAGGTTGTTGGTATCAGTAAATCCCACCACTAGATGAGGAGCCACTGGTATTTGATAGCTTCTGGGAAGAGAGTCAAGTAGGTTGACCATAGTTCATGGGTGAGATTCACATCCAAGGGTAACAGTAACTGGACTTTACAAATGAAAGAGTCAGAGGAGGACATGGTGGAGGAGGCAGCAGTATACCAAATCGGTGTGAGTACGGAACTGGGAGTTGGGTGCTTTGGAAACTGGGGGTGGATCTGTCAGGAGTTGGAGAAAGGGAAATAAATATGATCAAAAATCATTGTGTGAAATTGTAAAAGGATTAATAAAGCCAAGGCATCCAGATGAGAAATCTGGTGCAGCTTTAGAGCTCCTCTCGCTCACGTGTGTTCACTTAAGGCCACCTGTTATACCAAAGCTAAAAATGGGAACTTCATAAACCCATGTGTAATCGTTTATGAGTTCCTCACTAAGAATATTCATAAATAAGGAGGGAAATGACAATTATAAAAGAGTACACTGAAGAAAAATAGTATTAGACATGACAGTTTTAATTTTGACACCAACAGCTTGTATCTCCCAGAAAAAAAAAAAAAATGAGTCTGAAGCTTTGAGTTTAAGCAAGTTTGTAACAAACAGAAGGCTTGGGAGGTACCTCCAAAGAAACATATCTGCAGTGTTGGCAACACAGTTAGCTTGCCAAGCATAATCTATTGAAGGAAAAGAAGTTGTTGCAATACTGTTGAACAGTACTGTTTTTCTTTAGCTGAATGTGCATTTTTTAGATTAGAAGAGTTTGAAACTCTTCAAATTTTAAAGGTTGTCTTCATTAGCAAACATCTATCACAAACGTTGAAATATTTTCGCTTCACTTGTAGGGAATTCACAATCCTGCCGATAATTTCATTTGTCAGTTTTGCATTAAAGTTAAAAAAGAAAAGCTGATTCCTTAACATCTAAAATGTGTGTTCAAGCACCTAATCTGTGGTAATGTTATAAAAAGAAACTTCAGTGTGAGTTACAGCATTCGAAGTAAAGAGAGAAAGAAAAATATTCATAGCATGAGTTGAAAATCTTTTCAAGGCAAATGTCTCTGAGCTTACCTTATCTCTATGTAAGTGGTGTATCAATCCACACAGTAGGTAGGAAAAAGGAAGTGATTAGCTTTCATTTAGGGCTGTGAACCATGTTATAGGTACACAGTTTATGATAAACACTACTTATGAAAAAGTTGCTTACGGAAGCAAAAGCCATCCAAAAACCCAAGCTTAAGTGGTTGTTAGTAACATACAAAAAATAAAGATGCATTTTTGGCTCTCTAAGTTGCACCATTAAGTCAGCAAGAACAAAGGCCTCACGAAAGGCCAAGAAGAAAAGGGTTGATCTATTTTCTAAGAATGACTGATATGATATGAAATCTCTGCTTATGTTCAATATTAGAAACATTAGAAAAAACACTAGTCACAAGTACTCAAGGAACCAAAATTGCCTCTGATGTCTTCAAGGGTCATGTTTTTTAAGTGAGCCTTGCCAATCTACAGAATGACAAAGTTACATTTAGAAAATTCATGCCAATTACTGAGGACATTCAGGGCAAAAACTGTCTGACTAACTTCCATGACCTAGATCTTGCCAGGGACAAAATGCCTTCCATGGTCAAAAAGTGGCAGACCATAATTGAAGCTCATTTTGATGTCAAGATGACCGATGGGTATTTGCTCTGATTTATCTGTGTTGGTTTCACTTAAAAAAAAAAAAAAAAAAAAAAAGCAGCAATCAGATACACAGGGTATCTTTTGCACAGCAGTAGTAGCAGGTCTGCCAGATCTGGAAAAAGATGACAGAAATCATGATCCAAGAAGTGCAGACAAATGACTTTAATAAAGTGACTAATAAACTGATTCCAGACAGCATTGGGGAAGACATAGGAAAGGCTTGCCAGTTTATTTATCCTCTCAATGATGTCTTTGTTAGAAAAAATAAAAAGGCTGAAGAAACGCAAGCTCAAACTGGGAAACTCACGGAGCTCCACAGTGAAGGTGGTAGTAGTGGAAAACAAGTGACAAGACAGGGGCTAAAACTTAATGAGCTGATGGATATGAGCCACCAGTCCAAGAACCTGTTTAAAATCCAGATTTTAGAGGCAGAAATCCGGCCTCAGTAGGGCCACAAGCCTCTCCGGTCAGAAAAGCACCGGGGTAGCTAGAGCACAGAGTCGGCTGACACCCGCCAGCTACCCAGGACCCACGCCACAGGATCTTAAGACTTCTGGTGAGTGGAACACAGCTTCTGCTCCAATCTTTAAACAGTGACAACGACAACAATTAACCCCAGAGATTACCAGATGGCGAAAGGTAAACGTAATAATCTTACTAACAGAAACCAAGACAACTCACCATCATCAGAACCCAGCACTCCCACTTCGCCCAGTCCAGGGCACCCCAACACACCGGAAAAGCTAGACCCGGATCTAAAAGCATATCTCATGATGATGGTAGAGGACTTCAAGAAGGACTTTAATAACACACTTAAAGAAATACAAAGGAACACTGGTAAACAGGTAGAAGACATTAAAGAGGAAGCACAAAAATCCCTTAAAGAATTGCAGGAGAACACTGCTAAAGAGTTACAAATCCTTAAAGAAAAGCAGGATAACATAATCAAACGGGTAGAAGTCCTTACAGAAAAACAGAAAAACACATCCAAACAGATGATGGAATTGAACAAAACCATACTAGACCTAAAAAGGGAAGTAGACACAATAAAGAAAACCCAAAATGAGGCAACACTGGAGATAGAAACCCTAGGAAAGAAATCTGGAACCATAGATACGAGCATCAGCAACAGAATACAAGAGATGGAAGAGAGAATCTCAGGTGCAGAAGATTCCATAGAGAACATCGACACAACAATCAAGTAAAATGTAAAGTGCAAAAAGATCCTAACTCAAAACATCCAAGAAATACGGGACACAATGAGAAGACCAAACCTACAGATAATAGGAGTGGATGAGAATGAAGATTTTCAACTCAAAGGACCAGCAAACATCTTCAACAAAATTATAGAAGAAAACTTCCCAAATCTAAAGAAAGAGATGCCCATGAACATACAAGAGGCCTACAGAACTCCAAATAGACTGGACCAGAAAAGAAATATCTCCCGACACATAATAATCAGAACAACAAATGCTCTAAATAAAGACAGAATACTAAAAGCAGTAAGAGAAAAAGGCCAAGTAACATATAAAGGCAAGCCTATCAGAATTACACCAGATTTCTCACCAGAGACTATGAAAGCCAGAAGATCCTGGACGGATGTTATACAGACACTAAAAGAACACAAACTCCAGCCCAGGCTACTATACCCAGCCAAACTCTCAATTAACATAGATGGAGAAACCAAAGTACTCCACGACAAAACCAAATTCACACATTATCTCTCCACGAATCCAGCCTTTCAAAGGATAATAACAGAAAAAAAACAATACAAGGACAGGAACCACGCCCTAGAAACAACAAGAAGGTAATCCCTCAACAAACCTAAAAGAAGACAGCCACAAGAACAGAATGCCAACTTTAACAACAAAAATAACAGGAAACAACAATTACTTTTCCTTAATATCTCTTAATATCAATGGACTCAACTCCCCGATAAAAAGAAGACATAGACTAACAAACTGGCTACACAAACAAGACCCAACATTTTGCTGTTTACAGGAAACTCATCTCAGAGAAAAAGATAGACACTACCTCAGAATGAAAGGCTGGAAAACAATTTTCCAAGCAAATGGTAGGAAGAAACAAGCTGGAGTAGCCATTCTAATATATGATAAGATTGACTTCCAACCCAAAGTCATTAAAAAAGACAGGGAGGGACACTTCATACTCATCAAAGGTAAAATCCTCCAAGAGGAACTATCAATCCTGAATATCTATGCTCCAAATACAAAGGCAGCCACATTCATTAAAGAAACTTTAGTAAATCTCAAAGCACACATTGCACCTCATACAATAATAGTGGGAGACTTCAACACACCACTTTCACCAATGGACAGATCATGGAAACAGAAACTAAACAGGGACACAGTGAAACTAACAGAAATTTTGAATCAAATGGATCTGGCAGATATCTACAGAACATTCTATCCTAAAACAAAAGGATATACCTTCTTTTCAGCACCTCATGGTACCTTCTCCAAAATTGACCACATAATTGGTCACAAAACAGGCCTCAACAGATACAAAAATATTGAAATTGTCCCATGCATCCTATCAGATCACCATGGACTAAGGCTGATCTTCAATAACAAAATAAATAATAGAAAGCCAACCTTCACGTGGAAACTGAACAACACTCTTCTCAATGATACCTTGGTCAAGGAAGGAATGAAGAAAGAAATTAAGGACTTTTTAGAGTTCAATGAAAATGAAGCCACAATATACCCAAACTTATGGGATGCAATGAAAGCAATTCTAAGAGGAAAACTCATAGCTCTGAGTGCCTCCAAAAGGAAACTAGAGAGAGCACACATTAGCAGCTGACAACATACCTAAAAGCACTAGAACAAAAGGAAGCAAATTCACCCAAGAGGAGTAGATGGCAGGAAATAATCAAACTCAGGGGCGAAATCAACCAAGTGGAAAAAGAAGAACTATTCAAAGAATCAACCAATCAAGGAGCTGGTTCTTTGAGAAAATCAACAAGATAGATAAACCCTTAGCCAGACTCACTAGAGGGCACAGGGAAAGCATCCTAATTAACAAAATCAGAAATGAAAAAGGAGACATAACAACAGATCCTGAAGACATCCAAAACACCATCAGATCCTTCTACCAAAGGCTATACTCAACAAAACTGGAGAACCTGGATGAAATGGAGAAGTTCCTAGACAGATACCAGGTACCAAAGTTGAATCAAGATCAGGTTAATGATCTAAACAGCCCTATATGCCCCAAAGAAATAGAAGCAGTCATTGATAGTCTCCCAACTAAAAAAAGCCCAGGACCAGACAGGTTTAGTGCAGAGTTCTATCAGACCTTCAAAGAAGATATAATCCCAGTTCTTCACAAACTATTCCACAAAATAGAAACAGAAGGTACTCTACCCAACTCATTCTATGAAGCCACAATTACTCTGATACCTAAACCACAAAAAGACCCAACAAAGATAGAAAACTTCAGACCAATATCCCTTATGATTATTGATGCAAAAATCCTCAATAAAGTTCTTGCTAACCGAATCCAAGAACACCTCAAAACAATCATCCATCCTGACCAAGTAGGTTTCATCCCAGGGATGCAGGGATGATTCAATATACGGAAATCCATCAACGTAATCCAGTATATAAACAAACTCAAAGACAAAAACCACATGGTCATCTCGTTAGATGCGGAAAAACCATTTGACAAGATCCAACACCCATTCATGATAAAATAAAAGTCTTGGAAAGATCAGGAATTCAAGGCCCATACCTAAACATGATAAAAGCAATCTACAGCAAACCAGTAGCCAACATCAAAGTAAATGGTCAGAAGCTTGAAGCAATCCCTCTAAAATCAGGGACTAGACAAGGCTGTCCACTTTCTCCATACCTATTCAACATTGTACTTGAAGTCCTAGCCAGAGCAATTCGACAACAAAAGGAGATCAAAGGGATACAAATTGGAAAAGATGAAGTCAAAATATCACTTTTTGCAGATGATATGATAGTATATATAAGTGACCCTAAAAAATTCCACCAGAGAACTCCTAAGCCTGATAAACAGCTTCGGTGAAGTAGCTGGATATAAAATTAACTCAAACAAATCAATGGCCTTTCTCTACACAAAGAATAAACAGGCTGAGAAAGAAAATAGGGAAACAACACCCTTCTCAATAGTCACAAATAATATAAAATATCTTGGCGTGACTCTAACTAAGGAAGTGAAAGATCTGTATAATAAAAACTTCAAGTCTCTGAAGAAAGAAATTATAGAAGATCTCAGAATATGGAAAGATCTCCCATGCTCATGGATTGGCAGGATCAACATTGTAAAAATGGCTATCTTGCCAAAAGCAATCTACAGATTCAATGCAATCCCCATCAAAATTCCAACTCAATTCTTCAACGAATTAGAAAGTACAATCTACAAAATCATCTGGAATAACAAAAAACCTAGGATAGCAAAAACTCTTCTCAAGGATAAAAGAACCTCTGGTGGAATCACCATGCCGGACCTAAAGCTTTACTACAGAGCAATTGTGATAAAAACTGCATGGTACTGGTATAGTGACAGACCAATAGACCAATGGAATAGAATTGAAGACCCAGAAATGAACCCACACACTTACGGTCACTTGATCTTCGACAAGGGAGCTAAAAACATCCAGTGGAAGAAAGACAGCATTTTCAACAAATGGTGCTGGCACAACTAGTTGTTAACATGTTGAAGAATGCGAATCAATCCATTCCTATCTCCTTGTACTAAGGTCAAGTCTAAGTGGATCAAGGAACTTCACATATAACCAGAGACACTGAAACTTATAGAGGAGAAAGTGGGGAAAAGCCTTGAAAATATGGGCACAGGGGAAAAATTCTTGAATAGAACAGTAATGGCTTGTGCTGTAAGATCGAGAATTGACAAGTGGGACCTCATGAAACTGCAAAGCTTCTGCAAGGCTAAAGACACCATCAATAAGACAAAAAAACCACCAACAGATTGGGAAAGGATCTTCACCTATCCTAAATCAGATAAGGGACTAATATCCAATATATATAAAGAACTCAAGAAGGTGGACTCCAGAAAGTCAAATAACCCCATTAAAAATGGGGCTCAGAACTGAACAAAGAATTCTCACCTGAGGAATACCGAATGGCAGAGAAGCACCTGAAAAAATGTTCAACATCCTTAATCATCAGGGAAATGCAAATCAAAACAACCCTGAGATTCCACCTCACACCAGTCAGAATGGCTAAGATCAAAAATTCAGGTGACAGTAGATGCTGGCGAGGATGTGGAGAAAGAGGAACACTCCTCCATTGTTGGTGGGATTGCAAGCTTGTACAACCACTCTGGAAATCAGTCTGGCGGTTACTCAGAAAATTGGACATAGTACTACCAGAGGATCCAGCAATACCTCTCCTGGGCATATATCCAGAAGATGTCCCAACCGGTAAAAAGGACACATGCTCCACTATGTTCATAGCAGCCCTATTTATAATAGCCAGAAGCTGGAAAGAACCCAGATGTCCCTCAACAGAGGAATGGATACAGAAATTATGGTACATTTACACAATGGAGTACTACTCAGCTATTAAAAAGAATGAATTTATGAAATTCCAAACAAATGGATGGACCTGGAGGGCATCATCTTGAGTGAAGTAACACAATCACAAAAGAACTCACACAATATGTATTCACTGATAAGTGAATATTAGCCCAAAACTTAGGATACCCAAGATATAAGATACAATTTTCTAAACGCATGAAACTCAAGAAGAATGAAGACCAAAGTGTGGACACTGTGCCCCTTCTTAGAATTGGGAACAAAACACCCAGGGAAGGAGTTACAGAGACAAAGTTTGTAGCTGTGATGAAAGGATGGACCATTTAGAGACTGCCGTATCCAGAAATCCATCCCATAATCAGCTTCTAAACGCTGACACCATTGCATACACTAGCAAGATTTTGCTGAAAGGACCTAAATATAGCTGTCTCTTGTGAGACTATGCCGGGGCCTAGCAAACACAGGAGTGGATGTTCACAGTCAGCTATTGGATGTATCACAGGGCTCCCAATGGAGAAGCTAGAGAAAGTACCCAAGGAGCTAAAGGTATCTGCAACCCTATTGTTGGAACAACATGATGTACTAACCAGAACCCCAGAGCTCTTCTCTCTAGCTGCATATGTATCGAAAGATGGCCTAGTCGGCCATCACTGGAAAGAGAGGCCCATTGGACTTGCAAACTTTATATGCCCCAATATAGGGGAATGCCAGGGCCAAAAGAATGGGAATGGGTGGGTAGGGAAGTGGGAGGCGCTATGGGGGACTTTTGGGATAGCATTGGAAATGTAACTGAGGAAAATATGTAATAAAAATATTTAAAAAATCCAGATTTTAATAGTGACAAATAAAAGTCCAATCTGTAAAAATAATTAAATAAATACAGATGAATGCTGAATCCACTTTGCTTAGAAAGTTTGAACAATTAAAGCTACGACCTGCATATATGTGTGGGCAATTTAGACAGAGAGTATCAGGAGGGCATCGGAGCAGGAATTTACAAGCACGTGCATGAATTGGTGGTATAGCTGACAGACAAGTGTAAGAGCATCCATGTGACGTTTAGAAGCTTCCCTTTTGTAGAATCAGAGTGAAACACAGAAGATGAAGGAGCATCTTCTCCTAAAAAGGAAATATGAACCTGTTTCCTTCTGTAGAAAACTTACAGTTTTCTCTAATTACATCAAATAATGTCTGTATCCATCCCATAATCAGCCACCAAACCCAGACACTATTGCATATGCCAGAAAGATTTTGCTGAAGGGACCATGTTATTGCTGTCTCGAATGAGGCTATGCCAGTGCCTGGCAAATACAGAAGTGGATGCTCACAGTAGTCTATAAGATGGAACACAGGGTCCCCAATGGAGAGCTAGAGATTGTTTTTCTTAGTTTTCATTAAAATAAAAAATTGTGACAAATGTAGTTTACTATACACATTGCTTTAAGCTTGTCTTTTAAATCCATAATCATAAAAACAGATCTTGGAATCATTATATCCCAAAAATAATTACTCTGAACTTAGTAGAGAGAATAAAATCGTTTAGGTTTAAAGATATCCTGTACATAAACATAAAATCAAACACATATATCACTTTGCTTCCAAATCAACTTGAAT
Source organism: Mus caroli (assembly GCF_978045245.1). Lineage (NCBI taxonomy): Eukaryota > Metazoa > Chordata > Mammalia > Rodentia > Muridae > Mus > Mus caroli. Next base: position 67,631,400 of record NW_028227265.1, read on the forward strand.
AAAGACATACCAACTTTTGGATAGAGAAATTTACAAAGAAGGATTTGGTCTAATTTTTTTTAAAGATTTATTTAATGTAATTTTGGAAAATATGTAATAAAAAATATTAAAAATTAAAATAAATAAATAAATAACACACAAAAAAAGATTTATTTATTTTACGTTTGTTAGCTACACTGTCTCTTTTCAGACACACCAGAAGAGGGCATCAGATCCATTACAGATGTTTGTGAGCCCCCATGTCATTGCTGGGAATTGAACTTAGGACCTCAAGGAAAACAGACAGTGCTCTTAACTGTTGAGCCATCCCTCTAGACCTGTTCTAATTTTTTTATATATATATGTAACATTTCCTGGGGTATTTCTATCTGTACTAGTATACCGAATGTATTGTTGAGGGTTCCCTAAGAAACAACCAGGAGGAGATTAGGTTCCAAAATAGACAAGCACAGTCTCAGTATGGGTCTGAAGGCCTGAGACACAAGAAGTCTGACAGCATAAATTCCAGTCTGGAAACCAACAAGTTCAGGCTCACCCAGCCTTTGCGAGTTTCTGAAGCCAAAGAAAACCAATGTTAGGACATTTGGATACATCACATGATCAAACAGCAAGAGTCCCCCCTTCCTCAGTTCTACACAGAGCAGATGGGAATGAAATTAAGGTTAACCACTATGGAAAGCAATATGGAGTTTCCTCTAGAAAATAAAAGTAGTCCTATTCAGGCAGACACTCTACTTCAAGATACGTCCTGAAGGACTAGAGGTCACATGCCACAGGGAGACTAGTACAGCCACATTTATTTCAGCATTAGTCACAGTAGCAAAATGACAGAATGAACACATTCCTGAAAACAGAGGAGTAAAGAAAATGTATTTTATATACACAGTGAAATCTTATTAAGCTAACAAGATCAGTAAAATTATGCCATTTATAAGAAAAGTAGATATAACTGGAGAGTGCTGTGTTAGGGAAAGCAAGACCCAGAGGAAAAATAAGTTTTTCTCTCAGTTCTAGATACTACACTAGATACATAAAACCAATATATGTATATATGACAGGAAATAGAAGCAAAATTATCTAGAAGAGAGGGGACTGATGGGACAGGGGTTGGGAGACTGAGGAAACCTGCAAATGAAGAAGGGCATATGGTCAAAGTGTATCATATGTTTGCATAAAAGTGCCAGAATGAAGCTATTTGCAATGGATGTACACATTTTAAAAAGAAGACTGGGAAATGCCCTCAATTCAATACTTCCATGACTAGAAAAGACACTTATAGTAAGAAACAGCATCTATATTTCTCAATCTTTCAATTTAAATGTTGCTCTCATCCAGAGTACTCTCACAAACACACCTAGAGTATTTGTGTGCCTGCCTCGGCACTCCGTGGAGCAATAGATTTGAGTCACAAAAGGGACCTGGGTGGGAAAGGGGACAGGGAGGGTCTTGCGTGCGTCCGACCAGCAAGAACGACGCTGCAACAGGATCCTTCTGCACACGTTTATTGGGAGAGCTTGATTGTAGAGGCGAAAAGACCCTGAGCCTAGCCCTGGTGCTGCTTTATATAGGCCTAGGAGAGGCGTGTCTCACACCCGGATTGTGTTTTGCTTGGTTGATGCTTACTACCTCATTTGCATTCCTACATCTGATTGGTTACTTTCTCTCTCATCTGATTGGTCAATTTCTCTCTCTTCTGATTGGTCAATTTCTCTCTCTTCTGATTGGTCAATTTATCTCTCTTCTGATTGGTCAATTTTGGTCAATTCTCAAATCCTCATCTTGGCAAAAAACTTTCCTGCCTATGTATGCATGGTGGCCAGCAGAAGCCTGTGCCACTCTGCAACGGCACATGTGGCTTCCCACAGGAGGGGAAGAGGGAAATATGACAGGTATTGGATGGATGGAGCAGGACTGAAGCCCTGAGGGTCAACAGAAAGAATGGAAACAAGTAACCTCAGGAGATAAGAGGTGGGGGGGGGGGGAACCTCCAGAATGTACCAGAGTCCTAGGAGGTGGGAGACTCTCAGGACTCAAAGTGAGAGACATTAGATGAAATGTACTACAGTGGGGAGAGGAAAATTGTAAAGCCCACCTCCATCAGAAAGACAGGGTATCAAGTGAGAGATGAGGTTGCCACCCCATAGTCAAAATCTCTGACCCATAATTGTTCCTGTCTGAAAGAACTTCAGGGACAAAAATGGAAAAGAGCCTGAGGAAAAAGAAGACCATCAACAGACCCAAATTGGGATCCAGCTCAAGGGGAGGCCCCAAGGCCTGACACTATTACTGAGGCTATGGTATGCTCACAAACAAGGGGTCTATCATGACTGCCCTCCAAAAGGCCCTACAAGCAGCTGAGTTCAATGCAGATATCTATACCTATTCAATTGACAGAAGCTGCTGACCCCTGTGGATGAATTAGGGAAAAGCTGAAAGAAGCAGAGGAGGAGGGTGACCCTGTAGGAGGACTAGCAGTCTCAGCTAACCTGGACCCTGAGATCTCTTGGACATTAGACCACCAACCAGGCAGCATACACCAGCTGATATGAGGCCTCCAGCACATTTACAGCAGAGAGCTGCCTGGTCTGGCCTCAGTGAGAGATGCACCTAACAACCCTCAAGAGACTGGAAGCCCAGGGAGTGGGGAGGTTGGTGGGGTTGGGGTTGGCTGGAGATGAAAAGGGGGAGGAAATATGGGATGTGGAACAGTCAGAGAGTGGACTAGGAGGGGTTAAAATCTGGACTGTAAAAAAAGATTTTTTTTTTAAAAAGTAATTATCAAATTTATTTGGTCAAACATTGTATAACACAATTCAGATTTTTACTGGTAAACTTTATTATCTTAAACTATTCCATTAATTCTATTTAATTGATTTGGGAAAATATTAAATGTACCAATGTTGAGGAAATTCAATGAATAAAATCCAAAATGCACGACTAGAATTATAAACAGACACCAAGCCAGTCTATGATAAACCTGAGAAAGTCTAAAACTGTTTTGAACAATCTGGAAAGCGTGATTCACTGCTGCAAGTTTCTCGGTTCTTCTAAATTCATTTGTACATACATAATGTAATCTCCACACACTTACAATCTATATATGTATGAATACAATTGCCATTGCACATGTGCATGCACACACGTGCCCATGCGCTGGTGAGCACTCGCGTGCAAGTGCGCGCGCGCGCGCGCACACACACACACACACACTAAACTGAAGTGCATATCACTTTAGCTAAGTTGGAGCTATTGTCCTCAAGCTCCTTTTTGCAGGTGGTTCAAGGTTAGAGTTTCTCAAGTGAAATATTCTGAATGTCAACCTGGAGTAGCAGACATTTTCATGGGACCTTCAGAACTCTAGAACAAGGACGTGATATCAACACTGTTAATGGGTTGTGTTTCAATATGGGAACAGATCATCTCACCTCCACTATCCCAACCACTATTGAATGACGTCATCTGAAGTTTCTGACAGGCACAGTATGATGGCAAAGGGAGCATACCAAGCCTGAAGCTCACTCATCGTGACAGAAAAGATGGAGACAGTGTACGATGCAGGCTAAGGCTTGTCTGGGTGTCATTTGTCCTAGAAGTTCTTTTGTTTTCTGTGATCCCAGTGCATGACAGCTTCTGCCACGTCTCCTCCTGTGACTTACCTGGGACAAGGATTAACATTAGACACAAAGAAAAGCCTCCTAAAACCCACCATAGCAATTTCACAGCTGCAGAATGTCTGATTATTATTGTAATGAAGTCCTCACTTTCTGATGTTCATAATCACAGACTGCAACTTGATACAAGATGCCAGGCATCACCATAACAACAAATAAAGCCTGTCCTCATATGATGCGCTTCAAAGAAAACTAATCACATATTCCTGGCCAAAAGAAAAAAATAGTCTAACTTTGTAAAGCCAAAGTAACCCTCAAACAAACATACATTAAAATATTCATGAATTAATTGGCCCATGTTACCAAAATGTCAAGGTCATGCAACACAAGAATCTTAAAAAGTTTTTCAAGTTAGAGGAGAATTAAAAACACTACAGCAGAAAGCAATTCAGGCTCCTTGATTAGATCCTAAGGAAAGAACAAAAATAGACATAAATGCCATTAATGGAACTCCTGGCAAGACTAAGCAGGGCATGAGGATCAGGCAAGAGCACTGGGTGTTACATTTCATCATCCACGGCACTGCACCAAAAACTGCTTCTTTGTCCCTAGGTGATACCAAAAAAAGTATAGATAAAAGCACATACTTATGCTGAATTTCTGTGCATTCAAATGACATAGAACACAGGTGTATGTACAGAGGACAGTATGTATGCAGAAAAAAATTTTAAATATGACATAAAAAGACAAGGAAAGAGACTGCAAGTGAGGATGCAAATTGGAAGGAAGTTGGTAAGTGATGTAAGAAATCATGGAATGGATATTGTTTTCATTTGTTTTTTCCAAATGATTTTTCTGTAACTTTGAAATTATATGAAATAATTTTTCCACCAAAAATTGCAACCTGGTGTTTCCAAGACTTTTGGCTAAGTACATTATAAACTTCTGAGGATGGATCATGTAGACATATATACAGATGTTATAGGAAAGTAACTTTCTCTGAACAGTTAAACCGTGTTTATCACAATCATGTGCATTCTTGAAAGTTATTTCATGGAGAACTTTCATAGCTACTCTAAAACCAAGCATTCAGGCTTAAAACTGAGTACCTCATTTATATAGATTTTAAACCTAATACCTTAAATTGGTAAGAGAACAATCTCTATGTTACAAAAGCAAATTATGAAATGAAAACATCATGATACAAGAATGTTAAATTCTAATTTACAACATACAAGAGTTATACGTTTTCATATTCAGAATGACACTTCTATAATAATTTAAAAGGCATCAGTAGATATTATGTGTTCAATTATCTGAATGACTTTGAAATATAAGGTGAAGTATTGAAACTGCTGATTAAATATTGCATCATTCAGACAGGAGTTTTTGATAGTTATAGAATATAACTGTAGCAGTATTCTTTAAGGAAAACCCACAATATTCATTGCCAGCATTTTATTCAGGGCAAATATTGGGATTGTTTATAATAAATACAAAGAATGATCAGAAATTACTCCTATGCTGTATATTTATATTATTCTTATCATACCAGCTTCACAATACATTTAATATTTATTGTATTATTATGACTGGTACCTTGAATGAGAAATATCTCCCAGAAATGCATATGTTTAAATGGGTCCAAGCTAGTGAGGTTGTTTGGAAAGTTATAGAATCTTTAGAAAGTGGAGGCTACCTGGAGGGAGGTGCAGACACTCCTGCCTTATAGCCTGGATCCACTTCCCATCTACTCTGCTTCCTGAGTGTGGATGCAATATGATGATTCATCACCCTGGCTCCATGACTTCCCTGTCCATGACTGTTTCCCTGCAATGATGGAATGACCTCTTTGAACCAAATAAATTAACCAGCACATATCCTTAATTGTGTCTTGCCAGATAGTTCCTTATAGCAACAATAAAAGCAACTAATATAATGGCTTTTGGTAGAATTCTAAAATAGTTGTTAAAATTATACACACACACACACACACACACACACACACACATGCATGCATGCACGCACAAGCATGTGTGTTTTGTTAGGGCCAGTAAAATGGGTCACTGGGTAATGATGCCTCTCAGCAAGTCAAAGAACAGAGAGGAGGAATCTGACATGGGCCAGAATTGCATGCCCAGGAGAAACATCAATTAACAAGGGACTTTATAGCTGGGGAATAAATTAAAATCGCCCTAGATCTGCCCAATCTAGTCATTTGGTTTATAAATAAAATATCTGGCTTGCATCTTTTATACAGGCTTATTAGAACAGGCAGTGACACTATTAGGAGGTGTGGCCTTGTTAAAGTAAGTGTGGTCACCTAACTCTTGAGAGACTTGAAGCTGCAGGGAGGAGGGAGGCCTGTTGGGATGTGGAGGCATGTAGGAGGGTGGGAAAATCCTCTTGGGGAGGAGGAATGGGATGAGGGCAGAACAGGAGAGGGATAATGACTGGACTCTAGACAGCAACAACCAAAAAAGATTAAAGATAATAAAATACAAAAGTAGGTGTGATCTTGTTGGATAAAGTGTGTCACTGTGTAGATGGGCTTTGAGGTCCTATGCTCAGGCTGCACCCAGTGCAGAAGTGACCTTCCTCTTATCTACCCATGAGACAGTCTCTCTTAGTTGCCTTCAGATCAAGATGCAGAAGTCTCAGCTCCTTCTCCAGCACCATGTCTGCCTGCATGCTGACGTTTTTCCTGCCAGAGGACTAAACCTCTGAAACCGTGAGTCAGCCCCCAGTGAAATGTTTGCCTCTATAAGGTTGCCTTGGTTCCATGATCTGTCCACTGATGATAGGAGTGTACAAGGAGGGATCCATAGCTCCAGATACCTGTGTAGCTGGCCTTGTCTGACAGCAATAGGAAGGGAGTCCCTTGATCCTGTGGAGGTTTGATGCCCCAGTGTAGGGGGATGCTGGAGCAGTGGAGTGAGAGAGGGAGGGCACACTTTTAGAGGCAAACAGGGGGGGGGGTGGAGAGGGGGGATATGGGATGGGGATTTGAGGAGGGTTAACTGGGAAGGGGGATATCATTTGAGATGTAAACAAAAGGAATGAGTAATAATTTTAAAAAGAGTTGCCTTCGTCATTGGTGTCTCTTCATAGCAATGAAAACTGTAACTAAGACAATATACTTGTAGATTGTATGCATGCAGCCTCAACCCAATCAGAAGGCTAGAGTGACTGGCTGTATCCTTCTGGACTACACTGAGTTAACCGTACTATCACCTTTCATTTCTATCTTCATCCAGAGGAATGTAAAGGTGGGTTAAATATTTCCAATTATCTACTGTGCTTCATCACCATTGGAAGCCCCACATGCTATAGATGTTACACATAAGAGAATTAGCAGCCTCTTCTATTACACATGCCTCAAACAGATAAGACGGTGTTAGGAAAGCATGTTTTTACTGCTCACAGGGAATTAAAGTTCAACTTTACACAGTCATTTTGAATAAAAGTAAAACATTCACATTTATTTGACACAATTAGACTGGAAAAGAAAAACCTGGAAATGCCTTTGGCATTTTTAATTCAATTAACAAAGCTTTTCTTGGAAATATATCCACAACACAGACTGTCTAAATCAAGCTAATTAGCCAACATCTGCAGTCCTCCACACTCTTGGGTATTTGTTTTGATAACAGTTAATATCTACTATTGACAGACAGTATGACTCTAGATAAAGGCCCTAACTGCCAAACATAAAGCCTGAGTTAGATTCTAAGGTCCCACATAATAGAAGAAATTCCTGCAAGTTGTCTGTGAACTCTACATGGGTGCCCCAATCTCTGTCTCTATCTCTCTCAGCCTCTCTCTCTCTGTCTCCTTTTCTCTCTGTGTCTCTCTGTCTCTCTGTGTCTCTGTGTCTCTCTGTCTCTCTGTGTCTCTCTGTCTCTCTGTGTCTCTGTCTCTGTCTCTCTGTCTCTCTGTCTCTCTCTCTCTCTCTTTCTCTCCCTCCCTCCCTCCTTCCTCTCTCTCTCTCTCTCTCAAACACACACAGAGGAAATACAAGTTTGAAATTAAGAAATAAAGACAAAATATCCTGAGCAAATTTACTGATTCCAGGAAAGGCTGGCAAATCAATGAACTAGAGGCCAGCCTGTTCTACACAGTCAGTTCCGGGTCAGCCCAGGATCCTTAGTGAGACCAGGTCTTACAAAGCAAACAAACAGGCAAGCAAACAAACAAAACAAAGCAAAGGAAAACAGGTTTTAACAACAACAACAACAAAAATGATAGGCACATAGATAATTTTATATTTAACAGGCAATACTACTGTCACAGTATTTCTAAGTATTGAATCATCTGTATCAAATCCACAACAGAAATATTCTGAAATTCAAAGTGACTCCTTCTGAATCAGTCTTGTTTAAGAAAAACTGTGGTGTGTGTGTGTGTGTGTGTGTGTGTGTGTGTGTGTGTGTATGTGTGTGTGTGTGTGGTGTATGTGTGGGGGTATGTGGTATGGTTTGTGATGTGGTATGATGTGTGATGTGTGTGTGGTGTGTTTGTGTGTGTGTGTGTGTGGTATGTGTGGTATATGTGATGTGGTGTGTGATGTGTATGTGTGTGTGTTGAAGTTAGCTTCTAAAACCTATTATTAGGTCATGAAATGAATAAAAGGCTTCCTTTAGATTCTCTTTATTTAACTATTTCAGATGTGCTCTTTCTATTTATCCCTTAGTACGCCCTAAGGGAGCTTGAGTTAGTGTGTGATACTAGGACAAAGGTAAACATTGACTGGCTCCTCATTTCCATGGAGAAGCAGCTGTGTGTTCCATGTGTTGGTTAATAGAATGTGTGAGCATTTTTGTGTTTGCTAGCATTACCTGTGCTGTTTTTTTTTTATATTTTAGATATTTTATTATTCCTTAATTTTTGACACTTTCATGTACATTTGCACCAAATTTTCACAATTTTCATCCCCATTACCCTCTTCAATGTTCCAGCTCTGCTGTTGCAACCTTTCATCTTTCCCCTCCTATTATGCATTGATGTAGTATGTTATTTTCTTTTTTTTTTAATTAGGTATTTTCCTCATTTACATTTCCAATGCTATCCCAAAAGTCCCCCATACCCTCCCCCCTCACTCCCCTACCCACCAACTCCCACTTTTTGGCCCTGGTGTTCCCCTGTACTGGGGCATATAAAGTTTGCAAGTCCAATGGGCCTCTCTTTCCAGTAACTTAAAGGGCCAGCAAATATCTTCAAGAAAATAACCTATGCTGTTAAAATGACTTTGGTTAAGGGTTTGAGAGAGTAAAAAACAAAAAAACTTTCCTATGGACTACAATTATAATGGCTCTCCATATCTGTCAAGTTTAAATCAAAAATTTCAGTAGGTTTTTCAATGCTCTGAAAGCAAAGTAACCAAGGAAAATTGGCTTCATTCCTTTTTGTATACAATTTCACTTTTATTATAACTGATAAAAGTTTAATATTCAAGGTAGTCAAGATGTATCCTAGTGTTATGATGACAGAAGTTTATTATAAACCCAAAAAAATTGTTAAGAGGAGACCTAGTATGGTAGAGACTACCTATGATGCCAGCATTTAAAAGGCTGGACTGGAAGAATAATTTTTGACTCCAATCTGAGACTCACAATGAGGCTGTGTCTTTTTTAAAAAAGTTAAAGGTTAGCAGGTTAGATCTCTTCTTCATTTATCTTATATTGCCTTGCAGTCAGACAGACACAGAGACACATTCACATAGAGAAATAGACACTTCAATGTAAAGTTCAAAGATAGATAGATAGATAGATAGATAGATGATTGATGATAAATAGCCTAAATTTAGAAAACAATATAATATATAAATTATACAATTTAAAAATTAAATCATGAAGGTAAATAAATATTTGATGTGTCAGACAAAAATATAACACAGAGAATATGAAGAATAGACATAAAGACTTGGGACTATATTGTTTTGATTTGTGAAGCATTTTATGCTACTTATTTTTATAAATATACTTGGTTTTAATAGACAGTCTAAATGTTTGGAATCTATGGGCATAACCATACTCTTTTAATATTACATTAACTATAACTATGTTGAGTAAATATCATCATTGGAAAAAACAATGTTTTACAGATATAAAATTTTCTGTGTAGACAATACAGAATACCAGAAAACCACACAAAATATACATTTATATAATAAAAATCTGTAGTCCTGAGTGCAGCAAGATAGCTTAGCAGGTAATAAGTTTTGCCATGACACAAATCCTGATGAACTTCACATTACACCATGGCCCACATGACCCCCAAGTAATACACATACATATACATACACAGAAACACACACACATATGTACACTCATATACACACACATACACACACACATGAACACACACACAAACATATATATATATATATATATGTCACATATATATTTATGTATATATATATATATATATATGAATACAAACATACACACATGCTGTAAAGTACCACTATGCTAGTCTATTTAATGAAATCATGTATTACATATAACACATAAAAAACAAAAATATAAATAATACACAGTCTGATATTTTTTTACAAACAAATACTTTCATGCTGTAGAGTGAAAAGTCACCATACTTTCAACTCTAAAAGGAGAACTACCATATCTAAGGTAAAAAGAATGGCCTAATAAAATCTAACTGTGCAAGCTGTACGCACTCATCAGCCCATTCAACAATTACCCTTATTTTTCGTTCAATTTAAGAATTGTTTTCAGAAAAATTCCAGAACTTCTGCCTCATTATTGACCAAAGGGAAATTGCAGGCTTATGTTTTGTTTTGCTTTGTTTTGTGTTATGCTCTGCCCCTCCTATACTCTAGCATTCTCTCAGCTGGCAGTTTACAAGTTGTAACTATATAAATTCATATCTCCAAGTCAAACTTCCCTCTTGATTTCTATATTTCACTTTCCACCTATCTGAAAAGTGTGTAAATTTGTAATCTATTTTTAAGGGTTCTTTTTATTTTAAAGTGTGTGTGTGTGTGTGTGTGTGTGTGTGTGTGTGTGTGTGCATGTTCGTACAGATGCCTGCAGACACCAAAAGAGGAGGTTAAATCCCCTGGAACTGAAACTGCAAGCAGGTTTTTGTAGACTAAAATGGGTGCTGGGAACAAAACGTGGGCCTACTGTAATAGCACACTCTCAACCACTGAGACATTTTTCCAACTTCAGAACTGCTTTCTTAACTAGTCACTGACATCTCAAATACCCAAAATATCTAATCAATGCTGGTTAAACAAAAACCACCTAGTTGCACACAGATTCATGGAACCTTCCACCCTGCTCTGTCCCCACCACATAGTTAATATCCAATATCTTGTAAACATAGCAGCAAAATGGCTTTGGATCCTTTTCTCTATCTTTCTTCTGTGGCAAAGTCACTATTTCCCACATGAATTAAATGATTCACTTGGTGGGGATTTTTGTCCTTGTTTTTAAGCCACTTCCAACTGTTTGAATTGAGAAACACTAACTGTTACATCAGAGGCCACTACCAGAATCCCTTCTAATATAGAGTGAAATGTTTCATTTCCTCACTAGAGTCACCAGTGTTCACAAGTATGTGTCAGTTAGACACCATGACTTTATCAGCTTATTTTTGTTTTGCTGAGCTGATGATAATGTAAAAGTTCTCTGCAGGGTTAAGTCTTGTCCTTTCTTTCATTAATATCATCTGGGGCTTAGATGGATAAAGCTCAACTGTATAAGTCTTGCTTAGATGAACAAGGTCTGGAATTCAATCCTGAGCACTGAGAACAAATGTATCCTGACTCTAACTATTTCCTATTTACAGAGATTTGTAAAGTTTGTCAGCCTTTCAGTACAGGAAAGTTACTATGTCTACATTAATCTTAGAAACTTCAAACACAAACTACTTTCTATGATACAATTTTCCTTTTGATTTTTAAAAAAATTCTGGTGTCTTTATGTGTTTTGCCTTCATGTATGTCTGTGCACCACATGTATGTCTGGTGCCTGAGGAAGCCATGGTATCATGTTCCCTGGGACTGGAATTACAGGTAATTGTGAGCTACCATGCTCACATAAATGTGTGTGTGTGTGTGTGTGTGTGTGTGTGTGTGTGTGTGTGTGTTTGTGTGTGTGTGTATGTGTAATCTGCAGGGTTAAGTCTGTCCTTTCCTTCATTAATATCATCTGGGGCTTAGATGGATAAAGCTCAACTGTATAAGTCTTGCTTAGATGAACAAGGTCTGGAATTCAATCCTGATAAAAATCAAGAAAGGAGAAGCATGGAAAATAGAAAAGGGAAATTACTTTCATCTTCCTAGTCCTCAGAATACTAAATGCACTACATTTGCTTGATGAATGAATATTTAGATAACATCATAAAAATCAACTACATTTTGCAGTCATCTGCATGTGCAGTACCCATTGTGCTGAGACGGTCACAGTTCTACATTTAAACTAAGTGCTGTTAATAAAAGTGCCTGCTTAAAAAGAAAATCAGTTCACTTTACAAATGAAACTAAGGTTAGTACCAATTACCAGTTGTCAAGGCAACAGTTGAATACACAAAGGTGGGCATTTTGCTCCTTTAGCTTATTCAGTTAGCTACCTACATGGGGCATAGGATATGAAGTTAAGCATCTATAAAATTACAATGTTGGGGTCAGGCCTTTCCACGCTACTATTAACATTATCTTGCAACACTATTAATTAGCCTTGATTGTGTCCTTGTCTAGATTTGAAAGCACATAATTATAGGGTATTTATAATCTACAACTTCCCTGTATTGCTAGTTAGAAAAATATTCTTTCTAATATTGAGAGATTATATTTTTTAAAAAACTCATTTTGTTCAATGTTAAAAAGATGGTTCAGGCAGCCATTTGCCTTTTACAAATTCACATATAAAACTTTAAAAACCCAAATTAACGTCACATAGGAAACCTTTAAAATATGTTCTAATGTAATTGTATTGTATTCTGATTTTTTTGAACTTTAAAAACACACATAAGAACACATGTCTGTAAGCTACTTTTATGCAACTGTTTTTGCATTTCTTAAATGTTAATTTGTAAATGGTAGATTTATATCTCTGGTGTAAGAAGAAATAATTTTCTCCTACCTGAATATACTATGTAAATTGCCTGTGTAAATCAGACTGTCTAAAAATCTTTAGTAACTGTATTATGCTTTATTATTTATCTGTATTAATTGATCATAAACATTTTTTCATATTTCTTTACCGCTTATTTGTGAAGAATGTTAAAAGAATCAGCACAACACTGGTGAGAATATTTATGGAAAGGATATTAGAAACTAGACTGGTAGATCTTATAGCACAGACCAGAGAAACATCTATCCTAACAGGAAACACAGTAAGAAGATAAACAAACCTCCTTTGCCCTAGACAGACCTATGGGAACAGATTACAAATTTTATAGGCAGAATCTGGCAGTCTGTTAAGAAAATTCTACTTGCTATGCAAATGTGTACAAAAAGTCTCAACTTTAGACTTTTCTAACACCAGATTGTAGATACATGCTTACTTATGGCATAAAGGAAAACTTGAAGCTAGAGGTGTTTAATGAGAAAATATTATACATTAAGGTGAAGTTTTATCAACATCTCTGGCGTTAACTTGTCCTTCAGTAGATGATGGTAACTCCCCTTTTCAGCAAAATTAAATTTATAACTCAATGCTCATTCTTAATATTTTTAACATGTGATACACAGTACTAGTCTTTGTTCAAAAGTAGAAAGTAGACCAACTTGGTAGGAGAAGCATCTCCAAGCTAAATAAAGGTCTGTGGAGATCAGCAAAATCCCAAATCTGTCACTCTTGAAAACTTGAGCTGTTTGAACATATTGCATTGTCTCTTGAGCAGACTATATGTTAAGGTTTGTGGTTTGATAATAGCAAAAAATACAAATGTCAGGATATGCTAACAAAAGAAGTACAGAAAAATAGAAGGAAGTTCATAGGAAATGTCTCCCATTTCTCAGTCCTAAACTTCAAGGATATTTTCTCTACCTCCCTTGAAACTCAGTCACAAAACATTTTTGCTTTCACGTGAACTGAACCTGACAGCCACCTTTCTGCCCAACTTACCTAGATTATTCTACTTCTGGAATTCCTGGGACAACCCACTCCTATTTGGCCAGGTCTTCACTTCTGATATACTCCTTTTCTCCCTGAAACTAAACTAATATAGTATGTAGATGACATTCTCCTTGGAAATATGTCCCTACAAATTAGACAAACTGACACCTCTGCTCTTCAAACTTTCCTGCCCAGCCAGAGCTAGAGTCTCACTTTCTAAGGTCCAATTGTCACATTCTTGAAACTAACAATTACTCTAACCCACAAAGCCATTATTTTGGATTGAAAACACCTAATCTAGTATCTCCCAGTCCAAAGAGGAGATTTTATCATTCCTACAAATATCTGGCTTCTTACACTCCTAGATCTCCTCCTTTTTCATTCTTGCCTATCCCCTATATGAAGCATCCTTTGGCCCCTCACATGAACTTCTTCTCACAACCATTACCTAGCTCTTTCAGAAGCTCCAACAGGCCCTCCATCAGGCCCTGGCCTTATGTCTTTAAGCCCTAACCCATCCCTTTTCCCTTTATCTTACAGAAAACGATGGATATGCTCTCAGGATTCTAGGCCACCAACTAGGATCCTCCTTTGCACTGGAGGCATACCTGTTAAAGAAATTAGACCTGATCATCTAGGAAAGAGCACCTTGTGCGGGAGTGTTAGCAGCTACAGAGCTCCTCAGTTGCCAACATAAAAACTAAATTTTGCATCATCTAACACTATCTTCTTCTCCCAAAATATGTCCTACCTGTTAACATATAAAGGCTTACAAATTCTACCTCCCTCCAGGATTCCTTAACTCCAGATGGACCTAGTAGAAGACTCTACACTTTCTTTCTTTTTTTTTTTTTATTTTTAATATTTTTATTACATATTTTCCTCAATTACATTTCCAATGCTATCCCAAAAGTCCCCCATAGCGCCCCCCACTTCCCTACCCACCCATTCCCATTCTTTTGGCCCTGGCATTCCCCTATATTGGGGCATATAAAGTTTGCAAGTCCAATGGGCCTCTCTTTCCATTGATGGCCGACTAGGCCATCTTTCGATACATATGCAGCTAGAGACAAGAGCTCCGGGGTTCTGGTTAGTACATCATGTTGTTCCAACAATAGGGTTGCAGATCCTCCAGAAAGTCAAATAACCCCATTAAAAAATGGGGCTCAGAACTGAACAAAGAATTCTCACCTGAGGAATACCGAATGGCAGAGAAACACCTGAAAAAATGTTCAACATCCTTAATCATCAGGGAAATGCAAATCAAAACAACCCTGAGATTCCACCTCACACCAGTCAGAATGGCTAAGATCAAATATTCAGGTGACAGCAGATGCTGGCGAGGATGTGGAGAAAGAGGAACACTCCTCCATTGTTGGTGGGATTGCAAGCTTGTACAACCACTCTGGAAATCAGTCTGGTGGTTCCTCAGAAAATTGGACATAGTACTACCGGAGGATGCAGCAATACCTCTCCTGGGCATATATCCAGAAGATGTCCCAACCAGTAAAAAGGACACATGCTCCACTATGTTCATAGCAGCCCTATTTATAATAGCCAGAAGCTGGAAAGAACCCAGATGTCCCTCAACAGAGGAATGGATACACTTTCTTTCTCATGATGCCTACCAGTCAATACATCAAATCTTCTTCCCTGAGCAAAGCAGACCACTTCCCATCTCATTCTTGCATTAAAACCTTAGAGGAACTACTGCTTCATCCCTCACAAATACAGGAGGGCACATTATTTGGTACACAGATGGAGGCTCCTTAGGACATGAGGGAGTGTTAGACTGATGTTTTGTGTACTGTCTAAAGATTATCCTTGTATTACTCAAATGCTGATTTCTATAATAGCAGAGAGTTTGATACAGCCCAGCCTTTGGTACTATTATTTTCATGAAGCATCATTTGTCTCAGTGTTTTGTAAACACACTTCCCCAGTACTTTCTGATTGGTCAATAAATAGCTTATCATCCAATTAGCTGGGCAGAGGTAATAGGAAAGCTGGGCTTCCCATCAGGGATCCCAAAGAGTGAGCAGTAGGAGATGGAACTTGAGAAGAGAAAATAGAGAGACCACGTGGAGAAACTAGGAGGAGTCACCATTAGGCATAATAATAGAGAAGCCATGAGGACAGACATGGACCAGACTCAGCCAGAACAAAACCAGATTAGCAAGTAATGGCCATTTGTCTGGTATCAACAGCCTTAAAGGATTAGAATAGCTCAGAATATGCCTAGCCTAGACTTACAGCTTATTAATAGGTTTTGTGTCAAATTATTTGTGAGCTAAGAAAAACAGATAAGATTTCCATGCTTAAATTATAATCTACAAGGGATTCCAAAAAGCCTGCTATGCCATAATATCAAATACTGAGATGATTAAGGCATAGACCAGATGACATTTTGTCTCTACAACTTACATCCCCAATGTAAATCACTGACATGACAAATTCTGTCCTTTCTATGTTAGCTCTTTCATCCTAATATCTAAGACTTATCTTACTTTTTCAAAACCTACCTGAAGCCTACCCCTGAGGATTTGCATTTCTTAAGGACTATTATTGCTTCTTGTAAAATCTGCCAAACATCAGACCCCAACTCCAGATATCACAGCCCCTCTTTTTCCTACACTCCAGGCCAGAGGCTCTCTCCCCAGATACCCAGATGCCCAGAGTCAAACTGGATAATTATCTCCTGGTTTTTGTGAACACAACCAACAAAGGGCCCAGACAGTCTCTGACCTCCTCTGAAAGATCACTCCTCACTTTGGAATAGCTACCTACCTCCAGTCAGACAATGGTCTTGAATTCACCTCCTTTATTTTCCAAGCCCTCAATATTTCTTGGCATTTCCATATCCCATACCATCTCCAATCCACAGAAAGATTGAATGAAAAAACAGCTCCTTTAAAAACACTCTTGAGAGCCTCCCTCATTGGACTCACCCATCACACCTCAAGCCCTTTACTCCCCAGCCTCAAGATAATTAATTTCCCTTCCTACAAATCAACCCCAACAGGACCCTGATTCGATATGTTTCAGAGGATGAAAGGAACACCCCAACACCTGCAACCCCTGGGCCTTTGAAAGCCTCATACAGAAGTGGATATTACCCTTCCTAACCCATCTCCTTCTGATTTTCCTGCTTTACTAATAGCACCTTCCTTTATCAGTTTGTTCTCTACATTTTTCCAATGATTGATTTTTTTAAAAAATCTTTAATCAAAGTTACTGATACAAAACTATCAACCCCTAGTCACAGAGCCTGAGACTACTGAATGTGCCCTAATTGTAAGGATCAACAAGTGCCCCTAAAATGACTATGCCCCCAGAAAGTAGTCTAAGGAGTACCACACCCTCATCCCTCCCTCAACATCACCCCTTTCTAGTTCCTCATCTCTTATAATAAACAAAAAGGAGGAATGTTGGCAAACAGACATCTCCATTGCCTGCCCCAGGGACCTAGCTACAATAGGATACATCATCACTAGCTGCCAAGATGTGACACACTCCCACTGTCACCAAGAGTCCCATATCCTCCTCATGTGTGTGTCTGTATCCCTTTATAAAAAGCCAGTGCCTCCTCTCCTCATTCTTTTTTCCCTCCAACCCTTTCCGAGAAGCAACCACTGACAACCCCCTCCCCCAGTAAAGCTCCTACATGAGATCTGTAGCACGGTAGGACTTTGTGGCATCCATTGCATATATCATAACAGACGTGCCCTCAAGGATGTAATTAGAGGTAAGCCAAGTAATAAGACAACAAGGAAACATGCAACTGAATGGAGACCCTCACATGTTTGCAATTTCACCTACATTTTGTTGTCTTTTAAACTTAACTCCTTTTTTCTGCATGCTGTGCTATGTAGAAAGTTTACATGAAATACTATTTTTATAATGTGTAGGTAATTTATGTTATTTTGCTTTTGCCAGTTGTATTTGGTTCTACGCTAGTACTCTGGGCTATCTAGTCGCAAAAAAAAAAAAAAACAAAACAAAAAACAAAACAAAAAAAAAAAAACAACCCACAATATTCTGCTATATTCATAGATTGATGAATTGTCCTGTCATCATCAGAGAGGCTTTCTCCAGCAGTAAATGAGAGATGGTATAGAAATCCACAGCAGATATTATGCATAAAGCCTAAATTGGAGGTTGTCACTGGCTCCCTCCCTAGAGACCAGCTGACCTATGATAAAGAGGGGAGAGATTGTAGGAGTCAGAAGGGAAAGAGGACACCAAGAGAACATGGTTCACCGAATGCATTAACCATGGTTCACACAGGCTCACAGAGACCAAAGCTACAAACAGACAGCCTACATGAGTCTCCAGCAGGTTTTATGCATATGTTATGTCTGTTAGCATGGGGGTTTTGTGAGACTCCTAATAATAGGAACTATTTCTCTGACTCTTTTTGCCTGCACTTTGGGCAGTCTTCCTCCTATTGGGTTGCCTTGTCCAGTGTCAGTATGAGGGCTTGTCTTATTGTACCTTGTTATGGCTTGTTTGCCAGTCAATTTCATAGAGGCCTTCTCCTTTCTGAAGAGGAAACAGAAGAGGATCTCAGGGAGAGTAGAGGGAGGAGAGACTGTGGTCAGGTTGTATTGTGTTAAGAGAAGAATCTATTTTCAGAAAAAAATTTAAAGAAAGGTGAAGGTAAAATTAAATATAGCTAATGCAATTAATTTCAAGTCTGAAATATATTAAAATATTGTTTTAGTTATTGGATGCCATAATAAAGGGAAAGTAAGTTGGATAAAAATAGGCTCAATTAGAACAAGGGTGTATGCTACTTTGCTTTATAACTTAACTCAAATGAGTTTTTATGCATCCAGATAGTTTTTAATACTGGTCCATTGTCAAATTAAAATTGACTTAGGGTAAAGGAGAAGTGATGGTAAGAAGGCTTAGAATGTGATTCAGTACAGGACAGTTGCCAAATGGATTCAAGGATATGTTTTGGTCTCAGGTCTGCAAAGCAAGCATATCAACACAGCTAAATACTGTGGGATAGAGTGTGGGCTCACACAGTAGCATCTACTTCTTTTTTTTTTTCCAATTTTTTTCAATTTTTTATTAGGTATTTTCTCCATTTACATTTCAAATGCTATCCCAAAAGTCCCTTATACCCTCCACCTACCCTGCTCCCCTAAACACCCACTCTCTCTTCTTGGCCCTGGTGCTCCCCTGTACTAGGGCATATAACGTTTGCAAGACCAAGGGGCCTCTCTTCCCAGTGATGGCCGACTAGCATCTTCTTATAGCAGATTTTGCTAGCAATTTCTTGTTAGCCTTCTTTCTCTTTACAAACCAAACATTCTCCCTATAGTTTCCCAAACTCAATTCTATGTGTAGTTGATATCAGAAATGAATAAAAATGAGATATAATAGGTCCAAAATGCATACAAATAATTTTCTTAGGACATAATTTTCTTACTTATATAAATTCTTACTTAGGAAAAAAGATCATAAATGTGTGTGTTATTTCTTGCTTCACAAGATCAAGTATATGGCCTCATGCAAAGCTATATAACAACACAAAGGTAAATCAGCCAGTTGACCTCATGACTCACTGAAAACCAGACATGTTGAGAAAGAAAAATACATTTAATAAAATGTTGTAAGTTATTTGACTTTGCATGGGTTTTATCTGTTTAAACACAGAGTTGTTTCCATTCAGTATTTCTATACAAGACTAGAAATGAAACCAAATATCGAAGAAACTCCTACAGTCACCTGTCTACTTCCCTGAGAGGGTGGAAGTTATGGTTGCCTGATAGTCTGATAGGAAGAATTCTGAAACTGCTTCGTATGAAAACAATTCCCTCCCAATTAATTAAAGTTTTTTTTTCTAGTGGAATAAATGCAATTATTTTTATTATCTTTTAAAAGTGTAACTTAAATATAATTATAAATTCTCCTGGTTTTCTCATCTGCCCAACAGTTCCCATCCTTCCCTCACTCCCTCTCAAATTCATGACCTCTTTTTCTTTAATTATTACTGTCAGATGTATACATATATAGATGCATACATATATAAATGCAACCTGATGAATCTACTTAGTACTGCTGGTATGTATGTTTTCAGGATTGACCACATGCTATTGTATAGCCAAGTAGAGGGCTCATCCCTGGGAAAGATTAATTCTCCCTCTTTCAGCAGTCTTTAGTTGTCTGCAATTCTTTGACTAGGGATGGGATGCTTAAGACTACCTCTTTCCAAATTGGCATGTCAAGTATGTCCATGTTTGGTCTTATTTAGACAGTACATTATTGAGACATCATGAGTGGAGCTTGCATATCATTTCTAGGAAATGTAATCTCACCTTATACGTCTAAGTTTTCTGCTTTTTGCAATCTTTTCATTCTTCTTTCTCAATGTTCCCTGAGCCCTGAGTGCCGGATTGTATTGTAGATGTTTCTCTGTGTCTTAGGACTTGACTTTCTCCTATATTCTCATAGAAATTTCATTTTGCTGGAGAAACTTACCTTATTAGTGTAGTGAGATTAAGTTTAACAGGTTTAATTTCGACTTCCTTCACAGCAAAGAAAATACAAGGTTACAAGCCACCAAATGCAGGAGGTGTAAGAGAATTCACTGAAGAAACACAGGTAGCTGCAAAAGGCGGCCCTTGCTTGCCTTCTGCTCCCTCTTTACTCTGCATGGGATTTGCTGGTGATGACCAGGATTGTGTGATTTTGAACTTCCTTAATTAGAATTTGCCTTTTCAACTCCTCCAAAGAGTGCTTTCCCAGAGCCTGCCTATCAATGGCCTAGCAAAATCTCATGATTAGACTCTTGCAACCTGTGTAGAGATATCAGTCATTTGAGGAAACAAATTGGGCCAAAAATAAGCCTAATATCTAGAAAAGAGTACTTGAATATAAGTGACCCAAAAGTTTTCACATTGCATAAATTCACACATTTAAAAAAAAATTCAACATGACCAAGTGGTGGTGGCATATGTCTTTAATTCCAGTACTCAGGAGACAAAGGCAGGTGGATCTCCAGGTTCCCGTTCAGCTTGATCTACAGAGTGAGTTCCAGGATAGTCAAAGATATACAATGAAATTCTTTCTCAAATGCAAAAAAAAAAAAAAAAAAAGAGCTCAACAAAGGATAAAAAAATAAGCACAAAATAGAAAAGTGCCTTAAGTTAATATAAATCAGGAATCTTAAATATATTATCATACAAATATATATATTCAAACCTTTCAGCATACTGAATTGAAGCTAACATAGCCAACATGGTAGAATCTTGTTTCAGAAATAAAAAATAAATAAAGTAAAATTTTGGTTTCTTATGTTATTTATGTACTCATTCAAGTTCACTTAAATTAATGAATACAAAACTCTTAATATGTTTGGCATATGGTCACTAGAATTCTAAATACAGCAAGATTAAAGGCCCCTTTGCACATTTAGATGTCTATATTTTAATGAACT
This sequence comes from Mus caroli, assembly GCF_978045245.1. NCBI lineage: Eukaryota > Metazoa > Chordata > Mammalia > Rodentia > Muridae > Mus > Mus caroli. The sequence goes on from NW_028227265.1 coordinate 67,652,546, forward strand.
ATTTTTGATGTTTGGAGGAACAGTAAATAAATCTATAATGAAAGTCCATGTGCCTGTAGATGTTCCAAGAAGAATAAGATAATCATGGTGTGTTTATATTTTTAAAAAATACATTTAAAGTTGATCAAATGAAGCTTTAAGAGTCAGCTGGAATGTTTTCATGCAGAGAAAGATAGTTGATTCATTACTCCCTTCAAATAAAGTAAATTTGAATTCAATGTGTACAGTGGAGTCTCTCATGTCTTAAAACTGTTGTTTTTGTTGGCTAATATTTTCTACACTGTTGGCTTTATCTTTACCACAATAATTCAGTATAACCAAAAGATCATCTCTCAAAATTAAATTGCTCTTTCATAACTGTACCCTTTCAACATAGCATATTATTTACATTGCCAGTGAAAAAAATTACACATGTAAAATTCCTTATAAATAATAGTTTGTTGCATAAATAGATGCCCGTGCATGCTATTTTAAGTAGGTAGGTCTGCAGTTTACAATGGATTAAATAAATTAAGCTGTTTGATTATACAAATGATGCTGAAGATCTTAGAGCAAATCAGCTGGTAGGTACACATCATGAAGAATTTGATAATGAGACTTAGAGATGGTTCATTACCTAGACAAAAATATGCAGCCAGGAAGTGTAGAATTTCACAGGCTAAAGTACAATGTATTGGTGAACAGTCCAATTGTCATTTTTTATAGCCAAACACTCCCTGAAGTGCCTGAAATTCTGAGGTGAAATTGGCAATGATAGAAAGAAGGTAAACTTGACCTCCTATTACTCATGTGTCTTACATAGAAAGTTCATGGCTTGAGAACAGAAGCTTCATCAGGAAGTCATAGACAAGTTTAAGATCTTGCTCTTGATTTATAACAACACACCCCTTTTGTTCTCATCCCCAAACACAATTGTCATTGCCCAGCCTTCCATTTTACCACAACATAAAATAATGGCGCCAGCACGTTCATGAGCAAGTTCATGGTGAGAAGAATCCGAAGAGGAATACAGTATATAAGAGTTGTAGAAATGTCAATCAGCTGAAACATGTAGAAGAATGCGAATCGATCCATTCCTATCTCCTTGTACTAAGGTCAAGTCTAAGTGGATCAAGGAACTTCACATAAAACCAGAGACACTGAAACTTATAGAGGAGAAAGTGGGGAAAAGCCTTGAAGATATGGGCACAGGGGAAAAATTCTTAAATAGAACAGTAATGGCTTGTGCTGTAAGATCGAGAATTGACAAGTGGGACCTCATGAAAGTGCAAAGCTTCTGCAAGGCTAAAGACACCATCAATAAAAAACCACCAAAAGATTGGGAAAGGATCTTCACCTATCCTAAATCAGATAGGGGACTAATATCCAATATATATAAAGAACTCAAGAAGGTGGACTCCAGAAAGTCAAATAACCCCATTAAAAAATGGGGCTCAGAACTGAACAAAGAATTCTCACCTGAGGAATACCGAATGGCAGAGAAGCACCTGAAAAAATGTTCAACATCCTTAATCATCAGGGAAATGCAAATCAAAACAACCCTGAGATTCCACCTCACACCAGTCAGAATGGCTAAGATCAAAAATTCAGGTGACAGCAGATGCTGGCGAGGATGTGGAGAAAGAGGAACGCTCCTCCATTGTTGGTGGGATTGCAAGCTTATACAACCACTCTGGAAATCAGTCTGGCGGTTCCTCAGAAAATTGGACATAGTACTACCGGAGGATGCAGCAATACCTCTCCTGGGCATATATCCAGAAGATGTCCCAACCGGTAAAAAGGACACATGCTCCACTATGTTCATAGCAGCCCTAATTATAATAGCCAGAAGCTGGAAAGAACCCAGATGTCCCTCAACAGAGGAATGGATACAGAAATTATGGTACATTTACACAATGGAGTACTACTCAGCTATTAAAAAGAATGAATTTATGAAATTCCTAGCCAAATGGATGGACCTCGAGGGCATCATCTTGAGTGAAGTAACACAATCACAAAAGAACTCACAAAATATGTATTCACTGATAAGTGGATATTAGCCCAAAACTTAGGATACCCAAGATATAAGATACAATTTGCTAAACGCATGAAACTCAAGAAGAATGAAGACCGAAGTGTGGACACTGTGCCCCTTCTTAGAATTGGGAACAAAACACCCAGGGAAGGAGTTACAGAGACAAAGTTCATAGCTGTGATGAAAGGATGGACCATTTAGAGACTGCCGTATCCAGGGATCCATCCCATAAGCAGCTTCTAAACGCTGACACCATTGCATACACTAGCCAAGATTTTGCTGAAAGGACCCAAATATAGCTGTCTCTTGTGAGACGATGCCGGGGCCTAGCAAACACAGGAGTGGATGTTCACAGTCAGCTATTGGATGTATCACAGGGCTCCCAATGGAGAAGCTAGAGAAAGTACCCAAGGAGCTAAAGGGATCTGCAACCCTATTGTTGGAACAACATGATGTACTAACCAGAACCCTGGAGCTCTTGTCTCTAGCTGCATATGTATCGAAAGATGGCCTAGTCGGCCATCACTCGAAAGAGAGGCCCATTGGACTTGCAAATTTTATATGCCCCAATATAGGGGAATGCCAGGGCCAAAAGAATGGGAATGGGTGGGTAGGGAAGTGGGGGGCGCTATGGGGGACTTTTGGGATAGCATTGGAAATGTAACTGAGGAAAATATGTAATAAAAATTTAAAAAATTAAAAATAAAAAGAAAAGAAAAAAAAAAGAAATGACAATCAGAGCAGTTCCTCTTGAATTACAAATCACTAGGTCTCAACCATTAATCCTCTAAAGCTGATTCTGCATTAGAATCAGTTGAAGAATTGGTTAAACAAACAGACACCTTCGTAAAACAGAGTGAGTGGAAAGTGGAATTCATCTAGACACCATAGCCTTTCCAGAAATTTCTCCATTTCTCTTGGTGTTGGGGATATTTTTAAAATCTTATTATATTTTTATTCATTTTGGTATTTTTAGCCTATAAAGCTTTTTTTTTTTTTTAGTTATTTTCCTCATTTACATTTCCAATGCTATTCAAAGAGTCCACCATACAATTCCCCCACCAACTCCCCTACCCACCCATTGAAAGTTTTTGGCCCTGGCATTCCCCTGTACTGGGGCATATAAAGTTTGCAAGTCCAATGGGCCTCTCTTTCCACTGATGGCTGACTAGGCTATCTTTTGATACATGTGCAGCTAGAGTCAAGAGCTCTGGGGTACTGGTTAGTTCATAATGTTGTTCCACCTATAGGGTTGCAGATCCCTTTAGCTCCTTGGGTACTTTCTCTAGCTCCTCCATTGGGGGCCATGTGATCCATCCAATAGGGGACAGTGAGTATTAACTTATGTTTTTGCTAGGCCCCGGCGTAGTCTCACAAGAGGCAGCTATATCAGGGTCCTTTCAGCAAAATCTTGCTAGTGTATGCAATGGTGTCAGGGTTTGGAGGCTGATTATGGGATGGATCCCTGGATATGGAAGTCTTTAGATGGTCCATCCTTTTGTCTCAGCTCCAAATTTTGTCTCTGTAAATCCTTCCATGGGTGTTTTGTTCCCAATTCTAAGAAGGAGCAAAGTGTCCACACTTTGGTCTTTGTTCTTCTTGAATTTCATATGTTTTGCAAATTATAACTTATATCTTGGATATTCTAAGTTTCTGGGCTAATATCCACTTATCAGAGAGTACATATCATTTGAGTTCTTTTGTGATTGTGTTACCTCACTCAGGATGATGCCCTCCAGGTACACCTATTTGCCTAATAATTTCATGAATTCATTCTTTTTAATAGCTGAGTAGTACTCCATTGTGTAAATGTAGCACATTTTTTGTATCCATTCCTCTGTTTAGGGGAATCTGGGTTCTTTCCATCTTCTGGCTATTATAAATAAGGCTGCTATGAACATAGAGGAGCATGTGTTCTTATTACCAGTTGGAACATCTTCTGGATATATGCCCCGGAGAGGTATTGTGGGATCCTCCTGTAGTTTCGTTTCCAATTTTCTGAGGAACCGCCAGACTGATTTCCAGAGTGGTTGTACAAGCTTTCAATCCCACCAACAATGGAGGAGTGTTCCTCTTTCTCCACATCCTCACCAGCATCTGCTGTCACCTGAATTTTTGATCTTAGCCATTCTGACTGGTGTGAGGTGGAATCTCAGGGTTGTTTTGATTTGCATTTCCCTAATGATTAAGAATGTTGAACATTTTTTCAGGTGTTTCTCAGCCATTCAGTATTCCTCAGGAGAGAATTCTTTGTTTAGCTCTGAGCCCCATTTTTTAAAGGGGTTATTTGATTTTCTGGAGTCCACCCTCTTGAGTTCTTTATTTATATTGGATATTAGTCCCCTATCTGATTTAGGATAGGTAAAGATACTTTCCCAATCTGTTGGTGGTTTTTTCGTCTTATTGACGGTGTCTTTTGCCTTACAGAAACTTTGCAGTTTCATGAGGTCCCATTTGTCAATTCTCGATCTTACAGCACAAGCCATTGCTGTTCTATTCAGGAATTTTTCCCCTGTGCCAATATCTTCGAGGCTTTTCCCCACTTTCTCCTCTATAAGTTTCAGTGTCTCTGGTTATATGTGGAGCTCTTTAATCCACTTAGATTTGACCTTAGTACAAGGAGATAGGAATGGATTAATTCGCATTCATTTAAAAAAAAAGTTAGTTTTGCCTTGTCTAGCATCTTACTCTGTTTTTCTATAATACAAAAAGAATTTGACACACAATAATTATATCTAGCAATGGCAAGCTGTCACCCAATGATTTGCATAGTGAATGCATCAACTCTTTTTTTTTTAATTAATCTTTTTTATTAGGTATTTTCCTCATTTACATTTCCAATGCTATCCAAAAAGTCCCCAATACACCCCCCCCACTCCCATACCCACCCACTGCCACACCTTGGTCCTGGCATTCCCCTGTACTGGGGCATATAAAGTTTGCAAGTCCTATGGGCCTCTCTTTCCAGTGATGACATACTAGGCCATCTTTTGATACATACGCAGCTAGAGTCAAGAGCTCTGGGGTTCTGGTTACTTCATAATGTTTTTCCACCTATAGGATTGCAGTTCCCTTTAGCTCCTTGGGTACTTTCTCTAGCTCCTCCACTGGGGGCGCTGTGTTCCATCCAATAGCTGACTGTGAGCATCCACTTCTGTGATTGCTAGGCCCGGGATTGTCCTGCAAGAGACAGCTATGTCTGGGAACTTTCAGCAAAATCTTGCTAGTGTATGCAATGGTGTCAGCATTTGGAAGCTGATTATGGGATGGATCCCTGGATATGGCAGTCTTTAGATGGTCCATCCTTTTGTCACAGCTCCAAACTTTATCTCTGTAACTCTTTCCATGGGTGTTTTGTTCCCAATTATAAGAAGAGGCACAGTGTCCACACTTTGGTCTTTGTTCTTCTTGAGTTTCATGCGTTTAACAAATTGTATCTTATATCTTGGGTATCCTAAGTTTTTGGGCTAATATCCACTTATCAGTGAGTACATATCATTTGAGTTCTTTTGTGATTGTGTTACCTCACTTAGGATGATGCCCTCCAGGTACACCCATTTGCCTAATAATTTCATGAATTCATTCTTTTTAATAGCTGAGTAGTACTCCATTGTGTAAATGTACCACATTTTTTGTATCCATTCCACTGTTGAGGGACATCTGCGTTCTTTCCAGCTTCTGGCCATTATAAATAAGGCTGCTATGAACATAGTGGAGCATGTGTCCTTCTTACCAGTTGGAACATCTTCTGGATATATGCCCAGGAGAGGTATAGCTGAATCCTCCGGTAGTACTATGTCCAATTTTCTGAAAAACCGCCAGACTGATTTCCAGAGTGGTTGTACAAGCTTGCAATCCCACCAAAAATGGAGGAGTGTTCATCCTTCTCCACAACCTCGCCAGCATCTGCTGTCACCTGAATTTTGATCTTAGCCATTCTGACTGGTGTGAGGTGGAATCTCAGGGTTGTTTTGATTTGCATTTCCCTGATGATTAAGGATGTTGAACATTTTTTCAGGTGCTTCTCTGCCATTCGGTATTCCTCAGGTGAGGATTCTCTGTTCAGTTCTGAGCCCCATTTTTTAATGGGGTTATTTGATTTTCTGGAGTCCACCTTCTTGAGTTCTTTATATATATTGGATATTAGTCCCCTATCTGATTTAGGATAGGTAAAGATCCTTTACCAATCTGTTGTTGGTCTTTTTGTCTTATTGACAGTGTCTTTTGCCTTGCAGAAGCTTTGCAACTTTATGAGGTCCCATTTATCGATTCTCAATCTTACAACACAAGCCTTTGCTGTTCAATTCAGGAATTTTCCCCTGTACCCATATCTTCGAGGCTTTTCCCTACTTGATCCTCTATAAGTTTCAGTGTCTCTGGTTTTATGTGGAGTTCCTTGATCCATTTAGATTTGACCTTAGTACAAGGAGATAGGAATGGATCAATTCGCATTCTTCTACATGATAACCTCCAGTTGTTATCACCATTTGTTGAAAATGCTGTCTTTTTTCCATTTGTTGAAAATGCTGTCTTTTTCCCACTGGATGGTTTTAGCTCCCATATCGAAGATCAAGTGACCATAAGTGTGTGGGTTCATTTCATGGTCTTCAATTCTGTTCCATTGGACTACTTGTCTGTCGTTATACCAGTACCATGCAGTTTTTATCACAATTGCTCTGTAGTACAGCTTTAGGTCAGGCATGGTGATTCCACCAGAGGTTCTTTTATCCTTGAGAAGAGGTTTTGCTATCCTCGGTTTTTTGTTGTTCCAGATGAATTTGCAGATTGCCCTTTCTAATTCCTTGAAGAATTGAGTTGGAATTTTGATGGGGATTGCACTGAATCTGTAGACTGCTTTTGGTAAGATAGCCATTTTTACAATGTTGATCCTGCCAATCCATGAGCATGGGAGGTCTTTCCATCTTCTGAGATCTTCTTTAATTTCTTTCTTCAGAGACTTGAAGTTCTTGTCATACAGATCTTTCACTTCCTTAGTTAGAGTCATGCCAAGATATTTTATATTGTTTGTGACTATTGAGAATGGTGTTGTTTCCCTAATTTCCTTCTCAGCCTGTTTATCCTTTGTGTACAGAAAGGCCATTGACTTGCTTGAGTTAATTTTATATCCAGCTACTTCATTGAAGCTGTTTATCAGGCTTAGGATTTCTCTGGTGGAATTTTTAGGGTCACATATATACTATCATATCATCTGCAAAGAGTGATATTTTGACTTATTCTTTTCCAATTTGTATCCCCTTGATCTCCTTTTGTTGTCTAATTGCTCTGGCTAGGACTTCAAGTACAATGTTGAATAGGTAGGGAGAGAGTGGACAGCCTTGTCTAGTCCCTGATTTTAGTGGGATTTCATCCAGCTTCTCACCATTTACTTTGATGTTGGCTACTGGTTTGCTGTATATTGCTTTTATCATGGTTAGGTATGGGCCTTAAATTCCTGATCTTTCCAAGACTTTTATCATAAAGGGGTGTTGGATTTTGTCAAAGGCTTTCTCAGCATCTAACGAGATGATCATTTGGTTTTTTTGTCTTTGAGTTTGTTTATATACTGGATTACAGTGATGGATTTCCGTATATTGAACCATCCTTGCATCCCTGGAATGAAACCTACTTGGTCAGGATGGATGATTGTTTTGATGTGTTCTTGGATTCGGTTAGCGAGAACTTTATTGATGATTTTTGCATCAATATTCATAAGGGAAATTGGTCTGAAGTTCTCTATATTTGTTGGGTCTTTTTGTGGTTTAGGTATCAGAGTAATTGTGGCTTAATAGAATGAGTTGGGGAGAGTACCTTCTCTTTCTATTTTGTGGAATAGTTTGTGAAGAACTGGGATTAGACCTTCTTTGAAGGTCTGATAGAACTCTGCACTAAACCTATCCCGTCCCGCGGGATTCAGTTATTCGTGGGTGCGAGGGGGACCGTGAACCTGGAAGGAAATGGGAGGAAAAGAAAGAGAGGCGGAGACCAAGTAGAATTGTACCTATCAAGGTCTCCTTTATTAAGCTGAGGTGCCTTCTTTTTAAAGCATACATCGCGGAGAATATGGGAGGGGTCGAGGGGGAATTATACAAAGAACAAAGAAGTGGGCATCTGCTGACATGGGGGCTGAGGTCAGGTGCCAAACTTGCGGGCACTCTGCATCTTATCTCTGGAACATAGATCCTCCTTGACAGCCTTGGGTGTCAGGCTGGGCTCAGGCGTAACTCATGTCCTTGGATGTCATGGGAACTCAGGAAGAGATAAGGAAGAGGGGACCATTATTCAACTTTACAGCCTTAGGTGTTAGGAAGGGAATAAGGAGGAAGGGGGGTGGCAACCAGCTCTTAGCACAAGGCCATTTGATTTGTTAAAGAGATTTGAGAAGGGATCACTTTCTCACGGGATGGTCTCTGACATCTCCCCCTTTTGAATTAAATTTAATAAGGCCACACTTAACTGAGGTGATCAAATAATCTCTTCATCTTTAGATGAGCGGGCATTACCATGGCTGGGGGGACATTGACCCGATTCCTCCCGTGGGTGCTGTCACAGACCCACACTTGTGGCTCTTGGTATCTTTTGGGGAGGCGAGGCAGAGCCTTAGAAAATTTATTAATTGTAACTGAAATCAGATACCAACCTCTTTCCAAACCGGGTTTGTCTCTCAGGGAACTCAGAAATGGTCTATATGGACCTTCCCCTGCAATACTTAGTTTGCACCCATGCTGGGCCCATACCAGATTCGAATTTTTAACGAACCAGCATGCACAATTCTGAATTTTGTGCAGTTCTCATAGGAGAATTATCAACCTCAGACTCAGTAAGGCCTCTACAAGAATTATGTCAATTGTAACGCCACAATTTGTGGCTCTTAAGCTATAATAGGAGCTGGAGGTCACCCTTCTTTGTCCCTATTGTCTCCAAAACCTAAGGAACCAAGGGGACTCTGCATTAGCAGCAAGGGTGGAAAATTGGAGACTTGAGTCGCAGTTTCTGTCTCGGTGGGAGGAGGATCTTCTTCGTCTGAGTCCTGGATATCCAGATGATGGTAGTGGACTGCAACCAACCGGCTTACTTAGAGCAGCTTCAATCTGTGACTTAACAAAACTGGTTAATTTTTAAAGGCCCAGGGGCCAAAAGACAAAAGCAGCAGAATACCCAAGAAAGGTCCCAAAAGTGTGGGAAGCAAGGTAGTGACCCAGGGAGAAGTAGAAAACCAATTTTTATACCAATATTCTTGTTTCTCTCTGTTACGTTTTCTCTCTTTTAAACTAGCTCTAACTTTATCTATGCTATCTTGAACTAAGCCAGTCTTGTCAGAGTAAAAACAACACTCTTCTAATATCTGAAATTTTTGTCTTTGTAACCTTAATATTTGTTATATCTTGTCTTATAGTTGAGACCACTACTTTTAAGACAATAACCTTTGTCTCCAATGTTTTATCTACAATAAGTTGCTAATATTCTTATGCATATCATTAACAAAACGATCAGTATGCAGCTGTTGATCTAAAGCTGTGGTAGATATTGAAGTTAAAATTGCAATTAAAGCAGTAAATCTTAAAATTGCTCATTTGACCTTTTTTAAGTTTGCATTCCCAGATTTTTAAACTAAGGATCATATCCTAATTCTAACAGGCAGCAAAACATATGTAAGTCTCTTTAACAAAATCATAACAGCAAATTTCTTATCTAAATTAGGATCTACATAATTAGTTAATTGACAACAATTACAATGAATATGAAAAGACTTGTCAAGATTGGTGATCTTAACTCTTAAAATTATCTAACAATATAGCATATATGTAAGGTACAAAAGCTTTCACAGCTATAGGGGAGTTGGCCTGAATGGCCAAAAACAGTGTCTCTGATGAAATCTTGTTAAATACACTGTAGCAGTCTCTTTGCCTCACAAGTCTTTATTTATAGTTGTCCTCAAATTGACACCAGGTTGGCTCTCCTTGCTGTAGCCCATGGAGAAGATAGGAAGTTTCTTCATCTTGTTTGTAAGTGGCTGCTCTCTCTGATTCCTCTTTTTTTTGTGCACTTAACACAGCTTTCTTGTCATCACTGCCAGGGCACTCATGAACTCACAGGTCAGTCTGTCACAGGAATCATTCTGGAAGCTAGCATGTTTCTGCAGTATTCTGTGGATAAAACAGAAACAGCGCCCTCTTTTCCCCATAATAACCTTCTGTTCAGGCTTATGCCATGTGTCAATGAGTGTATCCTTATCATCTCACCTAGACATGATTATGTCTAGTTTTAAGATACTATGAGGCATTTATTAAGTTCTTAGACATCTGAATTTTAAAATTTTTAAAAATAAAAGTATGATTTAAATAATGTGTATGGGGGTATAATTTCTCCCCTTTTTGTTTAAAGAAGATAGAGTTTTTAAAGTTATATAATACCTTGTCTTTGAGAATTATAAAATTGTTGACAAAACCACTTAAATACTGGACTGTTATAGTTGGTTTTAATATAACATGGACAGTGACTAGTTAAACTTTCAATTGTTTCTCTTGAAGAGAGATTGTAACTAGAATTTTTGAAAAGTTATTATAGTCACATGTGTATAATTTATTTATTTAACAGTCAGAAATAAGAGAAACTCCTTAAGTTTGCTTTGAGAATAACTATCTTCTAGAGAAAAGCAGCTTGATCAGTAAGTCTAAAACCCAAATAATTATAAGGATCTTGAGTTTGTATTTTTTAGGAGCTATCTGTAATCTTTAACAGTTAAAGCTTTATGTAAACCTTTACAACATAAAAGCAAATCTTGGGGGGCTTTTCTAGGCAACCCAAGACAATTTCTTAACTGTCTAAAAACAGTCTTCTTAAAGGAACAGTATTTTTTCTTATAAGTCGCATGAGCAATTGCAAGCTTTGAGATATAATATTGACTATTAATATACAACTTAAAGTTTGATTGTTCAACATTTTTAAACACCATCTTTAGCACACAATTTAATTATCTGTGCTGAAATAGGATAAGCATGTGATTTAATTCACATATACTTTTCTCTCATATAAAGGCTATTTTTTAAACACAGTAAATGGTATGCATGCATGCATGAATTTATAGAAGATATAGGAGCATGCATAAAAACATTGTTTAACTTATTTTAAGACAATGACTATCAATTTTACTTAATATGATGGTATGTAATAGATCAAACATCAATATTCTGCAATAACTAAATTAATGGCTGTTTGGAACAAGGAAAAGACACTTATATATATAAGCAAACTCTACACTATAACTTTATATAAAGTAGGCAAGTCAAATCGTAATGTCTTGATAAATTCCACAGCTTGATTGATCTTTTATAAACGTTGAATTTAAACTTTATTTAGAACAACATCTGGCTAGGTCTGTAACAAGGCTCTAAGAAGTGCCACACAAGCCGCGCTGAGGCTGCTCTCTTCTGAGCTCAGCATCAACCTAAACGCAAACATTTTCTCAATCTGAACACTCTGTCAGAGTCCTGGCCCAAAGATTATCCCTATTTTGAAGTATCTTTAAAGACCTGGTTTTTTTGGGGGGGTTATTACTGTTTAGAATGACTCCAACTCTGAGTTCTAAATTTTAAGCTAACTTTTTGTTACAAGCAAAAGGCTGCCTGCCCCTTTAAGAGCTTGTAATTAATTGGCCCTCAGCAGGGCTTTTTTAGCTGTACTTGGCTCTTAGCCACAGTGCAGCTAACTTATCAGTTTGTGCTATGCAAATTGAGACTGCTTTTTAAACAAGTTAAACTAAATTAAAGTATGTACAGCCAGCAGATAAAGTTTTAACCATTTATATTTTTTAACATGAAACACAGAACAACAATCATTCAAACAACAAAACAAAAACAAACATGAATTGACAAATATATGGACAATTTGGTGCACCAAAACAGACAATAGACAGACGGGGAATAGAACTTGGTGTCTCAAAGGGACACAGATATCTTAACCAGAGCTAAGAATATCTCCATAGGAGATAGAAAGGAAGCAGGACGTCTCCCGTTTTCCCTCTATTTCCAGGAGAGCTCTGAAATAGCTTATTTTCATTTTTTTCTCTTTTTTGCTAAAAGGTCTCAAACAGGGGATAACTGCTTTTCTAAAACTTATTTTCTCTCTCTCATGTTTAGAGTCTACTTCCTTATCTTCTTCTTCTGGGAATACATCCAGAGAAGGGAGAGGAGGCACAGTAGTTGCTTTGATAGTTACTCTTTAATAAGAAAAGACAGTTGTAGGGACCGCATCAGGACCCTCATTAGCTAGTTTATCATTTAAGTCTCTACCTATCTTTCACCATTTTTTACAATGTATCTCTGCTTCATCTATAATAAACCATGGACATACCTGGTCTATGAAAATAAAAAGTCTAATCTAATTTTTCTTTTTTACTCGTACTCCTCTTTCTCTGAGAGCTACCTTTAAGCCTTTGATGAAGGCTGCCTCTTTAGATAGCTTATTTCCCATAACCTGAAGTGGAGATGACTCACTCACCAAGGACTTCTCACTCTTCCGTGAGCAGCGGAAAGGGTCCTTCACTGCTTCTGAATTGTTGGGGTCGCGACGAACTTCTCTGGAACCTCCACCGATTAGGAATTACGATCCGGACCTCGCCCTCACGTCGGGCGCCACTTATCCCGTCCCGCGGGATTCAGTTATTCGTGGGTGCGAGGGGGACCGTGAACCTGGAAGGAAATGGGAGGAAAAGAAAGAGAGGCGGAGACCAAGTAGAATTGTACCTATCAAGGTCTCCTTTATTAAGCTGAGGTGCCTTCTTTTTAAAGCATACATCGCGGAGAATATGGGAGGGGTCGAGGGGGAATTATACAAAGAACAAAGAAGTGGGCATCTGCTGACATGGGGGCTGAGGTCAGGTGCCAAACTTGCGGGCACTCTGCATCTTATCTCTGGAACATAGATCCTCCTTGACAGCCTTGGGTGTCAGGCTGGGCTCAGGCGTAACTCATGTCCTTGGATGTCATGGGAACTCAGGAAGAGATAAGGAAGAGGGGACCATTATTCAACTTTACAGCCTTAGGTGTTAGGAAGGGAATAAGGAGGAAGGGGGGTGGCAACCAGCTCTTAGCACAAGGCCATTTGATTTGTTAAAGAGATTTGAGAAGGGATCACTTTCTCACGGGATGGTCTCTGACATAAACCCATCTGGTCCTGGGCTTTTTTTAGTTGGGAGACTATTAATGACTGCTTCTATTTCTTTAGGAGATATGGGACTGTTTAGATCATTTACCTGATCTTGATTTAACTTTGGTACCTGGTATATGTCTAGAAACTTGTCCATTTCATCCAAGTTCTCCAGTTTTGTTAAGTATAGCCTTTTGTAGAAGGATCTGATGGTGTTTTGGATTTCTTCAGGATCTGTTGTTATGTCTCCCTTTTCATTTCTGATTTTGTTAATTAGAATACTTTCCATATGCCCTCTAGTGAGTCTGGCTAAGGGTTTATCTATCTTGTTGATTTTCTCAAAGAACCAGCTCCTTGATTGGTTGATTCTTTGAATAGTTCTTCTTGTTTCCACTTGGTTGATTTCACCCCTGAGTTTGATTATTTCCTGCATTCTACTCCTCTTGGGTGAATTTGCTTCCTTTCGTTCTAGAACTTTTAGGTGTGTTGTCAAGCTGCTAATGTGTGCTCTCTCTAGTTTCTTTTTGGAGGCACTCAGAGCTATGAGTTTTCCTCTTAGAAATGCTTTCATTGTGTCCCATAAGTTTGGGTATGTTGTGGCTTCATTTTCATTAAACTCCAAAAAGTCCTTAATTTCTTTTTTATTCCATCCTTGACCAAGGTATCATTGAGAAGAGTGTTGTGTAGTTTCCACGTGTGTGTTGGCTTTCTATTATTTATTTTGTTATTGAAGATCAGTCTTAGTCCATGGTGATCTGATAGAATGCATGGGACAATTTCAATATTTTTGTATATGTTGAGGCTTGTTTTGTGACCAATTATGTGGTCAATTTTGGAGAAGGTACCATGAGGTGCTGAGAAGAAGGTATATCCATTTGTTTTAGGATAAAATGTTCTGTAGATATCTGTCAAATCCATTTGTTTCATAACCTCTGTTAGTTACACTGTGTCTCTGTTTAGTTTCTGCTTCCATGATCTCTCCATTGGTGAAAGGGGTGTGTTGAAGTCTCCCACTATTATTGTGTGAGGTGCAATGTGTGCTTTGAGCTTTACTAAATTATCTTTAATGAATGTGGCTGCCCTTGTATTTGGAGCATAGATATTCAGAATTGATAGCTCCTCTTGGAGGATTTTACCTTTGATGAGTATGAAGTGCCCTTCCTTGTCCTTTTTGATTATTTTGGGTTGGAAGTCGATTTTATTAGATATTAGGATGGCTACTCCAGCTTGTTTCTTCCTACCATTTGCTTGGAAAATTGTTTTCCAGCCTTTCATTCTGAGGTAGTGTCTATCTTTTTCTCTGAGATGAGTTTCCTGTAAGCAGCAAAATGTTGGATCCTGTTTGTGTAGCCAGTCTGTGAGTCTATTTCTTTTTATTGGGGAGTTGAGTCCATTGATATTAAGAGATATTAGGGAGAAGTAATTGTTGTTTCCTGTTATTTTTGTTGTTAGAGTTGGCATTCTGTTCTTGTGGCAGTCTTCTTTTAGGTTTGTTGAGGGATTACCTTACCTTCTTGCTTTTTCTAGGACATGGTTTCCCGTCCTTGTATTGTTTTTTTTCTGTTATTATCCTTTGAAGGGCTGGATTCGTGGAAAGGTAATGTGTGAATTTGGTTTTGTCATGGAATACTTTTGTTTCTCCATCTATGTTAATTGAGAGTTTGGCTGGGTATAGTAGCCTGGGCTGGAATTTGTGTTCTCTTAGTTTCTGTATAACATCTGTCCAGGCCCTTCTGGCTTTCATAGTCTCTGGTGAAAAATCTGGTGTAATTCTGATAGGCTTGCCTTTATATGTTACTTGACCTTTTTCCCTTACTGCTTTTAGTATTCTATCTTTATTTAGTGCATTTGTTGTTCTGATTATTATGTGTCAGGAGGAATTTCTTTTCTGGTTCAGTCTATTTGGAGTTCTGTAGGCTTCTTGTATGTTCATGGGCATCTCTTTCTTTAGGTTTGGGAAGTTTTCTTCAATAATTTTGTTGAAGATATTTGCCGGTCCTTTGAGTTGAAAATCTTCATTCTCATCTACTCTTATTATCCATAGGTTTGGTCTTCTCATAGTGTCCTGGATTTCCTGGATGTTTTGAGTTAGGATCTTTTTGCATTTTCCATTTTCTTTGATTGTTGTGCCGATGTTCTCTATGGAGTCTTCTGCACCTGAGATTCTCTCTTCCATCTCTTGTATTCTGTTGCTGATGCTCGCATCTATGGTTCCAGATTTCTTTCCTAGGGTTTCTATCTCCAGTGTTGCCTCAATTTGGGTTTTCTTTATTGTGTCTACTTCCCTTTTTAGGTCTTGGATGGTTTTATTCAATTCCATCACGTGTTTGGTCTGGTTTTCCTGCAATTCTTTAAGGGATTTTTGTGCTTCCTCTTTAATATCTTCTACCTGTTTAGCAGTGTTCTCCTGCAATTCTTTAACGGATTTTTGTGCTTCCTCTTTAATGTCTTCTACCTGTTTAGCACTGTTCTCCTGTATTTCTTTAAGTGTATTTCTTTAAATACTTCTTTAAGTATTTCTTTATTAAAGTCCTTCTTGGTGTCCTCTACCATCCTCATGAGATATGCTTTTAGATCCGGGTCTAGCTTTTCCGGTGTGTTGGGGTGCCCTGGACTGGGCGAAGTGGGAGTGCTGGGTTCTGATGATGGTGAGTGGTCTTGGTTTCTGTTAGTAAGATTATTACATTTACCTTTCACCATCTGGTAATCTCTGGAGTTAGTTGTTATAGTTGTCTCTGTTTAGAGATTGGAGCAGATGCTGTGTTCCACTCACCAGAAGTCTTAAGGTCCCATGGTGGGTGTCATGGGTAGCTAGAGGGTGTCAGCCGACTCTGCGCCCCAGCTACCCTGGTGCTGGTCAGACTGGAAGGGGCTTGTGCCCCTACTCAGGCCAGTTTTCTGCTCCCCTAACTAATGCAGTCTTAGGTCCCGTGTGATTGGATTGGAGCAGATGCTGTGTTCCACTCACCAGAAGTCTTAAGATCCCGTGGAGGGTGTCCTGGGTAGCTGGCGGGTGTCAGCCGAATCTGAGCCCTAGCTACCCCAGTGCTGATCGGACTGGAAGGCATCAACTCTTATTATAAACTTCATTCCAGGTAACAAGTGTTTCTGTGCTCAGGTTCTGGAATTTTTCTGTTTCTTTGACACCTATAACAGTCCTTAATCAAGAGAAGTATACTATCTTTGATCACACTACAAGACTGTATTCCTTGTCCTTATAAATTTCTCTGTAGCCAGCTTGCTTCTAATTTGCAAGAAAAATGAATGAGGAGCCACTAATAGACTGATGTAGCTTTTCTTCTCATTCATCTTTCTCCCCAAGAAATCACAGTACATGCAGCTAACTACAAGACTTGTATTTTACCCAATTACTAACTGATACAAGTTTATGTGCTACCTGTACGGAATTGGTCTCTTTCATGGGACTCAACCACCTAAGAAGATGACTTAAAGACATAAAGATGTTTACTTCTTTTTACAATAGCAATAAAAATGACAATTACCAAGGTGATATTTACTTGTTAGTGATTTGTGTGCCTATGGTCCATATCTTCAACAAAATTTAAATATACACTGGCCTAGAAAAATATTGTGTACATTTTGTCCCTGTAAAATTACATAATGTCCGGACATCAAAAGCTTTCTTTTAAAAATACAAAAGACCACTCCACCAAAATAAGACTCCCTAATACTTGGCATAGCCTCAAAAGGTTAATCATTTATACTGATTAATACTTATTATACACATCTACCTTCCTTGTGATCTACTAAGTACATGAGACAATAATTTTATTAAGGAATAGGAGGCACCATCATACCACACACAAAGAATATATATTTTCATTACAATTTTCTCTGTGTACAAAATGCTCAAGTAACACACTATATAGCTGAAATCTATCTCTCCTTCACAGAGCCCACCCATGTAGAAAAAAAAGGGCTCACAGGATTCTAAAACATCTAGTTCTACCTTCCCAAAGGAATTACTTCACTTGAATTACTTCATGGCTCAAATGAACAATGGGGTTTGAACAGAACACAGAGCCTAAATTGTTTATGTACTTTCTTTATTCCTGATTAGTGAAACCGCACTGAGACTCTTCATGGGTGATCATAATAGAAAGTGAGAACATAAAGTAATTGACTTTGTTTTATTTCAAATAATTACAATAAATAAGAATTACCTACAATAGGCTAGAGACTATGCTATGCTAGTGTGTGAAGAAGATTAAGTTGTAGCGCTTGTTTACTATAAATTTTTCTAATAGGTATTTACAGGCAATTCAAGTGATAGATTATTTCACTTGGTATAACTAAGCTTCACTAGGACACTTCCTATGGAAATGATTCTGTAGCAGATAGAAATAACTGTGAGCCAAGCATCAGGTGCTATTTTGTAAGATGTTAAATTTTTAAGCTCTGAAAAGGAAATCTGGCAATTTAGTTGGTGTTATGAAGATTATAAATGTCTCTAAAAGAGATTGCATATTATACAGAGGGGCTTGAAGAGATCTTGGACCCACTACAGGCTTAAAGCAGAATGTGTGCATTCAAACCTATGCTCTACTGCTGTAAACTATATGAACCTCTGAATACAGAGAAGACTCAATTCATACTTAGGATAAACTCCCTCCACAATACTCATCTCTAATATTAACTGAAAAAAGGAAGTGGCTCTTGGTTGAGGTAACATGGATGTCTCCACTAGTCATTCATAATGTGCCATAATGTGATGGATTACTCCTAATATTTCTACACATTCTTAGTTTAATAAATGTTTAGAAATAAAATAACCCCAATCAGAAATGCAGAGAGCTCTGTGAATAATCGAATGTTATCACTAATCTTGTTTCTTTTTCATCATGAAATCAACTGAAAGCTGTGCGATGAACATAGTAAATAATTACTTATCTAAAAATGACTTCTTCGTGGGGTGATTAAAGAGGAAGAGGAAGGAAGCAACTATCATTCCCAGAATAACTGGTAGTTCATCTCTGGCACAAAGTTTTCCAAATTTATAAAGTTCGCAGCAATGTTTGAAAGAAACGAGACTCGGGGATTTCAGAGACGTTAATGTGCAACTCGTGGATGAAGCTAAAGTGATCACAAAAGAAACTCATAAAGAGAAGCCAACCAAGAATATTGGTTTGTACCTTTATCTTTTAGAAAATAAATGGCAGTATCAATCTGCCAGGCAAGATATGCCCATTGATGCAATAGCAGCATGCCTACCTGTTTGGGGACACCCAAGTATTTTTTTAATTGGTTTATGGGTACCTCTAAAGAGAGAATGTCTCGGCCACCAATTCAAAAGTCCACAGAATAGATATTCTTAGCAGTGAACACCCTCCACAGTTCTTTAAACAAATTTAGACATGTTGTCCAAATGTTTTGTAAACAATGATGTTTAAATCCATATACTAGTGCGGCTATAGATGTTCAGCAAAGAAGCTCTTCATTGCAGAGGGTCATGTTTAACCCAGAGACCTACATCTGAATAATGTGAATAATAAATAATTATTGATTATTCAGTCACAAAAGAGACATCTATAGCACACTCCCGAGGGCCCCGGGAATTCCACACAATGCAGGACAGAAAGACACACAAGCCAGAGGACAGGGTACTGTAAAACACTGAGATCAATATACGGCATAGCACTACAGCCATAAATTCACAGCAACTATGCATGTCTCCACACACAAGGCCTACAAAGTTGAGGACCCTTCCACATCAAGGATAGAGTAGATCAATACCCATTACCTATGAGGCCACAACTTTTTTGTGAAGAGATATTGACACTCAGTGTCTTGGGGAAGAGCCTTGTTTTTTTCTGGTGGTAGTTTCTGGGTAGTTCCCCTTGCATCAGCAAATAACCATCTATGCAAACAATCCTAACTAAACTCAGTGAATCAAAACCAAAACAAAACTGGAAAAATAGAAAGAGTACTAGAAAAGAAGAAAAGGTTCAAAGAGAGAGACTGAGAACCAGAGAGCTTCAGGACTATGACTGTAGTAATGTATTATATACAAGTATCAAACTGTTTTTAAAAATTAGATTGCAGTTAGGAAAGGAGCTAATGAATTTCAGAGCCACCAATTTATAGCATTTTATTCACAATTGGGAATAATGGCCCACGGCAGTTGCAAAGATATAGATTTAACCAGAATAGGTGGCTGAATGGATGTGAGTATATTCTGAGAAGTAGGTGATTGGCTTGTAGACCATCTCAGACTCATTTTCATATCCCTACTGAAATCAATGCTGTGCATGGGCAATTCACTGGCCATTTCCCTCAGGTCTGATTTTATCAAAGGGATTTGTCCATTAGCACTCTCTTAAGAGCCTCACTCAGTGAAGCTTTTTTAGAGTTATGAACAAATCTGTTAAACTGCACAAAGGCAAAAGTAAACAACAAAACTTACATTGAAGTGGAACATTGTCTAAATTTGCCTTTTGTCTTAAATGGCTATTTAAGAGGCAACTAAAATGTGGAGAAAGTAAACAAATTTTATACATTGCAATAATTCTAAAGATCCTCTTGACTTTACACTTGCAATAAACATATGGTAGATACTACTATATATATTATTAGACTCCTTTTGTGATTGTTTCTGCAAGGGCAGTCACTGGTAAAAATGAAACTACTGGGAAGGGGGAGGGACATCTCTGCTTGACAACATAAAATGATATATCATGATGATAAATGGTTCAAGTCATTCAAAAGAGAGGAAAATGGTACCAAAAAGTTGGAAAAATCAGAAAATGTTGACTTAATGTGAGTTCAATGATTTTAAATAGCACTTACAAAGAGGAGATAGATGGATAGACAGATATTTTAATGAGTTACCATATACAAACAAGGTACTCTAGCTGTCATGACAGTTCACTAAACTTTAAGGGTTATGACAGAGTTTCTGAACTTCCCTGGCATTAATAGCTTCTTTAAAATGTGCCTGTTGTGGAGAAAAGAATTTATAATTCTGTCAAAGTTGTTGCCAATTATGATACAGTACAGAAGTGAAGGATGTAAATCTGACTGACTAAGGGTCCAGCTCATCTGGCTCATTGCCCAGCAAAAGGTCCCAACTGTTTAATCTAATCAAGTTTAAAATGATCCAAGAGTGTGAAGGAGACTTAGTCAAAATGCTGGACTCTGGTCCCAATATAATGTGACTCAAAAGTAAGTGATAACAGGCAATCTAATTGAAGTAGATGGGCAGCTGCTTAGGATGTCATGTAGACACACTATGTTAAGTGAAGATGTGCATACTTCTCTCACCCTGCAGAAATAGACTCTGGGCATCAGACTCACAGCTTTGAAAGACTCTTTGCTGACCTAAATGATTGAGAAAAATTTGTCCTGAAAGTCTATTCTTCTCCATTCTTTAATGGAGCGTGGCAAATGGGCAACTTTAGAATTATGTAAGCTTGCTCAAGTGGCTAATTTAAAACAATTAAAGGATAGTGTGGAATGGGATAGGGTTGAATACCTGAGGTGCATGAAGAACTCTGGGTTCAATTAGAGATCTTTAGATGTGGGTATATCAGTATCCACGAACTCCTTGCTTAATGACCTGTGAGAAAAGCTGATGAATCCTTGAGAATCGTTTTATATTGTAGAGATATTAATAAATAACACCATGCGACAAGCAGAGCACTGTATTGTATTAACTATTCAAGCTGTGCAGAAGCAAAAAGAAGTTCTTATTCTGCAACCAATTTGGCTAATGTCTTTCTTTTCATCTCTACTTATGGAGAAATTAAAAGCAAATTTGCATTCACCTGAGATAATGAAAACACACACATTTCCTATGTTCTCTGCTTCCAATCATGCCTGATGAGATGTGGCAGTGCTTGATGCAATGGAAAATACTGTAACTCATTGCATTAATAAAACAATATTTATAGATTGAGCTGAACACAAAGCCAAACCAAATTATAAATGGTTATTAATCATATTATCCCAGAGAATGGCTGATTAACCTAACTAGAGTACCAATACCAAGAAAAATGATAAAACTTCTAGATAGTTCCTAAACAGAGATTCCTTCAACAAGCAAATGTAAATTATTTTCTGCTTTTTAATCAAAGTAAGCAGAAGATTATGGTTTCAAGATAAGTCACATAGAACTTATGGGACATATACTTGCCTCTACTCAAAATTTTATATATATATATATATATATATATATATATATATATATATATATACTTACACATATATATATATATGTATGTGTGTGTACATATCTGTGCATGTGAGTGTGTATGTGTGTATGTATTATATGTGCATACTTATATATGTGTATATAGATATGTGTACATGTGCATGTCTATGTATGTATATATGTATATGTGCACACATATACATACATGTATATGTATGTAAATGTATGTATATGTATATACTATATAGTTATATCAGTATATGTATTTATGTGTATATCTGTATACAGAAAGATGTGTATATGTGTATATTATATGCATATATGTGTATATGAATTATGCATATATGCATAATATGTGCATTTATAATGTTTGCATATAAGTATTCATATGTGCACATGTGCATGTATGCATATATACATATATGTGTGTATATATGTATGTATGCATGTGCATATGTATATATGTATATTTGTATGTGTGTATAGATTTGTATATGTGTGTATATTTATAAATACTTTCTTAGTGTTTTAAAGAAACATGGAAAAACAACTGGTTTTGTGACTTAACCCCCCCCCAAATACACTCTTCAAATAAATTTGATAGTGTCTCATAAACTTCGGATAAGAGAACTGGAATGTTTGGTAAAAGTCTGTTCCTGACACCCAGAGGTAACTGCCAGCATTTTCAATGGTGAAACAATATTACAGCATTAAAGCAAGCACAATTTCACTGTTCTAAATGCGACATTAAGTCACACCACCCCTCCAAGGCCCAGTGGACATGTCTGAAGAGCAGGCAGAAATAATGTAAAACAGGTGACAAGGAGAAGAACCATGAGATTCTATTCCTAACTTAAATACCAATCATGAGTACACAGGCAGCTGTGCTACCTGAACAAGACTGGGTCATAGTGTTCTACTGCTTCCTGGAGGAACTGCTGTCAATCAATAGTTGCTGGGATAGTCACATCATTTTCTTCAGTAACGTAGCCACTGGTAAGTAGGACAGGGACTAGTTGAGAAGAAACTCAGCACTAGACAGAGGGGTTAGAAATGCATAATTATGATAAAATTGCATTATATTTCTGTATATAAATTATCAAAATTAATGAAAAATACTTATTTTTTAATTTGAATTTTAGTTGAAACTTTCTTTTACAAAATTCTATAAACTGTTTTTGGAGTTGATGTATTTTGACTGTCATAAATTTGTGACATACTGTGGTATGTGTTTCCTTGTGCTGGCTTATATCACTAAATACATCATCTATGTCATTAGTGTGATATCAAATATCAGGACTGTACTGGGATTTTGTACTTGTTTGTTTATATTTCTCCATGCATTACTTGACCTCTCATTTGTTTTCATATCTTTTTCCACTATAAATCATCCATTTCTATTTTTAATACCCTGCTTAATAATTCTTTGAGATTTCCATACAATGTATTTTGAGTATATTCACACACACACACACACACACACACACTACAACTCCTCAAAATCCAGCCTCTCAGCGTTAGTTTCTATTATACACACTTTTAAATTTTCTTCCCCCAAGCCACTAGCCCATCAAGTCTAATCTGTATAGACCGACTATTCTTGAAGTAGCATAGCTTGGAATGTATTCAGCCCATTATGTTGCAGGTCAACTGAGAAAGCTTACTCTCCCTCTGCAAGCAGCAATGAAATGCCAATAGCTCTTCAGCCATGGGTGAGCTTTTGTTTGTACTGAGCTTGCTTGCGATACTGTCAGGATCACCTTGAGTGAGTTCATCCATGGAACTCTCCTGTTGTGTCTGAAAAACTGTTTTTCTAAAGTCATCCTCCACTTTTTTCTCTTACTAGTTCTTCTGAAAGTTCCTTAAGACTTTGGAGAAAGTGTGTGATATTTATGTTGGATTTATGGCTAAGCATTCCACCATCTAAAACACTGAACTCTGACCAGTTGACAGTCTCTGTGTTAATGGCCATCAATTCTAAAAAGAAGTTTCTCTGATGAGAGTTCAGAGGTGCATTGTTCTATGGGTATGGCTATAAGTCACTAGCAGTACTATGTTCAATTAGCAGAATGGTATTAGGAGTATCAGCCTAGCACCTAGGGCCTATCTAGCCACATATTCTTTTTAGATGTATCTCCAACACTAGGATAGCTGTACTGTGGAGTGATTCTATTTTTTAAGGTTTGTGTGTATGTGTGTGTGTGTGTGTGTGTGTGTGTGTGTGTGTGTGTGTGTGCACTCCATTTGCATGTATGCCTGCATGACAGAAAAGAGGATCAGATTATATTATAAATGGTTGTGAGCCACCATGTGGTTTCTGAGAATTGAACTCAGGACCTCTGTAAGAACAGCCAGTACTCTTAACTCCTGAGCCATATCTCTAGCCCTGAGTGATTTTATTTTTAATATCCTCAAATGCAAGACTTTCCCTCAACAGTTTAGCTATTTTATATCTCTAGCCTTTTCTCCATAGTCTCACCCAATTTCTTTTCTTTTCTTTTTTGTCTTTCAGGCATTAGCAATTCTAACCAGAGTGACATGATATTTTGTTGTTCTTTTCTTGTGCATTTCCCTGATTGTTGGTGATGTTCAACACTTTCAAAGATTTGTTGGCTCCTTCTGTGACCTTTGGGAAGTGTCAACATAAGTCTATTGCCCATTTTGAACCAGAATATATAGCAAAGTACTGAAATTTTTAGTTTGTTTTGTATTCTAGATATTTTGTATTCTAAATATTAATGTCACTTTCATCTTTCTTCATTCCATTGACTATCTCCTTTGATGATCAAAGATTTTTAAGTCTAAGGAAATTTCCTGTATCTATTTTGTATTACTTTCTATTCTTGAATACTTGGGAACAAAATTTTTTCCACTCCAATGCCCTGACTGTTTTACCTGTTTTCTTCTAAGTAGCAGCATACTTGCACACATTGCACAACACTGTGTCATTTCAGGTTGGTTCTTGTGAATGGTGACAAGTATTCATCTAGTTGTTCTTCTGCACAGAGAAACCCAGTTTCCCTAAAGGTCACCATTGAAATGATTCCTCCTTCTCTAATGAGCACTTGTAACATTTTTATGAGAATCAGTTGGCTCTAGGAGACAAGAACTGAGAAAGTCATGTGATTCCCTGCCATTTCTTTGATAAAAACTGTCACCTATTCTGTCTCTGTTTCTAAATTTGTTTGCTTTTAGTAAATTTTATTTGTTTATTTTATACTCCATATTTTATCCCCCCTCATCCACCCTTCTACTGCTCCATATCCCATACCTCCTCCCCACCCCTGTCTCCACGTGGAGGTCCCCACCCTCCACCCCACCTGGCCTCTAAACTCCCTAGTGCCTCCAGTCTCTTGAGGGTTAAATGCATCATCTCTTAATGAACACAGACCTCTGCTGTATGTGAGTTGCTGTATGGCCTCTTATCAGCTGGTATATGCTGCCTTTTGGTGATCCAGTGTTTGAGAGATCTCAGGGATCCAGATTAATTGAGACTGTTGGTCCTCCTACAGGGTTGCCCTCCTCCTCAGATTCTTTCAGTCTTTCCCTAATCAACACAAGGTAAAAGTCAGGGCTGGAGAGATTGCTCAAAAGATAAGAGCTTTTCCAGAGGTTCAATTCCCAGCATCCACATGGTGGCTCACAACCATCTGTACTGGGATCCAATGCCCTCTTTTGGTATGTCTGAAGTCAGAGACCATGTATTCACACATATAATATAAATAAATAAATCTTTGAAATAAAAAGTAAAAATCATTACTGACCTTTCATGACATCAAATGTAAGATCTCAATTTTTGTAAGTTGTTTCTGCTCTTTTTGTTCCTATGTCTGTTACTTCTTTGGGTTCCATTTGCATGGAATACCTGTTTCTATCTCTTGTCTTTTGCCCTATGAGTATCCTGACATATGAATTGGGTGTATTGTTGGCATCATGTTCCATTCATTCATGACCTTTAAATTATCTAATGAGAGACATTTCCATTTTAGGTAATTATTGATAGTTAAGCTTCTATTGTTACTAGTGTGTTACTTTCTTTAGCTTCATTGTAAGTTCTTTTCACTTTCTCCTTGCTTTAAAGTCTTCCTCTGTGGGCAAATGACTTTCTTTAGTTGGATGTTTGGATAGTAGTTTATAGCTTTTGTTCTGTGAATCATAGACTTATATTCTGTGGTTACCATGTGACTTATAAAATGTTGACTATAATAAGCTACTTTGAAATGACATTATTAGGAGAAGAAAAGAAAGAAAAAATAAATTCAAAACTACATGTAGAAGAAATAAATACATACAAACCCCATGTATGCACCATTTTTCCATCAAGTAAAGTGTTCCTATTTACATCTTTGTACATGGCCCATCTCATAATATATGAGTATCGCTTTTTAATTTTCCTTACTTGTCTTCATATTAAACACACTATCTTTAATAGATTCTAAATTATTCTACAGTCATTCTTTCAATTGATTATCCCAACTCTAATATTTCCTTGTTGCCAGTCTGTCTTTTATTTTGAAGAGCTCCCTTTAGTATTTCTTGTAGGAGGTGGAGTCTCTCAGCTTCTGTTTCTGTGAAGGTGTCTCTTTCTCTCCATCTTGTACAGCTTTGCTATGAGCAGTATCTCAGTTGGCAGTTTCTGTGTAGCTATACTGTCAAAAACATTTCTTCCCACTCCCTTCTGCTCTCATGTAAATTTAAAAAAAACCCTTATGTGTTATATCTTTTCTTTTGCTACTTTAAAAATCAACTCACTGTCATTTTCATTAATTTATTTATTCACTTTACAACCCAATATCACCCATTCCTCTTTTCCCAGAAACTCCTAATGCAAATCAACCCCCAATCAAAATCCCAACACAATTCTTCAACGACATGGAAAGAGCAATTTTCAATTAATCTAGAAAGGCAAAATAACAACAAAAACCAAAACAAAAACAAAACAAAACAGAATACCAAAAACAATTCTCAACAATAAAAGAACAGCTGGGGGAATCACCATCCCTGACATCAAGCTCTACTACAGAGCAATAGTCATAAAAACTTCATGGTATTGGCACAGAGACAAACACGTTGATCAATGGAGTAGAATTGAAGAACCAGAAATAAAACCACACACTTGATCTTTGACAAGAAAGCCAAACATATACACTGGGGGAAAAAAAAGAAAGAAAGAAAGAAAGTGTCTTCAATAAATGGTGCTAGTCTAACTGGCTGTCTGTATATAGAAAAAAATGAAAATAGACCCATATTTTCACTTTGCACAAAGCTCAAGTCCAAATGGATCAAGGACCTCAACATAAAACCAGATACACTGAATCTAATAGAAGAGAAAAATGGGGAATAGCCTTGAATTCATTGGCACAGGGGGAAATTTCCTAAACAGAACTCCAATGGCTTATGCTCTAAGATCAAGAATTGGTAAATGGGACCCTGATGAAACTGGAAAACTTCTGTAAGGCAAACGACATAATCAAGAAGACAAATTGGCAACCTACAGGTTGGGAAAAAAACTTCACTAACCCCCCATCTGATAGAGGGCTAATAACCAAAATATATAAAGAACTCAAGAAGCTAACCACACACACACACACACACACACAAAGGTATAGAACTAAACTGAGAATTCACAACTGAGGAATCTTGAATGACTGAGAAGCACCTAAAGAAATGCTCAAAGCCCTTAGCAATCAGAGAAATGCAAATCAAAACGACCCTGATATTCCACCTTACACCAGTCAGAATGACTAAGATCAAAACCTCAGGTGACAATACATGTTGGAGAGGATGTGGAGAAAGAGGAACACTCCTCCATTGCTGGTGGAATTGTAAACTGGTACGGCCACTCTGGAAATAAATCTGGAGGTTCCTCAGAAAATTGGAAATAGATAAACCTGAAGACCCAGCTATACCACTCTTGGGAATATACCCAAAATATGCCCCACTATCCACATGGGCACGTGTTCCACTAAGTTCATAGTGGCCTTATTTGTGATAGCCAGAAGCTGGAAACAACCCAGATGTTCCACAACAGAAGAATGATACAGAAAATGAGGTTCGCTTACACAATCGAATACTACTCAGCTATTAAGAATAAGGAAAAACTGAGTTTTGCAGGCAAATGGATGGAACTAGAAA
The DNA here is from genome assembly GCF_978045245.1 of Mus caroli. NCBI lineage: Eukaryota > Metazoa > Chordata > Mammalia > Rodentia > Muridae > Mus > Mus caroli. The sequence goes on from NW_028227265.1 coordinate 67,680,010, forward strand.
TTATCATCCTGAGTGAGGTAACTAAGACGCAAAAGGACATGCATGGTATGTACTCACTAATAAGTGGATATTAGCCACAAAAAAGTACAGAATACCCACGATAGAGTCCACAGAAAGAAGAAGAAGAAGAAGAAGAAGAAGAAGAAGAAGAAGAAGAAGAAGAAGAAGAAGAAGAAGAAGAAGAAGAAGAAGAAGAAGAAGAAGAAGAAGAAGAAGAAGAAGAAGAAGAAGAAAGCAATGGCAGGGAGGGAGGGAAGGACCTGGGAGGGAAAGTGGACAGGGTAGGGGAAAGAGTGGAACCTGATCTGGTATTGGGTATGGGAAAAGGACTGAAGTTCTAAGGGTCAGCAGAAAGAATGGAAACAAGCAATCTGGGGAGGTAGGAGGTTGGGGGGACCATCCAGAATGTACCAGAGACCAGTGAGTTGAGAGACTCTCAGAACTCAAAGAGAGGAATCTTAGATGAAATGCCCTACAACAGGCCTAGGAAACTTTTAGAGCCCACCTCCAGCAGAAAGACAAGGCATCAAGTGAGGGAGGGGCTTGCCATCCCACTGTCAAAAACTCTGACCCATAATTGTTCCTGTCTGAAAGAACTGCAGCGATGGAAATGAAGAGGAGCCTGAGGAAAAGAAGGTGCAGTCACAGGTCCTAAGTGGGATCCAGCTCAAGGGCAGATCCCAAGGCCTGACTCTATTACTGAGGCTATGGAGTGCTCACAAAAAGGGATCTATCATGACTGTCCTCCAAAAGACCCAAAAAGCAGATAAAAGGCTCAGATGCAGATATTTGCACCCAACCAATGGAGAGAAGCTGCTGACCCCTGTGATTGAATTAGAGAAAAGCTGGAAGAAGCTGAGGAGGAGGGCAACCCTGTGGGAGGAGCAACAGTCTCAATTAACCTGGACCCCAGAGATCTCTCAAACACTGGGCCAACAAACAGGGTTCAGGGAGGAGATATGGGATGTAGAACCGTTGGAGGATGCACTAGGAAGGGAAAAAAAGGTGGAGTGGAATGAAAGAAAGAAAGAAAGAAAGAAAGAAAGAAAGAAAGAAAGAAAGAAAGAAAGAAGGAAGGAAGGAAGGAAGGAAGGAAGGAAGGAAGGAAGGAAGGAAGGAAGGAAGGAAGGAAGGAAGGAAGGAAAGAAAGAAAGAAAGAAAGAAAGAAAGAAAGAAAGAAAGAAAGAAAGAAAGAAAGAAAGAAAGAAAGAAAGAAAGGGAGGGAGAGAGAGAAAGAGAGGGGGAGGGGGCAGGGAGGGAGGGAAGGAGGAAGGAAGGAAGGAAGGAAGGAAGGAAGGAAGGAAGGAAGAAAAGTTTTTTAAAAGAAAGACAAAAACAATTATTATTTTCTTTATTTACAGTCCAAATGTTGCCCCCTTTCCTGGTCCCCAACCACAAGTTCTTGATCCCATCCCCTCTCCTCTTTGCTTCTGACAGAGTTCTCTCCCACCCACCCATCCACTCCCACCTAACCCTGCTAGACCCACTCTCTGGGACATCAAGTTTCTCTGGATTAAGCTCATCCTTTCCCACTGAGACCAGACAAGAGAGACCTCTGCTTCATATGTATCAGGGGCCATGGGGCCAGCCCATGTATGCTCTTTGGTTGGTGGCTTAGTCTCTGGGAGCTCTGAGGGATCTGGTTTAGTTTATACTGTTGTTCTTCCTATGGGGGTTGCAATTTGCTTCAGCTCCTTCAGTCCTTCCCGTAATTCTTCCATAGGGTCCCTGACTTCAGTCCAATGGTTGTCTGTAAGTATCTACATCTGTCTCGGTCAGCTGCTGGTAGCGCCTCTCAGAGGACAACCATGACTGTCTTCAAGGCTCTGTTTTCAAGTACAACATGGCATCAGTAATAGTGTCCAAGTTTGGTGCCTGACCATCAGAGAGCTCCCAATTTGGGCTGGTCTCTGAATGCCCTTTCCTTCAGTTTATACTCCATTTTTTGTTCCTAAACTTCCTATAGACAAGAATTCTGGGTCAGAAATTTTGAAGGTATTTGGGTGCCCCAATACCACAAATGGAAGCAATGTCTATCTACTGGAAGTGGTCTCGTTAGCTTCTATCTCTCCACTGTTGGGCCTTTCGGTTAAGGTCATCTCCATTGGGTCCTGGGAGCCTCTCATATCTCTAGTGTCTGGGACTTTCTAGATGTTCTTCCCCACTCCACACCCCTACTATTACATATTTCTATTCATTACCCTGACCTTCTGAGTTCTCTCCTGTCTCTCCCATACCCCTTTTCCCTTCCCCTCCCATCTGGATCCCTCCCTCTCTCGACCTCTCCTGATTATTTTGTTCTCCCTTTAAGTGGAATTAAAGGATCCTCACTTCAGTGTTCCTTCTTGCTAAGCTTCATATGATCTTGCGTTATATCATAGGTATTCTGTAATTTTTGGTTAATATCTACTTATCAGTGAATAGATACCATATATATTTCCTTTTGGGTCTGGGTTACCACACTCAGGATGATATCTTCTGTCCATTTGCCTACAAAATTCATGTTGTCCTCATTTTTAATAGCTGAGTAGTATTCCATTGTGTAAATGAACCACATTTTCTGTATGCACTCTTCAGTCGTGGGGCATCTGGGTTTTTTTTAAAAGCTATTATTAACTTTTACCTCTAGGACTTTATATTTTGAAAACAGGGCCTTAACATTATTGTCCAGGCTACCCTTAGCTCATTGTGTAGTTTATGCTGGCCTCTAATTCATAAAATCCCTCTATTTCAGCTTCCCATCTATTTTAGTTCTTTTATTACCTCAATTTGTTAGGATCCTCTAGTAAAGAATTAAATGATTTAGCTTTGTCTTCTTTAATTCACTGAGTTTCGTTAAGATTGGTATTTTGAATGCTCCACACAAGAGAGTACACTTACTGGTTGCCATATGCTGGGTTTCACCTGTACAGGACAAAGTTCCCAGGCACTGTGATACAGTTACTTTCCTGTTCTGATTCTACTATGGATGAAATCTTTGCTACTTATGCTGGGAGGTTGTGGTAGTTCTTTGGCTATCACACTAAAAACCCAACCTTGCTCCCTGGGGAATGACCTGGAAATAACTAAGAGGTTCTATCTACTGCTGGGTTTTATTATGACAGGCTTACTACTCTACATACCTTTTCTCACTGCTAGGGGGTGACAATACCAGTCACCTTTCTGTCTTCCACAGTATCTTTTCTTATTATGCCAGGCCAGGCATTGTGATCTTCATTGTGGTGGGTTTTGTTTTCCTTTTTTGCTCTTGTAAAGTTAATTTGTTATATAAATAACTACTTTTGTGTTTCTGTGAGATGAGCACTGGGGTCATCTTCCTCAGTCATTCTCTTGCTGCATGTATGAGATTTGTTGAACTGGATAAAGCAGAAAATGTAACTACAATTAAAAAAAAAAAGTCCAATACAGCTAGATAAAAGAAGTTGAACATGGGCCTCCAAATCAAAGAATTTCTTATAGAATTGGAGGTCTCCATCACAGTGTAGTAGCCCCAAGTATTCTCTTGGCTACAGAAATAGAAAGGAAGGAGTTTACACTAATGCTGGCAGCCAACCATTGGACTGAGTGTGGGGTCCTCGATGAGGAGTTGGAGAAGGGACTGAAGGAGCTGAGAGGGTTTGCAGCCCCATGGGGAGAGCAACAGTGTTAACCAGCCAGAACCCCCCCACACACACAAAGCTCCCAGGAACTGGACCATGAACCAAAGAGTACACATGGAGGGACCCATGGCACTGGCTCCATGTATGGCAGAGGAGACCTTGTTGGACATTGGTGGGAGAAGCGACCCTTGGTCCTGGGTGTTATCAATGCCCCAGTGTAGGGGAATGCCAGGATAGGAAGGTGGGAGGGTAGGGGAGCATCCTCATAAAGGCAGGGAGAGGGTGATTAGGATAGGGGCTTTCTGGAGGGGAGACCTGGAAAGGGGATAACATTTGAAATGTAAGTAAAGAGAATATCCAATAAAAGAAACAATAATTCCCTAAGCAAAGGTTATTGCATAAATGACAGTTTGATCTGTCATGAAACATCCTGTGTGAATAACATGGGTCTTCATATGAGGACCTACTGTGTGCCTGGCCTCTCTTTCTCAACTTTACTGTGTCCTTAGTATTATTTGTCATGAAAATATGAATAAAAGTAGCATTACAAGGATTGAACAGGTCATATTTAGGAACATATACATATACTCATGTAATAACAACTAGTAAAAACAAGACTATGAATTTGAAGTTCAGTCTCCATCACTGTCTGTGGAGTCCTTTTTATATTCCCTCTAAACATCTTTTGTCCCCACAAGTCTTGCATCAGTACATGTGTCTGTCTCAGCTGACATCACTCTGCCAATCAACACAAGCAAGAAACCAAAAGTTTCTGGTGGAAGTAGAGCACACTACCAGAAGTTTTTGGTGCATTCCTCTCTATGGAGTCTCGACAATTGGAGTTCAACTATGCAATGTAAGGCAAATCAACACACGTGTGTCATTAACAACAACAAAAAAAAATCCTTCATCATGTGCCATTTCATATGCTTGCTTTAAGATAGTGTCCTTTCACCTGCATCCACTTCAACAAAACATTCCTTCATGTGTTTGTCTTAGGACTTTACAAAGAACCCTTAAGTTTCCACTTCATATGTACATGCTGAAAACAGATTATTTTCATATTAGAAGAAGAACTCTTTTCTCTGATTATAAGGAAACTTGGGCAAATGTGAGGCTCTTTTCCACATTAAATCCATAAAAACATATTCTTTCCTATGACCAGAATTCTGGCCTGAAGATGAACAAAGGTCATAAGATGTAAGTTGATGCAAAATGCAAGACAAAAGCATGCATAAATCCAAAAGAAAATAGGACAGAGAAACATTCAATGATGCTTTGCAATATGTTTGGCCTTAGCATTAAGACATCCCAATACTAATAATATTCAACAGAAAAATTTAGCACAAGTATTGCTTAGTGCTTAGTAACAATTCTCTGACTTCTGATGCCTATGAAATATGTGAAATTACTATTCTAAGACTGTGAACTTTGTTTCAAATTAACATACATGACTAATAAGCCAAAATTTAATTTTCAAAGTGGGGACAATAATTTTATAGTAAGTTAACCTTTTCTTTGACTTTTAATTAAATTTCATCTACAGGGATTTAAAAATATGATTTGGACAATAATAAAACTAGTTTGTTTTTATTCATCAATTCTATTGCTTTAAAATGGAAAAGGGCAAGGCAAATTCACAATAAGAATGAGTCACAAATGAACTTTAGAATATCACAATATGTACAGATTTTATGAATATACACTTTAAAAATATATTTGGTTCCTTTACTTAAACTATGAATACCTATGATGTCTTGAACATAGACTAGCTGACAAGCTGCTTGACATTTGGCACCAATTATTTTTCCCAGTGATAAAAAAATTAAAGTGACACTTTGTGCTAAATGAAATAAAATCTATTATTAAAAATGATGGTACAAGTCAAAAAAGATAATCTTTGCCATTTTGCTTTAGAAATGACTGGAAATAAAGAAATACTGAAGCTAAAGTGATTCCCAGCTAGGTTGATAATATTAGCATTTTAAAGTTCTTTTTAAAAAGAACTTTTATGAGTTGTGGTGACATAGCTTTGGTGTATCTGCTCAGAGGTGACCTACTATGTTTGTCAGAGGTCAAGACTGCTACAAGAAAACAAACTTACCAAGAGAAGACTGATAGAGTTATCAATGTGGTTGGTGGTCATACTCCTGTCTACAAGTTCAAGCAAACAAAAACTAGTTGCTGAATATTTTTTTAAAAAAACAATGCAAAACTGCTTTGTTTGTAATTGTAAACAGAACCAATGACTTTCATGTTATATTTTACCAGTAGAAACACATAAAAATAACAAAAATATAATTTCCATTAGTGGAAATATAAAGAAGAAGCAGAATAAGGTAGATATATAAGTGTAAGTGAAATTTGCAGTGCTGTAAAGGAAACCCTGATTGAAGGGGAAATCAAGTGCATTCCTGTGTAGAGGGGGGGGTGTGAATAATTAAAGGAGTTTTCTATCAAGAAAGAGAATGCTAAAATGAACTCAGCTGATAGAGAACATGGTCTCAACAGAATTTGGTAACTTGGTTTGTTTTTGGTTGCTTGCTCTTAAAATTCAACTTTCTCAAGACTTAGACTACTGGAAATAAAAGAATATGGTGATAAATACTGGAAAAATTGAAGTTCTTGGACAAATGAGATAGCATGATTAAGGCAAGTGTATGGAAGGAGACAATGGAAGAGGGCCAAGAAAGATAAGAAAATGAACAATGTTAGATGTTCATAGTCCAGATGCTAGTAATATCTATTAATGTTATTGGTATATATGATATATTATTAAATATACCATAAATTATTATATATATTATTAATATACTATTAATATCCACAAAATAAATTTACATTCAAATGAGGATAGCTATTTCTTGTTATAGCACAGAAATAACCTTCACTCTACTCTAGGACACAATGTCTACCACTTTGGAAAACCAGTGCTATTTAGGGAGAATTACTTTCTCTTTCTCTCAGAAGTTGGTACAGTTATAATTCTGTCAGAATTATAAATGTATATTTATTTCCAGAATTATAAATATATATTTTCAATCATGAAATGAAATTACTAATGTATCTACCTAAAAGTTATAAGTGATTGCACTTCAGTCTACTTTTCTAGGTTTTTCACAAGACTTAAAGAAAATTAAGAAAAATAAATATTAGGAAGCAGACAGAGGTATGGAACCTAAATCGAAGAACATCTTTTATTCAAAGACATGCATTTGTGTAAAGACCCCATGTGAGAATGTCACAATCGTAAGCCAGACCACAACTAAAAACCAGTCTACTCTTGAAAAATACATTACCTGATGCCCACTTGAATGTGTGTACTCCTGTATCATGTGCAGATGAAATGATAAAGTAGCAGTCATGTTGGCTTAGACTAATAGAAGAAAGTTTGGGGCCAGCGCAGAAGTGGGAAGCTGGGTGTGAGTTCTCAGAGACAAATATAGCACAGGCATTAGGCTATCACATGCTATTTTAGTTATGGTTTCTATTGCTGTGAATAAACACCATGGCTACGGCAACTCTTATAGAAGAAAATATTTTACTGAGGCTGCCTTACAGTTCAGAGGTTTAGTCCATCATCATCACTGTGGGAAGCCTAGTAGAGTACAGGAAGATACGGTGATGGAAAGCTAACAGGGAGTTCTACAACTTGATCTGAAAGCAGCATAAGGAGACTGTGTGTCACCCTGGGTGTAACTTGAATAAATATAGGACCTCAAAGCCCACTTCCACAATGACACACTTCTTCCAACAAAGTCACACCTGCTCCAATAGAGCCACACCTCTTGATATGGTCACTCCCTATGGACCAAGCTTTCATACACACAAGTCTATCCAGCCATACCTATTCAAACAACCACACATACTGAAAAAAGAAGTGAGTAAAAGGACTAAAAGTAACAGAGAACTGAATACAGAAAACTGGAAACAAGACAAGCTAAAAAGCATTTGTAAGTAACAAAATCAGAGAAACTAATCAGCTAGTCAGAGTAGGGAGCGAACACAGTCTGCTGTTAGAATTTAAGAAAATTAACTATGTACTAGATCAAAACCAACAGTCCCCACAAGAGTGCAGCAGTATTCAGGGTTTCCATGCTTATTACTGTTTATATCCTGTGCTTTCAAAACAACAATTATAGTGCTGTAGAGCTGAATTCTAACTGTGACCATGTGTGAATTTACAAGAAAATAGTCTTGAATTGGGTTGGAAGGGATGAGTAATAAGAGCATGGGAAGGCAAGTTGAAGGTGGTGAGTATGTTCACATTACAATGCAGGAGATTCTGAAATATCCCAGGAAGAGACCCTGTCTCACAAGCTAAGGCACAAAGCGCCTGAAAAATTGCACCTGAGATTTACCTCAAGCTTTCACATACATATTATACATATGGCATTGATACACAGAAATAGGAAGGAAGGAGATGGAAAAGAAGGAAAGAAGGAGATGTAAAGGAAGAAAGAAGGAGAGATGGAGGGAGGAAAGAAAGAGAGAGGGAGGGAGGGAGGGGAGGGAGGGAGGGACAGAGTAAAGAAGGAAGGAAGGAAGGAAGGGAGGGAGGGAGGGAGGGAGGGAGGGAGGGAGGGAGGAAGGAAGGAAGGAAGGAAGGAAGGAAGGAAGGAAGGAAGGAAGGAAGGAAGGAAGGAAGGAAGGAAAAAAGAAAGGAAGATGACAGAAAGGAAGAAAGAAAAAGGAAGGAAGAAGGAGAGAACGGGAGGAAAGAAAGAAAGGAAGGAAAGAAGAAGCAAAAGAAGGAAGGAAGGGGAGAGAGAGTGAGAGAGAAACAAGGCCATATGAAGTAATAACAACTGGGTATTCTTAGGGAAAAAAAGATGTTATCCTGTAGAAAATGTAATTAAAGTTAGACAGACGTCTTATTAAAAGTCATAACTATAAACTTAATCTGCAAGTCTTAATCATGACTGTAGAAGAGATATATCCTTTTAAAGCAAATAAAAAAGGAACAAATCAAATTATTAATGGAATTTTACCTGGCTAATAATTTTTGGATATATTCATACAACACACTTAAAAATGAGAAACAACATTGGAAATGTAAATGAGGAAAATACCTAATAAATTTTTTAAAAATGAGAAACAAGCTATAGTACAAAAGACAGTCATTATAAATAAAAATGATTATGAGTGCATGTTCAGAATTTGCTTTTTTAATTGGGTATTTATTTCATTTACATTTCCAATGCTATCCCAAAAGTCCCCCACCCGCTCCTCCACTCCCCCACCCACCCACTCCCACTTCTTGGCCCTGGTGTTCCCCTGTACTGAGGCAGATAAAGTTTGCACGACCAATGGGCCTCTCTTTCCACTGATGGCCGACTAGGCCATCTTCTACTACATATGCAGCTAGAGACACAAGCTCTGAGGGGTACTGCATAGTTCATATTGTTGTTCCACCTTTAGGGTTGCAGATCCCTTTGGCAACTTGGTTACTTTCTCTAGCTCCTCCATTGTGGGTCCTGTGATCCATCCAATAGCTTACTGTGAGCATCCAGTTATGTGTTTGCTAGGCCCCAGCATAGTTTCACAAGAGACAGCTATATCTGGGTCCTTTCAGCAAAATCTTGCTAGTGTATGCAATTGTGTCAGCATTTGGAGACTGATTATGAGATGGATCTCTGGATATGGCAGTCTCTAGATGGTCCATCCTTTCGTCTCAGCTCCAAACTGTGTCTCTGTAACTCCTTCCATGGGTGTTTTGTTCCCAATTCTAGGAAGGGGCAAAGTGTCCACACTTTGGTCTTCATTCTTCTTGAGTTTCATGTGTTTAGCAAATTGTATCTTATATCTTGGGTATTCTAAGTTTCTGGGCTAATATCCACTTATCAGTGAGTACATGTTGTGTGAGTTCCTTGGTGATTGGGTTACCTCACTCAGGATGATGCCCTCCAGGTACATCCATTTGCCTAATAATTTCATAAATTCATTCTTTTAAATAGTTGAGTAGTATTCCATTGTGTAAGTGTACCACATTGTCTGTATCCATTCCTTTGTTGAGGGACATATGGGTTCTTTCCAGCTTCTGTCTATTATTAAGAAGGCTGCAATGAACATAGTGGACCATGTGTCTTTCTTACTAGTTGGAACATCTTCTGGATATATGCCCAGGAGAGATACTGCGGGAACATCCAGTAGTACTATGTCCAATTTTCTAAGGAACCGCCAGACTGATTTCCAGAGTGGTTGTACAAGCTTGCAATCCCACCAACAATGGAGGAGTGTTCCTCTTTCTCCACATCCTCGCCAGCATCTGCTGTCACCTGAATTTTTGAAGTTAACCATTCTGACTGGTGTGAGATGGAATCTCAGGGTTGTTTTGATTTGCATTTCCCTGATGATTAAGGATGTTGAACATTTTTTCAGGTGCTTCTCAGCCATTCGGTATTCTCAGGTGAGAATTCTTTGTTTAGCTCTGAGCCCCATTTTTTAATGGGGTTATTGGATTTTCTATAGTCCACCTTCTTGAGTTCTTTTTATATATTGGATATTAGTCCCCTATCTGATTTAGGATAGGTAAAGATCCTTTCCCAATCTGTTGATGGCCATTTTGTCTTATTGACGGTGTCTTTTGCCTTGCAGAAGCTTTGCAACTTTATGAGGTCCCATTTCTAAATTCTCGATATTACAGCACAAGCCATTGCTGTTCTATTCAGAAAATTTTCCCCTGTACCCATATCTTCGAGGCTTTTCCCTACTTTATCCTCTATAAGTTTCAGTGTCTCTGGTTTTATGTGGAGTTCCTTAATCCATTTAGATTTGACCTTAGTACAAGGAGATAGGAATGGATCAATTCACATTCTTCTACATGATAAACTCCAGTTGTGCCAGCACCATTTGTTGAAAATGCTGTCTTTTTTCCACTGGATGGTTTTAGCTCCCTTATCTAAGATCAAGTGACCATAGGTGTGTGGGTTCATCTCAGGGTCTTCAATTCTGTTCCATTGGTCTACTTGTCTGTCATTATACCAGTACCATGCAGTTTTTATCACAATTGCTCTGTAGTACAGCTTTAGGTCAGTCAAGGTGATTCCACCAGAGGTTCTTTTATCCTTGAGAAGAGTTTTTGCTATCCTAGGTTTTTTGTTGTTCCAGATGAATTTGCAGATTGCCCTTTCTAATTCCTTGAAGAATTGAGTTGGAATTTTGATGGGGATTGCATTGAATCTGTAGACTGTTTTTGGTAAGATAGCCATTTTTACAATGTTGATCCTGCCAATCCATGAGCATAGGAGATCTTTCCATCTTCTGAGATCTTCTTTAATTTCTTTCTTCAGAGACTTGAAGTTCTTGTCATACGGATCTTTCACTTCCTTAGAGTCACACCAAGGTATTTTATATTGTTTGTGACTATTGAGAAGGGTGTTGTTTCCCTAATTTCCTTCTTAGGCTGTTTATCCTTTGTGTACAGAAAGGCCATTGACTTGTTTGAGTTAATTTTATATTCAGCTACTTCACCGAAGCTGTTTTTCAGGCTTAGGAGTTCTCTGGTTGAATTCTTAGTGTCACTTATGTATACTATCATGTCATCTGCAAAAAGTGATATTTTGACTTCTTCCTTTCCAATTTGTATCCCCTTGATCTCCTTTTGTTTTTAATTGCTCTGGCTAGGACTTCAAGTAAAATGTTGAATAGGTAGGGAGAAAGTGGGAAGCCTTGTCTAGTCCCTGATTTTAGTGGAATTACTTCCATCTTTTCACCATTTACTTTGATATTGGCTACTGGTTTGCTGTAGATTGCTTTTATCATATTTAAGTATGGGCCTTGAATTCGTGATCTTTCCAAAACTTTTATCATGAATGGGTGTTGGATTTTGCCAAATGCTTTCTCCACATCTAAGGAGATCATCATGTGGTTTTTGTCTTTGAATTTGTTTATATACTGGATTACGTTGATAGATTTCCATATATTGAACCATCCCTGCATCCCTGGGATGAAACCTACTTGGTCAGGATGGATGATTGTTTTGATGTGTTCTTGGATTCGGTTAGCAAGAACTTTATTGAGGATTTTTGCATCGATATTCATAAGGGAAATTGGTCTGAAGTTCTCTATCTTTGTTGGATCTTTTTGTGGTTTAGGTATCAGAGTAATTGTGGCTTCATAGAATTAGTTGGGGAGAGTACCTTCTGTTTCTATTTTGTGGAATAGTTTGTGAAGAACTGGGATTAGATCCTCTTTGAAGGTCTAATAATACTCTGCACTAAACCCATCTGCTCCTGGTTTTTTTAGTTGGGAGACTATTAATGACTGCTTCTATTTCTTTAGGGGATATAGTACTGTTTAGATCATTAACCTGATCTTGATTTAACTTTGGTACCTGGTATCTGTCTAGATACTTGTCCATTTCATCCAGGTTTTCCCATTTTGATGAGTATAGCCTTTTGTAGAAGGATCTGATGGTGTTTTGGATTTCTTCAGGATCTGTTGTTATGTCTCCCTTTTATTTTCTGATTTTGTTAATTAGGATGCTTTCCTTGTGCCCTCTAGTGAGCCTGGCTAAGGGTTTATCTATCTTGTTGATTTTCTCAAAGAATCAGCTCGTCCTTTGTTTGATTCTTTGAATAATTCTTCTTGTTTCCACTTGGTTGATTTCACCCCTGAGTTTGATTATTTCCTGCCATCTACTCCTCTTGGGTGAATTTGCTTCCTTTTGTTCTAGAGCTTTTAGATGTGTTATCAAGCTGCTAATGTGTGCTCTCTCTAGTTTCTTTTTGGAGGCACTCAGAGCTATGAGTTTTCCTGTTAAAAATGCTTTCATTGTGTCCCATAAGTTTGGGTATGTTGTGGCTTCATTTTCATTAATCTCCAAAAAGTCCTTAAATTCTTTCTTTTAATAAAGACCAAGGTCAAATTCCTTGACCAAGGTATCATTGAGGAGAGCATTGTTCAGTTTCCACATGAATGTTGGCTTTCTATTATTTATTTTGTTATTGAAGATCAGCCTTAGTCCATGGTGATCTGATAGGATGCATGGGACAATTTCAATATTTTTGTATCTGTTGAGACTTGTTTTGTGACCAATTATGTGGTCAGTTTTGGAGAAGGGACCATGAGGTGCTGAGATGAAGTTATATTTCTTTTTTTTTTTTTTAGGATAAAATGTTCTGTAGATATCTCTTAGATCCATTTGATTCATAACTTCTGTTAGTTTCACTGTGTCCCTGTTTAGTTTCTGTTTCCATGATCTGTCCATTGATGAAAGTGGTGTGTTGAAGTCTCCCACTATTATTGTGTGAGGTGCAATGTGTGCTTTGAGCTTTATACTAAAGATTCTTTAATCAATGTGGCTGCCCTTGAATTTGGAGCATAGATATTCATAATTGAGAGTTCCTCTTGGAAGATTTTACCTTTGATGGGTATGAAGTGCCCCTCGTTGTCTTTTTTGGTGACTTTGGGTTAGAAGTCGATTTTATTAGATATTAGAATGGCTACTCCAGCTTGTTTCTTCAGACCATTTGCTTGGAAAATTGTTTTCCAGCCTTTCATTCTGAGGTAGTGGCTGTCTTTTTCCCTGAGATGGGTTTCCTATAAGCAGCAAAATGTTGGGTCCTGTTTGTGTAGCCAGTCTGTTAGTCTTTGTCTTTTCATTGGTGAGTTGATTCCATTGATATTAAGAGATATTAAGGAAAAGTAATTGTTGCTTCCTATTGTTTTTGTTGTTTAAGTTGACATTCTGGTTTTGTGGCTGTCTTCTTTTAGGTTAGTTGAAGGATTACTTTCTTGTTTTTTCTAGGACATGGTTTCTGTCCTTGTATTGGTTTTCTTCTGTTATTGTCCTTTGAAGGGCTGGATTCTTGGAAAGATAATGTGTGAATTTGGTTCCGTTGTGGAATACTTTGTTTTCTCCATCTTTAGTAATTGAAAGTTTGGCTGGGTATAGTAGCCTGGGCTGGCATTTGTGTTCTCTTAATGTCTGTATAACATCTGTCCAGGCTCTTCTGGCTTTCATTGTCTCTGGTGAAAAATCCGATGTAATTCTGATAGGCTTGCCTTTATATGTTTAAATTTTTTTTTTTTTTTTAAGATTGCTGGCTTTGTTTATTCTTGCTTGCCTTTACCTTTTTTTTTTAATATTTTTATTACATATTTTCCTCAATTACATTTCCAATACTATCCCAAAAGTCCCCCATAGCGCCCCCCACTTCCCTACCCACCCATTCCCATTCTTTTGGCCCTGGCATTCCCCTATATTGGGGCATATAAAGTTTGCAAGTCCAATGGGCCTCTCTTTCCATTGATGGCCGACTAGGCCATCTTTCGATACATATGCAGCTAGAGACTAGAGCTCCAGGGTTCTGGTTAGTACATCATGTTGTTCCAACAATAGGGTTGCAGATCCCTTTAGCTCCTTGGGTACTTTCTCTAGCTTCTCCATTGGGAGCCCTGTGATACATCCAATAGCTGACTGTGAACATCCACTCCTGTGTTTGCTAGGCCCCGGCATCGTCTCACAAGAGACAGCTATATTTGGGTCCTTTCAGCAAGATCTTACTAGTGTATGCAATGGTGCCAGCCTTTAGAAGCTGATTATGGGACGGATCCCTGGATACAGCAGTCTCTAAATGGTCCATCCTTTCATCACAGCTACGAACTTTGTCTCTGTAACTCCTTCCCTGGGTGTTTTGTTCCCAATTCTAAGAAGGTGCACAATGTCCACACTTTGGTCTTCATTCTTCTTGAGTTTCATGCGTTTATCAAATTGTATCTTATATCTTGGGTATCCTAAGTTTTGGGCTAATATCCACTTATCAATGAATACATATTGTGTGAGATCTTTTGTGATTGTGTTACTTCACTCAAGATGATGCCCTCCAGGTCCATCCATTTGGCTAGGAATTTCATAAATTCATTCTTTTTAATAGCTGAGTAGTACTCCATTGTGTAAATGTACCATAATTTCTGTATCCATTCCTCTGTTGAGGGACATCTGGGTTCTTTCCAGCTTCTGGCTATTATAAATAGGGCTGCTATGAACATAGTGGAGCATGTGTCCTTTTTACCGGTTGGGACATCTTCTGGATATATGCCCAGGAGAGGTATTGCTGGATCCTCCGGTAGTACTATGTCCAATTTTCTGAGGAACCGCCAGACTGATTTCCAGAGTGGTTGTACAAGCTTGCAATCCCACCAACAATGGAGGAGTGTTCCACTTTCTCCACATCCTCGCCAGCATCTGCTGTCACCTGAATTTTTGATCTTAGCCATTCTGACTGGTGTGAGGTGGAATCTCAGGGTTGTTTTGATTTGCATTTCCCTGATGATTAAGGATGTTGAACATTTTTTCAGGTGCTTCTCTGCCATTCGGTATTCCTCAGGTGAGAATTCTTTGTTCAGTTCTGAGCCCCATTTTTTAATGGGGTTATTTGACTTTCTGGAGTCCACCTTCTTGAGTTCTTTATATATATTGGATATTAGTCCCTTATCTGATTTAGGATAGGTGAAGATCCTTTCCCAATCTGTTGGTGGTTTTTTTGTCTTATTGATGGTGTCTTTAGCCTTGCAGAAGCTTTGTAGTTTCATGAGGTCCCACTTGTCAATTCTCGATCTTACAGCACAAGCCATTACTGTTCGATTCAGGAATTTTTCCCCTGTGCCCATATCTTCAAGGCTTTTCCCCACTTTCTCCTCTATAAGTTTCAGTGTCTCTGGTTTTATGTGAAGTTCCTTGATCCACTTAGACTTGACCTTAGTACAAGGAGATAGGAATGGATCGATTCGCATTCTTCTACATGTTAACAACCAGTTGTGCCAGCACCATTTGTTGAAAATGCTGTCTTTCTTCCACTGGATGTTTTTAGCTCCCTTGTCGAAGATCAAGTGACCATAGGTGTGTGGATTCATTTCTGGGTCTTCAATTCTATTCCATTGGTCTATTTGTCTGTCACTATACCAGTACCATGCAGTTTTTATCACAATTGCTCTGTAGTAGAGCTTTAGGTCCGGCATGGTGATTCCACCAGAGGTTCTTTTATCCTTGAGGAGAGTTTTTGCTATCCTAGGTTTTTTGTTATTCCAGATGAATTTGCAGATTGCACTTTCTAATTCGTTGAAGAATTGATTTGGAATTTTGATGGGGATTGCATTGAATCTGTAGATTGCTTTTGGCAAGATAGCCATTTTTACAATGTTGATCCTGCCAATCCATGAGCATGGGAGATCTTTCCATCTTCTGAGATCTTCTATAATTTCTTTCTTCAGAGACTTGAAGTTTTTATTATACAGATCTTTCACTTCCTTAGTTAGAGTCACGCCAAGATATTTTATATTATTTGTGACTATTGAGAAGGGTGTTGTTTCCCTAATTTCTTTCTCAGCCTGTTTATTCTTTGTGTAGAGAAAGGCCATTGATTTGTTTGAGTTAATTTTATATCCAGCTACTTCACCGAAGCTGTTTATCAGGCTTAGGAGTTCTCTGGTGGAATTTTTAGGGTCACTTATATATACTATCATATCATCTGCAAAAAGTGATATTTTGACTTCATCTTTTCCAATTTGTATCCCTTTGATCTCCTTTTGTTGTCGAATTGCTCTGGCTAGGACTTCAAGTACAATGTTGAATAGGTATGGAGAAAGTGGACAGCCTTGTCTAGTCCCTGATTTTAGAGGGATTGCTTCAAGCTTCTCACCATTTACTTTGATGTTGGCTACTGGTTTGCTGTAGATTGCTTTTATCATGTTTAGGTATGGGCCTTGAATTCCTGATCTTTCCAAGACTTTTATCATGAATGGGTGTTGGATCTTGTCAAATGCTTTTTCCGCATCTAAGGAGATGACCATGTGGTTTTTGTCTTTGAGTTTGTTTATATACTGGATTACGTTGATGGATTTCCGTATATTGAACCATCCCTGCATCCCTGGGATGAAACCTACTTGGTCAGGATGGATGATTGTTTTGATGTGTTCTTGGATTCGTTAGCAAGAACTTTATTGAGGATTTTTGCATTAATATTCATAAGGGATATTGGTCTGAAGTTTTCTATCTTTGTTGGGTCTTTTTGTGGTTTAGGTATCAGAGTAATTGTGGCTTCATAGAATGAGTTGGGTAGAGTACCTTCTGTTTCTATTTTGTGGAATAGTTTGTGAAGAACTGGGATTAGATCTTCTTTGAAGGTCTGATAGAACTCTGCACTAAACCCATCTGGTCCTGGGCTTTTTTTTAGTTGGGAGACTATTAATGACTGCTTCTATTTCTTTGGGGGATATAGGGCTGTTTAGATCATTAACCTGATCTTGATTCAGCTTTGGTACCTGGTATCTGTCTAGGAACTTGTCCATTTCATCCAGGTTCTCCAGTTTTGTTGAGTATAGCCTTTGGTAGAAGAATCTGATGGTGTTTTGGATGTCTTCAGGATCTGTTGTTATGTCTCCTTTTTCATTTCTGATTTTGTTAATTAGGATGCTTTCCCTGTGCCCTCTAGTGAGTCTGGCTAAGGGTTTATCTATCTTGTTGATTTTCTCAAAGAACCAGCTCCTTGATTGGTTGATTCTTTGAATAGTTTTTCTTGTTTCCACTTGGTTGATTTCACCCCTGAGTTTGATTATTTCCTGCCGTCTACTCCTCTTGGGTGAATTTGCTTCCTTTTGTTCTAGTGCTTTTAGGTGTGTTGTCAAGCTGCTAATGTGTGCTCTCTCTAGTTTCCTTTTGGAGGCACTCAGAGCTATGAGTTTTCCTCTTAAAAATGCTTTCATTGCGTCCCATAAGTTTGGGTATGTTGTGGCTTCATTTTCATTGAACTCTAAAAAGTCCTTAATTTCTTTCTTTATTCCTTCCTTGACCAAGGTATCATTGAGAAGAGTGTTGTTCAGTTTCCACGTGAAGGTTGGCTTTCTATTATTTATTTTGTTATTGAAGATCAGCCTTAGTCCATGGTGATCTGATAGGATGCATGGGACAATTTCAATATTTTTATATCTGTTGAGGCCTGTTTTGTGACCAATTATGTGGTCAATTTTGGAGAAGGTACCATGAGGTGCTGAGAAGAAGGTATATCCTTTTGTTTTAGGATAGAATGTTCTGTAGATATCTGCCAGATCCATTTGATTCATAATTTCTGTTAGTTTCACTGTGTCCCTGTTTAGTTTCTGTTTCCATGATCTGTCCATTGGTGAAAGTGGTGTGTTGAAGTCTCCCACTATTATTGTATGAGGTGCAATGTGTGCTTTGAGATTTACTAAAGTTTCTTTAATGAATGTGGCTGCCTTTGTATTTGGAGCATAGATATTCAGGATTGATAGTTCCTCTTGGAGGATTTTACCTTTGATGAGTATGAAGTGTCCCTCCCTGTCTTTTTTAATGACTTTGGGTTGGAAGTCAATCTTATCAGATATTAGAATGGCTACTCCAGCTTGTTTCTTCATGCCATTTGCTTGGAAAATTGTTTTCCAGCCTTTCATTCTGAGGTAGTGTCTATCCTTTTCTCTGAGATGAGTTTCCTGTAAGCAGCAAAATGTTGGGTCTTGTTTGTGTAGCCAGTTTGTTAGTCTATGTCTTTTTATCGGGGAGTTGAGTCCATTGATATTAAGAGATATTAAGGAAAAGTAATTGTTGTTTCCTGTTATTTTTGATGTTAAAGTTGGCATTTTGTTCTTGTGGCTGTCTTCTTTTAGGTTTGTTGAGGGATTACCTTCTTGTTGTTTCTAGGGCGTGGTTCCTGTCCTTGTATTGGTTTTTTTCTGTTATTATCCTTTGAAGGGCTGGATTCGTGGAGAGATAATGTGTGAATTTGGTTTTGTCGTGGAATACTTTGGTTTCTCCATCTATGTTAATTGAGAGTTTGGCTGGGTATAGTAGCCTGGGCTGGAATTTGTGTTCTTTTAGTGTCTGTATAACATCCGTCCAGGATCTTCTGGCTTTCATAGTCTCTGGTGAAAAGTCTGGTGTAATTCTGATAGGCTTGCCTTTATATGTTACTTGGCCTTTTTCTCTTACTGCTTTTAGTATTCTATCTTTATTTAGAGCATTTGTTGCTCTGATTATTATGTGTCGGGAGGTATTTCTTTTCTGGTCCAGTCTATTTGGAGTTCTGTAGGCTTCTTGTATGTTCATGGGCATCTCTTTCTTTAGATTTGGGAAGTTTTCTTCTATAATTTTGTTGAAGATGTTTGCTGGTCCTTTGAGTTGAAAATCTTCATTCTCATCCACTCCTATTATCCGTAGGTTTGGTCTTCTCATTATGTCCTGTATTTCTTGGATGTTTTGAGTTAGGATCTTTTTGCATTTTACATTATCCTTGATTGTTGTGCCGATGTTCTCTATGGAATCTTCTGCACCTGAGATTCTCTCTTCCATCTCTTGTATTCTGTTGCTGATGCTCGTATCTATGGTTCCAGATTTCTTTCCTAGGGTTTCTATCTCCAGTGTTGCCTCATTTTGGGTTTTCTTTATTGTGTCTACTTCCCTTTTTAGGTCTAGTATGGTTTTGTTCATTTCCATCATCTGTTTGGATGTGTTTTCCTGTTTTTCTGTAAGGACTTCTACCTGTTTGATTATGTTATCATGTTTTTCTTTAAGGATTTGTAACTCTTTAGCAGTGTTCTCCTGCAATTCTTTAAGGGATTTTTGTGCTTCCTCTTTATTGTCTTCTGCCTTTTTATCAGTGTTCTCCTGCATTTCTTTAAGTGTGTTATTAAAGTCCTTCTTGAAGTCCTCTATCATCATCAGGAGATATGCTTTTAAATCCGTGTCTAGCTTTTCCGGTGTGTTGGGGTGCCCTGGACTGGGCGAAGTGGGGGTGCTGGGTTCTGATGATGGTGAGTGGTCTTGGTTCCTGTTAGTAAGATTATTACGTTTACCTTTCGCCATCTGGTAATCTCTGGGGTTAGTTGTTATCGTTGTCACTATTTAAAGATTGGAGCAGAAGCTGTGTTCCACTCACCAGCAGTCTCTAAATCCTGCGGCGGGGGTCGTGGGTAGCTGACGGTACCCCGGTGCTGGTCCAGCCGGAAGAGGCCTGTGGTCCTACTCAGGCCGTTTTTCTGCTTCCCTAACTAATGCAGTCTCTGGTCCCGCGTGCAATTGGATTGGAGCAGAAGCTGTGTTCCACTCTCCAGAAGTCTTAAGATCCTGTGGTGGGTGTTGTGGGTAGCTGGTGAGTGTCAGCTGACCCTGCGCCCCAGCTGCCCAGGTGCTTTTCTGACCGGAAGAGGGTTGTGGCCCTATGTAGGCCGGATTTCTCTCTCCCCAACCAGAGCAGTCTCAGGTCCCGCGTGATTGGACTGGAGCAGAAGCTGTGTTCCACTCACCAGCAGTCCCAAAATCCTGCGGCGGGGGTCTTGGGTAGCTGGCGGGTGTCAGGCAACCCTGCGCTCCCGCTACCCTGGCGCTGATCCGGCCGGGTGAGGCCTGTGGCCCTACTCAGGCCGGTTTCTGCTTCCCTAACTAATGCAGTCTCAGGTCCCGCGCAATTGGATTGGAGCAGAAGCTGTGTTCCACTCACCAGCAGTCCCAAAATCCTGCGGCGGGGGTCGTGGGTAGCTGGCGGGTGTCAGGCAACCCTGCGCTCCCGCTACCCTGGCGCTGATCTGGCCGGGTGAGGCCTGTGGCCCTACTCAGGCCGGTTTCTGCTTCCCTAACTAATGCAGTCTCAGGTCCCGCGCAATTGGATTGGAGCAGAAGCTGTGTTCCACTCACCAGCAGTCCCAAAATCCTGCGGCGGGGGTCGTGGGTAGCTGGCGGGTGTCAGGCAACCCTGCGCTCCCGCTACCCCGGCGCTGATCCAGCTGGATGAGGCCTGTGGTCCTACTCAGGCCGTAACTAATGCAGTCTCAGGTCCCGCCAATTGGATTGGAGCAGAAGCTGTGCTCCACTCACCAGAAGTCTTAAGATCCTGTGGCGGGTGTTGTGGGTAGCTGGCGAGTGTCAGCAGACCCTGCGCCCCAGCTGCCCAGGTGCTTTTCTGACCGGAAGAGGGTTGTGGCCCTATGTAGGCCGGATTTCTCTCTCCCCAACCAGAGCAGTCTCAGGTCCCGCGTGATTGGACTGGAGCAGAAGCTGTGTTCCACTCACCAGCAGTCCCAAAATCCTGCGGCGGGGGTCGTGGGTAGCTGGCGGGTGTCAGGCAACCCTGCGCTCCCGCTACCCTGGCGCTGATCTGGCCGGGTGAGGCCTGTGGCCCTACTCAGGCCGGTTTCTGCTTCCCTAACTAATGCAGTCTCAGGTCCCGCGCAATTGGATTGGAGCAGAAGCTGTGTTCCACTCACCAGCAGTCCCAAAATCCTGAGGCGGGGGTCGTGGGTAGCTGGCGGGTGTCAGGCAACCCTGCGCTCCCGCTACCCCGGCGCTGATCCAGCTGGATGAGGCCTGTGGTCCTACTCAGGCCGTAACTAATGCAGTCTCAGGTCCCGCCAATTGGATTGGAGCAGAAGCTGTGCTCCACTCACCAGAAGTCTTAAGATCCTGTGGCGGGTGTTGTGGGTAGCTGGCGAGTGTCAGCAGACCCTGCGCCCCAGCTGCCCAGGTGCTTTTCTGACCGGAAGAGGGTTGTGGCCCTATGTAGGCCGGATTTCTCTCTCCCCAACCAGAGCAGTCTCAGGTCCCGCGTGATTGGACTGGAGCAGAAGCTGTGTTCCACTCACCAGCAGTCCCAAAATCCTGCGGCGGGGGTCGTGGGTAGCTGGCGGGTGTCAGGCAACCCTGCGCTCCCGCTACCCTGGCGCTGATCTGGCCGGGTGAGGCCTGTGGCCCTACTCAGGCCGGTTTCTGCTTCCCTAACTAATGCAGTCTCAGGTCCCGCGCAATTGGATTGGAGCAGAAGCTGTGTTCCACTCACCAGCAGTCCCAAAATCCTGAGGCGGGGGTCGTGGGTAGCTGGCGGGTGTCAGGCAACCCTGCGCTCCCGCTACCCCGGCGCTGATCCAGCTGGATGAGGCCTGTGGTCCTACTCAGGCCGTAACTAATGCAGTCTCAGGTCCCGCCAATTGGATTGGAGCAGAAGCTGTGCTCCACTCACCAGAAGTCTTAAGATCCTGTGGCGGGTGTTGTGGGTAGCTGGCGAGTGTCAGCAGACCCTGCGCCCCAGCTGCCCAGGTGCTTTTCTGACCGGAAGAGGGTTGTGGCCCTATGTAGGCCGGATTTCTCTCTCCCCAACCAGAGCAGTCTCAGGTCCCGCGTGATTGGACTGGAGCAGAAGCTGTGTTCCACTCACCAGCAGTCCCAAAATCCTGCGGCGGGGGTCGTGGGTAGCTGGCGGGTGTCAGGCAACCCTGCGCTCCCGCTACCCTGGCGCTGATCCGGCCGGGTGAGGCCTGTGGCCCTACTCAGGCCGGTTTCTGCTTCCCTAACTAATGCAGTCTCAGGTCCCGCGCAATTGGATTGGAGCAGAAGCTGTGTTCCACTCACCAGCAGTCCCAAAATCCTGAGGCGGGGGTCGTGGGTAGCTGGCGGGTGTCAGGCAACCCTGCGCTCCCGCTACCCCGGCGCTGATCCAGCTGGATGAGGCCTGTGGTCCTACTCAGGCCGGTTTCTGCTTCCCTAACTAATCTATATGTTTAAATTTTTCATCCTGAACTCTTGATTTTTGAACTACAGGCAACTGCAGGATTAGGGCAGAGTGGGGGAGGGTTATTGCCTTTGGCATTAAACAACTGCAAGTGCACTAAGATCCAACAGGTCATTCCAAATCAGTGCCAGATAAATATCCTAGTTAACCTGAAAATTTCTAAAACAAACCTAAAGCAATAATGAAGGAAAGTCATCTGCAAATGGATACAGGGTATAGCAGAGGTGGACTTAAGACACGGGAAGGGTAAGGATAAATTGAATACACTATTGCTATGCATGAAATTATCAAAGAAGAAACTTAACAAATTAAAAATCAAGTTGGAAAACTGCTTATAAAATTATCAGTGTGGCAGGCTAGTGAAAGTAACACTTTGACATGGCAACAAAATGAAGATGACTTTCATGCTTTTCTTAGAAATACATATTTATTTTTATTTTATGTGTGTGAATGTTTTGTCTATATATATGTCTGTGTACCATATACAAACCTGGTGTTCATTGATGTCAAAAGAGATCATTGTATCGTGAATCTGCAGGATCTGTTACAGAGTGTTGTGAGCTTCTGCATACGTGCTGGGAATAGAACCTTGGACCCACGCAAGAGCAGGAAATATTCTTCACTGCACCAATGTCCACTCAAAATTATTAATAATAATAATAATAATTTACAATGCAGTAGATGCTGAAACTAAAATTCAATATAAATTTTAATAATTGACATAAGAACATGTAAAAATGTCAGTTTAGCATAAAATATTAAACTGCAAATTAGAGTCACACTGTGATATTTTTACCCTTGATTTATTTTATGTGTTTAGCTGTTTCCTGCATGTATGCCTCAAGGAACTATATGTGTGCCTAATGCCTGTGGAGGCCAGAAGAAAGTATCAGTTCGCCTGGAACAGGAATCACAGATAGCTGTGAGCCCCCATGTGCGTGCTGGGAATAGAACTCTAGTCATCTAGAAGAACAACAGTGGCCTTTAACTGCTAATGCAATCTCTTCAGCTCGTTTGCATAACTGTTTTTATTTTGATTCGTTTCCTTTTTTCAACACTTCACATTTATTTAAAGCAAGATTCTTAGTGGTTTAAAATAGTACCAAGTCACTAAGTCCCACTGTTTAAACACTTCCTTTCATTACATATCTAATGTTAGAGAATTACTTTTCATACATGGCCCCAGGCCCGTGACATCAGCATCATCTGGGAATTTGTTTCAAATGTGAAATGAGTCCTAGTACACATATTACATTAGTAGCTGAAGATTTGAGAGCCCTCCAGACAATGAACATAAAAGAAAATGACTCAAAATGAGGGAAATTCATAAGTTCGGTGTTGGAGAGATGGTCCAGTCATTTAGAGCACATACTGCTCTTGCAAAGGACCTGGGTTTGCTTCCCAGAACCGATATCAAGTGGTTCAGAAAAGCCAGTAAATCAAGCTCCAAAGAAACCAACATCTCTGGCCTCTGTAGGCACCTCCACTGATGTACATGAACTCACATAGACACACAGTTACACACACACACACATGCACACGCGCACGCTCATGCATGCATGCAAATAAATTTGTTTAAAGAAGGCTGAATTCAACTTTCCAGACATCTGCTACAGTATGTCAGAACAGAGACAACTACATCATGATTTTAGTCAGATGCTCATCCATACATACAACTAGTAAACATACAAGTCACTCTGAATATCATTTAAGGTTAACTTCCTTTAAAAAAAAAATCCTGAAATACTGATTCTGTAAGGAAATGTATTAATCACTGACTTTTAGCATATTCAAGTCTTTGCTTCTCAATTTAGCAAACTGATATATAATTTAGTAAAATATAAATGTTTGGTAATAAAATATTGTCATTAGCAAATTTAAATTTAACATCAAAATATAAAAAGACTAAATATATATAGTACAAAGGCACAAGTTTGCTTTTCTTAGTAATATATGACATTCTAAGAAACACATACATTTGGTTGTATTTTTAGGCAACAGTTTTCAGATGCAGAGTTCTGAAAATCTTAAAATTATGGTTCTCAACCAGGGACCCTGAGAAGAGAGACATGAGTTCAAGGCAGAGTGGAGATTGGTCCTAATGAGGTAGACTGATTGTCCACTCTTGCAGCCTCTGGTCACTAGGTGAGGAACTTGAGAGGGTCTACACATTTATTGTCCATTCTACATCGATCTGTAGCTTGAGAGAATATTTTGCTTAAAGACTAAAACTTATCCAAGAGAAAGAAGTTTGACTTAAAATTATATATATATATATATATATATATATATATATATACACATATATATTGTATGGCCATACATACATTTATGAATGTATGTTTGTATGTATTTATGTACATATAAGAAACAGAAGCCAGGCATAATGTACTGTACCTAAATTAATACAAATGGAGAAGCTGAGGCAAGAAGATTATTGTAAATTCAAGGCTAGTTTGAACTATAAAATAAGATTCTGTCTCAAAACAAACAAATACACACACATACACACACATATGCACAGACACATGAAGAGGCACATGAGTAGAGAGAGAGAGAGAGACTATGCATAATATCTCCTAGTCAGGAATACTAAATGGCAGGGTGCTGATGACCTCACCAGACTCGGTGATGATGGCATCATAGATGCAGCACCAGTCACACCGGCCAGAACTACCTTTTCTTGGGTATAAGGACAAGAGCAGCAATGCTACTCTCCCAACTATCACTGAAGAAACCAGTATATTATGTTGCCTCTGAACAACTTAATGGTTAAGATTTTAAGAGTGACTATGTCATTTTAGCATAAAAGCACCTTTATTGAAAATATTAAATTATACAACAGATAAGTAAAGAAATATGTGGAATAGACATGTACTGATGTATCACTGAAGAATAAATAGGGAACAATTCATGATACACATATAAATAAATCTTTTAAATGGTAGGCTAAAGGAATTCAAACAAAGTGACTATGTAGCATGCTATTTAATTTCTATGATGCTCTAGTTTACAATGTTGTTGCAGAGTATTTGATCACACTGTGAACCTGGAGGTTGTATTATTTACTGGAAAAACTGTTTCTAGTTAGAGTGTGACTCAGCTCAGAGCTTCCTGCTTATGGTAAACAAGATTAAATAAATTCAACCACAGATCAAGAGGTGGAGCAAGCAACCAGTTGACAGGGAGTGAACATGGGATTATTAAGAAAAGACAGAGTAAGAAGTCAGAAGAATGAGTAAAGAGAAGAACAGGAAGTAGAAAGGAGGGACGTTCAGTTTAAAAGGGTTTTGAGAAGGAAAGCTGCCTTTTTCTTCTGGGTATCAGCAGTGGAAGAAGGTCGGCCTGATGCTTTCTCTGCCTTGCTGAGTGAGCATGCTTTCAACCTAGCATCTAGCTCCTGAGTCATTATTGGTAAAATCAAACGACTGAGATTCTGTTAAAAACAAAAGAACATGGATTAGGAGTAGCCTGGCACAGAAAAAAAGAAATGGAAAACTCCCTGGATAGTGAAAAATTCTAAATCTTGATTACACAATTAGTTGCACAAATGTATAAACCTTCAAAACTTACAAAATAATGTATGGAATTAATTCCTGAGAAGCTATGTTTTTGTAAATGTAACAAATACTCATAAGAGGATTAAAACTTTAACTTTTAGAGACAAAATAGGGAAATAGAAATGTAACTTATAAGCTTATAAGATAATTCCCCCAAAATGTAATTATAAATTAATTAAATTTATTAACTTAAATTAGTATAAATGTATAGTATACATAAGTATACTCTTTGATAAGTTTTAATAAATAAAATGGAAAGAAGAGTTTAAAGAAAAAGAAGTGATAAAATACTCGGCTATTAAATAAGAGGGAAAGTTATTCTCTTATATTAATGATTATAGATTTGAATTGCTAGTGTTTTGATTCCAGTGCCCACTTTAGGAGAGGAGAAATAAATTGTAACTGTCTAAACCTGAAGGGGAAGGCCTTTATGTGTCCACTTTAACAGAAATAAACCAGTAAAAAATTCTGTTAGAACTCTAAGTAACGATGATGCAAAACTGTTATGTCTGTTTGGAAGATGTAACTATCTATATTTACTATTTATTATTTTCTAGTTTCCTCCATAATGTTAGTCAAGGTATATGTCCATCTTCAAAGAGGCCCTGTCAGTGGTATATAACTTACTTGTACCAAGCAGACTATTTCTCTGAGTAAAAAATATTCCAAGTCATTAAGTAAAGAAACATGAGGCAGAGATTTTTGTCTTGTTCAATGACGTGTCAAATATCTATCACATTCTCAGTCAGTTGTCTAATAAATGTTTGCTATTGAGCTACATGACCACAACTACAAGAAGGATTAGACAATGTGATACACCAGAGAATTTCAGATTTTATCTGTAAGCTGACATCTAACATCTGGCAGATGGTTCCTGACTTTGCCTCCTCCCACAGTCTTTCTCAGTAAGTACTTGAGTATAGACCAATAGTTATCTACAGAAAAATGCCAGAATCAATTCTGAAGACTGCTACAGTGATGAATGTCAAAAACAAGTATTACAAAACAGAAGAGAGGCAGAAGCAGGCTGATCTCTATGAGTTCAAAGCCAGCCTAATTCACATAGTGATTTCCAGGACAGCCAATGCTGAGTTAGTGAAACCCTATCTCAGAAATTAAAATAATAGGAAAAGCAGAGACTTGTAGAATGCTAATTTTACTCTGAGCCCCATGTCTTCAAATTAGAAAGGAATCCCCAACACCCAGATGGATTCTTAGGGCTGATGCACATATCACACATGCAAGATGCCAGGTTTTCCAAGTCCTGAGAGGCGTCTTTGCTCTGAGATCACTCTATTTAAGGATCAGAGGCATAGTATGAGATGATTCTCATTAAACACAAAGACAAAATGGAGATAAGGGTCACATGACCATGCCTTACAATATAATTCCTTCAGTCCTTTCAGCTTCCAATTTCCTCCTTAAAATGATTTAGCTAATCACGTTCCCAGCATCTCTTTGTGGGACTGGCCTCTAGTAATCGTGTATCTGAGGACAAATATAGAACATATCTAAGCAACAAGATCAATATGCTCCACACCATTCTCCTTTGGTGGCTCTAGCAGAAATTCCCTGAAGATTCATTAGAAGATGTTACATCCTGGATTATAAGGGTTTCTCAAAGATCCACCAGATAAATGTTTGGTCATCTCTTGATCCATAATTGGAATATTGGGATAGCAAATGTTAGAAGTTAAGTCCTTGGAACTAGGAAATTGAAATGAATACTGAAACACCAGTCCTTTCCTCTCCTTCCTTCCTGGCCACCATAAGGTAAGCAGCCTACTTGCTCCTATCAAATTATACTGCCTCATCTCATGTCCAAAAGAAATTGTTAAATAATCATGGAGAGGCATTTTTAAGATCTATAGCCAAAATTAACCTTTCCACTTTTAAGGTTATTGGTGTTTTGTCATAATGATGAAGAGTTGGCTGATACCTGAGTCTGGGACTTCCCTATGGCTGAATGAAACGTTTAGGTATTCCCCACACCTGTATTTCCACCAAGCTCTAGCATAGCCTCAACTCACAAGCCTCCCTTTGTAAGGACAGTTTAACACATCTGCTTGTGAATATGATGGTAGACACTGCCTACACCTACCTTGGTCTGACCTGGCAACAAGTCTGGATCTCTAGTCTCTTACTAGAAGTTCTCTTTATAGGCATCAGCCGTCCAACTCTCTAAGTACTTATTTGAAGGTCTGGCTGATAAATCTCTGGAAAGGGATGGACTTTGGACTCCTAGACTTCAGCACATAAGGCAAAGATAACTTTTAAATTTGTAAATGTTCACATATCTACTTTCCTAAGTTAAAATGGTCTATATGGAATATAAGAATTTGCAATAGCATCTGTGCTTGGGGTAGAGGAGAGTGGCTAGAAGAATGCTGACTCTCCGTTTCTCCGAGAAGTCTAGAGGACACATGAATACTCCTGCCTCTCTTGCCATATTCAGAAGACTAGTTTGAAATTCAATTGTTTCTGGTTATAAAACTAACATACAAAAACCTGACACTGAACTATCTGGAGAAATGAATTTATAACACAATTTACAGTAGCACCAAAGAGAAATAATTGACATAGACTCTATTTAATCAATGAAGTAAAAGTTCCACAAACTACAAAGTGCTAACGAAATAAGCTGAAGACAGCACAAGTAAATAGAAATTTATCTTGTATCTGTGGGCTAGAAGACTTAATGGTGTCAGTGAATGTGTCCAATACAAAACAAAGCAAATTGTAAACTTAATATTATCCCTAACAAAACATTAATGGCAGTTTCACAGAAATAAACAAAATAACCCTAAATACATGGAACTGACAATAACTCAAATAGTTAAAAATAATCCTGAACAAAAATGAAAACAGAGCAATTATATAAACCAATTTCAAAATGATTGAGATCATTCTCTCTTCCACCTTTACATCTGCTCCAGGGACTGAATTCAGGTCAAGTTTGAACAATAAATGCTGACAGAGCATGGTCCAAGAATGGACTCACACACAAAGAATTCTGAGTCCTTATGAGAAAACTCCAAGTATGTGAGAGCCTTGTGACTTTATTTTTTTCAGTATAGAATTGTTCATGAAATGTATTTTTGTGCTCCTCCCAGGTATAGCAGATAGGAATCAGTTTACTTCAGATCATTCATTACAACTGGCTGTTGGTTTTATACCTTTATGGAAAACATGGTTTTTTCCCATGCAGCCTGCCTACCATGAGTGATTTGCCCTTGTGATTGTACACTCTACTCAGGTGACTTCTCTTAACCCTTGGAGTATAAATTCTCTGATTCTCTGACATGATATCCCCATTCCCCTAGATCACAATCCCTCTACAGTGATAAACAAAATGCTTTACCTTTGAGTCATTTTGCTCCCCCTCCAGCCCAACTTCTGTAAAGGTATTAGGAAACTCAAGGGAAAGGAAAAATGTCTTCAATGGAAAAACTAAATATACACAAATAGAAGAATGAAATCGAATAGTTTCTGATATTGAATGAAAATCTCTGAGTTCAACTCCAAATACAGAGAAGAAAAGTGGGGAGAAAGAAGAGAATGACAAGAATAAAAAGTAGAAGGAGGAGGAAGAATAATTTAGATATCTAGCTGATTGTTATAGACTAATGTATATATAATATAAATGTGTCATTATTATTTATTTTTATCCATATTTTAACATTTGATATATTTTGAAAAAATATTTTTGAATTACACATATTGGTCTGTTTGTAAATATCTTGTTATAGTCTGTTCTTCAGAAGAGTTATTCATATTTACTACTTCAACATCAAAATGCACAGTGTCTTATTCATTCAATGTCAATTAGCAGTAAAATAGCACAAATTGATTTTATATTTTAGAATGATGTGTAAGAAATTTGTGAAGATAGTTCCTAATATAATCTTTGTTTTGAAGAATTTTAAGTGCTTGTTTCCTTCAGCTGTAGTGAACTATGAAAATAATACACTTTATAATGAAATTTGAAAATAATACCACCTGTATTTCTTCAAAAATTTCTATCACCAGACAGCCACTTGGATAGTAAATACAAGTACAGAATGCTTTAACAAAGACTGTATATACAGTACCTACTGTTCTGCTAAATGGACATAATATTAAAATGACTCCTAATTATTTATTCTGATATGCATAGATCAGAGCATCCTTCAACCCAAATCAGAGAATGTTTATTGAGTAGATAGCAATTAGCAGAAGATCCCTATATTGTCAACATGAAGATAATGAGATACTCTGAAGTTCTCAGGCTTAAATGGGGCATTCATACGGTATTCTCCCACACAGGGCTCAAGGATCTTCATGGAAGAGGGGGCAAAAATGATGGTAAACGACAGATATGAGAGATAACCTCAAGAAGGCAATATTTTCTATACACAAGGTACATGCACATATGGAACTCATAACTACTGTGATAGCATACACAAGACCTGAGAAAACTCCAGACAGACAAAATCCTATCATAGAGAATGAAAGGTAGGCATGAAATCCCACCATCAGCAGAGAAGCTATTGGCATCTGATATCTCTCTTTAACGATACAACTCCCAACAGGTTAAGTACACACCAGAGCGTGCTCTACTCTCAAGAGTAGTTGGGGTCCAGAAATTGGACTCAATGGAGAAAGAAGGAAATATAAAAAGAGATGAAATCTCAAAGATGACTCAGAAGGAAGGAAGAATGTTATTGAAAAGAATATGTAATGGCAATGAATATGTTCAAAATATGTAGCATGAAATTTTCAAATAATTACTAAAAGTATTATTAAATAATTTAATAAAATCAGAGCCTAGAAATTGAAAAAGAAATGAAACTAGTGCTTCACACCTCAATGCGTCTGGACATTAATAATAATTAATCAGAAAATAAGCCATTAGCTCAGTGCCTAATCGGCTTACCTTTCCATGAGTCATCAGCTTTTACAAAAGGTTACACTTCTTCATTATTTGCCTAATGTATTTCCTTAAACCAACGCATAAGCAGGAGGCTGGGCTAGTGGTTCTATTCATTCTGTGTAATAATTCTATCTATTTACATATGACTGATAGCCAAGTATAAATAGTGTGTCTTGAGTCATGCTGTTCCTGATTTGCCTCTGTATTTCCTTGCCTGAGATATTGGGTCCGGCAGATATATTTAAATTTGGAACTGCAGGGAACCTCAGCCATTCTGGCCTCATAGGGAACAACTCTGAAGCAAGACCTTTACTGAAATCCTGGTGATCTACCCTGGTTACTTCCTCTCTTGAAAATGTTTTGCGGGGAATACGTGAGTACACTCATTATTTCTATAAAACTTTTTAGTCTTTTGAGAATTAAGTTACTTGGCATTTTGAAGAGGAAATATTGGTTTTAATTTGTCTTCATTAAAATTTTAATTAGTTATTGTCCAATATAACTATTAAAGAGAGTTAATATTATTAAGCCTTAAATCCATGCTAATATATTATTCTATTATAATTAAATTGCTTCTACTTTAATAAGTAGTCTGACTCAGAATCATGACTGGCTATACTAAAAATTGATCTTCATGTTTATTTCTTAATATAGGAAATTAAAATAATGTTGAATGCAACTCCTTGTTTTGAATGAGTATCTGTTAAACTTAGTGCCATTTTAACTTAGTTCCATTTTTCTTTATATAAATTATTTCAGTCCAAACCTTCTGCTAGTCCACTATCTTTGATAAAACAACAGAGTCATCTGTATATGCATATATGAATAACTATCCATTTCAGATGGTAGTTTTATATGATTGTCTTAAATCTATACTAAAACTATTCTCTAGAAAAGTTTTATGCCAGAGATTCATGGATTCAGCAGAACAAAAATATTTTATTTACTCATATGCACAGTATTAGTTCCTAGAAATTTTGTTTATCTATTTCATTTTTCAAGACTCACTGAGCCCTTCAAATGTGGCTACTTTCTATCACTTTGGTTCGGTAGTTTACATGTGTAACTTTAAGATCTTATATATAGTTGAAAGCTGTCATTACTTTCATTAATCAGATCATAGTTATACTTGACTATGGAGAAATTAAAATTGTTCTATAGCTCAAGGCCAAAACATAATGAATTAATTTATGAAAATCTTTAGTTTTCTACCTTCTAGATTAAAGTTACGATAAAGTATTTAATGTTAATGTACCAGTCTTATACTCTTACTTATACTATGTTAACAAATGTCTTTAAAGAAACTTTTATGATATTTGTTCTAAATTAGAGATTAAAAGGTATCATTACATAAAAGTTTTAAGATATACAATTTGTTTCACTTGTAGAACCAATAAAATATAAAAATTAAAGAGGTACATTTAACCTCATGTACACTTTATTTTAAATATTTTGATTAACTATATTGTAGAGGAGTGCTATAAACTTTTATAACAATCACAATATGAATGGAGAATAATATGAGCTTAAGTCTTACATCATCAATATCATTATAGTATAAACAAATTTCCGGTCTTAAGATATTTATAGTCCAAATATCTAGGATTTGATGTTAAGGCAACCAATATTTAAGGGCAAATTCATTATTCCGTCTCCATTTTGCATGGGGTGTCTTCAAACAAGAAACAAGTTCTCCATCAATCAAGAGAGTTCTTATTTTCTAATAGAGATGATAACTGACTAGGTTGACTCTTGACTGACCAGTTGAAAGCGGACTCCTAAACCTTCTACTTAGCAGTTCTGGTTTATAATCTTGATATTTGAACATTTATGTTTGGTATGTACAAAATTACATTTTTGAGATCTATAGAATAGTATAGCACTGTCATATATACATCAATCAAGAAGCAGTAACATAGAAAAGTAACTACATTGCTATGAATACCAATGTGTAATTTTTTTTTCAATTATTTCTAGAAGCTCGGAGGTAGGCATGTCCTAGTGATTAATGCAGTTCAAGAATGTTTAGCCATGCCTTTAATCCCAGCACTTGGGAGGCAGAGGCAGGAAGATTTCTGAGTTCAAGGCCAGCCTGGTCTACAGAGTGAGTTCCAGGACAGCCAGGGCTACACAGAGAAACCCTGTCTCAAAAAAACAAAAATAATCATAATCATAATAATGTTTCACATGATCAGAATCTAGGCTTACTTTTGACATCACTAATGTGTTTTATTTATGTGCTTATATGTAAGGCACCTGTTGAAGATAAGATTACTCCAAACCTGAAACCATTTGACTTATTAATTAGATATGCCATGTTTCAGGAGGAATTCAAGACATTATACTGAATACTATTTAAAAAATCTTGCTCAAAACAGGATTCAAACACAGGCATTCCAACATCCACAGAATTCAAAGTCTTCGAATAAAATGGTCTCTTTAAAATGCATTATGCTGATTATTCTATGGAAATGTTTGCTAATTTTGTCTTATCCTGTCTTCAACCAGTCCCAGGTGTTTTGTTAGCATAAGAACTTATTTATAGATCCATTGATATGATGATAAGTTTATTTTAATTCTGTTACTTCTCTATCCAACTTGAGACCTTTACATATTTCTACCACATTTATTGGCTGGCAGGAAAACATTAATCATTGTAATATTAAAAACAATAGAGCATATTCATACTTGCACCAAATATGTCCAATACCTAAATTGATATGATATAATATACATAAAGTTGAGAAATTATTGCAATTTTTGAGTACCTACTGAAGAAACTTATAATTAGAACTTTGTCTAATTTAATATCCACACTTAACTATTTCATAAGAATAGATATTAATAGGCTAAATATTTATAAATTTCTTCTAATTCTTACTAGACATTCTGCTCTGTGACTTCAGATATAAGATTTTAAACATCCCTAACTTCAAGGAACCTTATATACAAGATTAAAATATAAAACCTCAGCAATATTAATTACTTAAAAGCCAGAAAGTTGCAGACACAGGATCATGTCTAACACAAAATAATTTATATAAGAGACATAAGAGGGGAGAAAGGCCAAAAGAGAGGGCAGAAGAAAGAGAAAAAAAAGAGAGAAGCTAACATGATTATTCTATATAATTCAAGATTTAAGTAGAAAAAGTAGGCCAACTGTTCTATAGGTTGACTGATTTACCTATTAATTTTCTGTGGTAACAGGGAATAAACCCAGGACAACTAAACTACATCCTCAGCCTTTACTGTATTTTATTCCAAGACAGGGTCTCTCTCAATTTTCCAGTCTGGTGTCAAATTTTGTGGCCTTCTTGAATAGGTCTTAGCCTATTAAATAGGCCTACTCAGTCTCCTGAATAGTTCAAATTACATATGCAAACATTATCAGGCAAAGAAAAGGTTCCTTGTGAATCCAATTAAGAGATAGAAAAAAAAGAAAAAAAAAACATTTTTACAAAGATGCCTCTACTTCTAAATGTGTCTCGAGAGGCAGGGTTCATATGGACAATGAGATGCTAAATAATCATATTCATTTTGGCAGCGAATTCCATAAACCAGGAAAAACGTCAAGATGCATAATCAATGAGTAACCACAGACTGGGGTGAAACCAAGTAAGAGTCAAAGTTGTTCATATGGCAAGATTATTTTCGAAGCAGAAGTAGAAAGGTTACTTCTGAGAGAAACTTCCCTCCAGATATCTAAGTTGGACTGTTTATCTGTAATATGACTTACTGAGCAAATATTATTAAAAGGTTATTCATATTTCAGATTGCTTTTCACTATCACGAGACTACATTGGGTGAACTTTACACATATGATTCAACAAAAGTTGAGAGTTACGCTGGGTATGGCTTGAACCTTTACTGAAGTCTTGGTGGCATTAATAAGTGTTGGAATGAAAAAAACTGAGCGCAAGAACTTTTTCTCTGGAGTAAAATGTCGGCACACTGTTATATTTTTCAAGGAAAAGAAATGCTTGTTTTATCAACTACTAATTTGCCTTTAAGGTAAGGGCTGGACAAACTCAAGAGTGGTAACTAGGCCCACAGGCAGTATCATGTGGGATCCATGTGTATCATGTGGGATCCATGTGTATCATGTGGGATCCATGTGGTTCAGGACTTTTTTTTTTCCTTTCAGTCTAATCTCAATTTCTCTAACTTTTAAAAAATATGAGATCGAGGTAATGTTGCAGGTCTACAATTTCAGGATTTAGGGAAACAAGAGTTCAAAATAATCCTGTACTGCATAATCATACTTGGCCAGCCTGGACTACCTGAGACACTGTCCCGAAATAATACCTACCACTCTTTCTTTTAACCCTCTCTTTAGAAGTAGTTAATATATAAAGCTTAAAGGGTACAGGGAGTACAGAAAACATCCCCAAAGTGAATTACTTTTTTTTTTTCAAGTAAATCAATCTTTGTTCTTATGTGTTCATTAGTAAGCTGAGATATCATAGACAGAATATTTTGAATCAAGTTTAATTAAAATACAAAGCAGATGCATCATTCTTTTGTTTCAGAATGATGAAGTTTTGATGTGAAACCATTTGGGTTTTTTTCTTGTTTTGGTTTTGAGGTACAGTTTTGTTTTTGACAGTCAGTACAGTCCTGGAACTCACTATGTAGCTCAGGTGGGGCTCAAATTCAGATATCTGGTTAGCTCTGCCAACCAAGCACTGGGGTTAAAAATGTGGGCAATCATGCTGGACCAGAAATTCATTTTGAATTTATACCTCTACTGTTAGCACTAATATAGTATATTCATTTAAATGTTAGTTTTAGTCCTCAATCTGAATAAAGAAAATATGTGTAACTGAACTGCAATTTTGTTCTTCCTAATTAATCAACCCTGAACAAACAGTACAGGAAAGAAGTCATTAGGTTGTCATAAATTATGAACTTTTAAAATACTATTAAGTTGTAAGATAAAAGTCTTGAGAAATAGTGTTTGGCCAGTAAGAGTCACAGTTACTTTAATGAGTCATGCATTTCTGTAATTTGGAGAGAAGGTTAGAGCAGAAAGAGTCTGTTACAGGACATTGCTCACTGATTTCCTTTTCATCTTGTAGGATAGTCTCACAGACCAATACCCAACTTCCTAAGTACTATAGAATTTGTTTATCAGCAGAAGTCCCTTATAATCAGGGGTAGCTCGGGCTGACTCACCAAAAAGAAAAAACTTACAGGAATTTAAAAACTATTTTGGAGTCCATACTGTCAAACTCAAAGTCGTTTAGTCAATTCTCTTCAATAATTCAAGAACATTTGTTTACAGTTTATAAATGTGCATTTCTTATCTAAAGAAGAATAAAAGTTGGAAAATTCTAGGGCCTGTTTTCTTGGTCTAATGTCACATGTATCGCCACTCATATATTTTCCTATGTGCTATAGAATTCTTTTATCTATTTGTATGTAGGTTTGCATGTATGCATATGTATTCATGCATGTATTATATATGTATATATGTATTTATCTACATACATTCTTTCTGTTATGGCATCACTCAAGTCCTTCAGTTAATTATGCAAGCAGGAAATAGAAAATAATTAGACTATCTCAAGTATCATGTCCAAAACAAAAAACTAATTTGTACACACAATTGTGTACTTATTGTATAGTTGTTATGAATCAAGTAAGAATCAGTCTCATTCACAAGCTGTTTCAGATCTCTTTTTCATCATTATATTGCGGCAATCTATAAGAAAAAGTAACAGGATACCTCAGTATATTTATCATTCTGATTCTAAATTGAACATTGGAACTATTTTGTTTCAAAGAAGCTGGAAAGAGTGAGCCATAGTTAGACTTTTCAGCTTATGAAAAGGGAAAGCACTTTCACCCCAGAAGACTCATCGTTGTGATCTGTGTGTTTGGAATAACTAAGCAAATCATATTATCTTTTAAAGCTGGGTCATTCTTTTCCTTACTGTTGAACAATCTTCTCAAATCATTGTTCAACTCCTCGGAGATACTGATATTGATATGTATACATTCTCTCCCAAGCGTTCATTCTGTGGCCAATCTCAAAATGTCACTGTTTTAAAGGGTTAAGTAAAAAAACTGACAATGGTTCTGGAAAACAGAGGCACTAGTACCAGGGAGCACAGGCTCCTTCTGTTTATCTTTCATCTGCTATTGTGCTAAGTTTTACGTGTGTTTACTCAGGCATGCAGTTGGAATATAGGAAAGCAAATATTCACAGCGAATGCAGTAGTCACATTCATGAACCTTGAGTGATAAGAGAACTAAGGCTTTAGATATGGGGATGTTGTGCATGTGTAACAAAAGTCACAACTGCGCCTCTCTCAGCTAATCAGTAGAGTTCCTCACGAGTCTATTCCCTTACAACACTGACTCTCTTCATTCCCAGATATCACAAATGCTAGGATTAGTATTCATGGATACTCCAGATCTTTCTTCATGCTACTCAGGGATTTACAAATTCAGAAGTTAGTGGGCAGGGTGACATTTAGCATATTATGTCAGTAATAAACAGGTAGGTTTGTCCCTTCTTAGATATTACACACCTTTCCTTTCCCATAACAGATATAAAAATACAAATTTATGACCCATTCTGTTTCCTTCTTTCTTTGTCCATTTTTGTGTGCATGTATACACATATATATACAAACACACATATATAGTGAAGTGTACGTGTGTGTATGCATACACATTCTTGTGTGTATGTTTGTGTTTGTGTGTGTGTGTGTGTGTGTGTGTGCGCGCGCGCACGTGCGCGCGCGTGCACATGTGGGCCACAGGCCAACCTCCGGTACAACTGCAAATAATTTACACAACGATTTATCTTCCTTGTCTCTTTCTTCCTTAATAATTGTATTTCATTGTAGAGAAAATATTCATAGAAAAACTCATGTCATTTAAACTTTGTTATTTGAATTAACTAAGTAGGTATGGGAAACTTTTCAAAGTGGTAGAATGATACACTGCAATTAAAGGCATTGACTAACTTCTACATAATTAGTCACATTTTTATTGAGTGGGCCTCCTACCATGTCCAGCAGCCCAAAGAAGTATGTAGACTGGATGACTTTTATAAACTTTAGTTTCTCTGGCCATGTAGCCTCCTCTTTAATCAGTCTATTTAATTCTACAAAAACATTCACACCTCTGCCTGAGATGAAAAAAGATTCATTATAGAATATTGAATCTGTGAAATTATCTGTCCCTTCCCTCTGGCAACATAAGAGGCAGGATATTTCAGATAGTTATGTCTATAGTAGTATGTCACCTTTCAACTCACAACTTTGTTCCCTCTGGAAGTTCTCCACCCTTTCAACTCACAACTTTGTTCCCTCTGGAAGTTCTCCATTCAAGATACTGTGGTTTATCTGTATTCTGGTGTCTTTCTCCATTTAAATGCAGCTATGACCTCCTCCCTACAACCCCTCATTCTCATTCCCATTTCTCAAGCTGAGACTTTCTCCTCCAGCAT
Organism: Mus caroli; assembly: GCF_978045245.1. NCBI lineage: Eukaryota > Metazoa > Chordata > Mammalia > Rodentia > Muridae > Mus > Mus caroli. The sequence continues at coordinate 67,718,058 of NW_028227265.1, forward strand.
CACTGACACATTACTGTTAGAAACTAAATTCAGAGCAATGTACTAGTACATGGCAAATAGAATCCCATTGACGGATTTATGAAAATAGACTTGAACCTAAAACATTTTGAGAAACATTTAAATTCATTCAGAAGTCATACAAATGATTTAACCCTGGAGAGATGGCTCAGTTGCTGAAGCTATTTGTTCTTGCAGAGGAGCAGTGTTTGATTCCTAGCACTCACATGTCAGCTTACAACCATCTGCAACTCCAGTTCCAGGGGGCCTGACACTGTCTTTTTACTTCCGTGGGCATGAGGCATGTTCATAGTATACAGACATACATGTACGTAACACACTCATACACATAAAATAAATAAATTTATATATAAATATATAAATAAATATAATTTTTAGTGATTTAGACTACCAATTGTCCTTTCTCTAACTCTCTATATATGTTTACTGAAGTTATAAAAACTAGACTATTATAACAAAATGAATAATAGCATCTAAACCACCAATACAATTTAGATTATATCCAATTTTTCATAAGTTTCCTTTATTGTCAACAATTATTCAAACATATTGCATCTTATTATCATATTTTTATCTCTAATAATCTCTAATAAATCCTCAGTTTTTCCCTCAATTTTCTGACCTTGATGCTTAAAGAATTATGAATAAAATGTCTTTTAACTTAGCATTCTCTAATATTTTTCTTAATTATGTTGTACTTGTGCTTTGTTCAAAAGAATAGTATGAATCCTTTCCAGGGTATGCTATGAGAGGGATCACAGTATCAACCAATCAGTCCTGGATATGATCATTTAATTGCAGTGAACTTGATAAGATGACTATGTACAGATGTCCCACAAAATAGATATTCCATGGTCTTCTTTCACTCTAAATTTGGTATTGCCAATTTCAGCATCCATATTAGGATTTATTTTCTAATTATATTATATATTCAACTTTTAGTAATTGAAAATCTTTTGGGGGGAAGAGATATAAGCATAATCCTATTTATTGACATACTAATGTATTAAACATGGAAAGACATTCATCTCCATCTTTAAGCAAATGTACACTCCTGTAAGTATTTGTCTATTTCTTCAAACTGTTCTGTCTATGGTTATTCAAAACGTTAAAGTCAACTCTTACTTTTTATTACATTTGCTGTGTGTATACATGTGTGTGACTGTGTATGTGTGTGAGTATATGTGTGTGTGTGTGTGAGACAGAGAGACAGAGAGAGATGGACATCAACCATCAGAAGTTGCTTTCTGCTGCTTCTGCCATGTGAGTACTAGAGACTGAATCCGGCTCAATAGACTTATTACCAAGTGCCTTTATCTTCTGAGCCATTGCACTATCAGTCTATAGAATGTATCTGTTGTGGACTAATAGCTTCCTCTACTTTCTGCAAAGCTGTTCATCCATCATTAGTTAATTGTTGAAGAGAATGAGGATTTGCATCCCACTTGAGGGTATCAAACAGAGATTTAAGTTCTCCTGTGGTGAGCTTAAGATGAGGTCTTACCCAATTAATATCTCCTAACAGCTTTTAAAAATCATTAAGAGTCCCGGACATGGTGGCACATGCCTTTAATTCTAGCACTCCGTAGGCATAGGCAGTCAGATTTCTGAGTTCAAGGCCAGCCTGGTCTACAAAGTGAGTTCCAGGATAGCCAGGGCTATACAGAGAAACACTGTCTCAAAAAACAAAAAAAAAAAAAACCAACAACAACAACAAAAAATCACTAAGAGTAAGTAAATTATCTTTTCTTACTTGAATTTTCTGTGCTGCAATTTGTTTAGGATGTAACTTATGTTCCAATTATTGAAAAAGATATTGCCTTTGGATTTTTTTTCTGGAACAACCACTGCCCAAAATTTTAAAGTTCATTGTATAAGAGCAAAGGCTTGTAGTAAAACTCCTTCAGTGGGGTCATCTAATAAAATACCCATATAATGAATAGTATACACTGAAAGATTCAGAGTTCTAACTTGTATTGAGGCAGTGAAATTTTTCGCTGTGCATTAGTGGCACACACCTTTAATCTCATCACTCAGGAGGTAGAAGCAGGCATATTTCTGAGTTTGAGGCCAGCCTAGTCTACAGAGTGAGTTCCAGGACAGCCAGGGCTATACAGAAAAGAAACCCTGTCTTGGAACCCCCCCCCTCCAATTTTTTTGTTACATAATGTAAGGCTATTAGCCATTCCTTGAAGCAAAACATTGCAATGATATCACTTCATGGGTTCTTTAAAATTACAAGCTCACTAAAAGCCAATCTCCCACAGTCACCAGGATGCAAAGGAACAGTATAAAAACAATCCTCCAAATTCATAATAATTCTATAAGCATTTCCTGGAATGGCAGCTGGAGTGGGCAAACCAGACTGCAATGACTCCACAAGTTCCATAGCCTCTTCAACCCATTGCAAACCCTGCAACAGTCTCCAGCTGCCAGATATTTTTCTTCGTTACAAATGTGTGTGACTTAGAATCCTGAGCCAGTGATCGAACAGCAAACTACAGCCAATGGAACATTGGCAGTTTAACTATAATTTTTTAAGTTTCCCTTGCAATACCAGAGCACAACCATAACTTTGGAAAGCAAAACTCAAGCTCCAACAAACAATCCAGACTCTCCAAAAACACCAAGTGAATCACCCCCATGCTACAAACTTTGGCTGCCAGTTCCTGCACATGAACAAATGATGGTGCACCCTCTAATAACGTCACCAAAGAGACACTGCCCTAAATCCTGTCTTTTATAAGTCTTGTTTCTAGGATAAGAATTACATAAAATATTATCCCAATTTAGAGGTATCTTAGAGACCTGTTTCCTCAGGTTGTCTCATGCCACATGTTGTGTTGTTGTTTGAATGACTCCAATTCTGAGTTACCAGTTTTAAGCCAACTTTCTAATACCAAAGTTACAAATTTTAATCACACCCAATAACTTATAAGCCAGTAATATATAACCAAGACATGCTTTTAAAACCAATCAGAAACAAAACTGAAATGGCCACACACATCTTATATACTTAAACTAGACAAAATTCTTACTTTTTTCTAGTTGTAGTTTCAAGTGAGAAGCGCCTCGTCACCTGGTGAACCCAATAATCACAATTAGAGATTTTTCTAGGAGAAACAAACATCAGCTTACTGTCCAGAGAAACTAAGAAGCTGCTGGCCCCTTTAAGATTGGCTTGTACAGACAATCAGCCCCTAGCAGGGCTTCTGCAGCTGTGCTAGACTCCTAACTACAGATAAATGGCTCCAAAGGCCAATTGAAGCTGCTTTTCTTTTTTTCTTTTTTCTTTTCTTTTCTTTCTTTTTTTTTTTTTTTTTGGAAAAAAAGGTTAAAACTAAATCAAGAAGTGAACATTAGCCATTTTTTCTTTCAAATGTGAAACACAGAACAACCTTCTAGTAGTGAAACGAAAACACAGACATAAACTGACAGACATGGACAGATGGGTGCACCAAGGACAGACAATAGACAGAGAGGGAAAAGAACTAGATAGATGTCCCACCAAAGGGACTCAGCTATCCTACCTGTGATGGTTTGTATATCCTTGGACCAGGGAGTGGCACCATCTGAAGGTGTGGCCTTGTTAGAATAGGTGTGACCTGGTTGGAATGGGTGTGTCACTGTGGGTGTGGGTATAAGATCCTCACCCTAGTTGCCTGGAAGTCAGTCTTCCACTAGCAGCCTTTGGATGAAGACATAGAACTCTCAGCTCCTCCTGCGCCATGCCTGCCTGGATACTGCCATGCTCCCACCTTGATGATAATGGACTGAACCTCTGAACCTGTAAGCCAGCCCCAATTAAATGTTGTTTTTTTTTTATAAGACTTGCCTTGGTCATAGTGTCTGTTCACAGCAGTAAAACCCTAACTAATACACTACCTAAGAGACCCAGAACCAGAACTAAGCATTCCTCCAGTAGGAGCCAGAGAAGAGGCAGGACATCTCCCAACCTCCTCCAGTCCCTAGGAGAGCTCTGAAACAGCTTGCATTCATTTTCCTTCTCTTTCGCCAAAGCATCCCCAGATAGGCTGGCAGGACTGCTTTTCTCAAACCCAATTTCTATTCACATCTAGAGTGGAAACTGTGTCTAGTCAAGGTCCAAAGACTAAAAGCATCTATGAGAATTACCTTTGCTTCTCTAAACTTTAGCATAACTCTAAACACATACACAAAACACATTTTACTATTACTGTCTAAAAGGTTTATTCCTTCTACAAAGTTTATTCACCGCTGGCCCAAATCTTCTTTACTTCACGCACTTCTCATTCCCGTGGTGTCCTTTACTGTACCATGCTTACTGGAGCTCCAACGTTGAGGCGCCAACTGACCAAGCCAGCTTAGTTAGTCAACAGGTTCTCCAGCATAGGAGTGAGGATTAAAAAGAAAAAATAAATAAATAAAGTAAAAACAATTAGACAATACTGTAGCATGATCCCACCAGTTCTGAGGCTGAGTAGGTGTTCTATTTATTTTTTATTTTTTCCCAAATCCTCTTTTATACCATTTTAATTACATGGAAGTATTACATCAGTTGTAGGTTGAGGAACAAGCAATACAATAAACATAGTCAAGGAACACGCAAGGCAATAAACAAAGTCCCAAAATCACTGTTTCTAAGGGCTTATCAGGATGACCAAGTTATCTGAGCCTATTTTCCTGTCCTAGCCCAAAGTAACATTCTTGGCTGAAGCCTACTTCTTTGTTCTAGCCTAAAATTAGATTCCTGCTGGAGCTTACTTCCTTGTCCTGGCCCAATGTCAGATTCCTGCCAAGCAGCCCCAAAGGCTCTCCACACAAGCCTCATGTGTAGCAACCATCAAAGCTTATGGAGGCCCACACACTGCTGGCTCTGTTGCAGGGGTGAGAAACCACATCCCACTGCCCCTTCCACATTGCTATGCAGGACTCACAACTATCTTCTATTTAAGAGAGAATAGGCTTTCTTGCTTACCTTTTGGCACTGGACTACACTTAAGCAGAAAGTAAGTCAACATTACAAGAAAAGAAAATTGAAAAGAAGAAATCTTTATGGAAACAGCTGTGAATATATACAATCTAAAAAATACACAAATGTGGTGATATATAAAGAGAAGAATCAAAGCAAAAATGTCCACATTAGGAACTTAATACCATTTCTTTTTAATATGAGAATAATCATAAACAAAGGACAAGTACAATGCACTGTAAAACCCTGGGCTTAAAGTCATCACTCTCTTGTTTTGTGTTACCAATTATCATACCAATGGCTATTAATAAATATTGAATTGTTATTTTTGCATATATAAATCTTTGCAACGGGAACACTCACCTTACTTTATAATGTCTTGTTGATATGATGTTTTAGACCACCCATAGCAAAGTTTGAGTAGCACGCTTAAAACTGTTCTACAGTATTTGTTTTCAAAGATAAAAAAATAGCAACATCAGAAATTATTTTATAAGGTGTAAGAGAGGGTAGATTGCTAAATAAGATGTCAAAGTTGTTCAACTAAGAACAAATGTCATACGATTATGTCCAAAGATATGAAAAGCATGAAAGAGTATCTGATACACTATGTCTTCTAGTGTCTTTGATTAAAATTCTCAACAATTTTTTGTACTGAGAAGAGAAATTATTTTAATTGTTTTCCAGAGATTTCATCATTTACAAAGTTGATTATGTTAAGTTCTTATGCATTTTCTAATGTTTTTAAAATGTTGCCATTCTTTAGCACAAAACTTGTTATATAGCAAAAATTCAGTTATTGCTGGCTATTACTTTGCATTGATTTTAAACATCAATATTGATAATATTAAAGTGTTTGTCCCACTTACATCTGTTCATTGATTCTACTTTCATTGGCTAAAATCACTCTTGAGTATTATTTATGAAATAATCAGCAAGTAGTATTTTCCTTTCCCGTTCTTTTAAGTTGTTATTTTGCTGGATTTAAGGCTTTTGAGTCCTAAATCTTTTCCATAGAGTTCTGTAAGGGATCAGGTGTATTTTTACATTTAATATTAAGGGAGAAAATTTTTATGCCAATTTGTTTCCTTTGAAAGTGACCCAAATGTGTCTAAATGTAATGGTATAAACATTAACTTTAGTCTTTGTATTAATATTGACCAATATGAAATTATTACACTACATTCTTAATGATACAATTTCTTCTTATCTGAAGAGTTACTTATCCTTACTTTCTTTTCATGTCTCTGTCATTTCCAATATGCAGGCATTTATTGTGAGTATAAGAAATCTGCTTGGGGGTAGGTAAATTTGTGAAGTGGAAGTTTAGGATTGATGGACTCAGAGACAAGGATTTCAAGCAAGTGATCTAATTTCCTAAACTCATGTAGCAAAACCTAGAAGACAAACTCCACAGCTCAGACCCACATAGTTTCATGCTCCTCAAGTTTCAGGATTCTGAAAAACTACAGCTAAACCTATTAGCCTGAGCTTAAGGTATCAGCAAACTAGTTTCAGCTGGAGACTCTAAGAAAGTGTTTCCTTGCCTTTCCCAGCTTCTAAAGGACACTTATATTCCTGGGTCATGTTTCCTCCATGCATATTCAAAGTTAACAGAAGAAATTCTTGCTTCTATTATCCTGTTGTTTCCCTTCCATTTTTAACAGTCAAATCTCCCCTTGACTCCATCTTATAAAGCCAGTCATATTTATGATTTATTCAGACAATCCAAAAGCAACTGTTCCACCTTGTGACATTTAATTTTATAGTATGTAAAAAGCCTACTTGGTGTAAAGTAATATTCACACATCCCAGGCACTAGAAAATAGATATCATACACTTTTAAAGGTAAGCAGCATTTGAAGTTTCTATTTTACTGTAGTTAGCTTGAGTTTAGTATCCTTTTATTGAGTTAAAGTTATTTGCAATTACATCTTCCTGAAAATTGTTTCCTATAAATTAGCTAAGATATTTTACATGTTAATTTTTAAGAAGCTGTATGTGTGAGATCAAATTCTTCTCTCTCTCTCTCAAATTTCTGAACTTCTAACGGCTAACTTAGAAAGACTTTATATTCACTAGTTTCATAATTGGATCTTAACTATAAATACTTCTCCATCAATTATGCAAAATATATGACTGTCCCATCTCAATATCACTAGCTGTGGCAGTACTAATAAACTAGCCATCTGTTGATCAAATTTTATTTTAATTGAATAAAATATATACTTTCTTTGCAAGATATAAGCTGAAGTCATAATGCCCTTTTAGTCAGAAATTATATTCATAAAAATCATATCTCAGTGACTGCTTTGCTAAAAATATTCATAAGCTTGAGAATGCAGAAAATAAGGTTAATTTTTCTCTCACTCAAAGTCGAATTTTTGTTTCCTGAGATTAATTAGTTTAGGGAATATCTAGTCAGCACAAGCCTGAATTGATTTTTTGTTTCACCCTTGAAGCAGAGTTGGAGTTTATTAAGAGAATTTAATATAGATTTTAACCTCTTGGGTTGAAAGAAAAGTAGCTAAAAAAAGAAGACACAGCTAGAACATTGGCATGACCCTCTCAAAGGAAAGGGCCATGCTAGGCCCTCTTAATGACAGGTAATCCTGATGTGGAGTAGCCTGATGCCATCAACAAAATTTATCGGCAACTAATTTACTGGTGATTCAATATAGCAGATAAATTCACATTGAGATTATGCAGATAATTTTAAATTAAATATTAGATATTTTAAAATATTGAGAACCCAACTACTGGAAATTTACATTTGTTTGGCTTTCCTTTTTCCAGTATCCCCTCTAACATAAATACATAAATACATACATACATGCACACACACACACTACACCGAGACAGAAAGATGCATGCACATACAAAGAACCACACACATGGAGATGTGCAAACAGAATTACTGTCTTCTTTCACTTTAAACTGAAGGACTATATCAATTTCACTTATATAACTTTTTGGTTTTCCTGTAGAGAACTTTAGAAATGGAAACATATTTTCTTTTATATAAATGAGAAACCCTCATCTATAGAATGTTATTTCATCTTACAATTATTAGTGCTATAATGAAATGGAGCTAACTATGAAGTTAAATTTGAATTTGAGGGTTTTCTTCATAATACACTATCAGTGTGCTCTTAAGCAACTAACATCATAGATTCTCATATGTGAACAAGATAAATGGAATAAGTCCCTTAAGTCTGCTCACTGAGATGCAGATGAAAATAGAAAATAAGCTGCTCAGGTGAATGACTAATTTTAGAAAAGACTGCTTACTGGGTAAATTAAAGATCTCCACCCCCATTAGAATTTTTTCAATCAATTTGACAGATGCCAGAGAGAGAAAAGAGCACTTCAATTGAGAAAATGTCTCTACCAGATTGTCTATATGCAACTATGTAGGATATTTTCTTGATTACTGACTGATCTAAGAGCACTCAGTCCATTGTGGGTGGTACTACATCTGAGTAGGTCATTCTGTATTGTATAAAATATCAGACTGGGCAGAAACTGAGGAACAAGCCACGGAGCAGCTTTCCTCAAAGCTCTCTGCTTTGGTTCCTGCCTCCAGTTGCTACCTTGAGATCCTGCCCTGTCTCCCCTTCATGATTGACTATAAGCTATAAGATGAGATAAACCCTTTCCTCTCCAACTTGCTTTAGGTCACAGCAATAAAAACTTAATGTCCTTGTGGAATATGGGAATCCTTCTGATATATAAAAAATATTTGAGTCCACATTATATTTAAGGGAGTATATTAGTTGCTCACTGGGAAGTTACAATTGTAAGATATTGAAATGTAGAGGAGAGGGCCACAGGTAACATAGGTATAGGTAGAAAGCACTCTGATAAAATCTAAAATGATGCCATATAATTGGTAGATTTTGAACTGGGTTTGAATTTGGGAACAATATAATCATTCTTAGATAGAACAAGTGCCAAAAAAATACATTCCAAAGCCATGTCTGAGAAATCATTGTTGAGTGGCCTCTTGACAAATATGACTAAAGTTCAAAGACTGACACTTCAGATCTGTGCTTCTTCATAGCAAAACCAATGTGCAGTTTCCCTCCTAGCTGACTGTGCTTCCTATCAGCTCAATACCAGAACTAAGGTTTGTTACATCATTTTCTTGGGACCACAACAATAAAGAACAATTAGAAATTTCTGAAAAAAATCTCCACACTTTCCAATGTTCAGAAGCTACTAAATAACTCGTGTCTGAGACTTTTTGCTAACTTTGTGTAAAGGTATTGCATTAGCATTCTTTATACCATTGAAAAAATTCTATGATACATAACTTCCAGCTTCTAAAAAAGCTAACAAATACACTTCTACTAACATTTGAAGATTACTTTAAAAGTCAGAGCCATTCTTCATATAAAATAACTGAATCAGGCCTCAAATATGCAAAGGATTTTCCAAAAATAGGATAGAGCATGACAAAGCTTTCTCCATTGTGCCCTTCACTTGTCAGATTGTTCCCGCAAAGACATTACATTACTGAATATAAATGGATACAATGAGAATTAGTGTTCATGGTTTTTTTTAAATGCTTATCTGGGTCTGCGTTCAGTCAGAGAAGATACACCTAACCCTCAAGAGACTGGAGGCCCCAGGGAGTTTAGAGATCTGGTGGGATAGGGGGTGGGGAGGTGGGGATATCCTCGTGGTGTCAGGGGTGGGGGAGGGGGACAGAGAGGAGGTATGGGATGGGGAACAGTCAGAGAGTGGAGCTGGAGAGGAATAAAATCTGGAGTGTAAAAAAAAAAAAAAAGATTAAATAAAACACCAAAAATCACAAAATAGGTTTGTATTTGGCTGGCTGGTAGCACATACCACGTTTAAGGTTATTCTGAGGTAATAAGTAAAAAAAAAAAAAAAAGAAAGAAAGAAAAAAAATTAACAGAGCAGAGAAGAAACTAGAGGACTCTTACAACCTTGAAGCTACTATGATGTGATATCATAACAGTATATAAAATGATGATGATTCACACACTCCTATAAGTTTGTCACCTCCCTCGATAGATGCCCCAGTGTAGGGGAATCAAGGGCCGGGAGGTGGGAGTGGGTAGGTGGGTGGAGGAATACCCTCATAGAAGCACGGGGAGGAAGGACATGATAGGATGTTTCTAGAATTGAGGGAAACCGGGAAAAGGGATAACATTTGAAATGTAAATAAAGAAAATGTCCAATTTGTTAAAAGAAAAGAAAAGAAAAGAAAAGAAAAGAAAAGAAAAGAAAAGAAAAGAAAAGAAAAGAAGTTTGTCACCTCCACAAGTGACCCCTAATATAAAATATGGGCTGAAGATTGTTATGTATCAAATTGATCCATGTATCAAATGTACTGCTCTGATAAATATTGATGAGAGAGGATGTACATAGAGAGATGAGGATAGGGTGTGTTATGATAAGACAATATCCATTCTGCTAAATATATTGAGAATTTAATATTGCCTGAAATAATATATTGTTAAAATTCTTTTCTCAGTGGATAAAACACATAAACATATATATATATATATATATATATATACATTTCATAAAATATAGAGATGGCATCATAATCTCACAGTTAAAGTTAAGTGACTAGTACTTGCAATATTTAAATCTTAAAGTCATCTAAGATTGAAACATTAAAAAGAAAATGTCTAAGCTGGAGAGAAGACTCAATAATTAAGAGCACTGTTAATGTCTCGGATTCATTTCCCAGATCATAACCTCTTTCAAATTTTAGAAATCCAGTATCCTTCTCTAACCTGTATATACATGCTGCACATACATACACTCAAAACAGAGACACATACAACAAAATAAATAAAACAAATATGTTTAAATTATGAAGATCTAACTATTTGCATTAAAATCTGCTACCTCGGCTTAATTAATAAATAAGAGAGATATTTGTCATCCTAATGGTGTGCCACCATATGACATTTTGATAGACATGTAAGTTAAAATTGGGTGTTTTTTACCTAACCAATAGTCTTTATAACTCGGGATTGACCTAAGAGAATGTTTTTTCAAGGTCATGTGCAATACACTTGAGACCTTGGAGGTTAACTGGAAATGCACTTGTGCATGAATACACTGGAGTAATGTAGATAAGGAATGGGTTTGTGATGATAGGTGTTTTGTTTCTTGAGAGTCTTCCTTTACAACCCTGGCTATGTGGAAATTACTGTGTAGACAATGCTTGCCTTGAAGTCACAAACTCCTGTTGCCTCAGCCTCTCAAATGAAGCTTGAGATGTGGTGGAATGGTAAGGGTGAGCTACTGTACCTGGCGGCCCTCATTTTAATGACAGATGTCTGCTTCTATGGATGCCCAAAGAGCACAGAGCACATTTCACCCTCATAGACATACTTCTACGTGTAAAAATATGAATACACCACACATTATACAGTTGTCTACTTCAAATTCACAACTATACATTTATTAAAATCAAATCTACATATAGCTGAAGGAAAGAGAGCATTTAGTATTCCAATTCCTTTACTAAATAATTTGGTATCAATGGATTCATACTCATTTATCAATAAACTATGGACCAGTCCTCTTCTTTTTAACTAATTAATCTTCTATTAGACAATGGGCACTAGAGAGCTGCATAATCACCTGATATTCCCCAAAGCACCAGGTCAGTGAATGAATTTTTCAATCCTCATAGGTTCATTCACTATGAGATAGCTTTTTTTTTTCCCCAGAGTTCCAGACACACTGACAACAAATGTAGAGAGCTGACCCTTGTTCTTAATAATATCTGATTGACAGCTCTTCCTGGTGAGGGTAAGCATAGGGCACAGAGTCTAGCTGGCTCTAGCTGAAGTCCGAACCATGTGACTCTTAACACCTTCTGTAAATGTTCTGAGATTTTATTATTGTCAAGACATGACAGGGTCATTTTTTTAATGTTTTCTCTGCAGCTGGGTTCTCTGAGTAATATCAGTCTTATCTATCTATGTTCCTTCATTTTTTACAAATTCCAAACTCCAAATTCAATTATTTTGATTTTATTCATATGATTTTAGGTTTACTTTTATGGGGGTAAAAAGTGGTGAATGACAAAGTTCAGATAAATAGACTGAATCTTTCAATATCATTTCCTTTAAGTTTCTATAAGTAGTTATCAGTATCAAAGAAAATGTGTTTTAAATTTGGTTTTAAATTTTTTTTATTATTGATCCTAAGATCTCATCTCATCCTAAGATCTGGATAATAGCAACATAGTGGAAGAACCTGAATAAAATATGCTCAATCAATTCAGCTTTCTATATTTAACAAACAACTATGTCATGTCTGATAAACGTCAATAATGTACACTAGTTTAAACATGTGAAGTACATTTATGTAGATATTTATGTAGATCATTTTTGATGAAACTTTTCATGGAAATTCATAGAATCTCTTTTTTAATATTTTTATTAGGTATTTTCTTCATTTACATTTCAAATGCTATCCCAAAAGTTCCCCATATCCTACCCCCACCACTCCCCTACCCACCCACTCCCACTTCTTGGCCCTGGTGTTCCCCTGTACTGAGGCATATAAAGTTTGCAAGACCAAGAGGCCTCTCTTCCCAATGATGGCCGACTAGGCCATCTTCTGCTACATATACAGCTAGAGACACGAGCTCTGGGGGTACTGGTTAGTTCATATTGTTGTTCGACCTATAGGGTTGCAGATCCCTTTAGCTCCTTGGGTACTTTCTCTAGCTCCTCCATTGGGGGCCCTGTGTTCCATCCAATAGCTGACTGTGAGCATCCACTTCTGTGTTTGCCAGGCACCGGCATAGACTCACAAGAGACAGCTATATCAGGGTTCTTTCAGCAAAATCTTACTGGCATATGCAATGGTGTCTGCGTTCGGAGGCTGATTATGGGATGGATCCCTGGGTGCGGCAGTCTCTAGATGGTCCATCCATTTGTCTCAGCTCCAAACTTTGTCTCTGTCACTCCTTCCATGGGTGTTTTGTTCCCAATTCTAAGGAAATTCATACAATCTCTTAAGTGTTGATTTTTTTTCCCGCCAGGTCCAAGGAACCATCTTCCCAGCTCCAAATTTCAATCCCATGATGGATGCCCAAATGCTAGGCGGAGCACTCCAAGGATTTGGTAAGCCTGGGTAATACATTTGCTGGTTATTGTATTGTCTTTTTTAACCTCATGTTAACATGATGTCATGAGTGTAAACTAAGGTTTTGTAGAAGACAGATACAAGAATATAGAATTAGAAGAAAATAATAGAAGACCAGATGCTGAGGGAAAATTACAACTTGGGCCCTGAAATGTGTTCCTTATGCCCTTAAATGCCTCATTGTTGACTATGTTAGCTTCCAAACCATAAATTTAATCAAAAGTAGCACATCCTTTCAACTTCTGCATTCGTTTTCTTTCTACTTTCGTTTCTGTTGCTGCTTACTCTTACACCTAGAACTAGTCTCCTGCTGTCCAAAATGGCTCTGTCTGCCCACCCCTCAAAAACCGTCCCAATATAATTCTTGCCTGGGATGCTATTTTCTCTCTTGTCTGTTTTTAACCTAAGTTCTCCAAGTGAGCATCCTCTCTGCTTCCTTCTCTGAGGCTCTAACACTGGGCCAACCCAGGTACTTTTCTCCCTAGGTCCTCTTTTGCTAATCATTTGCCTTGTGCCTGTCCATGGCACCTACAGATTGGTCTGTGAGTTCCTAACATGTGCAACTTGGCTTAGAAAACTGATGAGTCACCCGATACGATCAGAGTTTAGAAAGGCAATATATAAAAAGGAGGAAGAGAAACTTTTTCATTCTTTAAGTTCTGATGTGAAACTTAAATAGTCATATATTTCCTTGAGTAAAACTGATTTTTTTAAAGACTTCTAAATGAGCAGGTAGATAGACACAACCAGCAAAGAAGAAACTGTTACCTGCTTTACCTGCTTTGAAGAATATTCTCTCTCTCTCTCTCTCTCTCTCTCTCTCTCTCTCTCTCTCTCTCTGTGTGTGTGTGTGTGTGTGTGTGTGTGTGTGTGTGTGTGTGTGCGCGCGTGCGTGCATGCATGCATGTGTGCCTGTCTGTCTGTCTGTCTGTCTGTTTCTGTGTCCTTCTGTGTCTCTCTGTGTGTCTTTCTCTGTCTCTCTGTGTTTCTCTGTGCCTCTCTCTCTACACACACACACACACACACACACACACCCCTCAGTGTATATATTTGTCCTGTACCTGAATACATACTATTCACCTTTGTGTTTCCATCCTGAGTAGTATATCACACATAGGAAAATAACAGTGTTAAATGTTCAATGAATTTGGCTTTAAGAATTGGCAAACATTTCATGTCTTTTAAAACATCAATAATTACTAGAAAAACTACAGAGACAACATAACTTTGTTTTGTTTTGTTTTGTTTTTCAGAATGCTAACTGTGATTTTCTTCTGGAAAACTAAATGCCAGAGCAATCTGGTCGCCAAAAATAATTATTATTTTCATGTTTTAATTTTCCCATTATTACATTCTAAGAGTGGAAATGGGGATTCATTTTGACTGTCATAAGGATGTTTGGTTGGTTGTTTGGTTGGTTGTTTGGTTGGTTGGTTACTTGGTTGATTTTGTGAGGTTTAAGATGAGATATTCCAAAGTGTTTGTAGTTCGGTAGCACAGTGTCTGAGGAACCATGCCAGAGTAACAACACAATTTCACATGTATTAAGAGTCTGTCAATTTTAATGACTTTCTTCAAGAGCAATTGGAAAAGATAATTATCAATGTTTTACTCAGATATTCTTATTTAATTAACTATGAAAATAAAGTGAACTCTAAAACAAGTGAAAATCAGAATTTTTAGCAAAAGCTGTAGAATATGTATTAATTCAGCCTAAAAGGGAATACCCCTTAGCTGTGCATTGCCTAATGAAACAGTTAGATTCTTAACTCACCACCATTAGTAGCTGTTTACATACATGTATATTCTCAAAACTGCTGTGTGGATTCTTTAAGCTAAAAGGAGAATACTTTCCACATCTCCATGTGACACTGGATAACTGAAAGCATTATTAACCTATGTCCCTAAATCTTAACAAAGAGGTAAACATCTCAAAACTAATCTGTTTTAAAATATACTCAGCTAAACATGGTCAATTTCACTCTGTGGAGGACATTTCTCAACAGAACAATAATGATGGGATTTTGCAAATGTCTTTTATCAGGCTGAAGAAGTTTCTTTTGATTATTACTTTGGTTAAAATTTTTGTCTTGAACAGCTGTTGAGTTTAATCAAATATCTTTTTGACCCGTCCAGCAGGTCCAGTTATTCGAGGATCTCAAGGGGACCTTCTCCCAAGAACCAAATGGGGGGTAGAGAGAGATGGGGGCCTTGTGCGAATAACGACATGGAAAGCGTTCTGGATTGCATCAAGCCCCAAATGTATTAGCCAGGCCTGAGGTTTAAATGCACAAGCATAAGGGGAAGTGCCTTTCAGCAGGAGGAATGGGGCAGAGGAAATGCACCTCAGCAGGAGGGATGGAGCATCAGAAATTTTTCTTTTGGCAACTACACGGGGAAGCAGGAACTTGGCGGTATCAGGGTACATCTTGAGGTCAGGACATCCAGTGCTGACTTAGGGCTGGAACGATCTGTGGTTGTTCTCAGAGCGGTGCGTCTGGTGGCCTGCTTTTGACCCTCTTTTCTTCTCGGGGGGTGGGGGGGAGGCCCAATTCAGAGATCAGGACCATAGTGTTGCCTTAATAGCTCCCAACACCTTTTTTTACATGTTTCTTTCTTGTTATAAAAATTTGCTTGTTTAAACTGTCTATGACTTAGGTTACATTGGCTGTCTACTGTTAGACCTATGTATAATTCTTCATACACATTGTTGTATACAATTTTTGAAGGGTTTTTTTTGGGGGGGGGGATAGGGTATCTTAAAGATCTTTCTCAGGAGTTTACCTGTAATGTCTGTCTCTGATTTGAACATTAGATTAATATGGGTTGGCATCAAATACTGTTTCTGGTATGTGGAAGGAATTGTAGACAATTGGTTTTTTCTTTTAAAATTTGCATTTATTATTGAAACATCTAATATTAATACTTTGATTTCAAGACACTATTAATTATTGATTCAATTATTATATCTATAGACCTATTCAGATTGTCAAATTCCTGGTATAAATTTGATTAGATCATATCTTTGAAGAAATTAATTCATTTATCTTTACAATTAAAATTTGGAGCATAAAGTAATTTATAATATCCCTTTATTATCTCTCTAATAAAGTCAATGAATAATGGGTTCTCTTTCCTTTATATCAGTATTTTGTTTCTGTATTTTAATTAAACCACTTTAATAAAATTTTTGAGATTCATTTAAAATTATTATGCAATATCTCATAAAGAGTAAATGAACAAAAAATGCTATAAAAGCTAATAAACACAGAGTAAATCAGAAAGATAGTTTATGTGTAATATCAACAAAACAACAAAACCAGATGAGTATAGTAACTCAGTAAATGTTATGATCATAAGAAAAACACAGTGGAAATCAATGAAAATCTTCTATTTATTATTTATAAATATCTTCAAAGTCTTCTCTCTCTTTCTGAATCATCCATCTTTGTATTCTTTTGTTAGATGGATGGATAGAATAAATGAATGATAGGTATGATAGGTACATAGGTATGTGATGATGATGAAGATAGATGATAGATAGATAGATAGATAGATAGATAGATAGATAGATAGATAGAATATAAAATTATTCCCAGGTTATAAAACTGATAAGAGCAAGGATAATTGTGTCTCTCAGGAGAGAAGTAGGCATGTATACCTCTGTATTTTCTAAGATAACCCTAAGAAAAAGGAGGTCATAAGGCTTTTGATAAAAATAAATCAGTTTACATTTTAGTCAAGCTGATGCAAAGTTAAAGTTTTCTTGGTTGTTCTACTCTAAATAGAAATAAGGCACAATAGAAAACAATTATGAAATATGACTTCTATGAGTGTTGTAAATGTGATATATGATGTCATGTCATGTCTTGTGGCACTATGATATGAATAAGTGTGCAAAGCACAGGAGTCGATCTAGGTAATGGAAGAAAGAGACCATGTTCCATCCACAGTTGGATAGGCTCACTTCCCCCGACTAAACATGAAGATACCTTGTGCTTTCATTATTTCCTTCTGTGTTTCTCCTGTGAGTCCTACAAAAGCAGCCCTATTTGTATAACACAAGTTCATTATAAGCCATGCCTGTTAAATATACTTTGAGAACATGTAGGATTCATCAAGTATTGCTATTGGATGGACATCCAATAGTATTTAAAAATGTAAAGTACTAATAGGTTTCCCACCTACCCATTGGTTTTAGTCCAGAAAGGATGGAGTCTTTCTACCTACTGAGTAAGAGATACTTTTTTTTATTATGGTTCCTTCCTAGACTGCAACAAAGACATGCTGATTGACATCCTAACACAACGCAGCAATGCACAGCGGCAGATGATAGCTGGGACCTATCAGAGCATGTATGGCCGGGTAAGACTTCCTCACCTTAACCTGTCAAGTGCATGAGCGTCAACACCCTTCTCAGAGAAATGGATCTATTATTTTCCTCGGCTTCACTGAGCACCAACATTTCTGAACTCCATGTTAGTTTAAAAAATTAATGTCTTGCTCTTAAGTGTTTCAGGGGATAAGAGCTATATCATGGAAAGTATTACGTATGAGGTACATTCACATTCACAATGGTTACCAATGCTTTTCCAATTCGTACAGCATCTGACAAAAGAAAGATTGGATAACCTTTTATTCCACTTGGTCCAATTACGCTATAAGTGTTGGGCCAGGAACGCCTATATGGAGGTTTAGGGGCGGCATAGAGCAGACTAATGATCACTGGGGTCAAAAAATAACATCTTTTCCTCCAGTTCTCTGCAGGTCCTAACCTAGCTCTGAGCCAATGTGAATTTTCTTCCACCTTTTCTTCTCCACAGCATGCAGTGATGGAGACCATTAACAAAAGGAATGGCAGTTTAAAAATAGTTTAAGGCAATAAAACTATCCATGTTTTAAAGTAATCACATTCTAATTTCAAAGCAAGGACCATTAAGGAGTCTTTGCTTTTGTTATGCATTTAAACCACAGATTCAGAACAAAAACTCTTCAGGCCAAAAGGGCCTGGAACAGCAATTACTTCGTCAACTGAACATTATCGATGAAACACTCTCATAAAACTTTCTCTCCAGAGTTAGTCCATAGAAATTGACTCTGTCTCTAAAGCTCAGCCTTTGAACAACTATATAACACTTGCGACAAAAACTAGCCCTGAGTTTTAGAATGGTTAATGATCCAGAAAGCTCTACAAGTAGAGACATGAGTTGAATTAAACCAAAGAAAGAGACAGTTATAGGTTTTGTCCACATAAAACTGTTAGCTCAGCTCACACTCGCAGAGCTTCCTTTCTTGCAAACAATATGTAAAAATGTTCAAAGTAGTACAGTGGTTAATCTATTGTGATCTAAATGTACACAGTACTATGAGGAGTGCTATTTCTAAGGAACAGTTTTTAATCCAAGTGTGTACATAGATCTTACCTTTTCATATGGCTAGTTAAATTCAGCTGAAGAACTTCTGTGTATCAAGTTCTGCAAAAAGCATGCCAAAGCAGATTAAAATAAGACATGAGTTCCTTAGACTCAAGGGATTTAAAACCCATTTAAAAATAACTTACACCAGAGAGAACCCCTTTTCACTGAGGTCTTAGAGGTGTTTATCCTGTGCTTCGGCTGAACAATCGGTATGTCATGGCTGATCACTAAATTGCTGAGGAAATAGCACAACACAGAGCCAGACTTGTCACTCAGAAATACCATTGTCATTCAGTCAGTTGTCAAGCCCTGCCATTTATCATCCCCTCACATTCTTCCCTTTCCCCAGTACAGATTCTTGATTTAGATCACCATGGTTTTCAGCCTAGACCTATCCTAATTGTTTCCTGCTACCCAATTCTCTACCCTCCTCACTCTTCTTTTCTTTGATTAGACCAGTCCACCTAAAACCAGAATGATACAAAACTTAAAAGTTCACTAACATTTAATCTATTACTCTATCATAAATATATATGTGTGAATGGCCCAAACCTCCTGAATCCCTTCATCCTTTCTTAGAATATGGGAAGCCTTACTTACTTCATTTTTATTTTATATCCTCTCTCTCTTTCTTCTTCCCTCTCTCCATTCCTCCCTCCCATTCCATCTTCCTCTCTTTTATCACCCTTGCTCTCTCTTTCGCACCTTGACTGTGTCCCCAGGAAGCATCTGTAGTTTCCCATAGCACACCTGCATGCTTCCCCATCCTTCATCATGCTGTTTCATCATCTTCAGGAGACTTACTTCCCTTCACATTGGCTGTACCCATCTAACTTACAGACACTGCACACCCACTCCTCAAATACAGCAGAATCTAACACATGAGTTTGCTTTGATCTGTTCCTCATTACCAGTGCACTAATTGGAATAACATTTATTTGGCCAGAGCTTAGTATAAATGCTTGCTGAACACCAAGGCTGCTTGATTGATGTCTGCTGGATGACTATGACCACAGAGCTAAGTGAAATCCCTCCAGTAAGATGCAGTCAGACTTTGGGTGCTCCTGAAAAGCTCTCTGCTCTGGAGTAGCTGCTTCCTGTTTGAGTCCTAGAGGTCTCTCTACATAATACCGTGACACTGGCTATTGGTTCATGTTTAAATCTTACCAAGTTTACTATAACATCTAAAATAGAATAGTGAGTGGCTTAATTTGCAGCTTGCCTCTAGAACTCAGTCCAAGGTCTAATATGTAGCAAGTTCTTTATTTAGAGCATAAGCCAGTCTAGTGTATTGTGTTCTGCCCCTCTGCTTTCTACCATCTTCTTTGAAAATAAAAATTGAATTAAAATGGAGGATTCCCCTCACCATCTGCTCTAGAGTTAATGTATATTCATGGTTGCCTGAGTTTCTCTTTTCCCTCATCCCCCTGCAGTGGCTGCTATCATGTTAATCTGACAACCTTCAGGTAGGTCCACCTGACCTCTGCCACAGTAAGATTTTAACTTCTTTATAAGATAGGAAGTAATCAACCAAGATGACATGGATGCTGGTACAGAAGACTCTTAAGTCAAAGACAAAAGACATTTTCAGTACTTTCATTAGGAAGGGTCAAACATGTCTTAGCTGTTCACGTTTCAGTAGTTCCCTGGACTGCAGTTCCCAGGGATCAACATGGAGAGCATCTTGACATATGGGGAGGGTGGGGTTGCATTATAGCCAAGAAAGCAAGAGATCACAAAAATAAAATTCTTTAGACGGACAAAATGCATGCCTACATTTGCTCTTTAGGGAGACCTTATCTCTGTCATCTTCACAGATATATATATATATATATATATATATATATATATATATATCCTTAGAGAAGCAAGATAGAAGGAAAAGTTGTCACTGCCTCACTGTGCATAATATTTCTAAATATGAGGCTCAGAGAAAACTGCCACCTGCTTGTATTAATTCCACTTTCTATACAACTTTGACAGCTGACAAATGTTACAATTGTGCCAAGTATAATTCACTCTTACTGCTTTTACCAACAAAGTCTGACAGATCATCAGTTTCTCATAATCTTCATTAAAACTCTTATAAACAGGAGTCTACACAACACAAAACTGTAAACTGGCATGTTATTCCTAATAGTACTTTCACTGAGTCCTAGATTCAAACCTTACAATGTCATTGGGGACTAATCCAAAAGTATCCAAGTGATCTTCTTTTCAAATTTAATACATTTGTCCTGAAGTTTTAATCTGGATCATTCAGTAAAAATATCTTAGCTATGGGATTGTTTTCACCTTGATCATAAGGAAAATGGCTAATGTGCCTCTATCATCTGTAATCACCTTAGTTGTTGCCACTGTGAATGCTATCCAAGGTCAAGATCGTTTCATTATGTAATCCAATCCAGCCCAAGGTGGCAAGGCTATTGTTCTTCCTTTATCAAGAGAAAACTATCAACTTCCATTTCAGTAGCTCCAATTTCACCTTTAGTTATATTATCTCCAACATATAACTGGGACTATTTGGAATTGTTAAGTAGGGGAGGGACAAGGTCATTTCTATATGATTTCAAAAAGCCAATACACCCTACAAAGAGACAGTATGTTCAACGAGGAGGAGATATTCTTTTACAGCCCAGGACTATAAGAATCCTGAGACTACAAGAAGGTAAAACAGAATCACAGTAGAATTTCTAGCCCACCTTTGGTTAGGCTACCAAAGAGCATAAGAGTAGAGACCAAACATTGTGCCTAGAGGTCAACCAGGAGAAAGAAATGAACATCTGGCTCAGGAATGGTAATGATAGAACATTGAATATTAGACAAGTCTACATAACCTCATTCCCCCTCATTATGAACATTATCAAGGAAAAGGCTGACTAGATATGACATTTTTCTCTTATGCTATCATATCTGGGGATCAAGTAACCTACTGCACTGGACACAACTATAGAAAGAAAAGGAAGCAATGTGAGAATTCTTACTAGGTTGATGAATTAAGAAGATATAACTGGTGGACCACACTGTAGGTGTATGAGATGCCTGGATCCAACTCTATATTTGAGATGCTTTTCTAAAAATTACAAATGAAGACATAGCATGGTAAGTCCAGAAATCCTAAAACACAGCACTGAGTAGTGTCAAGGACTAAGGTAATGTGTGACTGGAAACAACCAATTGACCAGAAACAGCAGCACTGTGACTTGAAAATGTTCAATTATGGGTAGTTCCAATAAAGGAATCTAGTCTGCCAGGGGTACAGAGCAATGCTCTGTGAGATGACTTTCTTTCTGTGAAAAAAATCAAGTTAAATGTAACAGAAGTTGTAAGATTGACAAGCACTGGCAACCTTGACATGTAAGACATTGAGGTTTCTACTACATGCCTAGATGAGATGTGTTTTATGATGTCCATTTTGTTGACAGACAATAGTGGCAACAGTGTAATGTTGGTAGAGAATGCAGTCTAAATTACTAACAAGACTACAGATTTTTTTAATTTGGTTATTTTTTTTATTTACATGTCAAATGTTATCACCCTTCCCAGTTTCCCCAACACAAACCCCCTATCCCCTTCCCCATACCCCCTGCTTCTATGAGGGTACTCCCCAACCCTCCCACCCAGTCCCACCTCAGCACCCTAGCATTCCCTTAAGCTGGGTCATGGAGCCTCCACAGGATCAAGGAGCTCCCCTCCCAATGATGCCAGATAAAGCAATCCTCTGCTACATATGCATCTGGAGCCATGTGTACTCTTCTGTTGCTTGTTTAGTCCATGGGTGTTTTGGGGAGTCTGGTTGGTTGATATTGTTGCTCTTCCTATGGTGTTGCACACCCCTTTAGCTCCTTCAGTCCTTCCCCTAACTCTTCCATTGAGGTCTCTGCTCTCTATCCTATGGTTTGCTGTGAGCCTCCTCATCTGTATTGGTCAGTCTCTGGCACAGCCTCTCAGGGGACAGCTATACCAGCCCTTGTTGGCATCAGCAGATGAGATGAATTCCTAGGTGGGTAGTTTGTAGGTGGCCTTTCCTTTCATCTCTGCTCCACTCTTGGTCCCTGAATTTCCTTTTGACAGGAGCAATTCTGGATTCATATTTTTGAGATGGGTGAGTGGCACCATCCCTCAACTGGGGGTCATGCCTACCCTATGGAAATGGTCTCTACAGGTTCTTTCTCTCCCTTGGTGGGTATTTTGGCTAATGTCATCCCTATTAAGGCCTGGGAACCAATTGGGTCCCTGGCATCTGGGACTTTCTAGTGGCTACCCCCAGTTCCTCATCCCTGACTGCTATGCACCACCATTCAAATTCCTGACCCTCTTTACTTCCACCCCTATCTCCTCCCACACCTGATCCCCCCCCCAGTCTCTCCCCCTCCTCTCTTCCTCTTAGATCCCTCCCTCCCTCTACCTCCTGTGATTATTTTCCCCCTCTGAGTAAGACTGAAGCATCCAAACTTTGGTCTTACTTTTTGGATTGCATATGGTCTGTGAGATTTATCATGGGTATTCTGAGGGTTTTTTTGGGGGGGGGGTTGTTTGTTTGTTTGTTTGTTTTTCTTTTTAGCTAATATCCACTTATCAGTGAGTAGATACCTTGTGTGTTCTTTTGTGACTGGGTTACCTCAGGATGATATTTTCTAGTTCCATCCATTTGCCTTTTAATTTCATGTTTATCAGAATATGTCTTCCTATGACTGCAAGAATGCCATCAAAGGTATTATCAGAAGTCATAATATTTTCAACAGTTACAGACCCAATGAATTTCACAATTATTACTTTTAAACTAATAAGCTGAAACTGTCAGCTCAACAGCCCAAACATGAATAACAAAGATAAAATCATCAGAGGGGGTAATCCACTTACCATAACTGTGAGAACAGCCTTGGTTATGCCCCATTTATGGTCCAGTTCTACATGACTTAACTACCTGTGCACATTGACCCAATGAGTATTTTCCTATCTGCATATACTGCCCAACATTTCACATTAATGCCCAAACCAAATAGCTTTCAGAACTAGTCTAACTAGGTCCTACTTCCATTACTTCCCAATAGAGATAGAGTGGGAACTGAGCATTAACATAAGCGCCTCCAAGGAAAGTCTAAGACCCAAACTGAACCAACTTCGATATGCTGTGTTTCTCTAGAAGACCAAACTATTATCATTCCCATCAGACAAAACAGAACATCTCAGGTTTGCATCAGAAACTGAAGCATTAAACGAAATGTGTGTGGAACACAGCTGTTTGGAAGAATATTTTCTTACTGTAACAAAGTAATACAACTTGCACAGATGTCTTTATAATGAAGCACAATTGTGGGTTTATACAGGGATCTCACAGTAAGGAGAATTAAGACAGATTTAAACTCTCACTCTATGTGCTTGACTTTTGAGTATTTCAATAATAGGCCTTGTTTTTATGATTAATTAGGGAAAGGCATAGAAGTCAAATGCACATGAAAGTGTTCCCCTGAGTATATTCAAACAAGGAGAACATCATAGTTCACTTTTGACCCCCATTTCATCCATAAGGCGATGTGAATAACAAGTCACAGATGAGAAGCTGTTGTTTCATTTTTAATTTAATCAGCGTGGTCAGATGGTTTCGGCACTGGCACCGAACATCTCAGTCTGAAAGGCAAGTACTCATTAGCTTAATGGAAGGCCAAGCTGTGATTCCGGCAGAGCTTGCTTGAGGGCAAGGCTTCAGAAAATAGGAAATCAGAGGCGATGAGGCTGGGGAAAGTCACACTCCAGAGGTTGCATCTGAGAAGTTATTTATATAACTCCAAGTGAGAATGTAAGGGTCTAATTAGGAAGCCAACTTGAATGTTCCTCTTTGAACTTTCAAAGTATACTTATTTAAACATACAATTCAATATTTATCTTCCCAGCTGAAGGCACAGTCTCCTTCCTGGTGCCCTGATAATAGCATGCTGTTCCCCTATCCATAGACCTCAGCCTGCTATGCAGTGTGCCTTGGCTATTTTCCCTGATTTCTGTACCCTCCACTCAATGGAAGCAGCGGGGAATAGAGATTGCTTTCCTTGTTTATTTTCACACTAGCCAAGAATGAGTACAAACAAATAATTGTTGAATTACATGTTGTCCTATCCATTCATTTGCTCGCTTTGTTATTATTGTACAAGTACTTAGTAGTTACCAGGCACAGCTCCATGGGCTGATGAAAAAGCCGTGGATAAAGCAGGTCAAGTCTCTGCCATGGTGGAGCTGATTCCTGATTCCTGCCTTGGTGACAAGGGACATTATTTGCTAAAATATACCAGTTTGCAGTGGGTGCTGTGTAATAAGACAAAGTCAGGTGAAGTGTGCCGGTGTGCTGGGGGACTGCTCTATACATTTTCTCTGAGATGCCAGAAGGGCAAGGGCACATGAAAGGCAGAGTGAAAGTCAAAGTCAAACATCAGATCAGATCTGCCCTTCCAGAAGCAGGAAGAAGACCACTGGAGCTAGATTAGATCAATCAGAAGCAAGGAGGAAAGCAATGTGTGCCAAGATAGGATCAGAATGTACTATGAATCTTTTCAATGCTGGTAAGAATGTATATTCTTATTTGCATGCAATAACATACCCAGTGCCTGCTTTCTTCTGAGATAAACCATGATGAAGGACAATGTTTTCCTTTGGAGTAGGGGAACATTTAAGGCTGAAGAATAGTTATTCTGGTTTCCTTTTTTTCCCCAGGACATTAACATCAAATTTTTAGAGAGAACATAGGGAATAAGCACAGGCGAGCTCATTAGATGGCTGCTCTGTTATTGTAGAGGAGGGAAGATGGTGGCCTACCCAAGGCGTGTGGAAGGGGAGGTAGCATGAGTTGGCCAGAGATGGTCAGTACTGTTGGCCAATTCTAGGACTATAGTAAGCACATGCTGCTTACCAAGGACAGGAGAGAAACAAGGCATAAGATGCATTCATTGCATGAACGTCACAGACTGACTATACTTGCTCATATTAGGAACC
The DNA here is from genome assembly GCF_978045245.1 of Mus caroli. Taxonomy (NCBI): domain Eukaryota; kingdom Metazoa; phylum Chordata; class Mammalia; order Rodentia; family Muridae; genus Mus; species Mus caroli. The sequence goes on from NW_028227265.1 coordinate 67,743,579, forward strand.
TGAGAGATACTAAGTGCTGGGAACTTCTCATCTCTCTTGTGTTCTTGTCAAATCACCATGTGTGCAGGCCACAGAACAGGGCTGTGCTTCCATGTTAGAGATGATGGACTGGACTGATACCAGGCATGGTGAAAATAGAAGGAATGAAAGATAACAGACAAGGTTCTGAGCTGTGGGTATAGTAAGAGACACATACTGTGAAGACAAGAAGATGGAAGCCACACTACATTGCCATTATTTATAGCTAAAGACTACTGATATGCAAGCTTTTTTTAAATATTTTGGAGGGAATGACACTTTTGGAGTACATTTTGGAGTGTTAAAAGTATTTCTTAACAGCTCCCTTTAAGTCTTACAAACTTGTACTCGTCCTGTGAGGAGGGCTTTTGTTTTCTTTACTCAGAGAGGTAAAATATACAAAGAAATTTAGTAATATTCTTTCAACCTCATGCCAATATTATACACAAGATTAAAACTATAACATAGTGTCAGTAAAGAGTATCAAAAAACTTGGCTTCTTTCACTAAACTGTTATTTAATTGAATTTTTTAAAGCAAACTTTACTAGAGCATTCTCTCTTTTTTTTTTTTTTGTCTTGCATACGCACAGAAAGATACAAAATAAAGACATATATCGCCATCTAGTGGCAATTCTAACCTCAGTTAGTAGTGGAATACATATTCGATATTGTCTAAAATTGATGTGTAAAGAAACAAAGGAGATGTTTATATACATATGGGATAAGTGCAGTTATCAAATATGCTAAAAGATTAAATCAAAGATTTGGAATGCTCAAGTAATCTTCAACTTGAAGAGAACAAATATTCTTTGCAGATAATAAAATCTATTTCTCTTTCCACACTCATTTATTCATGTGGTTGTTTATTCTCTCATTTTTATGGATCTACTTACATATTACATATGTTCTATCTACATGTTGTACAACACTATCATATAGTCAAATTCTGACTTTAGGAAATTTTTTAAGATAATCTATGCATTCATAGACACTAGAAAATATATGCATATGCAGTTTTATCATATGCCTTGATTGTTGTAATATAATACATTTAAAGTTATTGATATAGCAAATAAGCAATTGATTTAGGATTAGAGAAAGACTGGTGGCTCAGGAACCAGTTCAAGTGTTAAACCTTTGTATTAGCTGTCTGAGCATTGCTATCTCTTCATAATGGTATATTGAATACATCTTCATGCATTAATATTTTCAATCCACTGTATCATATCTAAGTTAACATAAACTCCTCATTCTCAAAAGTATGCCGTATTTACTATCTAGGCTCCCTGTTTCCTACACCATTACAAAGCAGACTGGCTAGGCATGGTGGCATGTACCTATAATTATAGTATTCAGGAGGCTGAGGCAGGAGGATAGTGAATTCAAGGCTAACTTATGCAGTACAGAAAGACTGCCTTTTCAAAACGACAGACAGGTCATATCCAGGCCCTGTCTCTTATGTTTCACCTGTACCATACACTACTTACAGCTAATTGCAGAATTGATGCAGTGGATCAAAATTCTTTTCACATCCTCAAGGCACATCCTAAATAGTGGCTACTTAAATTCTCACACTCTTCCATCTGTTTGCTCAGATCTGTTGCGGTAAATCTCCTCCCAAATATGCCCCGGCAATGAAACAACAACACAGTTAATATGATTACATGCTGTACGCCTAGATTGGGCAGATCTACTGCTACACTACCATCTTCCACAGCTTATGAGACCCCTTAGAACTTGCGGTTTCTCCAGGCCATGTGCTTCTGCTCTGCTTTTCTTCTTCTTCCTCCTCCTCTGCATCCTCTCCCTCTTCCATTTTCTCCTTCTTCTCTCCCCCACCTTCCACTCCACCTTCCCTTTTATCTGCCCAGTCATCACCTCTCCTTTATTTTACAAATTAAGGTGGGAAGCAGGTTTACAGGAAATCACCTGAGTGCTGTCTCATTTCTTGTTTGCAGCCACTCACAGGAGAACTGAATTAACATCAAATATAATTAGCCCTACCCAGGGCTAACCACAACACAGATCCCAGTTTTTCAGGACCATTCCTGGTGCACTTGAAAACAGGTTGGAAAAGAAAAGGTCTGAGTCTCTGTGAACATTTAGGTTTTAAACCAACTTAATGTTGACTTAAAGTTAGTTTGCCATTTTATATACATATTCTATTTTACCCAGCCAGTATCTTGTCAGTCCTTCAAGTTTTTCTCTTTTAATATCTTTGCCATGCAAGTAAAGAATGACAAGATTGAATTTATTCTAATAAATTTTATTATGCCTTAATAACAGTGTAAAATACTAAATACTATTGCACACTTTTAAGTAGAACTAGATATACTTTATACTTTTTAGAAAAACACAATAAACTTAAAATATTTTTTCAATTGTCTGAATAAACATACTGAAATGTAATTTAGCATATTTTTTAAATTTCTTATTATACCAGAAAATAGAAGGTATAAACGGAAGTATTAATTTAATATTTTATACCTGTATTCCAAGAACTAAAATCTAGCATGTATGTTTTTCTATTTAAGTAACTTTCACATTTTACATAATGTGGCTGTTATTTGAAAAATGTATAAGATTGATCAGTTTATGTAAGTTTTAGTTCATAGAGTAACCAAGTACACCCTGCTAAAAGAGACTTTGTATGAGGAAATAAGGTAAAACATTTATTGTATTTAAGGATTAACGGTTCATTAGTTATGTCCAGGAAAACCAAAGGCTGCAAGCTCAAATGTTTGCAGGTTCAATGTTTATTTTCAGAAGGAAACCAAAAGAAGCATGAGGGTTGAGGATTATAAATGGAAATAGCTCCTCTCCTGCTATGACTAAATTTTCCACACTCTCTCCTTCACAGAAGTGATTAACAAGTCAGTCATTTCAATACCTCAAATCCATTGTCTAGTGTTACCCAAATATATGTGGGTGAGTCAAAACCAGACTTATTGTTTGATGATACAAAAAGGATATTTTCATAAAAGATTCCTCACAGTCGTATTTCTCTTATAAATTTGGTGCATGTTTTAATTTTTTATGTTTACTTCTTCCTCCATAGGACCTGATTTCAGTCCTGAAGGAACAACTTTCATCTCACTTCAAAGAAGTGATGGTGGGCCTGATGTATCCTCCACCATCTTATGATGCTCATGAGCTCTGGCATGCCATGAAGGTAAATGGCCCGGTAACATACCTGCACCAGATACAGGCTGATCCAATAATACAACTGTGACAGGGACAGGTTCACATTTCAACAAAGGATAGACTTCCCTGTGATGGTTCTGCAATTTGTATGATCAGGGAGGCAAAAGGGAATATCTAACCCATCATGAAACTATGGAAATAATATGGTGAAAAGAGGCTTTCTGGGAAAGGAGAGTGTCTGAGCCAAGCCTATTCTTCAGTTGTAGAGACTCAGACATACTCTGCTATCTTGAGCTAAGGTCCAACCGGAATGAATGAGGCAGCTTCTGCTACTGCCCAGATTTATCTCTCTTCCATATGTGGTCTCAGGTTGAGGAAGATATGTTTAAATTCATAAGAATATTTTAAACTTATTTGTAAACATTTGGCTCAGAATCAAAATAAAATCTATATCAGAGAATATCAATGACATTGTTATTTTTATGACCATAAGTTAAATACATATGGAGAGTGCTGCTCAGATGTATCAAAATTGTTTCTCTAAAAAACTTAGATCTTACCGAAAAGACATTTTGAAATAAATTTCAGATTTCTTTGTATGGGGATGTGGGAAAAAGAGGGCTTTTGACTTCTTTCAGCTGCTAGCATTAAACACCTTTACAATCATTTAAACACTTCCATAAAGTGCTTGCCAAAGACCAGATCAATCTAGTGTGTGACAGAGATGAGGCAAGAAACAAAACATTAAAGATACATGGATTTTAGCCATAATATAGACTGATCAGAACAGTGATTTATAAACTTCATAGGAATTCCAACTAATCATATGTTTTTGTTTTTTTTTAATTTTACACTCCAATCACCGTTTCTTATAAAGCCATGTAGAAGAAAATTGTAAGAATGTGGTCTCATGTTACTGTTTAGATGGAAATATCAAGCTTTCTCAACACTTCACAGAATGGGGAGATGTCCCCCAAAGACTTCTGGGAAAAGATATGTTGCCTTTAAGACCATAATAACAGATTGATGATATAGTTGTGTGCTAAATGATACCACAGAACATGGCCAGTTCAAATGTTGAGGCCATCTGAGCACAGTTCCACAGTCAGGAGGAGGCAAGCATGGGTCACCAAAATAGACTTGATAAATTATGAGACCTATGTTCGAATTTCAAACATTTTTAAAAAACGTTATTCCAGCAACAAAGAGTTTCAAGTTCCACTCCAAAGGAAAGTGGAATATTTCGTGTGTTTTCCCATCTTGATTAGCAATGCCCATAGTGTTGTTCAAAGTAAAGGGACTAAGTTCCTGCAGACCGCATCATCCTTCTAGGGGCATCAAAGAGTGAACAGCTGATAGAGACCTGAGAGTGGGCTGACTTTTATCCAGAAAGCCCTTCCTTTCCCATCTATGTACTCTAGGAACAGCATGAATGCTTTGTTCATTCATTCTCCATAAAGTAGACCTATTGTTCTAAATAAAAGTATCTCCATGTTTCTCTCTGACTTTCAGGGAGCAGGAACTGATGAGAATTGCCTCATTGAAATATTAGCTTCAAGAACAAATGGGGAGATTTTCCAGATGCGAGAAGCCTACTGTTTACGTAAGGAAATACATAAATATGTATGCATTATGCACGTGTGAAAGCATGCTTTTCAAATAACACGTAAAAGTATTTCATTTCGTGTATTTATGCTTAAATACTTTTAAGGCCCTGTTCTGGTTTATTTCTCTGTTGCTGGGGTAAAACACTGACCAAAGCAAGGGGAAAGGGGCAGTTATTTGACCTGCACGTTATAGTCCATTGCTGATGGAGGTCAGAACAGAAACTCAAATGGAAATCTGAGGCACGAACTGAAGCAGAGATAATGGAGAAATGCTTCTTACTGGCTTGCTCTCCCATGCATTGCTCAGCTAACATTCTTCTCCAGCTGTCCTGAGCTATTCCCGTCCCGCAGGAACGCACACAGAACACAAGTCAAGACCTTTCGTGGTTACACTTTATTCATAATCGTGAGGTAGAACAAAGAAGGATAGAAACGTGTTGCTATATATACCCACAGGTGTGACGTGTTAATACTACTGGCGGTTCCATCCACAGTCTCAAATGTCCCCGGGGGACGGACTAGTGAGTTGGCAGGCATTTGCTCCAGCACATGCGCACAATGGAGCTTAGCGCCATCTAGTGAGGGCACGTATTATCACGGCTTCCTACATCCAGCTAAGGCCAACATGCCCAGAGATGGCACCAGTCACAATGAGCATTACCCTCCTATCTCAATTAGCACACAAAATTCCACTACAGATAGACCTACACACCAGTCTAAAGGAATCAATACATTTTATGATGTTCCCTCTTCCCAGATGGGTCAAGATGACAACCAAGATGACAGGCACTCTTACACTTGTAACATGATTCACTGAGTTAAAATAAAGGTTTTCAATAGCTCTGGAGTCAGTAGAAGGAAGGATAGAGAGGTTTATCAACTGCTTCACTGTCCCAGTTATATTAGAGAAGTAAGATCTGATAGTCTGCTTCATAGTACAGTGAAGACAAATAATAATAATAATAATAATAATAATAATAATGTATTTCGTATGTCAATGTAGCCGACACAGAGGAGTGGCTATATCAAATAGGAATGATACATGGAAGATAGCATTATACAATGTACGCATAGGTTGAAACAATATATTGCACCATATAAATATATAATTATAATCAATCAGAATACTAAATTATGAAAGACAACAAAATGAAGCAATATGACTCATTCAAAACCCGTTGGTTCAGTAAATAAAACTGATGACTGTGACCCTGAAAAGGAAATAATTCCCCAGAAAATCAAGCAAAATTTCCTCAAGTGTATTAACAAATATCGATGAGGCAGACACTTTCATCTTAATTCAGGGGAATGTTGTGCTTTACCCTAGAGACACCTTGAGTATAAACAAAATACAACAGATGGTTGCCATGGCTCAACAAATATCTTTTTACTTTTTGTAAATGTCACTGTCCCAACAAGTTACCTGAAAATCAAACTTTTTCACTTTTTAAAATAAAAATATGATTATTTTCATACTAAAAAATGTAATGCATTAATTTCCATCCCACTGTGTATTGTGAGCATTGAGCGGTTCTCACAGTCACTCCTTATGCTTCTGGACAAAAATGAAAGTTTTCCTAAATGGAACAAAAATTTTCACTCAGAACAATGCAATAAGATAGACAGAGCACTTGGAAAAATAGCCTACCCTAGTCTACAGCATGAAATTAATAACCCTCATCTATAGGATGAGAGACTGTGAAGGGATTTCCAGTGTTCTTTGTCATTCAAAATCATCTGTTTAGTAAGCCAGACTAAGATGATATTATTAACATGAAGAAATCTTTAACAGAGTTTATGATTATTAAAGAAAGGCCAGCTGACTGATAGCTTCCTCATACTGAACATTCAATAGCATTAGCTATGTAAAGCCCATTGATATAAGGTTCTGTAATAAGTCATGTTCTTAACATGGATATTTCATTTCCCAGAGTACAGCAATAACCTTCAAGAGGACATTTACTCAGAAACCTCAGGACACTTCAGGGATACTCTCATGAACTTGGTCCAGGTATGACATTGCAAAATCATACCATTTTACATTCTTTATAAAATAGAGACATTTTATTCTTACTAAATAGAACAGAAAGTCCAGGTCTGTTATAGTTGTATACATTCTATGTAATAAAATTTAACATCAGCCAAGTTTGAGTCACTTAATTTAAAACTTGGCATAAGTATGAATATGTGCCAGCTTTATATGTGTATTTGCATGTATGTTGTGTCTGAATGCCTGGTGCCAACAGGTGCAAGCAGAAGACATGATGTTCCCTGGAAACTGGGATACAGATAGTTGTGACTTGAACCAAAGTCTTCAGGAAGAACAGCCCTTGCCCTTAACCACTGATCTATCTCTCCAAGTCTGTATTGTACTTTCTAAATTATTAGATGAGTTGGAGACAAACAAAATTTCCTAGGCAGCTACCCTGTGCTTAGTGTTGTGTAGTGACCTAATTTCTCATCTACTGTCACAAAATCATATAATACAAATATTCTTATAAGCGATTTATAAGCAATGAAACAAATAATCAAAAATAGTATAATGTCAAGGACATACATGCCCAGCAGCACAAAAAAAATGTGTGTCAGGATGTGTGTGTGTGTGTGTGTGTGTGTGTGTGTGTGTGTGTGTGTGTGTGCAACGACTGCCCAGAGAGCCAGTACATTGAAATGCTGAATTGAATTAGATCCTATTGTATTTCACATCCAGCAAAAGATTTCAATGCTGCCTGTACAAATTCCACTAAACTATATATTACCAAAGAAGAAACTTACTTCTAATTAAAGTTATATTTTGTCATTTATCTTCTTATTCTACAATGACTAAATGGTATGTAATTATTTCTATCCAATTAACATTTCTCAAAAACATTCCACATATTAGCATTGTATTAACAGTAATATTTTAAAGTATAATTACCTTTTAGTTGCTGTCTGCATTTGAATGTTCCTGTCATCCTGTTGAGGCAAGGCATTCAGGAATTCAAGTGGAATCAGTGACCTGAGTTTAAAGAATAAAAGTACAAAACCCCACGGGTTCAGAGGACATTTTAAAGACCATGGACTTTTCTTTATTTTTATAAAGTGTGTGTTACAGTGTGTACATTTTAATAAGTATGCTATGATATGTGAGTTCTGGGGAGGGGTGTGTATGTGTACATGTTAAGGGGTGTGTGTTTTGTGTTGTGTGTCTAAAGTAAAATACTCATTTCAAAATCTGTAAAACTTTCTTTTATACATCAAAAACATAACCCTGTAATTAGCAAAACAAATTTTTTAAAGTAAAAGAAACAAAATAATGCGCTACAAATCATAGAATTTCATACATGATAATGTGCAGTGAAGAAGAGAATTACTGCCTTTGAAGATGGAAGCAGGAAGTGTCCTTTGCAGTAAAGGACAAAAAGGATACAAAAAAGAAGAGAAGTGATAGACGCAGATTCTATTTGGAGATTAATATAATTAACTCGTCTCTACTTTCTCTTTCTTCTCTCTAAACCCTCTAAAATACCCTCCTTGTTTATTTTCAAATTCATGGCCTCCATTTCATTAACTGTATGTGTGTGTTCCTAAATATACATCCAGCTCAGACTGTATAATATTACTTGTATGTGTGTTTTCTGAGAGCTGCACACCATTTGGCTTTCCAAACCCACATTCTCTCTATAGAATCAACAGATGAAAATACAACATTACACTTCGTGTATTCTTTCTTTGCCCTGAAAAGCTCTTTTGCCAATTAATAGATTTGCCTTCCTGGATTTTTTCCATTAAAATTTATTTATGGGGGTAGCACATGTATCCCATCCTAACAGAGTAAAGGTCAGGGTAAAACTGGTGGAAGTTGGTTCTCTCCTTCCACAATGTGGGTACCACTGTCAAAATCATGCCATCGGGTTTAGCATCAAATGTCTTTTCTTCCCCATGGAGCTATTCCGACCAGCTCCCTAAATTGCTTTTAACCTTGTATTTCTCTGGCTGCCTTTTAAACTGAATTGTCAAGCCAGTACATCTCTGTGGTCATTTTCCCTTGTCTTTCTTGTGAAGGGTTACCATGGAATGTACCTTCCTTGAGAGCTCAATTTTGACAAATATAAAAGGATCAATAGTCTACTCAAAAAGTGCATAGGCTTCTCTGTTTTGAACATGGGTTTCTAACATCTTTAAAAATAAACAATTCTAAATACTTGGAAGACGGCTGACGTGCCCACACAATTAGATTCATGCACAATTTCGCAGGCTCTGAACTGAGATGTATGCTTTAAAGGACTTGTTTTTGAATCCTTGCATCCCCTTTATGTCTCTTTGTTTCACACTTACAAGGTTCTTAAATAGTGAAATGAGCCTGTTGTTACTGTAAGGCTGAGTTGTAATGGTCTTCCTTTCAAGCACTCTGCAACTTTCAAGTCACTTAACTTGGCACCCACAAGGATCTTCCGCCTTCTAAGCTAATGGGAGCTTAAAGGGATAGGACAAGTTCCATTTCTTGAGGTCCTATGAAGATCAGGACAACTGATGATGAGAGAGCTTGTCTCCCAGGGGCTCAGTCTCCTTCCATCTTCTTATCTCCACATTCATTATGTCACTCTGATCTCCGGAATCAACAACACAGTGGAGGATTTGGGGGCTTTTTTATAAAAGCTGTAATTTTTTTTCTCTCAAATTTAAATCTAAATCTAAGTCAAACCTGCCCTACTTAAAATCAGGAGTGGCTGAATGTGTTATCCCATTTACATTTTAAAGAGGTTAAAATAAGCTTGTTGATTATCTACAGTGAACATCAAAACTGAAAAAAAAAAGTATTTCATTTTCTTTTATCACTACTATTACTACTTCTACTACTACTGTATTGTGGTGTGGGGCCGATGCTCCAGGCATGTGTATGGAGGTCAGAGTGCAATTGTGTGCAGTTATTTCTCTCCTTTTATCTTTAATTGGACCCCGGGGATTCAATTTGGGGCATCAGCCTTGTACAGCAAACGCCTGTACCCACTGAGCCACCCTGAGAGCCCTCCTGTCCACTTACATGTCAAATGTATTCTATGACTCCATTTCTCACCCCTTTTTCCCTAGAACCATTTATTGCTACCTCATGGTTCTCTTTCTAAGTTATTGTCAGTTTTTCAGCTAAGACTACAGACAATTTGAGAGAGGGCAACAGAAGCAGAGAGTTAATAAAAATACAAATTATAATGAGGCATATGGATGAGTATACTTGTGAGTATACATGAGTATCATTACTTCATGTACTAACCTAATTTTTTCATTGAAAAAAAAACATAAAAATCGAGAAACACTTTTTTGTAAACTGCTAGTGAAGCCAAATATTACTGACTTCACACTGGGGAAGATGGTTAATGACCAATTAGATTCTCTCTAATTTCTCGATTTACAAAAGTAAAGCATATTGTCCAGCCTCAATGTAAAGGCTTTCTGCTTGTCTTGTTATATTTTGTTTTGTCCTGTTTGGCTGTTGTCTCTGCTCTTTTCTGAGGAGGAAACGGTGGAGCAGTGGATCTAGGAGGGAGGGGACTGGAAGGGGTAGAGGGAGCAGAAGCTGTGGTTTGGGTGGATTGTGTGAGGGACTAATCTATTTTTAATGAAAATAAAAGAGGCATATTACCAAGCAAATCTATTGACCCATTAGTTAAACTGAATTTTACATTTTGTAAGAAATCAAGAACTTGTTTCATTGTACGTGGTATTGGTTTGGCTGGGTTTGGTTGGAGTCCCTGTTGTGAATACACAGCTCAGAAAACTGCCCCTATCACCAACCTCAATTAAGTAAGACCTGGACTGACAATTTTAACTTATAGTAACATATGAAATGAAGAATGGCCTGCATTTTATCATCGCCCAAACTAAGACCTCTGAGTACAGTAACACGGTGATGATAATATTTTGATATAAAATGGAAGGGTTTTTTTGTATCAGAAAATAATTATGTAGTGTTTTAAGATATTTACTCAGTTTTATGTCAATAGCTCATTTCTAAACTTTACATTTCATAAGGTAAATTTTTACTACATTTTGTGATTATCTCATGCCTGCATGCCACAACACACATGTGGAACCTGGGAGAGCTACGTATAAAATGAGACTGTATTAAAGTCCTCCTTCCACCATGAAGGCTCTAGGAATCATACTCAGACCACTGGACATGTATGCAAGCACTTGAATCTTCTTGCTGGCCATCATGAGGTTAATTTTAATTAAAAGATTCTCTAAATTTAGGAATATCTTTTTTTTTTAAGTAGTGATGCTTCATAATGTAAATTAAAAGGGTTTCCACTCAGAGAGTCTTCAATACAGCTGCAATAGAGTTGAGTAAGAGGAAAAGATATTGTGTGCCTGCCTGCGTTCCTGTCAGTGTGTTTGTCTGTCTGTCTGTCTGTCTACTCTATCTATCTATCTATCTATCTATCTATCTATCTATCTATCTATCTATCTATCTAATCTATCGATCGATCATCTATCATCTATTTGTCATCATCTTCTATCTACCTATCATCTGTCTATCATAAATCTAATCTCCTTTTTGTGTATTTGTAAGGTGTAATGCATGATTTTGTTGCTGAATTTCACCTAACATGGTTATAAATTGACAAGATAAAGTCCTAATTCTTAAGTTTGATAATTGGAGCCTAAACATGCTCTCTCTCTCTCTCTCTCTCTCTCTCTCTCTCTCTCTCTCTCTCTCTCTCTCTCTGTGTGTGTGTGTGTGTGTGTGTAGGAGTGTGTGTGAGTGTGTGTGTGTGTGTGAGTGTGTGTGTGTGAGTGTGTGTGTGTGTGTGTGTGTGTGTGTGTGTGTGTGTGTGTGTGTGTGTGTGTATAACCCTGAGGCAACATGGGATACAGTAAAACTTTTAACAGAATAAAATGAGGGTGAATTGGAACTTAGATTTTGCAGGAAGCAAGAAAAGTTTACTTAATTTACTACTTTACTAAAACATATTTGCTTCTTTTTATTTTACTTGTTTCTTTGCCTTAGCATTCTGTACAAACAATGTGTATTTAATATTACATGCTTACATAGTTTCACAGTACATTATCCGCAAAATGCTAAACACAAAAACTAAAATAATGCATATTTCATGGGGATTAGTGAAGGCCTAATAGAAAATTGAGAAAACAAATTCTGCTAATGCAGATTTAATACAGTCTCATTTATTTATGGTGCTTTTCAAGCACGGAAGTTCTAAGTTTATTCAGAATGCTTATTGAGCTTTATGATTTTATAGATTTCTGATTTCTATATTCAGTAACTACTTTCATGGGCCCCCTGGTTTATAATTTATTATTTCCAAAACAGTGATTTGGGAAGTTGAGAGTTGATCAGGTCTCTGGACCATTGTGAGCTGATAGCCTCTAACCAGACAGCTGGGGAACACTACAGGTTAGATTGATCTCATTTATCCTTGTCTTTACCACACTCAAATAGGTATCATGCTCTCTCCGTCTTTGCTTGTTTCTCTTTCCCTCTCTTTCAGGCATGCATGCTTATGTACTTGCACACGGACATGCAGACACACAAACACATAAACACACAAACTGAAAGAGATGGATAGGTGATAAATAGAAGATAGATAGATAGATAGATAGATAGATAGATAGTTAGATAGAGATAGATAGAAAGATTGATAGACAGGCAGACATAGACAGACACACAGACAGAGAAAGACAGAAAGATAGAGAACTATCTTTTCCTCTTCCTCTACAGTTGTATAGCCTTGGAATTATCACTTGATCTTTTAAAGAGTCAAACTGCTGCTTACCGAATTAATGACTATGAGCTAATTCTCTCAGTTCTTCCACAATACAAATATTCTATTGCTCTACAGTTGTAGCAACCATGCCATCTCATCCCATATCCACCTTCACTTCAAAAATCAAAGGAAAGATAATTTATAGATTTCATTCTGCAAATGTCATTAAAATTCAGACACACCCCTTTGGCATTATAGTAAAGACAGGGAATTAGAACATGGGAGATTTAAGGTGTTCATGAGCTACAAAGACAGGAAACCACTGCTATGATTTCTGGGAGGGAGACCTTGTACTTAGTTTGCACAGAGTTTTCTGCAAAGAAACAACTGAGGGAGAACACACTCCCCTTGAAAACTGATGCCAGTAATTAAGATGGCCCACAGCACTTCCTGCATGCTTTTATTGCACTAGATTTGTGGAGGGTCTAATTATTTGTCAAATAAAGAAGGATTAGTCTCTTGGAGATTAATTAATCAACACGTGCAAATTACATTGTGAACAAATAAGGGAAGCTAGCAGATTAAATACTCCAGCCTCCCTCCTCATCTTGTCTGTTGGGGTTCTCCTGATGGTCCTTTTTGAAACCTGTACAGTGAGGCATCCAGAGCATCACTGCCGTCATCCTGCTTTCTGTAATTGTCTGGAGTCAGTTTATCTGCTCAAGAACTTTCAGGTAGTTTTCCTTGTCTTTAATGTCTGTCATGTTGATCTTTCCCCTTACTCAAATCCTCTGCTCACATACAGATGGACACCACTGCAAGTTAAACAAAAGATTATCACCTTTTTAAAGCAAAAGCTCAGATAAATAGAAAGGCAGAAAAATCTCTAAGCAGTCCTCACAATTTTCACACATGCTAGAGTTTGCTTAGCTGCACAGTTAAAGATCATACTTCAAAGATACAGAAAAACAAACATAAAAGTCTAACATCCAAAAAGGATTCTTTGCCTTCCCCATGAGGAGTTCCTCAATACTCACGCTGTGTCAGATATGATTTCTGACAGTTGGGAATCATGCATAAACAGAGGACACTTCTACGTCTTATTACAATCACATCTAAAAACAGTAAATTATGTTATAAGGTACTAATGAATAAGGGCATTATAAAAAGCTCTGGAAAGTGATGAAAGTGTAACCAGTGAGGATGTGGGAGACAGGAACCGCAGGGCTGGACAGAGTGGGAAGTTGCATTGTGATATAGGATGGTCAGAGTAGATCTCATTAAATATAGGAATTTTTTTCTGATTCGTTTGCCTTCCCCCCAAAATATATTTTCATAAGAAACAATTTGATACTAATTGATAAAGTTAAACTATGATCCAACTTTACTTCTGATAAATGAAAATTAATTCACATGAAACATAGATGAGTTAAACAAACATAGAGATGAAAGAATGAATCAAAGTACAGATAAATGTAATAGAGTGAAGAGTCAACATACAGAACTGGAGAAAAAGTCCAATGCAAGATAAGAACCAGATAAGGTTAAAGAAGCAACAGGTTCTAAGGATCAATCAAACCTTATAGCCTGTATAAACATGGAATTTATTCTGAGTGGCCAGGGTGTTAGGTAAACATTATGTAGGTTTTTGAGTAGATGACATCTGTGATTTATACTTTATGATATTTACAATAAATTCTATATTTAAGAAAATACAATATGTAGATATATATATAAATAATATATCATATAACATAATATACTAATAAAATATAAATACACAAATAATGTAACAAAATATATAAATCTATAAATAATAATTAATCAATAAAACTATGGAGACAAGCACAGAACCAGAAGCCTACATGAAGACAGTCTCAGCAGAAACCTAGGAAATAATGTTAGCTGTGAGCCACGTGGCAACACAGTAAGAATCAAGAGCACTCCTGGATGAGTGGGAAGGACTGACGGTGTTTGTGTGTTAGCTACTGGGGAATTTTATATGAAATATGAAACAAAATAAAAAGAATCAAATATGACTCAGGTTTTACTCTGAACAATAAGCATGGAATGGCCCTTCACAGAGAGGTGGAAAACTGGAAGGGGTGGACCAGAATCTGGTTGTTGAGAGTATGGACTTATACACAAAGTAAAGGGTCGTGGAGAGATGCTGAGTTAGTCACTGGAATAGCCATACACAATACAAAACTCTGTAATGGATTCCTACTAGAGAACTTGAATAGCGTTACAAGACAGACAGAATCTAAGCCCTTATCAGTAGCAGGGAATAGGAGACTAGGAAGACTAAAGGCAGACAAGAGTGCACAGCTCCATAGCAAGGGGATTCAGCACATTAAGGAACTGAATATTAAGAGGAACCAGTTCTCAAGACTGGAGAGTTTTCAATGAAACAGAAGCAAAGGAACAAAGACTACATAAAGCCAAGCAATGAAGTCCTGTGAGGAAAAATGATGAACTTACACCAAAACCTACAGAAAAATCAAAGAAGATAAGCACTAACAGTTACTGTGATACGCTTATCAAGTACATAGTATGTATTCACAGAAGGTATAATGGTTCTATTATTTTCACTTATTTTTTTTTGGTAAACTAAAATCATTACAGATAATTGGAAAGGGAGCCCAAGGATATTATTTGTAAAGAATGACTTCTGGTATGGTAACTAGATCCCAGAGCACGTAAAGCCACTGATATCTAGTAATTGTCCTTCTTTAACTCTCAGACCTATGACAATTGACTTAATAACTCAAAGTCCATTCATTGTTATCTCCAAAATAAGGAGCATACATAAGACCTCTAGGGATCTTGTACTGCAGTGTGTTCATGACTTAAAGATAAAATACCTGTAATCCTACTAGCCAGTAAAGTTGCTTTTGTTCTTTAAATGGGGTCTTCTATTCCTAAATTTTCACGGCTACAAATTTAGTCATAAGAAAATGTGAATTTATTTCTCTATAGAAATTGAACTTTCCTAGATGGTTTTAGGTTTCTGTTAGCAAAAAGAACATAGAAATTATTATGTGCATACTTCTCAGTATTAATTCTGCATATGCACAGCTAGTTAGTTAATGATGCTTTCAGTGTTTGCAAAGCCTAGATTTTGTCATGATTTGTTGTTCCATAAGCTATATTTTACAAACCAGACATGACTGCGTCTGTATCATTTCACTAAGAGTGTCAAGCTCCATTACTACCACATCTGATAAGAGATGGCCAATCAGGTTGATCAGAGCACAACAGAGAGGTGAAAAGTGGAAAACATCTCAACATTTTTTACTAAGTACCTCTGTTGGGGAGTAAAGATCAAAAATAAAGTCCTTACAAAACTGCCTAACAATTCCTCGTATTTTGAAATATCCAAATAATAAGACAGACTGATAAAGAATCACCAGTGTTTGATGATTGGGGGATTTTTGTTCCAGAAACCCTGTATTCTGTATTGAAACCATCTAAAAGAAAATTCCCTGCTTATTTCACAGGCAAACAGGGAGGAAGGATATTCTGATCCTGCAATGGCTGCTCAGGATGCAATGGTAACCCGGTGTGACTCCCCACCTGACTTATAGAGCTTTGGGTAAAGCAAGGCTTGTTCTGATGATTCTTCCTGGCTGTGTGATGTTGCAGGTGCTGTGGGAAGCCTGCCAACAGAAGACTGGGGAACATAAAACCATGATGCAGATGATCCTGTGCAACAAGAGCTACCCACAACTTTGGCTGGGTAACTAGAAACAGGCTCTTTCCAGCTCTTTAGCCAATTGAATGACATACAAGTAGCTAGGATAAAAGAGGAAATGTCACCCAGAAATATAGAAAAACCAGTCACTGTACTGAATTATGTCGATAGTATGTTTCATTTAATGATACTGCAACAGAATAAAGCTCTGCCACTGTTTATCTTCTTTCCAAAAACTAAAGTCCATAGCTTTCAAATACTGACACTTAAAAGTTACCTATTTAGGTATATGAACTCTTTCTTAGCAGGCACATTATACTGTATCTGAACAGTCTCTAGAGAGCTTACTGTGGCCAGCCTATGAGTCAAGGTCTTTGTTACAGACAAATGTGATTTATGAGCTATCAGTAGCACCTATTGGTCTTCAAGATGTGCTCACATTAACCTACACTTGACTTTATTCAGATTCTGCAACCATTCTTTTCCCTTATTAGAAAAACAAATTACATACAATTAAATGGAACATAAAGTCATCATTTTTTTTTTAGCAACAGCCTACTCTAACTCAATTATGCCTCTTTTATTTTGTATCAATTAAAGATTAATACTAATGATAGCAACACTTCACATCTGAGTTGAAATAGCTGAGAACTAAAACATTGCCAAGGATAATGCCAGCTGAGTACATTCTTTGAAGAGGACAAAATAATTGAACATTATTTTATGTTACTAATGAAGCTCCTATTTCTCAAATGAGCTCTTCCAACTTCTATCGTCAATATCACTCAGAGGATTTTTGTATTTAACTTTTACATTTAAGCTCTAAATAAAGTTTGTTGTAGGCAAATAAATTTAGACTGGTTATTTTTTATGTTTCTGGAGATGCCTCATAGACAATAGTTCACTCTGTGCCTCCTTCCCATCTATAAATGAGCACTTGAATCATTGGTCCAACTCAAGATAGCATAGTTCCCCAGTCCAGCAACAGTAGTTCTTTGGAGTCCAAGATTCATGTAAGTTTTAACATCTCATAGGAGCTATACTTGTTGTTAAGAGTAGATACATCATCATGAAGGGTATTCGTACTAAGAAATACTTCAGAAAACATACTTATCTTTGCTAGGATAGTAATCTAACTACTATTTGTACTTTGTGATATTTATGAAAATCCCTTTTGAGTGATAAATTTCTTGAAGTCTTCCAGGAATTTCAAAATATTTCTGGCCAAGACCTGGTGGATGCCATCAATGACTGTTACGATGGTTATTTCCAGGAGCTGCTGGTTGCTATTGGTAAGCTGGATTTCATATGATGAACCGCAGACCTTGCCTTTCACAGCACTGAATGGCTCTGAGTGAATTACATGTGCATGAGTAGAATCTTAATTGAAGCATTTCTCTCAGTGAAATTATTTGAAAGATCCTTAAACTCTCAGAAAGTATGTCAGCTAGTGGTTCAATTCAATGAACGGGCAACCTGGAGACATTAATCAACTGCCATTAATTCCCCAAGAGCAGGCTCAATTTCCATATGAGAAAAGTGAAGTCTTGGATGCCTAGACTCATAAGTGACTTTTCATAGCTTTAAGTCTATGTTAGGAGCATTGATTTCCTCTCCTGTTTCAAGAGCAAATAAATGCTAACACTGTGACTAGTTTCTTGTCTCCAAGAAGAAAGGTGATTTTTTTTTTTTTTAGTTTTGCTTTTGATGCTTATTTAAATTTCTACTATCCTCAGTACATTTCCCTTTAGAAATAAATCTTGTCATCAAAAATAACTTAAACTATTAATTAGTAGCAAGTGCTACAGGCATGACTTCCCAATGTTGTTAGAAATTGTGTGCCTGCTGCAGAAAAGACCAGGGCTCTTATTCATCAAGACAATTCCAGTGTTCACACTTAACATGTACTCTGTGATTTGTCAGCACAGACTACAAAAAAATGTACATAAAGAAGCATTGTGAAGTATCCCATAATAAGTGCATCAAATGAAGACTTAGACATGTACTGAATAAACAATCAGTCCCAAGAATATCTTGGCATGGAGCTGAGATGTCAGTCACAGTACTTTTATAATCTAGGATGAGATTGTTAAGCAAGTACCCTATGAAAAAGATTTGGCGGATTTCTATGATACACCTAAAGATATATGATATGAAGGCTTTTGTCTATGAATGTTTAGATAGATAGATAGATAGATAGATAGATAGATTTCATCAAATTCCAAATAAATATAATAGTTATATATCTATCACATGTCAGCTAGTTAGCAAAAGAGTTAGAGTAGAACTCATGTCATTGGAATCTCAAGGCAGCCCAACTGATGTCAAAAAACAGTGGGCCTAAGGGATATCAGCAATACCAGGAAATATCTATCTGGTTCATCCCATCATTCAATACTGAATAAGCACCTACTCATTTCTAATATGGGTGGTACAAGTGGAATAGTGAATTAACAAAGCCAAGAATAGCAACACTAGCCTCTGCTCTCTGGGAGCTACCTTCCAGAAATCACTTCTCAGGTTTACTTGTCTCAGTAATAAAAGTGAGATAAACATGAAGAGATGGTCTCATGACCTAAAATAATTACTTGAACTGTAGAGAAATACTAATATGACTTTATTTTGAAGAGATATTATAGTTCCTCATTTATTATTCATTTATGTAATTAATCTATTAACTTTTCAAATAAAGACTTATTGGTGGCCTACAGTCTCAACTGATATTTTACAGGGACAACTGTTGGATAGGTGCTGGTCTGTTCACAACCCTAGCAATTATAATCCAATGCTATCTAAACCTGGAGGAGGCACTTTACATTTGTAACAGTTTCTCCTTAAACAACCTGCATTCTAGTCACAAATCTTTCAGGGATCAAAAAGCTGCTGCTATAGACCAGTTTTCGAGGTTATCTGAAAGAGCGGCATTCTGGAAGGTGAATGGATTATATGTGTTTGATTTTATATTTCGCACCACAGTTTTTAAAAATTAATAATAATGGTCATGTGTTCAGTGAAGATCATTTGTCATTATAAAATATACTGACATGCTGTGCTTTTCAATAGAGTGTGGCTAGTGTTGCCATCATTCTAAGCACTGAAATTATAATGCAGTGTGATGATGGTGGAAAAATATGTAAGTGTTCTATTTCCTGACTTCTGAAGAATTACCTCTTGTCATTCATATTTGTTCCTTGCTCTCTTCCTCTCTAGTTCGTTGTGTCCAGGACAAACCAAGCTATTTTGCTTATAAATTATACAGGGCAATCCATGTAAGTATAACACATATATTTTAACTTATGTAAAATTAGTATCTATTATTTTTATTTCAAAGAAAATGTGTTCAAGTAAAAGGAAACAAGTTAAACACCAAAAGGAAAATTCATTAAGTACGGATAATCTCTGCTTTCTACAACATAGGTACATAAGACATGTGATACTTCACGGTCTTTCATCCTCATATAGTTTAGAATCTTAGTATTTACCATTTATTTAAATTGATAATTCAAATGTGCCATGACGGTGACAACTAATGCCTTCCCTGTGTATGACCTGGGCAAATAATCACCAATATTCTGATTCCAGCTATGCCCTGATTCAGTAAACTTGGTCAGACATTTTGTTGTTGTAATTACCCCAAATTATGAAATCTTAGTAGATTTATACTCAAAATATTCTGATATGGAAACATTAGATTAGGTTGAGTGGCCACCAGGTGTCACCATTATTCCATGTGAAAAACATTCGAAACTTCCCTGGGGGGAGCCCCAGGCATCCCATAGCAGTGAGAGCAATGTTGAAGTCCTGTGGGCTCACAAACAACTCACTACTGAAAAGGAAGAGCTTGCATGCTGGACAGGCCTTTGAAGTAGTCGTCTCTCCACCCACATTTCTGCTGTTTTTAGGATTTTGGCTTCCATAACAAAACTGTCATCAGGATTCTCATCGCCAGAAGTGAGATAGACCTAATGACCATAAGGAGACGTTACAAAGAGAGATTTGGAAAATCCCTCTTTCATGATATCAAAGTAAGTTTGCTCTTCATAATTGGCTTTACCTCACATATTCTTTCTGGACTGTAAATAAAAGCTTTAAGTTAAAACAACTTGCTGTGGGGATCTAAAAAGCTACATGTCTGCCAAGGACGGTTAACTTAAAGAACTCAGATTTCCGTGGTTTAACGAACATCAACCTGGAGAGTCATTGCGCCACAGAAATATAACTTTCTGATCTTTGCTTTTAAGACAAAAAAAATTATGTAATTGTAGAAAATATCCCCTCCCTGTGACTGTGTTGCCAGGTTTCCCTTCTGATGTGAACAGCAGAGGGTGTGGAAGTTTACCTGTAATTTCACCTGCAACCCTCACACTAGATCTACTGAGGTGGTGGTAAGAGGACTGACACTTCAGGGTTCCCCTCAGCTCCATAGCAACTGCAGACAAAGATCCACCACCTGAAACCTCTCAAAACACAAGCAAGCAAGCAAGCAAGCAAGCAAGCAAGCAAGCAAGCAAGCAAGCAAACAAACAAAACCAAAAATCATATTTTGCCATGGAAATTATTAGCTACTGCCTGGCAATACTCCTCACAAAATCACAGAACACTAGGCATCCAGTCAAACACCATCAACTGCCAATTTGGAGAATTTTATTACTGAATATGTAAAACTCGAAATGACCAATCACTTCACCAATCAGAGGGCAAGGAAAGAATTAAAAAAACAAACAAGGTAATTTCTTATTCTGGTCTTCCTAAAAATTTTTAAATGTCTTATATAACTTGGCAAAAAAGAGAGAGAGAGAGAAATATATGGACCATCTATGTAATTTGTGAGTACAGTACAAAATCAATATGTTTAGTTTCTTCACCAAAGAAAACCAAAATGGTATTCAGGATAGAGAGAATAGAGCAGCAGAACACAAGCCATACTTGAGACTGTGTTTTATAATTTATACCTTGGACAATCGCATTGTTTTCAAGTGAAACTCCCAGTAACAAGAAAAAAACAGATTAGCTCCTTGTATTACTCAAGACAAAACCCTCAACATCTCAGAGACTGAAGCCACAAATTCCAAAGAGCTTTCTCTAAGCTTTTGTTGGAGTCTAAATGGCTCTAAGAAATTGATGCACCAGTTAAAATCAATTTGATGTTTTTTTAAATCTTTGATAAAATGTTCATTATGTCTACCTTGAAGTCTGAAAACTGTTAGTGGTGATCAACAAGTACCAGTGAGTCAGAACTCAATTTCCAAGTGAACAAGCTAGCTTGTTTATACTATTTGTAACTATTCCTAGCTATATTGAAGACAAGTTATAATAATGCAATGCTACTCTGTGCTTTTAAATCTGCGGGTCTTAATTAAACAGCTTTGTGTAAAGAAGCATTAATATGATAAATGATTTTTATGAAGATGGATTCTATAATGACATTCGTTCAGTTACCCATTCTGGAATATTTAGACTTGATGAAAGAAGATAAAAAGAAACAAGTTGCCCTAATTTTCTACCACAGACACCCAGTAGTGAGATACTTCTAGGTCCTGATATGGCTGGAAACCTTGTTTCCCCACATTCCTACACTGAAACCCTAACACTAAGGAGATGGTTTTGGGAGCTGAGCATTTGAGAGTTAAGTTATGAGGGTGGAATCCACAAGTAGAGCTATTTTCCTTTGGGAAAAAAAAAAAAGCTCCCGGATGTTCCTTTGTCCCTTCTGCTATGTCAGGCTGCAGTCAATAAAGAAGTATTCACAAAACATTTTGTCACTTAGATCTCCCATCCTCCCTAACTTAGACATAAACGTCTGATATTTTAAGCCAAGTCAATTGTGAAAGGCCCCAGAAGACTAAGGTAGCCACTGTTGATCTTTTTCACACCTGCATAAACAGTAACATTTTGCTTTCAAAAGGAAGGATTTTATTAAACCAGAACATCTTCTTTATAAAGTATGCTGTGAAATAGAAAAGCTCCCTCAAATGACTATCACTTTTCAAACTTTCATTGTCATATGTAACATTACAGTGCATATCTTTTTAGCATAAATCTCATGCTCATCCATAATTGATAATATTTTAAATGTATTTCTTTATATAGGATTACTGAATTAGACAGTATAAATATTTTCAAATCTTTTGAGCCACAGTGGTGATGTCCAGACACTACACTAATTTATGATAACAGTAACAGTAGGGCATCAATTCCTAAAGCTGAAGAGAAGATTCACTGTAACACGTTATTGTGCTCACAAATACACATTAAAGTTCCATCTGCTTCATATAAAACATATTGTATCAACTATAACATAGCACTATTTTAATAAGTTTCACATTGAGTAGTACTTGGAATATCTTTAGACAAAAAATATTAAATAATTTTAGTGAAGACTAATGGTCCATGAATCTTTTATACTGCAATTAGAAAATTTACAGCTGACCTTTAGAAACAGGGAGAGATTTGATTTTTACATACCTTTTTTTTTTTTTCAGAATTTTGCTTCAGGGCACTATGAGAAAGCACTACTTGCCATCTGTGCTGGTGATGTGGAAGACTACTGAAAAGAGGGAGGGTTTGAAGGTGATGTGATCTTCTTTATAGACACCTGACATAGACTGCTGAACTCGTGCTGTATTCACACTGAAACAGAACTATAAAATCAAATTTTTCTTCTATCTCTACAATTATTCTGAGACAAAAATCTCTCCTGTTAGAAATGTGTAATCCTGGATTTGTAGCCCTTATTCAATTAGTAATCAATTAAACTGTATATGGTAGACTAAGAAAAGCATTGCATTGGAGTCAATTTTATTTACATGTGAACTGCCAGTTCCAACAACAAGAAAGTCTGATCAGGACTGTTTTAATATCAGTCTGAAATGTGGAAAATTGAAGTGTCTGACCACTTTCAGTGTGTAACCACTGTGAGTGTGACCACCATCCATGTTATGGTCACCATTAGTGCCTGATCACCCTCCGTGTGTGACCACTGTCAATGTGACCACCCTCCATGTGTGTTCACCCTCAGTGTGTGATAACTCTCAGTGCATGATCACCCTCAAAGGAATTGCCTGGACTCTTGGACAAACAAAACAAAGCTGAAGCAAGGGCCTAGAATAGCCTTTTAATGAAAATAGATAATCACAAATAAACTATACCAAGAGGCATACTTTCTGAATTAGTTGTACTAAAACTTGAATAAAAAAGTAAGGGTTTGCATGCATCTGTGTGTATAACCTGATTGTGTAAATGTCCCTCCAATAAAAATAGTTAAGCTACTGTTTTAAAGGGAGCTCTTTGTTTAGTTTTGGAGGAAGGCTGGGCACATATGGATCATGGCTCATGTGCTCCATGGCACATATATAAAGGCCTAAGACAGTTACCTGGCAGCAGTTTCCCTATGAGCTCTTGAGATCAAAATCAATCACTTGGTCAAGAAATGCAAAATGCCAGAAGAGTTATTGCTCGACATATATAATTTTTACATTTAAAATATATTCGTATCAATGACCCCCTTCTCTTTCCTCCTTCTAAGCCCAACCATGACTTGCCTTGCTCTCTCTAAAATTCATGGCCTCCTTTTTAAATTTGTGTGTGTGTGTGTGTGTGTGTGTGTGAGAGAGAGAGAGAGAGAGAGAGAGAGAGAGAGAGAGAGAGAGAGAGAGAGAGAGAGAAGAGAGAGAGAATATAATCCTTAATATATAAATACAATTTGCTCGATAATTCTAATGTTTCTTGCAGATATAGGATATGAGGGCTAACTACTTGGCATTGGATAGGCACTTGGGGTTCCTTCCCAGCAGAAACAGATTTCTCCTGCTCTAAGTATTCCTTAATTGCCTAGTCTTTCTCTGAGGTTGGGGTCCAATGAGATTTCCTTCTTTCATGTTAGCATGTCCAGTGTGGCCTCCTTGTTCAGATCCTTTATCAGATGACACATGTGATGGGACTTCATGAGTGTAGCTTCTGACATATCTAGGAGACACAGTTTCACAAAAACTCTCTGGCTCCTCAGTCGTTTCCAGTCTTGCTGCCTGTCTTCGGTAGTGATCCCAGAGCCGTCGATGTAGGAGTCCTGTTCTAGATGTATCAGATGGGGCTGTGCACCACCTGATGACTTACTTTCCACATTTTGATAGGTTATCATTTTCTGTAAGGTGCAAGGAGTCATTTCTTAGGCAAGGGTGAGGTCTACACTTGCATGTAAATATTGTGAATGAACAACAGATGAGAAAGAACAGGTGGCCTATGTCTTTCTGGATCTGGGTTATCTTACTTAATAAGATCTTTTCCACTCTCATTTACTTATTTGAAAATTTCATAATTTCAATTTTCATGAAGCTAAAGAGTATTTCATAATATATATTTTCATTGTCCATATATCCGTTGCAAGATTTTTAGTTGTTTCCATTTGCTAGCTACTGTGAACAGAGCAGCAAGGAACAAGTAATTGTGGAGTCCAATGTTGAGTCCATTGGGAATATACTATGACATAGGATAACTAGGAGATATAGAAGATTTCTTTTTAGCTTTTGGAGGTTCCTCATACTGATTTCTAGAATGCCTGGACCATTTTGCAATCATCTTGGGCTTTCTCTTCACTCAATTGTTTTCTTTAGCTGTGCAGAAACTTTTCAGTTCTATGAACGCCCACTTGTTGATCCTTCCTCTGAATTCCTGAGCAAATGGGGTCCTATTTAGAAAGTTCTTTCCTACACCCACATCCTGTATGGTACCACCTGTGTATTTTGTTCTTGCTTATTGTATTTGTTTACATTTCAAATGTTGTCCCGTTTGTTCCCCCTCCTACCTCCCTCATCTCTCTTCCCTTTGCTTCTATGAGCGTGGTCCTCCACCCACAGAAACATTCCTGCCTCACTGCTCTAGCATCCCTTTACACTGGAGTATCAAACTTCCATGGAACCAAAAGCCTCTCCTCCCATTGATGCCAGATAAGGCAATTCTCTGCTACATATGCAGCTTGAGCCATGGCTCCCTCCATGTGTACTCTTTGGTTGGTGATTTAGTTCCTGGGAGCACTGGCTGGTCTAGTTAGTTGATATTGTTGTTCTTCTTATCAGGTTACAATTCCCTTCATCTCCTTCATTCCTTCCCCTAACCCTAACCCTAAACCTAACTTAAACCCTAAACACTAAGCCCTAACCTAAAACCTAAACCCTAACCGTTAAACCTAACTATAACCCCTAACTCTAACCCCAACATCCAACTATAACCATAAACTTAACCTAACCGTAACACATAACCCCGAGCCCTAAACCCTAAAACCTAAACCTAAACCTAACCTAAACCCCAAACCCTAAACCTAAACAAAACCCCAACCCTAACCCTAACCCTAAACCCTAACCCTAACCCTAAACCCTAACCCTAACCCTAACTCTAACCCTAACTCTAACACTAACTCTTCCATTGGAGTCCCCAGGCTCAGTCTGATGGTTGGCTGTGAGCATCTGCATCTCTATTGGTCAGGCTCTAATAGAGCCTCTCTGGGAACAGCTATACCAGGCCCCTGTCAGCAAGCACTTCTTGGCATCAGCAATAGACTTGAGGCTCAATAGAGTTGAGTGACTACAGATGGGATGGGTCTCTAGGTGGGGTACTCTCTGGATGGCCTTTCCTTAAGTCTCTGCTTCATGTGTTGTCCCTGCATTTCCTGTAGATAGGAACAATTCTGAGTTAAAATTTTTGAGATGTGTGGGTGGCCCCATCCCTCAACTGGGGATGTTTTGAGTTAGAATCTTTTTGAGTTTTATATTTTTCTTTGATTGTTGTGCCGATGTTCTCTATAGAATCTTCTGCACCTGAGATTCTCTCTTCCATCTCTTGTATTCTGTTGCTGATGCTCGCATCTATGGTTCCAGATTTCTTTCCTAGGGTTTTTAGCTCCAGCGTTGCCTTACTTTGGGTTTTCTTTATTGTGTCTACTTCCCTTTTTAGGTCTTGGATGGTTTTATTCAATTCCATCACCTGTTTGGTCGTGTTTTCCTGCAATTCTTTAAGGGATTTTTGTGTTTCCTCTTTAAGCTCTTCTACCTATTTAGCTGTGTTCTCCTGTATTTCTTTAAGTGAGTTATTAAAGTCCTTCTTGATGTCCTCTACCATCATCATGAGATATGCTTTTAAATCTGGGTCTAGCTTTTCAGGTGTATTGGGGTGCCCAGGACTAGGTGGGGTGGGAGTCTGCATTCTGATGATGGTGAGTGGTCTTGATTTCTGTTAGTAAGAATCTTATATTTGCCTTTCACCATCTGGTAATCTCTGGAGCTAGTTGTTATAGTTGTCTCTGGTTAGAGCTTGTTCATCAGGTGATTATGTTATCCTCTATCAGCAGACCTTGGAGACTAGATCTCTCCTTAGTTTCAGTGGTCAGAGTACTCTCTGCAGGCAAGCTCTCCTCTTGCAGGAAAGGTGCCCAGATATCTGGTGTTCGAACCTGCCTCCTGGCAGAAGTTGTGTTCCACTCACCAGAGGTCTTAAGATCCCATGGGGGATCCTGTGTGGGTCCTTGCTGGTGTCCAGAGACTCTGAGGGCTAATTCAGTCGTTTTTACATAGCTAATTGGAATAGGATCATATTTCAGTGGAACCCTAATTTGTGTTCTCTTGGTTGTTTACTAGAGTTGAGTCTTTTTTTCACATACCTGGACACATTCCTTTGATAAATGCCTATTGAGGTTATCTGTTCCTTTTTAAATGACAGGTTAGAGTAATTTTTCTGTTTGAAAAAAAGTTTTTTTTTTTTTTAGTTTTTTTGTCTATTTTTTATTTTAGCCCCCTCTCAGATATATAGTTTACAAGTATTCTCTCTGTTGGTTGTTTACTATGCAGAACTTTAAAGTAAGATATAATCTTGTCAATTTATGGTCTTGTTGCTTTTAGAGTTACATCCAAAGCTTCTTTGCCCCAAACAACAGACATTTGTTCTGCTTCTGTGAAGAGCAGCAGGAGTGAACTCCATTCAGAGACACAGGAGACATGAATACATGTCTACCTTGAACTTGCTTTCTCCAAGTGTAGAACTCACTTAAGCCTGGTGCACTTTTCCATGTGTGAAAACTGCCAGGTTGGAGAGACCAGCACCGTGGGTAAAGACCAACATTTCTTTTACTGTCTCTCTGTAGCTTTTATTTTATTCTCTGAGACCTAAGGAATCATCATAATTTCTATAGTTCCCAAATATTCTAAGTAAAAATCTTGCCAGTACATAGTTTTTGTAGGCTTTGTGAGTAAGCAAAGCAAGATATCAGCTTTACCTTTTTGCAATGTATCTCTTCCCAACTCACTTGAGAAATCGAAAAATTGTCTCCTGAGAAATTACTGCTGCTTACACTTCAGATTTAACTAAAGGTTTAGAAACAGTGTACCCCTAGACCCAGTAGACTCACCTCAAAGATGTTAGGTATAGTTCTACACTTTTAAGAAGATTCCAGATGTCAAAAAATGACCTCAGTCTTGGAAAAAATCTAGAAGCCAATTAACTCATGCATATCTATTGAGGTGGATCTTCACTTCCCAGCTGATTCCTAAGTACAAGCTTAAGTTGAAACTAACATGATAATAACTTTCACACTGTGTAAAATTCCAGTGGGTGGAGTTTATTTAGGAGGTGTTAGACAGGATGAGGTTATTCTAAGTGTTTGGGGGTTATAGCATTGTTGTAGCATTTAAAGAATGGAAACACAGGCCAAGAGGTGGTGATGCAGGCCTTTAATCCCACCACTTGGAAGACAGAGGCAAGTGAATCTCTGGGTTCGAAGCCAGCCTTGTCTACAGAGTGAGTTCCAGCACTCTGGAACTCAAGGCTACACAGAGAAACCCTGTCCCCCAAAACAACAATAAAAACAAGATTAGAAACAGTTTAAACTGCACCCCAACCCCACCCCAAATGTAGAGATTTCTAACATGGATCTAAATGGTATCTCTTCCTACAACTGAAATTTTTCTGATTCAGAAATAAATTAACCATAACTGTTTTTTAGCCACCATAGTCTATTTATAGTGCTACAAAACAAAACAAAACAAAACAAAGCAAAGCAAAGCAAAGCAAAGCAAAACAAAGCAAAACAAAACAAAACAAAAACCATCATTCAGAGGGATATCTGAAAAATCACATCTTTTGTTTTGAAAATTAACCACTGTAAGTTCAAGTTGAGAGCTTAAAATTCTAGCACTGAGAATTGAGGCTAAGAACTCAATTGAAGATCCCATCTAAATAATTGTATTGAATGAGTGGCAGTGTACAGTGGATTAATAGAGGAGTATTATTTCAAACAAATGAAACCAGTGACATCATTATTTCAACAGTCATTTATATACAATTAAAATAAAGAATTATTTTAAAAAATACTTTATTTTAAAAAAAATAAAGTATTAGCTACATGTTTTCTTTAAAAGCATCACAAAAATTAAATGAAAATATACATATTTTACATTTCATATTTATCTAGAGGTATTATTTCAATAGCTAGCTATCTAAGCAGTGAAACCCCTTTATATTGATTGTATAGATTATATTACACTTTCAGGATACTAAAATCATTTTTTTCTATCTTCAAAAGTAGTTTTAGACATATTAACAGTGAAAATATGTAAAATGCAATATTTGATTGGGTCTCATGGAGTGTAAAAACTGTCTTTAAATGTATATATGTAAGATTCTTGTATTTTTTCCTTCAATCCTCAATAATTTGGAAATATAAGCATTTTTGTCAACTTTTTAAGAAACCACCAAGTACATTGGCCAAGGATGCTTAGAGGCAACCACAAGAAGTTTGATGGCAACTCTATTTGCTTATTCATCCCATCTCATCATGTATGATTGTTTGAGTAAGACATAAGAGTAAATATATATAATTCACAATGATTCTATGGTGATAGTTTAAGTAGTTTACATAGTTTTTCTTTTCACACTAATTCAAACTTCTCTTGAAAAGACGTAGACAATTGTTCAAATGCTAAAACAACATTGTCTTCTTCATTTTCACACAGTTCACGCAAGGAGACACTATAAATAGAAAAATACAAATATATAATATATATATGCATAGATATATTCAACTAAGTAACATTGAATAATATAAAAAAGGGCTGTCCTCTAAAGTTGTGAAGTAATATTAGGAATTTATAAGGAATGCTGATAAGAAACAAATTTATTAATAAAATAATACTTGTACAAAAAATAAATAAGAAAAGAAGACAATGTGTCACATTCAGCAAAGGGTGATTGAAAGAACACCAAATTTTATTACTTTGATCCTTGATCCCTTAGGCAGTACAACACAAATTTTTCTCTACATATCTCATGGACACATTTTGTGGTTTTTCAACTACGGTGCCCAGCATATACTGAAGACTATGATGGAGAAAGAAAGCTTCCTTTCTTTATCTAAGTAGGGGAGAAAAAAAAAAAAAAACAAAGCTGGGATGTTGTCAGTAGAGTAATACACTTCATCTAATTCAGATGACCTCACCTAAATCCCCAGAAACCAGGACTCATGTTAGGCTCCATGACAAAGGGCAATTACCATCACAGATGAGCCCACAGATGACAGCTAGTGTTCAGTGGAGATAGATGATTTACTCTGGATTCTTTAGGTATGACTAATGGAATTCTCAAAGGTGCTCATGAGTGTGAGGAAGGAGAAGATGGAAGTCAGAATGGTGAAATGTGGATACTTGATTCATAGTGTCAGGTTTCTCTATTGAATATCCCTGGCCTACAAGTCAGAAGGAAACTCTGATCCAAAGATGCAGACAACCTCTAACTGTTGGGAAAGAGCCAAGGTTTTCCCTTAGAACATCCAGACATCTAATTTTGTCTGGTGAATACACACTTTGATGATTGGTCTCCAGAATGGTAAAATGATACATTTATATAGGTTCATACCATTGAATGACAATTTGTTACACCAGCATTAAGAAACTTGTGAACAGGCATGAAGAAAGAGAAAAGAAACACACCACTCTATTAATGGGTCCCAGTATTAGGAAGGTTGAGAACCACTGCTGTAGATAAACAAAGCTTTTCCCTTCTGCTCCCGTATACTCAAATTAACTCTGTGTATAAAATAACAAATAAATAATAAAACTATATAAAAATAAATAAATCAGATTAAAATAATAAATAATAAAAATAATAAAATAAATAATAAAGCTAGAGAGCTTTATGTATTATGTATAAAAAAACACCCATAAAGGTCTGATTCAGCTCTGATCGAGGAAATAAAACAGAGAACTGTTTTTAAGGACCCTATAATGATGAGATTTATGGTCACTTGAATACACATGTGACAAAATAAAAATCACTGTCAAAGTGTTGGAATACATATGAATAAGAGGGGTTAAGATGATGGTTATTTAACTGACAATATATGGCCAATGGAGCCTAAGGATGGGGGTGTTCACAAAGAGTTTGATATTGCTTTGTGAGTAACTGGGCTTTGTTCCAGATCAGAATAGGAAGTGACTATGAATTTACAGTCAGACAAACCCTGAAGAAAAATATAGACTGTAGCAGGAGACTCAAGAGCAAGCAAATGTTATAAATTGGAGAGCTGCTGGCACCTCAGAGAGAGTTCTGAAACGTGTATTTGCTACGATATTGCAATGGGGATCATTGAGAATATCTAGGATCAGGGATGCTCTGGAATTGTTTTGAGCTATGTGCACTGCCCTAGTCTGAGGCTCTATCTTGATGGAACTTAATCTCAAAAAACATTTTTTTAATTAATTATAAAACAGACCATAACCAAGAGGTTGTAGGGATGGGGGACTCTACAGACCCTCTGGGAAGTTGAAATGCATGGTATGTAACAGATGCAATGACACTTTTAACTTGGATCATGGGGCGAAATAATCTCAACATTTCAAAATGACAATTAAATTTGGGGAAATACAAAAGTAACATTTAAACATGTAACATACCTGATAGACTTAATGGTAAGCTTAAAATCTTTCAACAGATTATAAGCTTCCCCTTGATGCATCCTAAGGGACAGGAAAACAGAAATTAATGATACGATTATTTACTATTGATGTTTATATCCATAAATTAGAGTTGGCTCAGACATGGTCAAAGATGCTGCTGCTGCTGCTGTTATACAATGATGAATCAGACTACTGAGAATAAGTGACTGCTAAGCACTGACACCTATTTGGAACATCTATGTTACTTCACCAAGACTCAGAAAGAATCACAAAAAAATGAGACAGAGAGAATTGAGAGCTAAGTGTGAAGCAAGTGCTGAGAAATGCTATCTTCTGGGCCTGATGTGATTCATGCGTCCACAGCAGCAAAGGCTGTCTGCATGGGGTCAGCACAAGAGCAGGACCATTAACATAAGCCAAGGAAGAGAGACAGGCTCCTAGGACAACTAGTTCCCAGGAGAGGCAGGGGCCCGATGGGCTAAAAAAAGGAGAGTCATTTTTCTTCAGTATTGTTTTCTCTGGTGAGTCTCCTGACTTCCAGGGGATGGCGACACACTCATGCAGCTAGCCCTAGTAAAACTCAGTGTGACTCAAAGTGAAAATAAACCAAAATTTAAAGACAACACAAAAATGATCGGCTGACTTGCTGGGGTTGGGGATACAACTGAGAAGGTATACAAGAATATATGGGGAGATATAGTCATAATATTTTACATACAATTATGAAATTATCAATGAACAAGTTTTAAACCAAAAAATATTATCAACTAATGTAACAGCTACTTTATTCACAAAAATAAATCAGCCTTCATAAGTAAAAATTTTTTAGGTTTCTGAGGACTATTAAAACTTTTTATACCTTAACTTAGTAAAGAATGTTCAAATTTTTATGTCTACTGCATGTTTAATTCCTTAATATATCTGCCACTAGATGAGGTGTTTAGCACTTAGACAAGTATCTCCCTGCTCAGGGATAGTTTCCTGAATATTTCCGTAGTAGTGAATATCTAATATGCTTGGCATGACTAACTACTTCTTGAACTTATCAAGAGAAAATATACCTATTTACCTGGTCTAATCGCACAAGGGAAGCACGCTTACAGACGTCAAGGCCTATGTATTCACTGACAGTTTTCTTCCTTAACTATTCAAGTTTTGTAGCCACAATACTAGAGTTTGAGAGTGATGGATGCTAATTGTATGAAAAATTACCTAAATAATGCCTGCTTCTATTTATACCTATAAAAATGGCTTCCCTGACAAGCTAAAGTGTCAGATACAGATATGTAAACTAGACACTTTATACTTTCTCAGGCATTAAAAACTACCAGATTGCTATCTGCCATTATATCTAAAATACTAAATGGTGCATAAATAGAACTGTAATGTAAAGATATATTTGATATACCCAAAGACACATTTAAGGTATATATTTAGATCAAATGAGTAGGCCTATGTGCTAAACTTTTGCTGCTAAACTAGAAATAAATGTATAAAATAGGCCATCATCTGTGCCATTTGGTCTGGAAAGTGAAAATCTAATATGTTTGTCAGGAATAATCATTTCTTGGAATTTTCAGGATAGAACATACCCATTGTCCTGGACTAATCCAATAAGGGATCCATGCTTATAGAAATCAAGTGCATAGGCATTAAGTGGCATTTTTCTTCCTTGACTGTCCAATTGGTGTGGCCACAACACTGGGGCTTGTGCGTGATTGATACCAATTGTGTGTAGAATGACCTAAAGAAATATAAGTTTTTGGTTAATCACATGGACAGAGGCTTACAACTTAGAACTTGTAGTTATCTGTAGAGAAATTTTAATCCAACAATATGGCTGATCAGTAAAGGAAAGATACCCAAAGACCTTCTAGGTCTGTGTGGTCCAGTCAGAATACAGACAGTGGATAACAGTAATGATCTGGCTAGAATATAAATATGCTCAGCACACACCTTTAATCCTTAACAATAGAGGTAACATTAGTTTGTAGAAGGAAGTAGCCATTTCTGAAAGTAACATCTAATTGAGGGGCAGAAAAAGTGACAAATCAAAGAAATATCTGGCAGAATAAGTCAGAGATAGGATATGCCCAACTCTCATGAAAACAGAGGTGATCTGAGAGAGCAGCTGAGAGAGAAGGGGGAGAGGAACAGGACAGAGGAAAGGGGAGGGGGAGAAGGAGGGAAGGAAAGAGGGAGGGAGAGGGAGAAAAGGAGCTGGTTCTTTGAGAAAATCAACAAGATAGATAAACCCTTAGCCAGACTCACTAGAGGGCACAGGGAAAGCATCCTAATTAACAAAATCAGAAATGAAAAGGGAGACATAACAACAGATCCTGAAGAAATCCAAAACACCATCAGATCCTTCTACAAAAGGGTATACTCAACAAAACTGGAAAACCTGGATGAAATGGACAAGTTTCTAGACAGATACCAGGTACCAAAGTTAAATCAAGATCAGGTTAATGATCTAAACAGTCCCATATCCCCTAAAGAAATAGAAGCAGTCATTAATAGTCTCCCAACCAAAAAAAGCCCAGGACCAGATGGGTTTAGTGCAGAGTTCTATCAGACCTTCAAAGAAGATCTAATGCCAGTTCTTCACAAACTATTCCACAAATTAGAAATGGAAGGTACTCTACCCAACTCATTTTATGAAGCCACAATTACTCTGATACCTAAACCACAAAAAGACCCAACAAAAATAGAGAACTTCAGACCAATTTCCCTTATGAATATCGATGCAAAAATCCTCAATAAAGTTCTTGCTAACCGTATCCAAGAACACATCAAAACAATCATCCATCCTGACCAAGTAGGTTTCATCCCAGGGATGCAAGGATGGTTCAATATACAGAAATCCATCAACGTAATCCAGTATATAAACAAACTCAAAGACAAAAACCACATGATCATTTCCTTAGATGCTGACAAAGCATTTGACAAAATCCAACACCCATTCATGATAAAAGTCTTGGAAAGATCAGGAATTCAAGGCCCATATCTAACCATGATAAAAGCAATCTACAGCAAACCAGTAGCCAACATCGAAGTAAATGGTGAGAAGCTGGAAGAAATCCCACTAAAATCAGGGACTAGACAAGGCTGTCCACTCTCGCCCTACCTATTCAACATTGTACTTGAAGTCCTAGCCAGAGCAAGTCGACAACAAAAGGAGATCAAGTGGATACAAATTGGAAAGGAAGAAGTCAAAATATCACTATTTGTAGATGATATGATAGTATATAAGTGACCCCAAAAATTCCACCAGAGAACTCCTAAACCTGATAAACAGCTTCTGTGAAGTAGCTGGATATAAAATTAACTCAAATAAGTTAATGGCCTTTCTCTACACAAAGAATAAACAGGCTGAGAAAGAAATTAGGGAAACAACGCCCTTCACAATAGTCACAAATAATATAAAATACCTTGCTATGACTCCAACTAGGGAAGTGAAAGATCTGTATGATAAAAACTTCAAGCCTCTGAAGAAAGAAATTAAAGAAGATCTCAGAAAATGGAAAGATCTCCCATGCTCATAGATTGGCAGAATCAATATAGTAAAAATGGATATCTTGCCAAAAGCAATCTACAGATTCAATGCAATCCCCATCAAAATTCCAACTCAATTCTTCACTGAGATAGAAAGGGCAATTTGCAAATTCATCTGGAAAAATAAAAAACCTAGCATAGCAAAAACTATTCTAAACAATAAAAGAATCTCTGGTGGATTCACCATGCCTGATATTAAGCTGTACTACCAAGCAATTGTGATTAAAAACTCCATGGTACTGGTAAAATGACAGACAGGTAGATCAATGGAATAGAATTGAAGACCCAGAAATGAATCCACATACCTATGGTCAGTTGATATTTGACAAGGGAGCTAAAACCATCTAGTGGAAAAAAGACAGCATTTTCAACAAATGGTGCTGGCACAACTGGTGGTTATCATATAGAAGAATGTGAATTGATCCATTCTTATCTCCTTGTACAAAGTTCAAGTCTAAGTGGATCAAAGACCTCCACATAAGACCAGAGACATTGAAATAAATAGAGGAGAAAGTAGGGAAAAGCCTCGAAGATATGGGCATAGGGGAAAAATTCCTAAACAGAACAGCAATGGGTTGTGCTGTAAGATCGAGAATCGAAAAATGGGACCTCATAAAATTGCAAAGCTTCTGTAAGGCAAAAGACACTGTCAATAAGACAAAAAGGCCACCAACAGATTGGGAAAGGATTTTTACCAATCCTAAATCTGATAGGGGACTAATATCCAATATATACAAAGAGCTCAAGAAGATGGACTCCAGAAATTCAAATAACCCCATTAAAAATTGGGTACCGAGCTAAACAAAGAATTTTCAACTGAGGAATACCTAATGGCTGAGAAGCACCTGAAAAAATGTTCAACATCTTTAATCATCAGGGAAATGCAAATCAAAACAACCCTGAGATTCTACCTTACACCAATCAGAATGGCTAAGATCAAAAATTCAGGTGACAGCAGATGCTGGCGAGGATGTGGAGAAAGAGGAACACTCCTCCACTGCTGGTGGGATTGCAAGCTTGTACAAACACTCTGGAAGTCAGTCTGGAGGTTCCTTAGAAAATTGGACATAATACTACTGGAAGATCCAGCAATACCTCTCTTGGGCATATACCCAGAAGAGGTTCCAACAGTTAATAAGAACACATGCTCCACTATTTTCATTGCAGCCTTATTTATAATAGCCAGAAGCTGGTTAGAACCCAGATGTCCCTCAACATAAGAATGGATACAGAAAATGTGGTCCATTTACACAATGGAGTACTACTCAGCTATTAAAAACAATGGATTTATGAAATTCCTGGACAAATGGATGTATTTGGAGGATATCATCCTTAGTGAGGTAACCCAATCACAAAAGAAGTCATTAGATATGCATTCTCTGATAAGTGAATATTAGCCCAGAAACATAGAACACCCAAGATGCAATTTGCAAAACACAAGAAAATCAAGAAGAGGGAAGACCAATGGGTGGATACTTCATTCTTCCTTAGAATAGGGAACAAAATACCCATGAAAGGAGTTATAGAGACAAAGTTTGGAGCTAAGATGAAAGAATGGATTATCCAAAGACTACCCCCCCCAGGTATCCATCCCATAATCAGTCACCAAACCCAGACACTATTACACATGCCAGAAACATTTTGCTCAAGGGACTCTGTTATAGCTGTCTCATATGAGGCTATGCCAGTCCCGGGCAAATACAGAAGTGGATGCTCACAGTCATCTATAAGATGGAACACAGGGCCCCCAATGGAGAAGCTAGAAAAAGCACTCAAGGAGCTGAAGGGGTCTGCAACCCTATAGGAGGAATAACAATATGAACTAACCAGTACCCCCAGAGCTCGTATCTCTAGCTGCATATGTAGCAGAAGATGGCCTAGTGAGCCATCATTGGGAAGAGAGGCCCCTTGGTATTGCAAACTTTATATGCCTCAGTGCAGGGGAACACCAGGGCCAAGAAGTAGGAGTGGGTGGGTAGGGGAGCAGGGTGGAGGGAAGGTATAGGGAACTTTCATGATAGCATTTGAAATATATATAAAGAAAATATCTAATAAGGAAGGAAGGAAGGAAGGAAGGGAGGAAGGGAGGAAGGGAAGAAAGAAAGAAAGAAAGAAAGAAAGAAAGAAAGAAAGAAAGAAAGAAAGAAAGGAAGGAAGGAAGGAAGGAAGGAAGGAAGGAAGGAAGGAAGGAAGGAAGAAAGGAAGAAAGGAAGAAAGGAAGAAAGGAAGAAAGAAAGAAAGAAAGAAAGGAAGGAAGGAAGGAAGGAAGGAAGGAAGGAAGGAAGGAAGGAAGGAAAGAGAGAGAAAGGAAGGGTGAGCTTATTCAGCAGTAAGCCTATAAGAAGACACTTACAATAGGTAAATTTAAGTCACATTTACAGTTGTTCTTCATCAGTGCCCTTCAAGCATACTCTGTTGCCACCTGCAAACACTGAGACAGTGAGAGTGGCTTAGCCCCACCTCTGTTGATGACTGCCCCTGCAGCAGGTAATGGTAAGTACACCAGTCTTGCTGGAATATAGCAAGACCAATTAAGAAAGAAAAAACTGAAAAAATTTAAAGTCCCCTTACCAATTCAGAGAATACCTTTACAAATTGGATTTCAGATAACGGGGGGCTTTCTTGTCATAAGAGTATATTCAACTGAACAAATCTAATGATCTTCAGGATCAACAGCCAGAATAAAAAGAGTAGAAAGGAGATAGAAGAAAAATCTGAATAATGAAGAAAGCAAATCAGTAGTTTTCTATGTCTGTTCACTTTTTCAAACTGCCTTATGCCATCAACAGGAGCTCAGATGTAGGGTTAATGATGCTGTAAGCTGGCCCAACTACAGTCTAGAGTGGGTTAGAGTCATGGGTAATAGACTCAAATATTTTAATATCCCTATTTTCTTATGACCCAGAAAACCTAGAGGAATTTGAACACATGTAATAGACATTATTACTAACCCTGTTTGTAGCAACAAAGAACTAAAAACAGACCAAACATTGACAGAAGGCAGAAAAATGCCTAGTTTTATGTTATGAAGTCTGTGGCACATGAAAAATGAACTAGAGCTTTACTTCAAAATATGACTGGATCTTACAAACATAAAACTAAACACAGGAAAAGATACTTTCATGAGACTACAACAAATCATTCCTTCACTTTTGTAAAAATAAAACACCAGCATAAATAAAAAGTCAAGTGTAAAATGAAAATTTTTGGAAGACTTTGAAAATTTAGGTAACTTTAGTAGAATACAAGGAAATGAAATAAAGGAGAAATTATGAGACCTTAGTTCATGGGTACCTACTATGTGCCTATAAGCCATATAGAAGTATTAGAATGAAGATTTAGTTAGAATGCAATTTAATCATAACTAAACTGTAATAAGTAATATAAGGAAATAAAATTTATATAAAGTGAATTGGATCAAGCAAAACCATATTATAATCAAGTAACATGAATTTAAATAGCAATGCCAGCTGCTTCAAAATGAAGGAAAGGGGACCACAAACTGTTTTCTAGAACTCTGGACAGCAAGAGTGAGTGAGAATGAGTTGATGCACACACTAATTGATGCATCGACTAATTGGTTCCTTCTAATTGGTGCCGATTTTGCAACAACAAGAAACAAACTTTTTGGTCTATTCTCATTGAATCAATAACCCTCTGAATCCCCATGAAAATTTTACATGTAAAAAGAAAATAAAAGTGATTGTTATATTTTAGAAATTGAATTAATTACATAATAAATGGAAAGGGAAATTATTTTTGCTCTCCTCCTCTTCCTCCTCCTTGTCTTGAAAAGGGATTGATGACCCTCATTATATAATACTTAAATTTCTAGCCATCCTCCTGTCTCAGCCTCTCTAATGATGGAATTATAGGCATGAGCCATCACATCTATCTTGGGAAAGAAAAACTATAATGCTTAAAAATTAAGTTTTAAAACCAAAGAATACATATGGAGCATCCCATGGTGCTGGCCCCATATGTGGCAGAGGTTGGCCTTGTTGGACATCAATGGGAGGAGAAGTCCTTGGACCTGAGGATGTTCGATGTCCCAGTATAGGGGAATGCCACAGCAGGAGGATGAGAGTACATGGGTGGGGGAGTACCCTCATAGAGGCAAGGGGGTGGGATAGGGGGTTTCTGAAGGGGAGACCTGAAAAGGGACAAACATTCAAAATGTAAATAAAGAAAATATCCAGTCAAAAACTTAAATAATGAGACAACTGGCCACCTTCCTGGTCAGAGCATAGGTGTCCGCCCGGCCCGAGAGGCTTCTGCCTCAAGTTCCGTGGGAGCCAGCTTGGATCCCGGACTCCGCGGAGGGCAGTCTGCACATGTGACATTGTGGAATACAGAGGCCAGCAGTTTCTGGGACAGTCGAGAGCCACAGAGCCTCTGAGGCAGCACCATTCTCGGCTCCAGACAACTGGCCACCTTCCTGGTCAGAGCACAGGTGTCCACCCGGCCCGAAAGGCTTCTGCCTCAGGTTCCGCAGGAGCCACCTTGGTTCTGGGACTCCACTGAAAGTAGTCTACACAGGTGAGAGTGTGGACTACTGAAACAACGGCTTCTGTGACAGGCCAAAGCAACACAGCTTCTGGGAAAGATCCTGTTTTGGGCCTTCATCTTCTGCCAGGAGGAGGTCCAAACACCAGATAACTGTGCACCTTCCCTGAAAGAGGAGACCTTGCCTGCAGAGACTGCTCTGACCACTGAAACTCAGAGGAGAGAGCTAGTCTCCCAGGTCTGCTCATACAGGGTAACAAAATCACCAGAGGAACAATCTCTAAACAGAGACAACTATAACAACTAACTCCAAAGATTACCAGATGGCGAAAGGTAAACGTAAGAATCTTACTAACAGAAACCAGGACCACTCACCATCATCAGAACCCAGCACTCCCACTTCGCCCAGTCCAGGGCAACCCAACACACCTGAAAACCTAGACCTAGATTTAAAAGCATATCTCATGATGATAGTAGAGGACATCAAGAAGGACTTAAATAACTCACTTAAAGAAATACAGGAGAACACTGCTAAACAAGTAGAAGACATTAAAGAAGGAACACAAAATCCCTTAAAGAATTGCAGGAAAACATAACCAAACAGGTAGAAGACATTAAAAAGGAAACACAAAAATCCCTTAAAGGGGGTAGCTAGGGCGCAGGGTCGGATGACACTCGCCAGCTACCCACAACACCCGCCACAGGATCTTAAGACTTCTGGTGAGTGGAACACAGCTTCTGCTCCAATCCAATTGCGCGCGGGACCTGAGACTGCATTAGTTAGGGAAGCAGAAACCTGCCTGAGTAGGGCCACAGGCCTCATCCAGCCGGATCAGCACCGGGGTAGCTAGAGCGCAGGTTCGGCTGACACCCTCCAGCTACCCACGACCCCCGCCACAGGATTTTGAGACTGCTGGTGAGTGGAACACAGCTTCTGCTCCACTCTTTAAATAGTGACAACAACAACATCTAACCCCAGAGATTACCAGATGGCGAAAGGTAAACATAATAATCTTACTAACAGAAACCAAGACAACTCACCATCATCAGAACCCAGCACTCCCACTTCGCCCAGTCCAGGGCACCCCAACACACAGGAAAAGCTAGACACGGATCTAAAAGCATATCTCCTGATGATGGTAGAGGACTTCAAGAAGGACTTTAATAACACACTTAAAGAAATACAGGAGAACACTGCTAAACAGGTAGAAGACATTAAAGAGGAAGCACAAAAATCCCTTAAAGAATTGCAGGAGAACACTGCTAAAGAGTTACAAATCCTTAAAGAAAAACAGGACAACATAATCAAACAGGTAGAATTCCTTAATGAAAAACAGGAAAACACATCCAAACAGATGATGAAAATGAACAAAACCATGCTAGACCTAAAAAGGGAAGTAGACAAAATAAAGAAAACCCAAAATGAGGCAACACTCGAGATAGAAACCCTAGGAAAGAAATCTGGAACCATAGATACCAGCATCAGCAACAGAATACAAGAGATGGAAGAGAGAATCTCAGGTGCAGAAGATTCCATAGAGAACATCAGCACAAAAATCAAGGAAAATGTAAAATGCAAAAAGATCCTAAATCAAAACATCCAAGAAATACAGGACACAATGAGAAGACCAAACCTACGGATAATAGGAGTGGATGAGAATGAAGATTTTCAACTCAAAGGACCAGCAAACATCTTCAACAAAATTATAGAAGAAAACTTCCCAAATCTAAAGAAAGAGATGCCCATGAACATACAAGAAGCCTCCAGAACTCCAAATAGACTGGACCAGAAAAGAAATACCTCCCGACACATAATAATCAGAACAACAAATGCTCTAAATAAAAATAGAATACTAAAAGCAGTAAGAGAAAAAGGCCAAGTAACATATAAAGGCAAGCCTATCAGAATTACACCAGATTTTTCACCAGACACTATGAAAGCCAGAAGATCCTGGACGGATGTTATACAGACACTAAAAGAACACAAATTCCAGCCCAGGCTACTATACCCAGCCAAACTCTCAATTACCATAGATGGAGAAACCAAAGTATTCCATGACAAAACCAAATTCACACATTATCTCTCCACGAATCCAGCCCTTCAAAGGATAATAACAGAAAAAAACCAATACAAGGACAGGAACCACGCCCTAGAAACAACAAGAAGGTAATCCCTCAACAAACCTAAAAGAAGACAGCCACAAGAACAGAATGCCAACTTTAACAACAAAAATAACAGGAAACAACAATTACTTTTCCTTAATATCTCCTCATATCAATGGACTCAACTCCCCAATAAAAAAGACATAGACTAACAAACTGGCTACACAAAAAAGACCCAACTTTTTACTGCTTACAGGAAACTCATCTCAGAGAAAAAGATAGACACTACCTCAGAATGAAAGGCTGGAAAACAATTTTCCAAGCAAATGGTATGAAGAAACAAGCTGGAGTAGCCATTCTAATATCTGATAAGATTGACTTCCAACCCAAAGTCATTAAAAAAGACAGGGGGGGACACTTCATACTCATCAAAGGTAAAATCCTCCAAGAGGAACTATCAATCCTGAATATCTATGCTCCAAATACAAAGGCAGCCACATTCATTAAAGAAACTTTAGTAAATCTCAAAGCACACATTGCACCTCATACAATAATTGGGGGAGACTTCAACACACCACTTTCACCAATGGACAGATCATGGAAACAGAAACTAAACAGGGACACAGAGAAACTAAGAGAAATTATGAATCAAATGGATCTGGCAGATATCTACAGAACATTCTATCCTAAAACAAAAGGATATACCTTCTTCTCAGCACCTCATGGTACCTTCTCCAAAATTGACCACATAATTGGTCACAAAACAGGCCTCAACAGATACAAAAATATTGAAATTGTCCCATGCATCCTATCAGATCACCATGGACTAAGGCTG
Source organism: Mus caroli (assembly GCF_978045245.1). Taxonomy (NCBI): domain Eukaryota; kingdom Metazoa; phylum Chordata; class Mammalia; order Rodentia; family Muridae; genus Mus; species Mus caroli. Next base: position 67,785,681 of record NW_028227265.1, read on the forward strand.
ATCTTCAATAACAAAATAAATAATAGAAAGCCAACACACACGTGGAAACTGAACAACACTCTTCTCAATGATACCTTGGTCAAGGAAGGAATAAAGAAAGAAATTAAGGACTTTTTAGAGTTCAATGAAAATGAAGCCACAACATACCCAAACTTATGGGACGCAATGAAAGCATTTCTAAGAGGAAAACTCATAGCTCTGAGTGCCTCCAAAAGGAAACTAGAGAGAGCACACATTAGCAGCTTGACAACATACCTAAAAGCACTAGAACAAAAGGAAGCAAATTCACCCAAGAGGAGTAGAAGGCAGGAAATAATCAAACTCAGGGGCGAAATCAACCAAGTGGAAACAAAAAAACTATTCAAAGAATCAACCAATCAAGGAGCTGGTTCTTTGAGAAAATCAACAAGATAGATAAACCCTTAGCCAGACTCACTAGAGGGCACAGGGAAAGCATCCTAATTAACAAAATCAGAAATGAAAAAGGAGACATAACAACAGATCCTGAAGACATCCAAAACACCATCAGATCCTTCTACCAAAGGCTATACTCAACAAAACTGGAGAACCTGGATGAAATGGAGAAGTTCCTAGACAGATACCAGGTACCAAAGTTGAATCAAGATCAGGTTAATGATCTAAACAGCCCTATATCCCCGAAAGAAATAGAAGAAGTCATTAATAGTCTCCCAACTAAAAAAAGCCCAGGACCAGATGGGTTTAGTGCAGAGTTCTATCAGACCTTCAAAGAAGATCTAATCCCAGTTCTTCACAAACTATTCCACAAAATAGAAACAGAAGGTACTCTACCCAACTCATTCTATGAAGCCACAATTACTCTGATACCTAAACCACAAAAAGACCCAACAAAGATAGAAAACTTCAGACCAATATCCCTTATGAATATTGATGCAAAAATCCTCAATAAAGTTCTTGCTAACCGAATCCAAGAACACATCAAAACAATCATCCATCCTGACCAAGTAGGTTTCATCCCAGGGATGCAGGGATGGTTCAATATATGGAAATCCATCAACGTAATCAAGTATATAAACAAACTCAAAGACAAAAACCACATGATCATCTCCATAGATGCGGAAAAAGCATTTGACAAGATTCAAAACCCATTCATGATAAAAGTCTTGGAAAGATCAGGAATTCAAGGCCCATACCTAAACATGATAAAAGCAATCTACAGCAAACCAGTAGCCAACATCAAAGTAAATGGTGAGAAGCTTGAAGCAATCCCTCTAAAATCAGGGACTAGACAAGGCTGTCCACTTTCTCCATACCTATTCAACATTGTACTTGAAGTCCTAGCCAGAGCAATTCGACAACAAAAGGAGATCAAAGGGATACAAATTGGAAAAGATGAAGTCAAAATATCACTCTTTCAGATGATATGATAGTATATATAAGTGACCCTAAAAATTCCACCAGAGAACTCCTAAGCCTGATAAACAGCTTCGGTGAAGTAGCTGGATATAAAATTAACTCAAACAAATCAATGGCCTTTCTCTACACAAAGAATAAACAGGCTGAAAAAGAAATTAGGGAAACAACACCCTTCTCAATAGTCACAAATAATATTAAATATCTTGGCGTGACTCTAACTAAGGAAGTGAAAGATCTGTATAATAAAAACTTCAAGTCTCTGAAGAAAGAAATTATAGAAGATCTCAGAAGATGGAAAGATCTCCCATGCTCATGGATTGGCAGGATCAACATTGTAAAAATGGCTATCTTGCCAAAATCAATCTACAGATTCAATGCAATCCCCATCAAAATTCCAAATCAATTCTTCAACGAATTAGAAAGGGCAATCTGCAAATTCATCTGGAATAACAAAAAACCTAGGATAGCAAAAACTCTTCTCAAGGATAAAAGAACCTCTGGTGGAATCACCATGCCGGACCTAAAGCTCTACTACAGAGCAATTGTGATAAAAACTGCATGGTACTGGTATAGTGACAGACAAATAGAACAATGGAATAGAATTGAAGACCCAGAAATGAACCCACACACCTACAGTCACTTGATCATCGACAAGGGAGCTAAAAACATCCAGTGGAAGAAAGACAGCATTTTCAACAAATGGTGCTGGCACAACTGGTTGTTAACATGTAGAAGAATGCGAATCGATCCATTCCTATCTCCTTGTACTAAGGTCAAGTCTAAGTGGATCAAGGAACTTCACATAAACCCAGAGACACTGAAACTTATAGAGGAGAAAGTGGGGAAAAGCCTTGAAGATATGGGCACAGGGGAAAAATTCCTGAATAGAATATTAATGGCTTGTGCTGTAAGATCGAGAATTGACAAGTGGGACCTCATGAAACTACAAAGCTTCTGCAAGGCTAAAGACACCATCAATAAGACAAAAACACCACCAACAGATTGGGAAAGGATCTTCACCTATCCTAAATCAGATAAGGGACTAATATCCAATATATATATAAAGAACTCAAGAAGGTGGACTCCAGAAAGTCAAATAACCCCATTAAAAAATGGGGCTCAGAACTGAACAAAGAATTCTCACCTGAGGAATACCGAATGGCAGAGAAGCACCTGAAAAAATGTTCAACATCCTTAATCATCAGGGAAATGCAAATCAAAACAACCCTGAGATTCCACCTCACACCAGTCAGAATGGCTATGATCAAAAATTCAGGTGACAGCAGATGCTGGCGAGGATGTGGAGAAAGAGGAACACTCCTCCATTGTTGGTGGGATTGCAAGCTTGTACAACCACTCTGGAAATCAGTCTGGCGGTTCCTCAGAAAATTGGACATAGTACTACCGGAGGATCCAGCAATACCTCTCCTGGGCATATATCCAGAAGATATCCCAACCGGTAAAAAGGACACATGCTCCACTATGTTCATAGCAGCCCTATTTATAATAGCCAGAAGCTGGAAAGAACCCAGATGTCCCTCAACAGAGGAATGGATACAGAAATTATGGTACATTTACACAATGGAGTACTACTCAGCTATTAAAAAGAATGAATTTATGAAATTCCTAGCCAAATGGATGGACCTGGAGGGCATCATCTTGAGTGAAGTAACACAATCACAAAAGATCTCACACAATATGTATTCATTGATAAGTGGATATTAGCCCAAAACTTAGGATACCCAAGATATAAGATACAATTTGATAAACGCATGAAACTCAAGAAGAATGAAGACCAAAGTGTGGACATTGTGCACCTTCTTAGAATTGGGAACAAAACACCCAGGGAAGGAGTTACAGAGACAAAGTTCTTAGCTGTGATGAAAGGATGGACCATTTAGAGACTGCTGTATCCAGGGATCCGTCCCATAATCAGCTTCTAAACGCTGGCACCATTGCATACACTAGTAAGATCTTGCTGAAAGGACCCAAATATAGCTGTCTCTTGTGAGACGATGCCGGGGCCTAGCAAACACAGGAGTGGATGTTCACAGTCAGCTATTGGATGTATCACAGGGCTCCCAATGGAGAAGCTAGAGAAAGTACCCAAGGAGCTAAAGGGATCTGCAACCCTATTGTTGGAACAACATGATGTACTAACCAGAACCCTGGAGCTCTTGTCTCTAGCTGCATATGTATCGAAAGATGGCCTAGTCGGCCATCACTGGAAAGAGAGGCCCATTGGACTTGCAAACTTTATATGCCCCAATATAGGGGAATGCCAGGGCCAAAAGAATGGGAATGGGTGGGTAGGGAAGTGGGGGGCGCTATGGGGGACTTTTGGGATAGTATTGGAAATGTAATTGAGGAAAATATGTAATAAAAATATTTAAAAAAAAAAATAAAGCTACTTTCCACTGCAAAAAAAAAAAAAAAGATTATCTCCATTGTTAAATAATAATAATAATAATAATAATAATAAAAATACCCATCACCCCTGAAAAAAAAAAAAAAAAAAAAAAGAAATGGGAACAAAACACCCATGGAAGGAGTTACAGAGATGTGAGGAGCCGCCCTTGCAATCGCCATTATAAGATGGCGCTGATATCCGGTGTTCTAACTTGTAAACAAGTAGTCTGCGCATGTGATGGGGTATTTTTCCATGCCTTGTGCCCTGCCTGTCCCGTGGCGTCAACTGGGCTGATAATGAGCAACCAGTCAGGGTGAAACACGTCTCCAACTGCTCTTTTGGGGTTATAAAAGGACTGAGTTTCCTGTATTCGAGGTCTTCCTGATAAGTAAGCAATAAAGCTTTGCCGTAGAAGGATCCGGTTGTCCAAGTATGTTTTGCTGGCAAAACATTACAAGGACACAGAGACAAAATTTGGAGCTGTAACGAAAGAATGGACCATCTAGTGATTGCCATATCCAGGGATCCATCCCATAATCAGCTTCCAAACGCTGACACCATTGCATACACTAGCAAGATTTTGCTGAAAGGACCCAGATATAGCTGTCTCTTGTGAGACTATGCCGGGGCCTAGCAAACACAGAAGTGGATGATCACAGTCAGCTATTGGATGGATCACAGGGCCCCCAATGGAGGAGCTAGAGAAAGTACCCAAGGAGCTAAAGAGATCTGCAACCCTATAGGTGGAACAACATTATGAATTAACCAGTACCCCAGAGCTCTTGTCTCTAGCTGCATATGTATCAAAAAATGGCCTAGTAGGCCATCACTGCAAAGAGAGGCCCATTGGACTTGCAAACTTTATATGCCCCAGTACAGGGGAACCCCAGGGCCAAAAAGGGGGAGTGGGTGGGTAGGGGATTGGGCATGGGGGACTTTTGGAATAGCATTGAAAATGTAAACGAGGAAAATACCTAATTAAAAAAAATAAAGAATATAGTGAGGGCCTAATGATTCCAGGTTTTAGCATCCAGGAAGGAAGCCTAAGCAAGAGAGACTGGCTGTTAGGCAAGGGAAAGTGCAGAGCAGTCGAGCAGATTTCAGTGATACAGAGAAGCTCAATTACCCAAATCCAAGCTCTCTCTGTTTCTGTTAGAGGCTCTATATTATCGTGGAATGAACTCATTTTGTATATGGGAACCCTGTCTTTGTGTTTGTGTGCCCAACTGTGACACATTAAAAATAAAAAACAGTGAAAAAAATTAAATAATAAAAAATTTTTAAATATTAAGTTTCTTTTAATATACTTAACTACCAATTTCTTACATGTCCAATTAGTCACTTATAGACATCCAAACCAAAGGAAAAAGAAAGAAAGAAAAACCTTTAAAAATTATTTTTTCTTTCAATGAAAAATATACTTTTTTTTATCATTTGTATGCTAGAGTTTCGAAGCTTCAACAGCAGTTTGGTAAGATAACCACACATACTAGAGCAAAAGCCCCACACAGACTAACTAATAAGCATCATTCTTTACGTACATGATTTGGAACTCCTGGACTAAGCAAATCCACATCAAAGTTTCCAGACAGGCAAACAAAGGGTGAAACCGCCACCCTTCCTTCCTTGCAGTTCATCAAGTGAGACACAAGTGGTGAATCTTCACATTCTTTACCTGTGAACTCTGAGCAGAATGAGTTGAGATACAAATACTTTTCTTGTTATTTTAATTACTTATTTGTTTGAGACAAAGTCTCACTATACATCCTTAGGAAGCCTAGAACTCTCTAGGTAAGCCAGGTTGATTACAGAGATCATCCTGTCTCTGAATACTAGAAATTTAGTCAGGCTCCCACATGCCTGGAAGATTCATTTTTGAATGCAGCCATTGTGTCAAACCTCATTTCCTTGTATGAGAACTAAACTGTGCTAATAGGGAAGGCATTGAGCCTAGCAAGGACCATACCAGAGCAAAGATTGAATTAATAATAGAGCCTAGACAGTGTGTGACGGAATACATTCATTAAACAGAGGTTATTGGTGCTAATGTTACTAGTGCCAAATACATACTGTACTTTTGATCAGTCAAAAGTTAATTAAACTAGAAAGCTGTCTAAAGTAACTTGTACATTTATAACCTTTTCCCCACTGAACTGAGACTTGGCCTTAGAATCTTCCCAGGTACTAACCATACCTAATTTTGCTTAGCTTCCAAGATCAGGCAAGATTAGGCATGTTTAGAGTGACTTGGGAATAACTAAATAGGCTATTCTAAGTGTCCACTATCAATACGTTTGGAAATGGTTATGAGACATGTACATGACCCATTGCTGTTCTTAGAACACGCCAATGTGGGCTCTGGTGTGTCACTGAAGCAGACTATACCCCTGCTCCAATCTCAGCTGATCCGAGTGGTGTGTTGCCACCTTTACTACATGCTCTTGGCCATGTTCCCACATTTAAAGAGTCTCCAAGAGTACATATTCCACATCCATGAATTGCTCCAACTGGAGATATCAGGGTATAACGAATCACAGACATTTCTCCCCAACACAAAAGTTTATATCTCAGTCACCCGTTTTTCTGTTTATAATCCAATAGATGAATGAAAGCTTCCATCGATTGGTTATGAATAAGAACAACAAAAGCAAACCATTTTACCATATGCTAAGCCCTCCTTCAGGATATTCATGTCCACGAATGATTTAAAACTAGTCACTTGATGCACACTAGTACAAAATAATACTCTTATCTGTCTCCAGGGTCCATTGATAAAGCAAGGACATGATTAGGGCTTCACTTCTTCCAATTCCAGAGGTCAGAAGTATCAGAGTCAGGGACTCTGATCAAGGTCAATGACAACAAACATCAAGCCTGGCCTGAAAATACTCCTAGATTTCCTCTTGTTTCTCTTGTCTTGGAGTCAGCCTTCCTCAACTTTCAAGAACTCACCTGGAGTCTGCCCTGAAAATGGTTTATAAATGATAATATTTGATTTGAGCTTCATTTTCCACTGTCATTTTAACTGTCAATCGCCAACTTCCTTTTTTAGCAGAAAGAATCCAATTGTTCTCAGGCAGGCTCTGTCTGTTCTAGAATGTCAGTCTTCAGAGGTAAATATGGGAGAGATGGAGCCCTACTTCTGACCTGTATCCCTAGCATCCACCTGGCATGTCCTTGGGCAAGACTATTATTCAATTGCTTCATAGTGAACTAAAATACACGCACCGATTTTTGACAAGGAGAGTTGATACTCCTGTTTCATATCAGCCAGTCGGGATACCATTAGCAGAAAGGAAGCGAAGTCTTCTGTCACTTGCATATTGTACTCAAGCAGGGCATGACTGAAGTCCTCGGGAAGGTCATCAAGGAACACCTACAAGTCAGAGGTTTTCAGAGAGAGTTGAATACCCTCCTTAAAACATTGACTAACTAGAGCAATGAAAGCAAAAGACCACGTACTATAATTTATTGTTTTCAATAAATCTGCATTTTCTTCACTTCTTGGTTGAACTGAGGTATTAAAAAAAAACTATTCTTATTCTTATATATATGCACGTGTAAAAATAAAATCTCTCCTCACAACGTTTAGTCTGACACAACTTAGTCAAAATGATACGACGTTTGTAAAAATAGAAGCATGCCCTCAAATGCCACTGGTCTCATAAATAATTTCAAAGGATCAAGGGATACATTTGTAGAACAAGGAAGATAACGCATATTTGCAGGCTGGGAATCAACTGTGCCTGGTCGAGAGGTTTGGAAACCTTCACCTGTGTCCACTGTACTAACACTGTTAAGGACTTTTACCTGGACATATGAAAGTGCTCTGCATCTAATCTTCTTTTCTTTTCTTTTCTTTTCTTTTCTTTTCTTTTCTTTTCTTTTCTTTTCTTTTCTTTTCTTTGGAGGGTGGGGTGGCAGGTAGGAGGTTAATAGTAAACTACAATGTAAAAGCATATGCCCACAAAGCTTCTTTGTTGAAGACTTCTGGACCTGAAGAATTGGGAATAAAAGAATTCTGCCTCTATCAGCCATGCCATAAAGGCTCCATCAGGAAGTTACGTGAATATTATAGAGAGAACCCACTCAAAGCACCAAAGAGTAGTGAGGGTGCTATGAATATGATTTCACGCACATAAATGCATGTTTTCATTAATTCAAATAAATGGGTTTTTTGTTTGTTTTTGTTTTTGTTTTGTTTTGGGTTTTTTTTTCTTTTTTTTTTTTTGTTTGTTTGTTTGTTTTGGTTTGGTTTGGTTTGGTTTTTGTTTTTTGAGACAGGGTTTCTCTGTATATCCCTGGCTGTCCTGGAACTCACTCTGTAGACCAGGCTGGCCTCGAACTCAGAAATCAGCCTGCCTCTGCCTCCCAAGTTCTGGGATTAAAGGCGTGCGCCACCACTGTTTTAATTAAATGGGCAAATGCACCTTTTAAAAACTTTTAAAAAGCAAGAAAAGAATATTAAAATTGAAAACAAATGTTGCTAAGATTTAAACTCTAGGAGTCAAAGGACAGTTTCCCAGATAACTTTGCAACAGTTCCTCAGAGACAGCACTGTGACATACAATCATATCTCAAGACACACATTCAGCAATGAGGGTAGCTTTTGGGTTTAAATGTATAATCACCAACATTTTGTGCATATGCACAGGAATATGTGTGTGGGAGGAATATGTGTGTGGATTCCACCCTATATTTTTGAAGCAAGGCTTCCCACCACACCAGGCACTCTCCAAGTAGGCGCTTCTGCCCTAGCAAGGTCCAGGGAGCCCTGCATTCTTGCCTCCCTAGCTCTGGGAATGCAATACATGCCACTGTTCATATCTTCTCATGTGGGTACTGGTAATCTAAACTCAGTTCCTCAGGCTTGCATGGCAAGCATCTCACCAAGTCATCTTCCAGCCCCTGTGTACCTTTTCTTTCTTTTTTTTTTTTTTTTGAATACTCAGTTTTTTATTATTTTTTTATATTTTATTTTTTTATTACTTATTTTCCTCAATTACATATCCAATGCTATCCCAAAAGTCCCCGATACCCCCGCCCCCACTTCCCTACACACCCAATCCCATTCCTTTGGCCTGACATTCCCCTGTATTGGGGCATATAAAGTTTGCAAGTCCAATGGGCCTATCTTTCCAGTGATGGCCGACTAGGCCATCTTTTGATACATATGCAGCTAGAGACAAGAGCTCCGGGGTACTGGTTAGTTCATCATGTTATTCCAACTATAGGGTTGCAGATCCCTTTAGCTCCTTGGGTACTTTCTCTAGCTTCTCCATTAGGAGCCCTGTGATCCATCCAATAGCTGACTGTGATCATCCACTTCTGTGTTTGCTAGGCCCCGGCATAGTCTCACAAGAGACAGCTATATCTGGGTCCTTTCAGCAAAATCTTGCTAGTGTATGCAATGGTGTCAGCATTTGGAAGCTGATTATGGGATGGATCCCTGGATATGGCAGTCTCTAGATGATCCATCCTTTCATCACAGCTCCAAACTTTGTCTATATAACTCCTTCTGTCTTAGTCAGGGTTTCTATTCCTGCACAAACATCATGACCAAGAAGCAAGTTGGGGAGGAAAGGGTTTATTTGGCTTACAATTCCATGCTGCTGTTCATCACCAAAGGAAGTCAGGACTGGAACTCAGACAGGTCAGGGAGCAGGAGCTGTTACAGAGGCCATGGAGGGATGTTCTTTACTGGCTTGCCTCCCCTGGCTTGCTCAGCCTACTCCCTTATAGAACCCAAGACTACCAGCCCAGGGATGGTCCCACCCACAAGGGGCCTTTCCCCCTTGATCACTAATTGAGAAAATGCCTTACAGTTGGATCTCATGGAGGCATTTCCTCAACTGAAGCTCCTTTCTCTGTGATAACTCCAGCTGTGTCAAGTTGACACACAAAACCAGCCAGTACAATTGACCCCTTGTCAACTTGACACACAAACACATCACTAGTAAGCCTCAACCCTTACTTTCTTATTCATCCCCAAGATCTAAATAACTTTAAAAATCCCACAGTCTTTACATATTCTTAAAATTTCAATCTCTTTAAAATATCCATCTCTTTTAAAATCCAAAGTCTTTTTACAATTAAAAGTCTCTTAACTGTGGGCTCCACTAAAACAGTTTCTTCCTTCAAGAGGGAAAATATCAGGGCACAGTCAAAATCAAAGCAAAAATCAATCTCCAACCGTCCAACGTCTGGGATCCAACTCACGATCTTCTGGGCTCCTCCAAGGGCTTGGGTCACTTCTCCAGCCATGCCCTTTGTAGCACACACGTCGTCCTCTGGGCTCCAGATGCCTGTACTCCACTGCTGCTGCTGCTCTTGGTGGTCATCTCGTGGTACTGGCATCTCCAAAACACTGCATGACCCCTTCAGTCCTGGGCCTTCAATTACAACTGGGGCTGCACCTTCACCAATGGCCTTCCATGGCCTCTCACAGTGCTGAGCCTGAGCTGCTGTGTGACCCCTTCATGCCTTCAAAACCAGTACCACCTGGGTGACCCTTACACATTACCAAGTCCCACTGCAGAAGGAGTACACCCTTGCCTATCTCTGGAACACAGCCTCTTTGTGCTTTCAGAAAACACTTCCCAGAAGATGTCACCTCAACGATGCTGGTCTCAATCACCGCTAATTTCTTAGCTCCAGCTAACCAGCATCAATAGTCCCAGTAATGCAAAGTTTTTGCTTTAGTAGTTCTGGTATCTTGTTAATCACAGCTGATTCTTCAGCCCCAGCTAACCAGAACTACAAAATCTTCACAATAAAAACAGCAATGGCCCTGAAGAGAGTCTTTAATTTTCCCTCTGAAATTTCACAAACCAGGCCTCCATCTTCTGCACTGTTCTCAGCATTATCTTCCAAGCTCCTACACAACATCTGACAGAGCTCTTAACAACGAATGGATCTTCAAGCCCAAAGTTCCAAAGTCCTTCCATAGTCCTCCCCAAAACATGGTCAGGTTGTAACAGGAATACCCCACTCTGCTGGTACCAATTTGTCTTAGTCAGGGTTTCTATTCCTGCACAAACATCATGACCAAGAAGCAAGTTGGGGAGGAAAGGGTTTATTTGGCTTACACTTCCATGCTGCTGTTCATCACCAAAGGAAGTCAGGACTGGAACTCAGACAGGTCAGGGAGCAGGAGCTGTTACAGAGGCCATGGAGGGATGTTCTTTACTGGCTTGCCTCCCCTGGCTTGCTCAGCCTACTCCCTTATAGAACCCAAGACTACCAGCCCAGGGATGGTCCCACCCACAAGGGGCCTTTCCCCCTTAATCACTAATTGAGAAAATGCCTTACAGTTGGATCTCATGGAGGCATTTCCTCAACTGAAGCTCCTTTCTCTGTGATAACTCCAGCTGTGTCAAGTTGACACACAAAACCAGCCAGTACACCTTCCATGGGTGTTTTGTTCACAAATCTAAGAAGGGGCACAGTGTACACACGTTGGTCTTCATTCTTCTTGAGTTTCATGCGTTTAGCAAATTGTATCTTATATCTTGGGTATCCTAAGTTTTGGGCTAATATCCACTTATCAGTGAATACATATTGTGTGAGTTCCTTTGTGATTGTGTTACCTCACTCAAGATGTTGCCCTCCAGGTCCATCCATTTGCCTAGGAATTTCATAAATTCATTCTTTTTAATAGCTGAGTAGTACTCCATTGTGTAAAAGTACCATATTTTCTGTATCCATTACTCTGTTGAGGGACATCTGGGTTCTTTCCAGCTTCTGGCTATTATAAATAAGGCTGCTATGAACATAGTGGAGCATGTGTCCTTCTTACCGGTTGGAACATCTTCTGGATATATGCCCAGGAGAGGTATTGCTGGATCCTCCAGTAGTACTATATCCAGTTTTCTGAGGAACCGCCAGACTGATTTCCAGAGTGGTTGTACAAGCTTGCAATCCCACCAACAATGGAGGAGTGTTGCTCTTTCTCCACATCCTCGCCAGCATCTGCTGTCACCTGAATTTTTGATCTTAGCCATTCTGACTGGTGTGAGGTGGAATCTCAGGGTTGTTTTGATTTGCATTTCCCTGATGATTAAGGATGTTGAACATTTTTTCAGGTGCTTCTCTGCCATTCGGTATTCCTCAGGTGAGAATTCTTTGTTCAGTTCTGAGCCCCATTTTTAATGCTGTTATTTGATTTTCTGGAGTCCACCTTCTTGAGTTCTTTATATATATTGGATATTAGTACCTTATCTGATTTAGGATAGGTAAAGATCCTTTCCCAATCTGTTGGTGATCTTTTTGTCTTATTGATGGTGTCTTTTGCCTTGCAGAAGCTTTGCAGTTTCATGAGGTCCCACTTGTCAATTCTTGATCTTACAGGACAAGCCATTGCTGTTCTATTCAAGAATTTTTCCCTTGTGCCCATATCTTCAAGGCTTTTCCCCACTTTCTCCTCTATAAGTTTCAGTGTCTCTGGGTTTATGTGAAGTTCCTTGATCCACTTAGATTTGACCTTAGTACAAGGAGATAGGAATAGAACAATTCACATTCTTCTACATGATAACAACCAGTTGTGCCAGCACCATTTGTTGAAAATGCTGTCTTTCTTCCACTGTTTGGTTTTAGCTCCCTTGTCAAAGATCAAGTGACCATAGGTGTGTGGCTTCATTTCTGGGACTTCAATTCTATTCCATTGGTCTACTTGTCTGTGACTATACCAGTACCATGCAATTTTTATCACAATTGCTCTGTAGTAAAGCTTTAGGTCCAGCATGGTGATTCCACCAGAGGTTCTTTTATCCTTGAGAAGAGTTTTTTCCATCCTAGATTTTTTGTTATTCCAGATGAATTTGCAGATTCCACTTTCTAATTCGTTGAAGAATTGAGTTGGAATTTTGATGGGGATTGCATTGAATCTGTAGATTGCTTTTGGCAAGATAGCCATTTTTACAATGTTGATCCTGCCAATCCATGAGCATGGGAGATCTTTCCATCTTCTGAGATCTTCTATAATTTCTTTCTTCAGAGACTTGAAGTTTTTATTATACAGATCTTTCACTTCCTTAGTTAGAGTCATGCCAAGATATTTTATATTATTTGTGACTATTGAGAAGGGTGTTGTTTCCCTAATTTCTTTCTCAGCCTGTTTATTCTTTGTGTAGAGAAAGGCCATTGACTTGTTTGAGTTAATTTTATATCCAGCTACTTCACCGAAGCTGTTTATGAGGTTTAGGAGTTCTCTGGTGGAATTTTTAGGGTCACTTATATATACTATCATATCATCTGCAAAAAAGTGATATTTTGACTTCATCTTTTCCAATTTGTATCCCTTTGATCTCCTTTTGTTATCGACTTGTTCTGGCTAGGACTTCAAGTTCAATGTTGAATAGGTATGGAGAGAGTGGACAGACTTGTCTAGTCCCTGATTTTAGTGGGATTGCTTCCAGCTTCTCACCATTTACTTTGATGTTGGCTACTGGTTTGCTCTAGATTGCATTTATAATGTTTAGGTATGGGCCTTGAATTCCTGATCTTTCCAAGACTTTTATCATGAATGGGTGTTGGATCTTGTCAAATGCTTTTTCCTCATCTAACAAGATGATCATGTGGTTTTTGTCTTTGAGTTTGTTTATATACTGGATTATGTTGATGAATTTCCTTATATTGAACCATCCCTGCATCCCTGGGATGAAACCTACTTGGTCAAGATGAATAATTGTTTTGATGTGGTCTTGGATTCGGTTAGCAAGAACTTTATTGAGGATTTTTGCATCGATATTCATAAGGGATATTGGTCTGAAGTTTTCTATCTTTGTTGGGTCTTTTTGTGGTTTAGGTATCAGAGTAATTGTGGCTTCATAAAATGAGTTGGGTAGAGTACCTTCTGTTTCTATTTTGTGGAATAGTTTGTGAAGAACTGGGATTAGATCTTCTTTGAAGGTCTGATAGAACTCTGCACTAAACCCATCTGGTCCTGGCCTTTTTTTTGGTTGGAAAAATATTAATGACTGCTTCTATTTCTTTGGGGGATATAGGGCTGTTTAGATCATTAACCTGATCTTGATTCAACTTTGATACCTGGTAACTGTCTAGAAACTTCTCCATTTTATCCAGGTTTTCCAGTTTTGTTGAGTATAGCCTTTTGTAGAAGGATCTGATGGTGTTTTGGATTTCTTCAGGATCTGTTGTTATATCTCCTTTTTCATTTCTGATTTTGTTAATTAGAATGCTTTCCCTGTGCCCTCTAGTGAGTCTGGCTAAGGGTTTATCTATCTTGTTGATTTTCTCAAAGAACCAGCTCCTTGATTGGTTGATTCTTTGATTAGTTCTTCTTGTTTCCACTTGGTTGATTTCACCCCTGAGTTTGATTATTTCCTGCTGTCTACTCCTCTTGGGTGAATTTGCTTCCTTTTGTTCTAGAGCTTTTAGGTGTGTTGTCAAGCTGCTAATGTGTGCTCTCTTTAGTTTCTTTTTGGAGGCACTCAGAGCTATGAATTTTCCTCTTAGAAATGCTTTCATTGCGTCCCATAAGTTTGGATATGTTGTGGCTTCATTTTCATTGAACTCTAAAAAGTCCTTAATTTCTTCCTTTCTTCCTTCCTTGACCAAGTTATCATTAAGAAGAGTGTTGTTCAGTTTCCACGTGAATGTTGGCTTTCTATTATTTATTTTCTTATTGAAGATCAGCCTGAGTCCATGTTGATCTAAGGATGCATGGGACAATTTCAATATTTTTGTATCTGTTGAGGCCTATTTTGTGACCAATTATGTGGTCAATTTTGGATAAGGTACCATGAGGTGCTGAGAAGAAGTTATATTCTTTTGTTTTGGGATAGAATATTCTGTAGATATCTGCCAGATCCATTTGATTCCTAACTTCTGTTAGTTTCACTGTGTCCCTGTTTAGTTTCTGTTTCCATGATCTATCAATTGTTGAAAGTGGTGTGTTGAAGTCTCCCACTATTATTGTGTGAGGTACAATGTGTGCTTTGAGCTTTACTAAAGTTTCTTTAATGAATGTGGCTGCCTTTGTATTTGAAGCATAGATATTCAGAATTGATAGTTCCTCTTGGAGGATTTTACCTTTGATGAGTATGAAGTGCCCCTCCCTGTCTTTTTTGATGACTTTGGGTTGGAAATCAATCTTATCAGATATTAGAATGGCTACTCCAGCTTGTTTCTTCATACCATTTGCTTGGAAAATTGTTTTCCAGCCTTTCATTCTGAGGTAGTGTCTATCTTTTTCTCTGAGATGAGTTTCCTGTAAGCAGCAAAATGTTGGGTCTTGTTTGTGTAGCCAGTTTGTTAGTCTATGTCTTTTTATCGGGGAGTTGAGTCCATTGATATTAAGAGATATTAAGGAAAAGTAATTGTTGTTTCCTGTTATTTTTGTTGTTAAAGTTGGCATTCTGTTCTTGTGGCTGTCTTCTTTTAGGTTTGTTGAGGGATTACCTTCTTGTTGTTTCTAGGGCGTGGTTCCTGTCCTTGTATTGGTTTTTTTCTGTTATTATCCTTTGAAGGGCTGGATTCGTGGAGAGATAATATGTGAATTTGGTTTTGTCGTGGAATACTTTGGTTTCTCCATCTATGTTAATTGAGAGTTTGGCTGGGTATAGTAGCCTGGGCTGGAATTTGTGTTCTTTTAGTGTCCGTATAACATCTGTCCAGGAGCTTCTGACTTTCATAGTGTCTGGTGAAAAATCTGGTGTAATTCTGATAGGCTTACCTTTATATGTTACTTGGCCTTTTTCTCTTATTGCTTTTAGTATTCTATCTTTATTTAGTTCATTTGTTGTTCTGATTATTATGTGTCGGGAGGTATTTCTTTTCTGGTCCAGTCTATTTGGAGTTCTGTAGGCTTCTTGTATGTTCATGGGCATCTCTTTCTTTAGATTTGGGAAGTTTTCTTCTATAATTTTGTTGAAGATGTTTGCTGGTACTTTGAGTTGAAAATCTTCATTCTCATCCACTCCTATTATCTGTAGGTTTGGTCTTCTCATTGTGTTCTGGATTTCCTGGATGTTTTGAGTTAGGATCTTTTTGCATTTTCCATTTTCTTTGATTGTTGTGCCAATGTTCTCTATGGAATCTTCTGCACCTGAGATTCTCTCTTCCATCTCTTGTATTCTGTTGCTGATGCTCGCATCTATGGTTCCAGATTTCTTTCCTAGGGTTTCTATCTCCAGTGTTGCCTCATTTTGGGTTTTCTTTATTGTGTCTACTTCCCTTTTAAGTCTAGTATGTTTTTTTTTCATTTCCATCACCTGTTTGGATGTGTTTTCCTGTTTTTCTTTAAAGACTTCTACCTGTTTGGTTGTCTTTTCCTGTTTTTCTTTAAGGACTTCTACCTGTTTGATTGTGTTATTCTGTTTTTCTTTAAGGACTTGTAACACTTTAGCAATGTTCTTCTGTAATTCTTTAAGTGAGTTATTAAAGTCCTTCTTGATGTCCTCTATCATCATCATGAGATATGCTTTTAAATCCAGGTCTAGATTTTCGGGTGTGTTGGGGTGCCCTGGACTGGGCGAAGTGGGAGTGCTGGGTTCTGATAATGGTGAGTGGTCTTGGTTTCTATTAGTAAGATTCTTACGTTTACCTTTCACCATTTGGTAATCTCTGAAGTTAGTTGTTATAGTTGTCGCTGTTTAGAGATTGTCCTTCTGTTAATTCTGATTACTGTCTATCAGCAGACCTGGGAGACAGGCTCTCTCCTCTGAGTTTCAGTGGTTAGAGCACTCTCTGCTGGCAAGATCTCCTCTTACAGGGAAGGTGCACAGATATCTGGTGTTTGGACCTCCTCCTGGCCAAAGAAGAAGGCCCAAAACAGGACCTTTCCCAGATGCTGTGTTGCTTTGGCTGGTCACAGAAGCTGTCAGCTTCTGTGGTGCACACTCTCACTTGTGCAGACTAAGTTCCTAAGTTCGGTGGAGTCCCGGCACCAAGATGGCACTCCCTGCTACTGAGGCAGAGGGCTCCCGTGCAGGGCGGACCACTGTCCTCCGGCTGGGAGGGTGGCCGGATGTCGGTGGCCCGAAAAGGGTGCTGCCTCAGCTGCTCTGTGGCTCCTGCTTGTCCCAGAAGCTGTCTGCTTCTGTGGTGCACACTCTCACCTGTACAGACTAAGTTCCTAAGTTCGGCGGAGTCCCAGAACCAAGATGGCGCTCCCTGCTCCTGAGCCCTGTGTACCTTTTCATTAATGCTGCATTTTAATGTAGTCAACTAAAGAGTTGAATGTGCTCTCATGCTATTTATCCTCAAGACATGTAAACTTTGAATAGACTTGGAGGGGGACTTGGAGTTACAGATAAATGCTACAGTATTTCTGGACAGAACAGATTAATATACAAAATATATTCATTATCCCATATTCGTGAAATCCAATTGCTTTTGACACATTTCTGACAGACTCTGTGTACTATTACTAATCAATTTTATCAGAAGATTTTTACCTTTGATTGATAAAACTTGGGGTTAACCTCATAGATCTTGGCTGGGATATATCTTCTTCCAAAAAGATTTGCCAATACCAAAACCAGCTTTTCCATTACATCTTCAGAAAAACGTTTTGGGCCTGTACAAAAAAAAAGTTCCATGCCATATATGTAAAGAGGGGTTAGGTCAGGTTTTTCACATTTAAATTGCAATGCTTATTTCATAGCAACTATAGACTCACCTTTCCTGCAGTTGCTTCTCATGTCAGCATTTACATCCATACTTATTACCTTCATTAACATCCTTCTCTTTCCAGCTTCAAATTACTCCATGCACAGATTTACATCTCACTCACTCTGGCCCATCTCTCAGGAAATAACCAAATTTATTACAATGTCTCTGTGTTGGTCAGTGTGCTGTGACCAAGAGACACAATGACCACACCAACTCTTATAAAAGAAATCACTTAATTGTGGCTGTTTACAGATTTAGAGGTTTAGTCCATTACCAACATGGCAGGGAGCATGGTGACACTCAGGCAGACATGGTGCTGAAGAAGCAGTTGAGAGTTCTATATCTGAATGATCAGGCAACAAGAAGCGAGAGCCACTGGGCCTGGATTGAGATCTCAAAGCCCCAAAGCCCACCCCAAGTGACATACTTCCTTCAACAATGATACACCTCCTGGTCCCTCTCAAATAGTGCCACTCCTGAATGAACATGCATTCAAATATATGAGCCTGTGGGAGCCATTCCTATTCAGATCACCACTTGATCCTGCTACTGCAACTTGCCAAACTAATGAGGAGCTGCATTAGATCCATCTGTAGTGTTACTACCAGCAAATCTCAGCAGTGTCTTTCCCTGAATACCCCTATGGATTCTGAAATTCCTATAATGTTCTTTAGTAACAATTTAAGAGCTTCATCTGTATTCTTGGGGGCTCCAACACAATCCATGCTTCACCATCACAGCTTCATGAAATGGTCTCTCTGAGCGTCCATGTGGTAACAACCCTGACATACACCAGGCCTCACTCAGCAGCTTGTCTTAGTCTCAGAGGGAGATTTCACAACCCCTTTCTTGTATTCTCTCCTTAAAAGCCAGAATTATGTGACTGAGTTCTACTCCTTGCTAGGGCTGGACCATGCATGGTCCTTTCTTAGAATTACCTTTGCATTAGCTTCCTGCTGCTGCTGGTTCCCTTCAATGTTTACGGTTTTTTGTTTGTTTGTTTTGTTTTGTTTTGTTTTTTTAATTCCTTTCACAAGTTGGGAGCTTAGCAGGGTGGAGTGTTTCTCACTGCTCCCATTATCACATTTAGCATCTGGCTTTTCTTTAAAGTCTTCATTTCCTTGAAAAATGGACTTAGCTCCATTACACTTCCCTGTGCTCCATTTCTCCTCAGACTGAATCTTTTGTCTTTCTCTTTGGGCAGGTTGCTCGTTTCATTATAGATCTGCCTAAGAGTAAGTACAAATAACCACCAGGCACAGTCACTACTCGGTTGCCTTGACACCTCTGCTAGTGTCAGTAATCCAGACCTCTTCAATTTAGCCTCCGGCATATTTTTTGAATAAGAGCAGAAAATTCTTTGCCAAAATATCACAAATGGTCTCCAGGCCACTAATATTCTTCTCTGAAACCTCTTGAGCTGAGCTGTTATAATCTACATTATTCTCAGCACCACTGTCTTTCCTGTTTCTACTACTATGGTCTATTACGCCCCACTTAAAATGTTAAACAACTTTCCTAATCCAAAGTCCACATTCCACCCACAAGCAGAACGATCAGGCTTGTCACAGCAATACCACAGTTCTGGTACTGACTTAAGTCTTGGCTACTGTTTTGTTGTTGCAAAGAGACATCATGTCCATGGCAACTTTTATTTTAAAAAGCATTTAATTGGGGCTGGTTTACATTTTCAAAGGTTTAGTCCATTGTCATTATGGTGAGGAGCATGGTGACACTCAAGAGCACATGACACTGGACATGTAGCTGAAGAGTTCTACATCAGATCCACAGGCAGCAGGAAGGAGAAAGACTCTGGACTTGCCATGGGGTTTTGAAACCTCAAAGCCCTCTCCCCAGTTACACACTTCCAACAACAAGGCTACACCTCCTGATTCTTTCAAATAGTGCCACTCCCTGGGACCAAGTATTGAGCATATGGGGCCCACTCTCATTTAAACCTCTACAGCCTCTCTCATCTATTCAACAACATCTCAGTGCCTAACAACAAAATATACAAAACTAAACCCACAGATAACCTTCCTACACTCAAGCGGAGCCACGGCTCATTTGAGGCACCGAAATCTGACAGCACAAGAATACTATGAGTGCTAAAATGTTGTCATGGTCAGTAACTTGGAATCTAGCATCACACTAGTTATGTTTGAGCAAGAACCAGTCAATTTAACTTCTCTATGCATCGTTTATAAAGTTATCCATTTTAGTTCCCCCTGTCAACAACAATAAACACAACCACACTTCCTGTTGCCTGAAATGACTTCTTTTACACATTTTTGGAGATCAGAACTTTCTGAGTAGCCACAACATGATACATTCTTTTAAAGCATAAAGACTGCAGGTATCATACAAAGTATTTCCATCTGCTAGTGACAGAAGGCAAAGTAAGAGGCACTGAAGTTATTGTTACACACATCATTAAGTACACATATTACAAGAGGGCAATATTTACTTCAGAGATGTTGTGCAAAGAATTTATTTTGAAATGTAGGATTCAAATGTTTTTCTAAACAACAAAAAAAAAACTTTATGGGATTATTTCTAAAAATTTTTGTCCAACATGAGTATATTTAATATGTATAAGTTGACCTAGACCACAAAAGAATTCAATATTAGTTATTGAACTATACTATACAATTATATTCAAAGAAAATGGTATTGCAAATAATGATCACAGATATATTAATAGTGATTATCTGTGAATAGAATTTTGAGTTTTATATATTTAACAATGCTTTCTTATGTCATTACTCAAATGTAATCACATACTATATTTAATTACAAGTAAATGTTTTATAATTATTGTATATCAGTCAATATGTTCTGAACCCTAATGGCAGTGCACTTTCCTCATTACAATTTGCAGTAGTGAAGACATTAAAATGATTGGAACAGAATAAAACCCCTACTAATACTTATTTAACTTCATTTTTACCTTATTTTTTAAGCCTATAGTTTGTCTATAAAAGTGTTGTTCTATTTTTTATCACTGAACTTTTACTTTAAATACACAATAATAAAGCTTTCATACAAAATCATTATTCTTAACTAGTATTCTCTTAAGTAATAGTTGAATAAACATTTACCTGAAATTCTTATTTTCTATAAATCTATCAGGTTTTTTTCCCACCCTGGGAAGATGTGTGTGTGTGTGTGTGTGTGTGTGTGTGTGTGTGTGTAAAATACCTATTACATACATATTGCATAAATATCATGTTATATATTATTTGATATATCCCCATATACTAATTAGGATATATTACTTACATGCTAATAATATGACAATATTACTTCAATGCTACACCTACTCACAGACAGACAACACAGTCCTAAAACTTACCTTCACTTGTTGGCTGACAAAGTTTATGGAAAAGGCCTTTTACAAGAAAACTGACAAACACGAGATTAGAAGGTTCATGGTAATGTAAATGGGTGACAAGGCCAGCAAACCCTGTAGGATTACCTTCTTGATCTATATGCCCCTAAAGAACAAACATAATTTGTTAGCTTGGCTGAACTCAAAGAACTAACAACAAGTCAACTATTCATTGTCAGTTTAAAATAGTCCAAATAGTCCATAATATTAATAAGATTATAACTATTGGCCAACTTTAATAATTATATGAATTACAAGTGATGTCTTCTGAAGATTACAACAATGCAATATGGTTAAAAACCCCACAATCTAGGGCTGGAGAGATGGCTCCCCGTGAGGGGCACATTCTGCTCTTTCAGAGACCCTGAACTCAGTTTCCCAGAATCCACATAGAGCTTCTTAGTTAGTTGTAACTCCAGTTTCAGGCTTCTCATACCTTCTTATATATACAGGCACACACACACAAACACACACACACACACACACACATACAAACTTTAAAAAATAGATGTTAAAAAAATCAAAGTTCTGCTACTTTAAAAACAAATCTTGATAGCAGCAAATCTATTACACACAAACAGAGGGTGAGGAGGGAGAACGAAAGGCAGGGTTGGTTCGTACCTCTTTCACCAGGAACTGCAAAGAATATAAGAAGTAAAGCTTTAACATGTCTATGGCTCGGGGTTGTTTGAAGGATAACAATGAATGCTTCAGCACTGACAGTGCCTACAAAAAAAAAGCATTTTAATTTAGCAACACTGAGTGAATGAAATGTCTTTAAAAGAAATAATACAGGCTTAGTTACATGTCATACATACAAAAACACAAACACTATATTATCTTAAATATACATATGTGTATATATGTGTATATATATATATATATATGAATTATAAGATCTATACCTCTAAAGAACAATGAAACATTGTGAGTGCTTCCTTTTATCACTCTACTCTTTCAAATGTTGTCTCCCCTGTCTACAGCACACAAGGAAAAAGGGATGTCCTTAAAGGCTCCTTTTGGTTCCCAACTATATAGAATATGAATAATACCATAAAACACAGCAGCCATACACAAATTTCAGTTAGATTTAGTACAATTTCCTTTATTCTACAGCAGTCCTCTAACCCAGCTCATATTTTCTTAAACACACACAAAAGAGCACCATGGCAGTTTGAATGAAAATGAACTCACAGGCTCATATGCTTGGATGCTCACTCCCCAGTGCATGGAACTGCTTGGGAAGACTGAGGAGATGTAAGCTCCGAGTTTGTAAAAGCCCATGACAATCACAGTTAGCCCTCTGTCTCTACCCCATGATACTGTCTCAAGATGTGAGCTCTCAGCCACTACTCCAGCACCATGCCTGCCTTCCTGCTGCCCTGCTTCTGCCATGATGGTCATTGACTTTAAAGACCCCAGCAAACTACTGTTCCTTCTGTGAGCTGTCTTCATCATGGTCCTATAACATTGATTGAAAAGTGACTAAGACAAAACTGTCTTCAAACAATATGAGCATAAAAGACATTCCAGTTTCAGAGCTTGTAGTGAGCAAGTTATGGGGAGTGGGTGTGGGAGGAAGCTAGATATACTATTTTGTATTAGCAATATTACTCAAAAAGGAGTAGAAGGAGTCTGGTTGAAGCCAAAAGAGTGCTTCATTTCAAGTGTCAAGCAGCACTGAGTGTGTGTGGTGTTCAACTTCTCTCTAAACTACTTGTGAGATCAGAATAAATGCAAATATTCTTAGCCTCACTCAAATGCAAACCTGTCTGCTCTAGGTTGGAGAGTTTGTAGAATACAGGAAGAATCACAGCTGTCCTTTTAAAAACAACATACAAAACAAGAAAGAACTATTTCTTTGGTTATATTGTCCATACAAGTGTTGGGGGTGGAGAGAGTACGGGGCGGGGATGGGGATGGGGGGAGAAAAGGTGTGAGCTCTCCAACTCCTTGATAGTAGGTTATGGAAGATACCACACCCTTCTCCATGTGTGCTGAAATCAGAGGAGGCAGCAATTGGAAAACAACAAAGAACCAAGAGAGTGTTTGGGGATAGGAACTAACTGTGTAGTTCACTGTGTCCACAGACCTTGAAATTAACATTGTACTAGCATGATGTATTTGTATTTTCACTGCTATCACAAAATACCTGAGGAGAGCAACTTAAATGAGGAACAATTTATTTGTGGCACATGGTTTTAAAAGTAGACTGCCTGGTTTGGCCTCAGTGTGAGAGGATGAGCTTAGTCCTGCTCTGGCTGGATGACCCAGGGCAGGGTGGCACCCAAAGGGTCTTCCCCTTTGGTGTAGGGGGTAATGGGAGGAAGGATTTGTAAGCATGGGATTGGGAGGCTGTAATTGGGATGTAAAGTGAATAAAGAAACTAATGAAGAAAAAGAAGCAGTTTCAATGCATAGCTTGCCTAGCTCCATTACACTAGGTCTGCAGTGATGAGGCTGCCCCAGTCACAGCAAGCCTGCATTAAAAAGTACCCTCTTTCTTCCACTGCTGTTCTGCATGCTAATTTTCCCTGGGGAGGGCTCTATGGATGCTCTCAGAAGTAAAATATAATTAGAATCTATGACAGTGTTCCTAAATAACAGAGTTGATCCAGACACAGTGGCGCGTGCTTGTAATCCCAGCACACTGAGGAGGTAGAGGCAAGAGAATCAGGAGTATAAAGTCACCCTTCACTCAGAAGTGAGTTCAAAGCCAGCCTGGACTACATGAGACCCTGCCTCAAACAATGTCAATAAAATAAACAGAGTTGATATTATAAAGGTCTAAATTAGTAATCCAAAAGACAAGTGTTATGTTCTCTCATAATTAAAAAACATAATGGAGGAGAAAAGGAAATGGGGCTTTATACATATATGTGTATGTGTGTGTATGTGTATACGCATATGTATATATATATATATATATATATATATATATACACACACATATATGTATGTGTATGTATGTACTTACTGAAACTGAATAAAATGAGGTAATTGACAAAAATAAAATTTAAGAGCTTTTTAGTTCAACAACTGCTTGAACATAGCTACGAAAAGGTTACATATATTCTCCACGGGGGACCCATCATGTGTACAGGTCAGAAGTGGAGAGCACATGTAACCTCCTCACTGTAAAAACAACTTGCATAGCAAGACAGAACTGTATCATCACAAAACAGCTAAGTAGTCATGTTTAAATTACTTTTCAGAAGGTAGAGCTTGGGGGAAAATTTTGAAATAAGCAAAAACAAAAGGCTCATATTAGTATGTGGGCAAGAAAAAAAAAACAGTGAAATTAACTGTATGAGGAATGGGATTTCCTAATTGCCCTAGCTAGGAGATGGAACAAATGTGTTCTAGGCAACCCCAGTCCTAAGAGCTAAGTGCTAGTCAGAGCAGCACAATACGTGCTTTCTCTCATTGAGTCTCTAGATTTAAACATGTACGTATGTGAAGGTTAAAGAGAGAGTGTTTGCAATGAGGACGGAGACCAGTGCTAGGAAATTGAGAAATACAACAGAGAAATGGAGAGAGTGTGTGGTCAAAGCATATGACACACAGTCATGACACACCATGAAAAAAGAATACAGTTAAAAAGCGCAGTCTGAAGAGTTTATGCCCACACTCTAAAGTCGGCACAAGTAAACAGAGGCTTCATATCATGTTTCTCAAATAGCCCAAAGCACAGAAAATGAACCTTCCAATTAAGTATCTGAAAAATAGCAAGGGGTCAGAGAGATAGCTCAGCGGGTGAAGGGGCTTGTGTACAAGCCCAGAGATGAGAATTCAATCCCATGAATCCTTGTAAAAGTTGCCTTCTGAACTGCATGTGTGCTCTCTGACACTTGTGTGACAGTTATATGTACACAATCATAAATATACTATAAAAATAAGTAAAATGTTTTATTTTATAAGTAAATAATGAGTGAAATAAAATATTCTATAATATTAAGCTACTCTTAAATAAGTCTTATTAGAAGATGTACTTAAAAACCAGAAACCAAACTAATATAGTGGCTCAGTGGGTAAAGGCACTTGTCACCAAGATGTACAATCAGAGTTTAATATCCAGGAAGTGAAGAATTTCTCAAAACAATGCTTTGCAAAACCAGCAGACCCATTAGAAATATCCAGAAATTTTCACTCCAGTAGGCAGTCTGATTAAATTGGTTATAATTCATATATAGAATTAGGAAGAACAGG
Organism: Mus caroli; assembly: GCF_978045245.1. Taxonomy (NCBI): domain Eukaryota; kingdom Metazoa; phylum Chordata; class Mammalia; order Rodentia; family Muridae; genus Mus; species Mus caroli. The sequence continues at coordinate 67,810,720 of NW_028227265.1, forward strand.
TCCTGATGTCGTCTGAATGTGGTCCCTAGATCATCCTGAAATCTACTCTCCATGTTGGCTAGCATATTGAGGTCTGGGACTTAAGGGAGTGAATAGAAATCAAAGGAGGGCTCCCTTGTTGGAATCCTCATGATTTTACAAGAGTAACAGAATGGGGGCGGGGAAGGGGGACAAGCCTGCCTGCATGTTTCCTGTTTAGCATGTAATGTTTTGTGACTCGGGGCACTTCAAACAAAATGAACTTCAGTAGTTGCCACCCTTCAGCATTAAACCTCCAGAATCATGAAGCAAAACAGACCTCTCTTCATAATTCACTCCACCTGTGGTATTACATTACAACCGAGAGAAAATGAACACAAGTCCTTGTTCCTAAAGTGGAAATCAAATCATCTAATTGCAAGATTCCAATTCATGGTCTCAGACTCTCTGACCCCAAAGCATCAAGACAGTGTTCTGATTATTTTTTTTTATGTCCGTTGCCTTATAAAATGAGCAATTATACCTTGGAAAAATGTCTGAAAAACAAGAACAGCAAAATAATAATCATGTGACCATCAGGTGGAACCAGGCATGAGACCTTTTTGTTTTATTTTGTTTTGTTTCATTTTTCAGTTTTCTATATTTTCTAAACACTCTTAATGAATTTGGATTTTGTCTTATAAAAAAAAACCTGTTACTTTACAATTATTAAAAAAATCATTCTTGTTTCTGAAAGGTAGAAGCAGATTACAGCTAGAGTCCTTTGGTACAGCATAATGGTGCCTATCATACCGAAGAGACTGGTCACGGGCAAACCTTTGTGCCCACCAAGTCATACACTTTGTCTGATCATGGAAACAGACAAAATTTGTCACTCTGCTCCCCAGCTTCCTCCCCCCCTCTCTAGAGGACACCAAAGGCATGGCAAGCCAAATAACAACACAGCAGAGCTGATTTCAGCCAAGCCAGCAGTGAAAACCAAGGCCCAAGCAGGGGACACAGCACCTTTGCCTTGCCATCCTCTAGGTCATCCGCCTTGGAAGCCAGCAACATGAGTCTTAGGATGAGTGAAATACTGAGGGGAAACTGCCCTCTAAGTTCAGGAACTTTGGATTTTATGAGTTTTCCTATTTTGGGCAGTGGAATATCAAAGAAGTAGACATCACCCAACAGGTCTTGCCCTCGTCTTCCAGCCCGACCAGACATCTGGAAATATAGCAGAATCATGGTGTGAGAATCACCTAAGGGGGTGTGAAGAGATTAAGCCTTTTACATTGCTTTTGAGCAAGTATGCTGCATATAAAGGTTAACTAAAGGCTAACCTATTTCAAATCTGAGAAACTGACCACATCTGAAGCAGAGCTATTTTAAATAATGTGTCTATTAGCCCACGCATCATTAATCAAACCACATATTTGTATAATACTATACAGAATTACACATATTTATAAAATCATATATCTAATGCTATGGATATATTATATACTGTATAATATATATAATTGCCACTTTCTGGCAATTGATATAATATTCTATCTATGATATATCATATATGCTATAACATTATATGATATAACAGTATATGATAATGTATTATTATTAATAATAATTATACATGTTATATATAATTTGAAAGTTAGGGGATATATTCTAAATTTGAGGCTGACTGCAGAAATATTGACAGAACACTATATGCAGGAAGGTAAACCATATGCAGACAAACTTGGCTATTTGCAGAACAGAATAGAACAAGGAGTCCAAAGCAAGCAAAATGCTTAATATTCAAGATCAAGACTTTGTAGTGAATGTGTGGGGAGCTGAGGAGGTCCTGGGAGGAATGAACAAAGTCCTATATGAATGTATACCATTGATGTGGGAAAAAATATGACAAGGACTCAATGTCTCAGCCCCACGGGAATGGCAAAGCTCTCTTTATTCCATAAGAGGGATTGAAAATCATTCCTCTTTATGTTTGGATGTTGATAGTGTGTTCAGAAACATTCTACTGTAGCTTTCTCCTTCCAGATAATTATGCCTGTAGACTGCTCTCCTAAAGAGCATGCTCATAAGATCAGTTAAACTTGCCTCCTTATTCAGCTATATGCAATAATCCTACTTCCCTGAAAAACTGTCTATAATAAAAACACTGTGCTGCCAAGTTATATAGTTTCGCCATCAGAAAGGCAAGTCTTCCTGATCCCGGCTCTTCAATGTGTTTGTGTATCTGTCCTTTCTTACTACATGCTGCCCTAGTTAGGTCAGTCCCTGGAGCTGGGCAAAGTATGTCAATAATGGGTGTACAGCTTGTAGAGCAACCAGGGACCATGGAAAGTGGTTTGGAAACGGTGTGTATCACGAGTCAAGAAAAGCATTAAAGATGGATCTACACTAGAAAAGCCATGCTCAGTTGTTGTAAAAGTACATGTTTCTCAATCATCTTTGATATGGATTCTCTTTTGAAAATCACTCTCTTTAGTTTGGGTGACTGCTGTGGGGTAGAGATGGTCAACCAGATAGGAGAGATTAGATAACAAATCCAAGATTGCACACATCCCAGCAGCACTCAAATAATCTCACAGCCCTGTGCTTCCTCCATTCCAGACAGGCCCTTACAACGCTCTGCCAGAAACTGTGGCATGTTAGAAATTAGTTACAAAGTAACGTTTTTTACTATTCATGGCTATATAGTATTAATATATTGAGTTACTATAGATTATAATACCTGTCTGTAATTTAAAGCATCCAGATAGACTGAGTTTTGTGCAAAAACCACAGATTTACAAGGCATGTTGATTCCCAAAGCGAGTGTTCCAGTAGCTGTCACCACCTAAAAAGAAATAAAACAGTGGGTCCTCACACTGGCATTTTTGTAGAATGCCAATATTTCCATGTGATTGCTCAAACTGTATTAAGATACCAATTAAATTACAGTGGGAAAACTAGAGGACAAAATACATATTGTTTCTCCCTATTTTGTAAACACAAACAGCAAATTCTTTAACTGAGTCCATTATAATACTAGTTTGCAAGAAATATATATTTAATTACACTTAATATACATTTATATGCATATGCATATATACATATATATACATACACATACACATGCCGGGAGCCATGGCTGAAATTTTCTAGCTTACATAAACAATCCTGAGAGAACATTCGTGGTCAATAACAGTAAGAATGTTTGTGGGTAGAGAGGACACTGTGACCTTTGGTTCCAGGAGCTGAAGATTGCCACCTGACCTTCAGAGAGCCTCTGGGCTCTTTCCCCCTCCCTCGGTGCCTCCTTTTTTCTTTCTTATAGTGCCACTCCTGAATAAAGTTTTTCAGAGCTTGATCAGGAAACTGACTTGCTCTCATTCTTCATGTTTCTTGTCCCTCCCACTCTCACTCCCTTGCCCTCTGATTATCCCTGCAGGTTGGGGCAAACTGGTGCCCACCGTGTGGCTCTGAGTTTGGGGACTGAGAGAGACCACTCTTCAGTGTGGGTCGTCGCTTCGTCAAGAGGTGAGTGAAGACCCACACTGAACCACCACTTCGTCAGGAAGTGAGTGAAGATCCGCACAGAAATCGCCAGTGTCACCCGCACTGTGAGACTGATCCAAGAAAGGTAGGAAGAGTGGCTAGACGATGGGACAAGCATTAAGTAAACATGAATTGTTTTCAAGGAATCCCTCAAGACACAAGGAACACAGGTTAAGAAAATTTGTTCACAGCCAAGAGCTGCTCCAGGTGAAAGGAATAGGGTTTAAAATAAAATAAAATAAAATAAAAAGAGTAAAAAACAAGACAACAAGAACAAAAAAACACAGATGTTGGAAAAAGTCTTAGCTCAAGTACATTTATGTTGCTCTTAATTCCCAGAAGTAGGAATGGTAAATATATAAATGAAAGAATTAGACAAGTAATTAGAGGAGTAATTGGGAAAGTTAGAAAAGTAGGGCACTGGGGAGAAACTATCAGTAGCTACCACTGTGCCTCCTCTCCCTTCTCTGTCAGAATTCCCAGAAGGAGGAGATAAAGAGTTAGACTTTGAACATGAGAGAGAGAATAGGGAGACTGCTTTCGTTGGGGAGGCAGAAATCCGGCCTCAGTAGGGCCACAAGCCTCTCCGGTCAGAAAAGCGCCGGGGTAGCTAGGGCGCAGGGTCGGCTGACACTCGCCAGCTACCCACAACACCCGCCACAGGATCTTAAGACTTCTGGTGAGTGGAACACAGCTTCTGCTCCAATCCAATTGCGCGCGGGACCTGAGACTGCATTAGTTAGGGAAGCAGAAAAACGGCCTGAGTAGGACCACAGGCCACTTCCGGCCGGACCAACACCAGGGTAGCTAGAGCGCAGGGTCGGCTGACACCCGCCAGCTACGCACGAGCCCCGCCACAGGATTTTGAGACTGCTGGTGAGTGGAACACAGCTTCTGCTCCAGTACAATCACACGGGACCTGAGACTGCTTTGGTTGGGGAGGCAGAAATCCGGCCTCAGTAGGGCCACAAGCCTCTCCGGTCAGAAAAGCACCGGGATAGCTAGAGCGCAGGGTCGGCTGACACCCGCCAGCTACCCACAACCCCGGCCACAGGATTTTGAGACTGCTGGTGAGTGGAACACAGCTTCTGCTCCAATCTTTAAACAGTGACAACGACAACAACTAACCCCAGACATTACCAGATGGCGAAAGGTAAACGTAATAATCTTACTAACAAAAACCAAGACCACTCACCATCATCAGAACCCAGCACTCCCACTTCGCCCAGTCCAGGGCACCCAACACACCGGAAAAGCTAGACACGGATCTAAAAGCATATCTCATGATGATGGTAGAGGACTTCAAGAAGGACTTTAATAACACACTTAAAGAAATACAAAGGAACACTGATAAACAGGTAGAAGACATTAAAGAGGAAGCACAAAAATCCCTTAAAGAATTGCAGGAGAACACTGCTAAAGAGTTACAAATCCTTAGAGAAAAACAGGATAACATAATCAAACGGGTAGAAGTCCTTAGAGAAAAACAGGAAAACACATCCAAACAGATGATGGAATTGAACAAAACCATACTAGACCTAAAAAGGAAAGTAGACACAATAAAGAAAACCCAAAATGAGGCAACACTGGAGATAGAAATCTGGAACCATAGATACGAGCATCAGCAACAGAATACAAGAGATGGAAGAGAGAATCTCAGGTGCAGAAGATTCCATAGAGAACATCGGCACAACAATCAAGGAAAATGTAAAATGCAAAAAGATCCTAACTCAAAACATCCAAGAAATCCAGGACACAATGAGAAGACCAAACCTATGGATAATAGGAGTGGATGAGAATGAAGATTTTCAACTCAAAGGACCAGCAAACATCTTCAACAAAATTATAGAAGAAAACTTCCCAAATCTAAAGAAAGAGATGCCCATGAACATACAAGAAGCCTACAGAACTCCAAATAGACTGGACCAGAAAAGAAATACCTCCCGACACATAATAATCAGAACAACAAATGCTCTAAATAAAGACAGAATACTAAAAGCAGTAAGAGAAAAAGGCCAAGTAACATATAAAGGCAAGCCTATCAGAATTACACCAGATTTCTCACCAGAGACTATGAAAGCCAGAAGATCCTGGATGGATGTTATACTGACACTAAAAGAACACAAACTCCAGCCCAGGCTACTATACCCAGCCAAACTCTCAATTAACATAGATGGAGAAACCAAAGTATTCCACGACAAAACCAAATTCACACATTATCTCTCCACGAATCCAGCCCTTCAAAGGATAATAACAGAAAAAAACCAATACAAGGACGGGAACCACGCCCTAGAAAAAACAAGAAGGTAAAACCTCAACAAACCTAAAAGAAGACAGCCACAAGAACAGAATGCCAACTTTAACAACAAAAATAACAGGAAACAACAATTACTTTTCCTTAATATCTCTTAATATCAATGGACTCAACTCCCCGATAAAAAGACATAGACTAACAAACTGGCTACACAAACAAGACCCAACATTTTGCTGCTTACAGGAAACTCATCTCAGAGAAAAAGATAGACACTACCTCAGAATGAAAGGCTGGAAAACAATTTTCCAAGCAAATGGTATGAAGAAACAAGCTGGAGTAGCCATTCTAATATCTGATAAGATTGACTTCCAACCCAAAGTCATTAAAAAAGACAGGGAGGGACACTTCATACTCATCACAGTAAAATCCTCCAAGAGGAACTATCAATCCTGAATATCTATGCTCCAAATACAAAGGCAGCCACATTCATTAAAGAAACTTTAGTAAATCTCAAAGCACACATTGCACCTCATACAATAATAGTGGGAGACTTCAACACACCACTTTCACCAATGGACAGATCATGGAAACAGAAACTAAACAGGGACACAGAGAAACTAAGAGAAATTATGAATCAAATGGATCTGGCAGATATCTACAGAACATTCTATCCTAAAACAAAAGGATATACCTTCTTCTCAGCACCTCATGGTACCTTCTCCAAAATTGACCACATAATTGGTCACAAAACAGGCCTCAACAGATACAAAAATATTGAAATTGTCCCATGCATTCTATCAGATCACCATGGACTAAGGCTGATCTTCCATAACAAAATAAATAATAGAAAGCCAACCTTCACGTGGAAACTGAACAACACTCTTCTCAATGATACCTTGGTCAAGGAAGGAATAAAGAAAGAAATTAAGGACTTTTTAGAATTCAATGAAAATGAAGCCACAACATACCCAAACTTATGGGACGCAATGAAAGCATTTCTAAGAGGAAAACTCATAGCTCTGAGTGCCTCCAAAAGGAAACTAGAGAGAGCACACATTAGCAGCTTGACAACACACCTAAAAGCACTAGAACAAAAGGAAGCAAATTCACCCAAGAGGAGTAGACGGCAGGAAATAATCAAACTCAGGGGTGAAATCAACCAAGTGGAAACAAGAAAAACTATTCAAAGAATCAACAAATCAAGGAGCTGGTTCTTTGAGAAAATTAACAAGATAGATAAACCCTTAGCCAGACTCACTAGAGGGCACAGGGAAAGCATCCTAATTAACAAAATCAGAAATGAAAAAGGAGACATAACAACAGATCCTGAAGACATCCAAAACACCATCAGATCCTTCTACCAAAGGCTATACTCAACAAAACTGGAGAACCTGGATGAAATGAAGAAGTTCCTAGACAGATACCAGGTACCAAAGTTGAATCAAGATCAGGTTAATGATCTAAACAGCCCTATATCCCCCAAAGAAATAGAAGCAGTCATTGATAGTCTCCCAACTAAAAAAAGCCCAGGACCAGATGGGTTTAGTGCAGAGTTCTATCAGACCTTCAAAGAAGATCTAATCCCAGTTCTTCACAAACTATTCCACAAAATAGAAACAGAAGCTACTTTACCCAACTCATTCTATGAAGCCACAATTACTCTGATACCTAAACCACAAAAAGACCCAACAAAGATAGAAAACTTCAGACCAATATCCCTTATGAATATTGATGCAAAAATCCTCAATAAAGTTCTTGCTAACCGAATCCAATAACACATCAAAACAATCATCCATCCTGACCAAGTAGGTTTCATCCCAGGGATGCAGGGATGGTTCAATATACGGAAATCCATCAACGTAATCCACTATATAAACAAACTCAAAGACAAAAACCACATGGTCATCTCGTTAGATGCAGAAAAAGCATTTGACAAGATCCAACACCCATTCATGATAAAAGTCTTGGAAATATCAGGAATTCAAGGCCCATACCTAAACATGATAAAAGCAATCTACAGCAATCCAGTAGCCAACATCAAAGTAAATGGTGAGAAGCTTGAAGCAATCCCTCTAAAATCAGGGACTAGACAAGGCTGTCCACTTTCTCCATACCTATTCAACATTGTACTTGAAGTCCTAGCCAGAACAATTCGACAACAAAAGGAGATCAAAGGGATACAAATTGGAAAAGATGAAGTCAAAATATCACTTTTTGCAGATGATATGATAGTATATATAACTGACTCTAAAAATTCCACCAGAGAACTCCTAAGCCTGATAAACAGCTTCGGTGAAGTAGCTGGATATAAAATTAACTCAAACAAATCAATGGCCTTTCTCTACACAAAGAATAAACAGGCTGAGAAAGAAATTAGGGAAACAACACCCTTCTCAATAGTCACAAACAATATAAAATATCTTGGCGTAACTCTAACTAAGGAAGTGAAAGATCTGTATAATAAAAACTTCAAGTCTCTGAAGAAAGAAATTATAGAAGATCTCAGAAGATGGAAAGATCTCCCATGCTCATGGATTGGCAGGATCAACATTGTAAAAATGGCTATCTTGCCAAAAGCAATCTACAGATTCAATGCAATCCCAATCAAAATTCCAACTCAATTCTTCAACGAATTAGAAAGTGCAATCTGCAAATTCATCTGGAATAACAAAAAACCTAGAATAGCAAAAACTCTTCTCAAGGATAAAAGAACCTCTGGTGGAATCACCATGCCGGACCTAAAGCTTTACTACAGAGCAATTGTGATAAAAAAAAACTGCATGGTACTGGTATAGTGACAGACAAATAGACCAATGGAATAGAATTGAAGACCCAGAAATGAACCCACACACTTATGGACACTTGATCTTCGACAAGGGAGCTAAAACCATCCAGTGGAAGAAAGACAGCATTTTCAACAAATGGTGCTGGCACAACTGGTTGTTAACATGTAGAAGAATGCGAATCAATTCATTCCTATCTCCTTGTACTAAGGTCAAGTCTAAGTGGATCAAGGAACTTCACATAAAACCAGAGACACTGAAACTTATAGAGGAGAAAGTGGGGGAAAGCCTTGAAGATATGGGCACAGGGGAAAAATTCTTGAATAGAACAGTAATGGCTTGTGCTGTAAGATCGAGAATTGACAAGTGGGACCTCATGAAACTGCAAAGCTTCTGCAAGGCTAAAGACACCATCAATAAGACAAAAAAACCACCAACAGATTGGGAAAGGATCTTCACCTATCCTAAATCAGATAAGGGACTAATACCCAATATATATAAAGAACTCAAGAAGGTGGACTCCAGAAAGTCAAATAACCCCATTAAAAAATGGGGCTCAGAACTGAACAAAGAATTCTCACCTGAGGAATACCGAATGGCAGAGAAGCACCTGAAAAAATGTTCAACATCCTTAATCATCAGGGAAATGCAAATCAAAACAACCCTGAGATTCCACCTCACACCAGTCAGAATGGCTAAGATCAAAAATTCAGGTGACAGCAGATGCTGGCGAGGATGTGAAGAAAGAGGAACACTCCTCCATTGTTGGTGGGATTGCAAGCTTGTACAACCACTCTGGAAATCAGTCTGGCGGTTCCTCAGAAAATTGGACATAGTACTACCGGAGGATCCAGCAATACCTCTCCTGGGCATATATCCAGAAGATGTCCCAACCGGTAAAAAGGACACATGCTCCACTATGTTCATAGCAGCCCTATTTTTAATAGCCAGAAGCTGGAAAGAACCCAGATATCCCTCAACAGAGGAATGGATACAGAAATTATGGTACATTTACACAATGGAGTACTACTCAGCTATTAAAAAGAATGAATTTATGAAATTCCTAGCCAAATGGATGGACCTGGAGGGCATCATCTTGAGTGAAGTAACACAATCACAAAAGAACTCACACAATATGTATTCACTGATAAGTGGATATTAGCCCAAAACTTAGGATACCCAAGATATAAGATACAATTTACTAAAGGCATGAAACTCAAGAAGAATGAAGACCAAAGTGTGGACACTGTGCCCCTTCTTAGAATTGGGAACAAAACACCCAGGGAAGGAGTTACAGAGACAAAGTTCTTAGCTGTGATGAAAGGATGGACCATTTAGAGACTGCCGTATCCAGGGATCCTTCCCATAAGCAGCTTCTAAACGCTGACACCATTGCATACACTAGCAAGATTTTGCTGAAAAGACCCAAATATAGCTGTCTCTTGTGAGACGATGCCGGGGCCTAGCAAACACAGGAGTGGATGTTCACAGTCAGCTATTGGATGTATCACAGGGCTCCCTATGCAGAAGCTAGAGAAAGTACCCAAGGAGCTAAAGGGATCTGCAACCCTATTGTCGGAACAACATGATGTACTAACCAGAACCCCGGAGCTCTTGTCTCTAGCTGCATATGTATCAAAAGCTGGCCTAGTCGGCCATCATTGGAAAGAGAGGCCCATTGGACTTGCAAACTTTATATGCCCCAATATAGGGGAATGCCAGGGCCAAAAGAATGGGAATGGGTGGGTAGGGAAGTGGGGGGCGCTATGGGGGACTTTTGGGATAGCATTGGAAATGTAACTGAGGAAAATATGTAGTAAAAATATTAAAAATTTAAAAAAAAGGAAAAAAAAGAGAGAGAGAATAGATTTCAGAAAAGCAGTTATCCCCTGTTCGGGACCTTTTAGCAAAAGAGAGGGAAAATGGAAATATGCTATTTCAGAGCTCTCCTATAGACAGGAGGAAATTGGGAGACATCTTTCTTCTCTCTGGTTCCAATGGAGATATTCTTAGTTTTGCTTAGAATATCTGGGTCCCTTTGAGACATCAAGTTCTATTCCCTCTCTGTCTATTGTCTGTCCTTGGTGCACCAATTTGCCATATGTCTGTACATTTATGTCTGTTTTTGTTTTGTTGTTTAATGATTGTTTTTCTGCCTTTCCTGTTGAAAAAAAAAAAGAAATAGTTAAAACTTATCTGCTGGCTGTCCATCCTTTGATTTAGTTTAACTTGTTTAAAGGGCAGTCTCAATTTGCACAGCAGAAGCTGATAAGTTACACTTCACTGTGATTGGGAGTCAAGCACAGCTGGAAAAGCCCTGCTAGAGACTGAAGCCCCGACACAAGCATCTCTTAAAGGGGCCAACAGCATTTGCTTGTAACACTGGTAACAGAAAGTCAGCTTAAAATTGGTAACTCAGAGTTGGAGTCATTCTAAACAACGCTTGGCATGAACCAACCCAGGAAAACAGGTCTTTAAAAATACTTCTAAATTGGGATAATATTTTATGTAATTCTTATTCTAGAAACTAGAGTTATAGAGGGTAGAATTTAAAACGATGTCTCTTTAATGATGTATTAAAAGCTGCACTGTCATGCATTCATATATAAGAGCTGGCAGCCAAACTTTGTAACATGTAAGTGATGACTTTGGCATTGATTTGAAAGAGAATGGGTTGTTTAAAATTGGGTTTTGCTTTCCAAGAGTTATGGATATATTCTAATATTGCAAAAGAAACTTAAAAATTATGGTTAAAATTGCCAGTGTTCCATTGACTGCAGTTTGATTACAAGCTTAGGATTTTTAACTCACCCATATATTGTAATTAGGATGATTACAATAATTTATCTTATGAGAATGCTAATGCAGCTCCCTGCAGCCATCTGGCCATACAAAGCAAAGACAGACTCATGTGGATATATTTGCGTTTGTGCAGAAATTGGACCCTCATACAATCAGTTTGGCTCTGGTTGCTGCCTTGCAAAGGACTACAGTACAAGCAATGCTTCCATAGCAATAAGGTTATAAGGAATGTTTTAAGTATAAATCATTTTAAGAAAGATTGTCCAGCTGGGTGTGGTGGCTCATGCCTTTAATCCCAGCACTTGGGAAGCAGAGGCAGGCAGATTTCTGAGTTCGAGGCCAGCCTGATCTACAGAGTGAGTTCCAGGACAGCCAGGGCTACACAGAGAAACCCTTTCTCAGAAAAAGAAGAAGAAGAAGAAGAAGAAGAAGAAGAAGAAGAAGAAGAAGAAGAAGAAGAAGAAGAAGAAGAAGAAGAAGAAGAAGAAGAAGAAGAAGAAGAAGAAGAAGAAGAAGAAGGAAAGAAAGAAAAGGAAAAAAAAGAAAGATTGTCCAAAAATTAGAGGCATAGACAGACAGTTGAATTGTTTCCTTGGAATTTGTTCTCACTGCAGAAGGGATAAACTTTGGGCCAGCACTCTGGCAGTATGCTCACATTATATTTGAGTAAATGCAAAGCTCAGAGCAGCCTCAGTGAGGCTTGTGTGGGGTTTCTTTTTTTTTGCAAACCCTGCCTAGGGAAGCTTTGGTTACCTCTCCTTGCCTCCCAGGAATTATTTTAAGCCAAAACAACATTATTACAGATCTATCCAGGTGTTGCTCAAAATAAAGTTTAAACTTAAGATATATGAATTGTCAGTGAGGCTGTGGAACTTCTAAAGGCATTACAATCTGTCCTGCCTATTCCATATAGAGTATAGGAAGCTTCTGTAATCAATTGTTATGAATTGTAATCAATGGTAATCAAACATTAGCTGCTTATTTTAGTTATTGTTACTCAATGTGCCCACAGCAGTTCTTTGGTAAAAGAGAACATTAATGTGGAATCATCTTTCTTCATCTCCAAACAAAGTTTTAGCATCCTATTAGGAAGCTGTTGTGGTGTTAATAAAGAATTGTAAGATAGAATCATGAAGATATTTAAAAAAAAAAATCTTAAAAAACCTGATGAGACGTCTATTCCTTGTCTCAAACATCAATTAAATTGGTTATTGCAGAATGTTGATATTTTGTCTATTGCATAGTAAACATTTTAGGTAAAATTGATAATCATAATCCAAAAGATAAGTTGTTAAAAAATTGACAAAGAATACATCTACTAAGAGGAACACTCCTCCAGTGTTGGTGGGATTGCAAGCTTGTACAACCACTCTGGAAATCAGTCTGGTGGTTCCTCAGAAAATTGGACATAGTACTACCGGAGGATCCCACAATACCTCTCCTGGGCATATATCCAGAAGATGTCCCAACTGGTAAGAAGGACACATGCTCCACTATGTTCATAGCAGCCTTATTTATAATAGCCAGAAGCTGAAAAGAACCCAGATGCCCCTCAACAGAGGAATGGATACAGAAAATGTGGTACATTTACACAATGGAGTACTACTCAGCTATTAAAAAAATGAATTTATGAAATTCCTAGGCAAATGGATGGACCTGGAGGGCATCATCCTGAGTGAGGTAACCCAATCACAAAGGAACTCGCACAATATGTACTCACTGATAAGTGGATATTAGCCCAGAAACTTAGGATACCCAAGATATAAGATACAATTTGCTAAACGCATGAAATTCAAGAAGAATGAAGACCAAAGTGTGGACACTTTGCCCCTTCTTAGAAATGGGAACAAAACACCCATGGAAGGAGTTACAGAGACAAAATTTGGAGCTGTGACGAAAGGATGGACCATCTAGTGATTGCCATATGCAGGGATCCATCCCATAATCAGCTTCTAAACGCTGACACCATTGCATACACTAGCAAGATTTTGCTGAAAGGACCCAGATATAGCTGTCTCTTGTGAGACTATGCCGGGGCCTAGCAAACACAGAAGTGGATGATCACAGTCAGCTATTGGATGGATCATAGGGCCCCCAATGGAGGAGCTAGAGAAATTACCCAAGGAGCTAAAGGGAACTGCAACCCTATAGGTGGAACAACAATATGAACTAACCAGTATCCCAGAGTTCTTGTCTCTAGCTGCATATGTATCAAAAGATGGCCTAGTCGGCCATCACTGGAAAGATAGGCCCATTGGACTTGCAAACTTTATATGCCCCAGTACAGGGGAACCCCAGGGCCAAAAAGGGGGAGTGGGTGGGTAGGGGATTGGGGGGTGGGTATGGGGAACTTTTGGGATAGCATTGAAAATGTAAACGAGGAAAATACCTAATAAAAAAATAAATTAAAAAAAATTCAAACAGAAAAAAAAAAGAATACATCTACTATATTTATAAACAGCCCTTCTATGGGAGAGAAGTATATGTGATTGGATTACCTGTTTGTTCTTTTGAGTTTCCTCATGCTTTAGCACAGATCATTGAATTGTGTGCTGTAGCCAGTGTTTTGAAATGTTGAAAAATCAAGAAAGTGGAGACATTCATAAAGGATATTATAAAATAGTAGTAGATTTGAAAGATTGTTTCTTTACTATTCCTTTGTATCCTCAGGATTGTGAAAGGTTTGCTTTCAGTGTTCCTTCTATTAATTTTAAAGAGCCAAAGAAAAGGTATCAATGGATAGTTCCTTCTCAAGGCATGGCTAACAGTTATGTCAAAAATTTGTGGCACAAGCCATTCAACCTATAAGACACGGATGGCCAATAATATACATTATACATTACATGGATGATATCTTACTAGCAGGAAAAGATTCTCAGGACTTGCTTCTATGTTACTGAGAAATACAACAGGCATTATCTGAAAAAGGGTTACAAATAGCTACAGAAAAAGTGCAAACTCAAGATCCTTTTAATTATTTAGGTTTTAGGCTTACAGATCAAGCTGTTTTTCCTCAGAAAATAATTATTCGTAGGGACAATTTTAAAACTTTAAATGATTTTCAAAAGCTGTTAGCTGATATTACTTGGCTTTGTCCTTATTTACAGGAGAATTAAATCTGATCCTACCTCTCTTTGAGTTTTAACTTCAAAAGGGTTGTTGATCTTACAACAAATAGAAAGAGCTACTGAAAAACAATTTGTTACTTACATAGATGATTCTTTGCCTTTACATTTGTTGATTTTTAATACAACTCATACACCTACAGGACCTTTTGAGGTCAATTGCCTTAGTCTGTGGAACTTGTCACACAGATTCTACTGGAGGTGGTATGACACAAAACACCATTCTTGCTCAAAAAAAAAAAATCCTTTTTATATTGGTAATATAAGAGCTCATTCTGATCTTCCCGGACCTTTAGCTGCAGGCAATGATTGTATTGACAGAGCTTTAATAGGAGAAGGTTTAGTTTCAGATCCTAGAGTTTTGACTAAAGATGATCATAATAAATTTCATCTTTCTAGTCACACCTTAAGGTTCCACGACATAAGATCGCTAAGGAGCAAACTAAAATGATTGTAAAGCAATGTCCTGACTGTCTTACATTGTCTAAAGTTCTTCATTTAGGGGTTATGCCCAATCATATTTGGCAAATAGCGGTAACTCATTATTCAAAATTTGGAAAATTGAAATATATACATGTTTGTATTGACACTTGTTCAGGACTCAGTTTTGCTTCTCTACATACAGGAGAAGCTTCTAGAAATGTAATTGATATTGCTTACAGTCTTTTACTGCTATGGGATTGCCTAAAATCATCAAGGTAGATAATGGCTCTGCTTATACTGGAAATAGCTTTATACAATTTTGTAAGGAATTTGGAATTGAACATAAAACTAGAATTCCTTGTAATCCATGGGACAAGGAATTGTTGCATGTGTGCATTGCATTCTGAAAAAATGGCTTTTGAATACAAAAAAGGGGTAATCAAATCCCTGTACACCACAAAAATTTTTTAAATTTCAATGTAAAGGAACTCTCTGAGTGTGGGAAGAGGGTGTGTCTGTGTTTTTTCTGCAGGATGCTGAAGGAGCATGCTAGCGGCCAGAGTGGTTAATGAGACATGCTGATGCTGGGACAAAGAATGATGCTGATCATGAGTTTGTAGAGAGTGTCCTGACAATAATGATAAAGAAGTTGTATTGGGCCTTTGTCCCTGATCCACCCTTTATTACATCCAACAGTATGGGAAGGCCTAGAAGTTGTGGTAATGGTAAACAACACTAAGTTGATGGATATGCCTGCTGAAGGAAATTTCACTATCAACAGGGAAATTAATTACTTAAGATTTAAAACTAAAGTCTCCATATGCTTTTGTGGGAGATGCAGCTACAGGAACTTCTGCCCTAGTTTTGCAAGGAAAAAATTATGAGCTTCTTAGAACAACAACAGATACAGAATAAAGAAAAGGAGCTGAGCTCTCTCCACATTGTACACACATCACCCTTTTTCCCTGGCTATCTCTCTTAAGAGAGGGCCTGATACTTGCCAGTATTACTGAATTAGAAAAGTGTCTCAGCCTGCTTCCTTTGTGCAGCATTAGGATGCCCTCCATTGACAGCTATCCCTTATCTCATCCCTTTTAAAATGTCTGGTGCCAGTCCTAAGACCTTTTCCTCAATTTTTGACGTATCCTTGTTATTGATCCCTGAACAACAGCAATTTAAATTTTGCTATACTAGTCCCAGTAATAATTTATGCAATCAAACTAGCTCACCTAGTCAGGATCTGATTACCACTGAATTATTTATTTATTTATTTATTTATTTATTTATTCGTTTATTTATTTATTTAGTGTAGTGTAGTGGTACCCTTACTAAAACTCTTTCCAAAAACATAGATAAAGAATTGCTGTGACGTGGTATTGATGGTACTCATGAGAGAAATCAGGTCAATGCTCCCCCTGCTGGTTAACATCCACTCATCCAAGGATGAGATGACTATTGATCACCCCAGATCCATGGGGCCTTAGTGAAAATAATTAAAAGGAAGGAGATGCTGGGAGCCATGGCCTCAGTCATAGCTTTGTGGAAATTTTCTAGCTTACATAAACAATCCTGAGAGAACATTTGTGGTCATAACAGTAAGAATGTTTGTGGGTAGAGAGGACACTGAATCCATTGGTTCCAGGTGCTGAAGATTGCCACCTGACCTTCAGAGAATCCCTGGGCTCTTCCCCCCTCCCTTGGCACCTCCTCTTTTCTTTCTTATATTGCCACTCCTGAATAAAGTTTTTCAGAGCTTGATCAGGAAACTGACTTGCTCTCATTCTTCATGATTCTTGTCCCTCCCACTATCTGTTTCCCTTGCCCTGGGTCCCTGCTGATTATCCCTGTAGGTTGGGGCATACATACACACATACACACACACACATACACACACACACCTTAATTGTGTGGCACAAATGTCACAGAGAAACTTCTGGGCACATCTAAAATAATTATCTTCTCCCATCTCCATCTACCTCTCTGTTTAGTACCTCAGTTTACCTTTCAAATATAAAAGTGCAAGCATTATTCATAGTTGTATCTCCAGAGTCACAAAGAACATCCAGCATGGGATAAGAACTGCAGGAAACATTGTACATAAAATATGAGACGAGAAATTTCTCTGTGAGAGGGCAATAAATCTTTTATAAGACTACTTCCTGGTAAGTATTTGATCAACCAAAGTTCATTGAGAAATGATATAACAATAAAGTACGTTCACTTTTTCTGCCATTAGATTGCATGATCACTAATAAGAAATAGATGAGAGTGTGAAGTTCATTCATATCATCTAACTTCTTGCTCATGATGTAGTTAACATATGGTGACTTTTGCTGTCTCCTTATACTGGTGGCTGTTTGTACTGTTTTCTGATGATGTTTATGGGTATAAATTGATGTTTTCTAATTGTTTTGTAACTGAGGCTTGTAGCAGAATTTTCCCCTAATTAATTGGATAATAAAGACGACAAGAAGCCAATCACTAGATCAGGAGGAGGCAGGCCTTCCAGCCCGAGAGAGGAAGAAGGAACACAAAGAGAAATGAACTTTTTTGGACTGCAAGGTGGGAGCCATAGAAGGCACCATGTATACCAGGAACTCTTAGATCTGGTTGCAGAATCCACCACCAGAAGATTTCTAACATAGACTAGTTCATGAGTTTAGGGTGATAGATTCCATGCCCAGCGATTGTGTTATCTGTTGATTCTAAACTAAGATTGTCTGGTGTTTTCCATTTCCTGGCCACTCAACTGAACTCAAGGAGAAAGGTAACTGCTTGGGTTGGGAAAATGTTCCCCCAGCTAGCCCAGAAATTTGGGAGTGTGCCAGCATTGACAAGGGGGAACAAGTGGTCTCAGGCTACATGCTGGGCTGGGAACATACTGAGACCACTGGTTGGTGCCAAGCCAGCAATAGTGTGGCTTGTTTTTTAATAATTACATTTGACAGAGGCTTATACATATGTCAAAATAAAACATGCTAATTATGAATTTTTTTTCAAATCCCTTTAACAAGCACAAACTTTGAAAGAGTAGAAACTACATATAGAAAAGGAGCAGCCTTATGTACCTTCCGAAAATGTGCTCTCTGATGAAGCTATCGTATTTCCCTAGTATCTGTTACTCATAACTTTATAGTGACTAAGAAATTACTGAACAGTAGTATTTTGGCCAGGTCTCTTTCTGTTTTTCTCTCTCTTCTTTCCATCCTCCCCTTCATTTACTTTATGGCACACAAAAGTTAAAGTGGATAATGTTTAGTCGTCAGGGTCAGTGTTTAAATATTAGTCAAGATTCAGATTAAGTTAGTAATGATCTAAGGGCCTTCTGTATACTTGTCTGGATCACCGTCATGAGCCTTCCTAGGATGTACTAGACAAAAGATGGCAAGGATGTGGACTGAAAGTTATTTATTGCAATCTTCCTCTTGTTCTCCATCAGTAACAGGAAAAGCTTCAGTAGCTACTGACACATCTGCAAGCTCTGCTGAGATAACCAGAAGCCCCTGAGGAGGCAGATAGATAACCATGTGCTTCTTTCAGCTACCACAGTAGAAAAAGATCTGCCCCAAACTTGAATATTAATCCCCTCCAAATCTTGGAGAGAATATCTGTAGTAAAACCACATCAACCAACCTTCCATATGAGAACTAAAAAAGTAAGACACACAGCTGAGACCAGCATGGGGTATTTCCCCAATTAAATGTCAAAGGGCATATGCAAAAATGTCACATCCAGGAAACCAAATCTATAGCCCATGAGACATAGCTACATGAGGAAAAATATATATATATAAAAGAGTCAGGGTCAGTGTTTAAATATTAGTCAAGATTCAGATTAAGTTAGTAATGATCTAAGGGCCTTCTGTATACTTGTCTGGATCACCGTCATGAGCCTTCTTAGGATGTACTTTGTACTATGGCTTTATATATTCACAGTCTCAATTTTTACAATGAAAAATTGACCCACCCTGATGAATCCTTTCCTGAAGAGAATTTCGACCAACTGCTTTTCTTTGGCACTCATGGCACGGTGGTGGTAGCCAATGCCCCTTTCTGCCAACCTCTTCAGTGTTTCACCTTTTTGTTCGAATTGCACCCGGCGAAACACCCTCTGCAATGACTAAAAGAAACCAAAGATTTAGAACATTGCTTATCAGGTTCTATAGCAATTCAATGTTTAACGAAAAAGTAGATATAGTACATAATAATTAGGCCTTTCTTCTATATAACAATAACAACATTTTATGGCAGCAACAATCACCATTTTAAAAAAAACTTCCCCTCCCCTTGCCATGGACCAACCCAGTTGCACCTCAGTTCTCGGACTGAAGATCTGCCAAAAGAGTAGACCAAAGCCTCAAGGGAGGTATAAGAGGGACCCACTCCCACCTGAACAAAATCAAGTGACTATGGAATTTTACTAAACTTCCCCCAGAAAGTAAAGCAAAACCTTTGTAGTGTAAGGCCACGAAATGGCTACTTCCCATTGAAAACGACATACTGATGACTTTTTTAAATAACCATGTCTCAAGCACCAATCCCTGACACTATTAATGATGCTCTGTTATGCTTGCAGACAGACAGCTAGCATGACAGGCCTCTGAGAGGCTCCACAGCAGCTGACTCAGACAGATACAGACACTCACAGCCAAACAGTGGGTAGAGCTTGGGGACTCTTATAGAAGAATAAGAGGAAGGATTGCAGGCCCCAAAAGGGATAGAACTCCACAGAAAGACCAACAGAGTCAACTAGCCTAGAACCTTGGGGCTCTCAGAGTCTGAACCACCAACCAAAAAACATACACGGGCTAGACCTAGGTTAGGTCTCTTTGTGCATATGTAGCAGATATGCAGGTTGGTCTTCATGTGGGTCCTGAACATGTGAGGGCTGGGGGGGGGGTTGAATTCCCAAAATCTGGTGCCTATACATGGGATATGTTTTGCTAGCTGGGCTGTCTTGTTTGGCCTCAGTGGGAGAGGATGCACCTAGGCTTCCAGATATTTGATGTGCCAAGGTAGGAGGATACCCATGGAGGCCCCCACCTGCTCAGAGGAGAGGGGACAGGGAAAGAATTGTGGGAGGAGGTAATGGAGAAGGGGTGATGAGTGGGATGTAAAGCAAATAAATAAATAAATAAATAAATATTTGTTTAAAAATTACCAGTGTCCCAAGGGGAAATTCAGTTGTGTCCAGTGTTATATCTAAAGAGCAATATCTAGAGAGAAGACTTAAGCTCCAAAAGTAAAAGGCTAGTACCTAGCTATTTTGATTATATAGCTCCTTATAAGACAGAATGTCAAGGATCAATTAAAACAATAGTATACTTGGTCATGAAACAGATTATGAAGCTGACAAAAAAAAGATTCATGATACAATGAACACACATAAATGTATGTGTAAGTGTGTATGTTGAAACTGGTTGTATTGTCAAGTATGTCATTTATAAACAAGTTCAAAGGGCAAAAAGTCTAACAATGATGGGGCAAACCAATTTTAGATATCTTAGTGACACTTTGGTGAAAATTTTAGAAAGACTCTAATTTTAAGAAATGCTGTCAGGTTCTAAATATATTGTTCTACAGGGATCCAACTTTTCAATTGGGTATATGACATTGAAGTCTAGAATTCTGACTACAATATACAGACTTCTATACATGACCTAACACAAAAACAGACATGGTTTTGAACCCAAGAGTGTGTCAACAAGACAAAAATCAACCTACAAATTCTAAGCCTATCCTTCCTGAGGGTAGATTATAAGGTCCTTGAGAGCTGTGTGTAGCAAAATGTACTGTCTGTACAATGTACAATGTGGCCACCACTGCCTGCCTGGAGAAGCTTCTCTGATGACCAGAGTGCTCTCCAGGAGGAGTGGTCCCTTCTAGGAACTGACCTGATCATCTATTGCCTTCTGATTAGCATATGTGCAGTCCTTGGGAATCTCCAGATTCTTCTCCAGACTCTGCAGGAGGTAATTGTGTTCTGTTTCACACATAACACTTTCATCCAATCTTCTGGAAGATTTCTGTCCCTTTTCATCTCTTTAGAAAAAAATACAGCTTTAGGAAATCAATATTTGTATCCAACCACAACAGGAAGCCCAAAGTAAACTAAGTCCTGCTTATGGACCAGAGTCACTGTTTCATGCATTTATATTATCATGACTCAGTGCCCTGCCCACAATGTGCTTGCTTGTCAGTCTCTGGAGACCACCCCTCCATAATGGATCCCTCAAGATAAATCCATTATAGATGTGATTTTCTTTTTGCCTCCACTCATTCCCTTTCCCCCAAACGACCCTTCCTTCATCTTGCTAACAGGATAATCATTTTCTCTCCTTCAACCTTTCTGACTCTCAAGTTGTAGGTAATGTGTTCTTCACAGTCTGCTTTGCCAGCTCAGGCCATTCTTCTGCCTCCTTGAGGTGGACACTGGAGCTGCTCTGCATGCTCTATCCTCTAGAGAATTTAGATGTACTATCCTCTAGAGAATTTGCCTCCATTGATGAAAGCTCTTCTGAGAGATTGCCTGCTGTGAAGCATAACAATCAGATGGGATGGGATGGGATGGGATGGGATGGGATGGGATGGGATGGGATGGGATGGGATGGGATGGGATGGGATGGCTCTGGAGGTCTCAAAGGGACCAAGTTCAGGCTTTCTTTTGAGCACACACCTTCACTAAGGCATGTACAGCCCTTCTCAGCATGTGCTACGAGGGAATCAAACTTAGGATACACCTCCATAAATCTGGTCATGGCCCTTAAGTAATCCTATCCCCCAGGACCCCTGAATGCACCAGGTGTTTACATTCGCTAGGGTCATGTACACTTCCTTCACAATCTTTGTCTCTTAAATATGTAAATAAGACATTTCTGAACATAAGAAGATGAAGTTACTTGTATTCTACCACAGAGTGGTATATATCATACATCCAGAATACACCACCTCCAGCTATCATTGAATAAGGAGGGAAATGGCATGACTATTTAAGGACCCAGCCCTATGTTGTCAGAACATCTCATACAGTACTTACAGAGAAATGTAGGTTGCTGTCTAACTCTATTTTTAAACTATTAAATAAGTTAACTGTTAATAAAAACTGCTAGAGAAAATAGCCAAAGTGTCGTTTCAGATCAACAAACATGATCCCAAAAGAGTGAGCTCTTGGTGTGCATGTTTCTTTAGGAGTTCCCCTCCATGTCAGAAATGGATGCAGATAGAGAAGAATCAGAATGTTATTTTCCAATGCATAGGGTCTGCATCAGGCTACTCATCCTCCTTACAGTGAGAATGTTGAAGATATCAAACACCTTTCATGTTGACAGCTTGAGTTGCTGCTCACTAACCCACCCTGACACACAGCTCCTAAATCCCTGAAACTGAGTATTCTAAAAAGGATCATTTACCAAGAAATCTTATACTTCCTGCACATAATCTCCTGGGAGTTCACTACTTACAATAAATACACCACTTGGGAACCAGTGAAACATGCAGAGGCATTATGCACAAAAGGATCCACAGCAAATTATAACTTACTCTAGAATTTACAATATTTGAATCAGAGATGCTCTAAAAGTTTGTTTCAACTTCAAAGTGAATCGGAGCTCCTCACTTGAAAATATCTCTAGACCTCCATAGGCACTAGCCTTCATAGCACCTGAAGGGGCTCTACAAGCTGCCAAGGGAACAAATCGATGAAGAGACTTACCCAGCTGCAAAGCATACAAACTACAACAGTAGCATGGCAATACATCCCCAGAGATGCTGCAGTGCCTCTTAACTTCATGAGATAATTAGCAACAACTAATTAGACTTAAGGACATTCTCAATACTGGGGAGATTCATAGCTGGTTCTGTAAGCTTAGTGAATGTGGCTGATGAATTTACAGGTCAGGGAAGAGAAAAGACTTTCTAAACCAGTATAACTAACCACCAACCGTCTTTGAAATTCTTATCCTTACATACACAGATAAGTATAGCTTTCACCCTCACCAAAGAAACTTCCTTTTGCAGTAGACAGGGCCTATATAGCAGAAATCATCAGCTGGTTACAATGCAGAGAACAACTAACAATGGGATGCATATCCCCATTTTATACATCTACACTACAACTCCTACACCTAAGACTCAAGGAACACTGAGAAAATGGGGCATACAGATCGTAAAAGTCAGAGGAACAGGACATCTGCTACCAGATAGGACCTTCTATATACAATAAGGAATCTGCATCCATGAAACTTAACAATATGGTCACCCAAATGCACAAATGAAAATACTAGTTGATAAGAAACATAAATGAGGAAAATCTCATAAGGAACCGCACCTAGATAAATAGTTATAGGCAATTAATTTTCTGAGAAAAGAGGGAGACTCAGTAGTAGCCTTCTAAGGTAAATACATGTGACCACACTAAATAAAATTGATAGGATATATTCATATCTGTGTGTATTTAGCTAATTAAAAAAGAAGAGATCATGAATTTGAGAGAGAAGGAACAAAAAAGGAGCCAGAGGAGAAAGCGTATGGGGATGAATGATCTAAATACAACACTCATGCATAAATTTCCCAATCATTGTTATCATTGTCATTAATCTTTTTAAAATAGTGTTAAAGTAAAAATCCTTGGAACAGCCGGGCGGTGGGGGTGCATGCCTATAATCCCAGCACTCGGGAGGCAAAGGCAGGCGGATTTCTGAGTTCAAGGCCAGCCTGGTCTACAGAGTGAGTTCCAGGACAACCAGGACTGCACAGAGAAACTCAATCTTGAAGAAAAAAAAATCCTTAGAACAATAATCATCTGACAGGCTATGGAGATGCAAAGAAGAAAATAAATGACTCTTGTTGAAAAAAAAAAAAACAGAAAAAAAAAACCTCAGAATTTAGGGAAACTAGTAAGATTTAGTGTCCCTTATCCAAAGTGCTTGGGAACTAAATTTCTGTTTTTGAATTTTGGATTACTGGTCAATAAATAACAGCATACCTTGGGATGGCGCTCAAGTCTAAATAAGAAATTTTATTTAGGTTTTATATACACTACCACCTACATGTAGACTGAAGGGAAATTGTGTGTGTGTGTGTGTGTGTGTGTGTGTGTGTGTGTGTGTGTGAAATAAATTTATACATAAAACAAAGGTTTATCAAGTAAAAATTTCTATATAGAGTGTCACATGAGCACACAGAGCTACAGATTTTAAACAATTTTGGATTTTGGATTTTTCACATAAGAGATGCTCACTGTGGATATTTTGAAAAAATACAGAATAAATTTATCTCCTAACTAAACAAAGTAAGGCAGGCAAGAAAGTATAAATCTAAGCTGAGGAATCAGTGCAAGATTCAGAGAATCGATAACAAATTTATGAGTATACACTCTGGAAGCAACAAGAATGAAGGTAATGAAGAAACAGCTAGTAGGGCTCATGAAAAGAAAAAGGTGGAAGATTAACTAAAGTGAAAAGAGCCATAGATATCCTAAAAGGAAGTTATGGAAAATGAGTAGGAAAAGTAAAAACACGAATGAAGCATGCTGGATGTCCAACAGAAGTTAGCCTCCATCCTCTGGGCAACAAAAAGAGAATGCCCAGCACACATGGTAATCTAACCAGTTTCCAAGTTTATAAGCATATAACAGTTAGGAAGGGGAGGAATTAAGCTGGAGACTCTCGAGTTGATAAAGACCTGGGGAAAATATGATGAGTTTTCAACCCACACAATCACAGAAGGAGGAGAGGAACATAAAGAGATTATTATTACTGTTATTATTATTACTGCCATAGAGTTGGCAGAACTACATGCTGAGAGCAATGAGCTTCCAAGTGTGAAATTCGGATTGTAATCCAGTCCCAAACACAGCCTATGGCTCGCCCTGCAATAGTAGGTCATGAATCAAGACACAGTCCCTGGACAACGTGGGATGATCCTGTCAAGTTCTGCAATACACAAAGACTGACAGAATCTGGACCTGCTTCCTAACAATCATAAATTTAAATGATCTATGCAGCTAAGGACTATGTAATGGTGGTCATTTGTCTTTACCCAGTTCTCCCTCTGAAATTTAAAAAGAACAGTCTAAGCAGTAAGTAGAACTTCATTATAGAGCATTTTCAATGCATGCTTCCTCCTAGGACATTTGGATTGTACAAACCCACATGTAGCCAATTTGCTTAGTGAAATACTTACATTGCCTTTTGTTTCTCCAGAGATTTTTTAACTTTCCGGAGTTTGTTAGCCATGATATGAGCTTCTTTGTCAGCTTTTGGAGGTCTTTTTTCTTCCTGTTTTTTCTCCAGAAATTTACAAGCATTCTCAGCACATTCTTCTACAATATCTAAGTTAAATCTGAAAGCAAATGAACATGTATTAAAAATATAATAAGATTCAGTCTCTCTGTTCCGGTTGTGTGTTACATTGCTCATGGTTGTGAGCAAATGCCTGACAAGAAGCAATTACAGAAGTGTTTAAACTGATTTACAGTTTGAAAGGACACACACCTCCTTATATAGGGATAGGAGTAAACATGGCAGCAAAAGGAAGAGGTGGCTAGTCACATTGTTTCTATAATCAGGAAGCAGAGAAAAACAGAAAACGGTTCTGGGTGTAAAACTTCTAGGCTTGACCTCAGGACCCAGTATGGTAATTTGAATGAGACTGGCCCCCATCATCTCACGCATCTGAATATTTAATTTGCAGTTAGTGAAACTATTTGGGAAGGACTAGGAGGTGTATCCTTGTTGGAGGAGGTATGCCACTGGGGTCAGGTTTTGAGGTTTTTGAAAGCCCATGCCATTCACAGTTAGCACTCTCTCTGTACCCTACTTTCTGATAAGGAGATAATCTCTCAGCTACTGCTAAAGTATTATGGCTACCTACTACCTTTTGCCATGTTGCTCACCACCACCACGGACTATAACTCATTGCAACTGTGAGTCTCACAGAACTCTTTTCTTTCGACAAGTTGTCTTGGTTATGGTGTCTCTTCACGGCAACAGAAAAGTAACTAAAGTACCCAGTTAGGCTTACAGATCTGGACGAATCTTATCTTCAGCCCTTCGTTTGATCTGTAGCTCTGACCTGAGAAGTCTAAATGATGACATCACAGTCCATGAGTAAGGTGGCATCTCCCAAACTTTCCACAACTGTCGACGCCTCTGCCAGCCAGCACCAAATGTCTAAACACATGCTGATGGCAAACACTTCAACCCAAACCACAGCCCTGGCATATCCCTCCAGGGCTTCTGAAGCCCACCTTTATGACTTTTATTCTGAATTCTGGGTCGCTCCCCATACTGCTAACTTGTAATGAAGTAGAATTTTGAGTTTCTCGCAGTTCTGTACTCAGGTGACACTGTAGTATAATCTTACTAAAACTCTTCAGGGCAGACATGCCCAGGCACAAGAGAAACAGTGATTTGTAAACAGAAGAGAAAAATGTGCATAAACTTCCACACACCCTCCTGAAAGATAAAAGATTGTTAGGCAACCAAAGAATTGTTCTATTGGCAAAGTGGAAAGAGCTATAATTTCTCACTGTCACATGATCTAAAAAGCCCCAGAGGTCATGGCTTTTACAATTCAGAATGTATCCTAGACCTCGCTTTTATAATCTTTGAACATATAAATATTGAGGACTATAAAGCTGTAGCTTACTTGGCACCCTGGGGCTCAGCCTAGTGACCTATTCTGGATCTTCATAACTTAGATTTCTCAGATCGGAGCAACCAGCAGGGCTGGTTGAATTCTGTCTCCAGAGAGAGTGAAAACAAACACACCTTAAGTTTGCATCACATGTGTTTCACAATATCTGGAATATAGAGCTTTTGATGACAAGTGGGCTGGGGAAAAATCATTTCATTACACAGCTCTGGCTAGGAGCCAAAAGCTATGTCAGAAGTACCTACTGGGAAACACCACTATATTATATTTGAACAAATAACAGTTAGGAACTTTATAATAAAATTTAAGCTTAAAGCTTGAGACAATAGATTTTCTTTTAAAAGTAAAACTTTACAAAAACAGTCTTTAAAAAATGTGAAATTGGACATATTGCCACAGGCTTTTCTATAATTCCAGCTAGTAGAGAGGCTAAGGCAGGAGAATCACCAATTTAAGGTTAGCCTAATATACAGAATGGGTTTAAACCAGCCAGGGTAAGTTGGTGAGGTGTTCTTAAAACAATAAAAAGGAAAAATGACAGCTGAGGCTATTGCTCAGTGACCAAATGGTTTTCTAGTATGTACAAGTTTCCCAATCAGTGTCTCAAAATAGATAGATAGATAGATAGATAGATAGATAGATAGATAGATAGATAGATAAAATAAGCCATTCTGATGAAGTCAGAACTAAGAAATGATTGTCACTACAAGAAATGGCAACCAATGTTCCACTGCTAAATCAATAACACAATAATAAGAGAAGTAAATATAGTGTAGTTGTTGCTCTCAGGTGCAATTCTAAGTGACTTGGGTATAATACATCATTTGATACATCAATAATTACACCAGGCATTATACCAACTCCATTATCCCTGTACTACAGGTAAGAAATGGGGATATAAAGAGATTAAAGGGCCCCCCAGGAGTACACACAGCCTTATATAACAGAGTGTGTCTCCTAATTCATGTTTCTGACTATATGATGTGCAAGTTCCTGAGGAAGAATCTATCATACTTTGTTAAATACAATCATTTCCATCAGAGTGTGACTCTTTTTAAAAAAATCTACATCTCTTAGAAATAGCTGTGCCTCCTAAGTCTAAGTCTCTCTAAACTACAGATATTGAAAGTGTTCTTGAAATTTCACATTAGCAATTAATATTTTATAGCATTGGATTACACATTCATGACTTTTTTATTTTAGTCTCATCAAAATCCTATATATGATCACATAGTCATTAAGTGGTTGTCAATCAATGACATAGCTAAAGGAAAGAAAAGTAGAATTTTTGCTTAGGGCTAGCCTTGAAATGCATGATGTTAGAAATATATCAACATTTCCAACCTCTGAACATGTTCTACACACTTTTCTCCATTCAGGGCACAGAAAGTTGGGGGCTATTACTATTAATAGTAATAGTACTATTAATAAGTAGTAAGCAAGCTCTGACAGTTAAGGCTTGGTCCCAGACCAATCTTTGATCTTTTTATGACCTGGTGCTGCTAAAGATGAAGTCACAACATGTAAGAAAGGATTTTCACAGTTTGTCTTACAGATAACCCACTATTCATTTAAGAGGTTCCAAGATAGAGCTCTACAAGTAGAACTCTGACTATCATATTTTGTTAATATTACCCTTTCCAGATGCCTTAGGAACTCACAGTTCAGAACATACCACCATTAAAACTAGAAAGATGAGAAGTTGGGAACAAAAGACATCTGCACAAGCCGGTCTTCCCAGCCATTTCTCCTCTCCAATAACTCGATAGCATATGCCTACTTACTATGTCACAGATTTATAACTCGTTCTGTTCAGTTCCGGGTTAAGTGTCTATTTATAATGTCATTGGGTCATTATTTCCTCATGAAGCTTCCACACTTAATTTAGAGTAAATAGCTTAAACTATTTACTCTAAATTAGTGCATATGCTTTTCACCTTTAACCAACTTAATTCTCTCAAAAGAACAGGGGAAAATATATATGTTCATATGCATATGATTATATAAAGAGTAAAGACTTATTTTCTGACTTCAACAGTATAGTTAAGCTTGCAAACATATCTCAGAGACAAAGAATGTCTCTGTTCTTAACATCCATAGCTGTGCTTGGAAGCGAATAGATAACCTGTATGGATTATTCTTATCACAGAAAGAGTTTTTCTCTTGTTCTACATACAAAAACAAAAAGGACAGTTTTGCTGCAATTAAATCTCATGGATAGATAGATAGATAGATAGATAGATAGATAGATAGATATAAATCACATAGAACCCTGCATCTACTATCACCATTATTTTGAGTGTCTATCACCTAATTATGATTCATTACTATGTTTCAGCACATATTAATAAGCATTATATTTTATAATCCTATAGCTTTATTTATTTGATGATCTCATGGTGTTAGAGTAATTTACACTTATCTGCAGTAAATAAAGTATTTGCTGTTTGCTTCAAGCTACATACTTTTATCCACTAACTAAATTATCACATTACATTTTATCAGAACTGACCCATTAAACTAGAATGTTCAATTTTAAACTATTGCATTCTATATAATCTGAATTTGGCAAGATATCACTGATTTTAGGTCATATTTCTATTTATAATGAGTTTTTAAAATGAAAATATTTTACATATATATTATAGCATGTTATTAAAATTTAAATTCTGTGTGGGAAAGCAGCATTACTGGATATGTTCAATGTGTTCTGCAAAACACCAAGATCTGTATTTAAAATTACTAGTAAGACCTAAAAGAAACAAAAATGATAGTTTATAGTAATAACAAAAATGAGAATGAGACTCAAAACTAATAAAGAAAAATTTAATAGGGCACTAAAAATATTCTTAAGCATGTAACGAAAACTGGGCATAAGGGTGGATCCCTATCTTAATCCCAGCACAAAGGAGGCTGAGGCCGGAAGACAGCCTGGGGCAGACACCAAGATCCTTTCTTAAACAAACAGAAGCAGAACAACAAAGAGTTGAATTAGAAAACTGTATGACTTTAAATAAGTCATAAGATCTTGACAAATGAATGAGCACTGAAGAATAATAAACACTAGATCAAAGCATAAAAGGTAGCATAAACTCTACCTTAAAGGAATGGCCTGACACTAATTACCTCACAAAGTTAAATAACTTACAAAAAGAAAAGAGCAGGCAA
Organism: Mus caroli; assembly: GCF_978045245.1. Classification (NCBI taxonomy): domain Eukaryota; kingdom Metazoa; phylum Chordata; class Mammalia; order Rodentia; family Muridae; genus Mus; species Mus caroli. Next base: position 67,840,436 of record NW_028227265.1, read on the forward strand.
CTTCTCCATTTTCCTTAGCTTCTCAACAAGACATGGAAAGAAATCCAGCATCCTCCCTGAGTGCTCATGGTAATCAGGACTCAGTTTCTTCAGCACCATCCTGGCCTGTGGGAGTGAACGGCAAGCATTTGTACTAAACTCTTCATAGCAGTGAAAGGAAAGGGCATTCTGACGCAAATCCTTTCACAACTGCCATCCTTTAAAGTGCAGTCTTATGAGAGTTTGCCACAGGACTATGGATGGTAAGCACAAGAAGGATGCACATACACCACACACTTGATAACAATCTGCCTGTGTACTCTATGTACACATCTGTAAATGTCTAAGACAGTGTGAGTCCAGCAGTAAAGGACGGCTCAGTCACTGATGCTGTTTCCACGACAACAGGAGAGAGGAGCCCTTCCCATGCTGCATAGAAAATAAGACTCAAACCTGACTAAGAGGTTTGGAGTGACAAGATAAACAAGGAGGGGTAATACCACTTAACTATATTATGTTTCCAAATGAAATAAAAACAAATCAAAGTACAAAGTGGGGGAGGGGGAAATCACACAAGAAAAATATAATGCATACCAGTAGTTCTCAACCTGAGGGTCACGACCCTTTGGGGTTTCGAATTAGTCTATGTATGTATCAGGTATTTACATTACAATTCACTACAGTAGTGAAATTACAGTTATGAAGTAGCAACAAAATAATTTTATGGTTACGAGTCAGCACAACCTAAAGTACTGTAAAATTAGGAAAGTTATTCCTAAAAATAAAAATCAGGAATCACAATTTTTCTTGACAAAATGAGACTATAAATTTATTAGTTTAATCTAAATAATGTGTAAGCATGTAGTAAGATTTGAATACTTAAATAGCTCTTAAAATTAAAAATAAATTTAAAAGCATGGAGAAGAAAACCCCAAGGGCTGTTGGAAAAAAAAAAAAAAAGCGTCTCTAGATATTACAGGGACACTGAACACATGAACTCACAGCCCCTGTGGATACCTGGGGGAAAAAGCTTGTAAAATCAAGTCCTTCAGACTTCAGCCTGGGTGAGGAAAGGCTCCCAAAGGCTCCCAAAGGCGCCCAAAGGCGCCCAAAGGCGCCCAAAGGCTGGGGAGCTGCTGACACGGGATGGGATGGCTGCTGTAGGAGGGAAAATGGCAGTGCTCTTCATGAATTGGCAGCCCAGCAGATAACCCCACAACCACACCCACGCTGGAAGCATTGACTGGGAGCCTACAAAGTTAGAAGGAGAAAATGGTAGAAGGGATATGGGAGAAATCGGAGGGTGAGGATTTGGGAGTGGATCTGAAAATCTTCAAACCAAAAAACAAAACAAAACAAAAAACCAAACCAAAACAAAACAAAACAAAAACTAAAAAAGAAAGGTAAACATTTGTTTCTGCTGCTTGAGTCGCATTTCTATGCTGTTCCCCACACCACCACCCCCCAAAATCAATTAATTCCAAACATGAGCTCTGTGTTCTTCCTGGTCTGTCATCAAATCCACGAGGAACTGGTAGCCTCTTGCCTATGTTTTAGGAGACACTGAAGAGAAGTTTAAAAGTCAAATTTCTTTCTTTTTTTTTTTTTTTAAATTCTAGCTCAGAATCACTACACATCAAGTTGAGCTTTAAAATCTATGATAAAAATTGAAAACTGGAGAGGAAAAAAAATGGTATTATTGATTGAACGATACAACTCAAGAAAACAAGACAGAATGCTGTGTGAAATTACCTCCTCCTCGTTCCCATTTTTAACCCAATTTGTGAATTCTTCCTTTAAGCTCTCTTCATATTTTCTAGCATCCAGCTTTTTAATGACTATTTTATTCTTAAATTGAGTGAAGTTCTCTGGGCATAGGTTCTGGAAAAGGAAGACCATACAAATATTGCATGAAAAACTAAAGATATTTCTCAATTATATTTTTCATTGACAGTTTGATAGGGTCTTGTGGCTGGAGAAGTTTACGGTTAGAAATGTTTAGAATTCTCATTCTTTCCCATGCCTTTTGGCATTTAAAACCATATAGGAACTCTCCAAAGGCAAACAGACAGAGCAGGCAGGCCTCTGAAGAAAGCCAACAGTGCTTAGGACACAGAACAATGGAGAAGAGACAAGTCTTAGAGCCAGGAGCCCAGTGTGGGAATGGAGACCTAGAAACCACAGTGGCTAGAGAAAGAAGGGACATTTCCAGGCATTGACATAAAACACCACTTCTAGATCATTACAGTGAGAAGATAGTTCTTTTCGGGGAATGTCTGCTAGTCTTTTACTATTGGTTATTTTATTTGTTTGCATTTGAAATGTTGTCCCCCTTCCCACTCTCTCTCCCGCAACCCCCATCCCATCTCCCCTCCCCTTTGCCTCTAAGAGGGTGCCCCCCGCCAAATGCAAGTGGTGACACTGTGTTTCAGAATAGCAATGGTGGGTTCTACCAAAGCACCACTGTGAAGATTCTTTACCTGGGCCTGGGGCCAACTCTTCCAGACCTGGCACATAGTGTCATACAGCTGTATGCTTTCTCGGGGTGAAAGGGCAAGATCAGAAGGAAATCCATACTTTTCAATCTACGATTAAAATAAAATCAAACTTATTAATATTTTATTTCATCTATAGGATATAAACATTGACTATAAATGGTTAGTTTGCATATTAAAATGTGGAAAATTGAAGACTGCATTGCACATATTATTTTTTAAAGGAATTTTTTTTTAAATTATGTGTATGTGTGGGAGATTCTGTCCCACACAGATCCCCTGTCTAAGCTCTTGTGAGTCACCCAGTGTGGGTTCTGGGAAATGATGTCAGATCCTCTGTGAGGTCTTCTTCATTGCAGAAACACATCTCTGCCCCATTTCCCATCATTAGCCTTGTGTTCTCTTTTTAATTCTCACTTGAGAGTGTTTTTTTTCCAGCCAAACTATAATGAAACAAAAACAAGTCCAAGAATCCCCACAAATTCTATAGCATAAATCTTCTGTTTGGTCACAGGCTTGGGATTTCTTAAGTCTTTGCCCCCTTTAAACACATTCAGTTTCCTTGTTTCTAAAATAAAATAATTAGTTCTCTCTGTGTGCAAAATAAATTAGATAACAGATATGAGTCTTAGCCAAATGTCTGGCATTCCACTGGTGGTAAATAATCCATCAATATGTTTTGTTTTGGTTTGGTTTGGTTTGGTTTTGGTTTTTCAAGGCAGGGTTTCTCTGTATAGCCCTGGCTGTCCTGGAACTCACTTTGTAGACCAGGCTGGCCTCGAACTCAGAAATCCGCCTGCCTGTGCCTCCTGAGTGCTGGGATTAAAGTCAATATGTTTTTTTAATTAATAAATTCATACTTCATAACTATCAAGGAATAACAATTCTGTGGTCCAAGATGGGACTCAATCTAGTTGTTTCCCACTATAAACCGGCAAACTGCTAAAACCTGAACCATTCTGGCAGAAAAGGAAGAGAAGCAACACTGAGTCACTGTACCATGGTATACGATATTTTGCAAATGCAAGTGTCTCTACCTCCACAGGCCACATTAACAATCAATCCACACTGAGCAAGAGATAGCAGTTCTTTCAAGTGTTTCCCGGGGCTGACAGCCCTCCAGACAGCAGCAGCTGTGCATGAACGGCATGACAATTGATGGCAAAGGTCAAACAAGGCTGTGGTTTGCCAGAAACAAGACATATATGGCTGAGGGCAATCCTCACTGGTGATCCCTTGCTTCTGTTGGGTTAAGGCCAGTTTGCAAATACTTGCCCATCGCTGCCCTTTGGGAATGGTTTCTCTGACATAGCCATAAAGGAAATGGCTACTTAGATGATGATTCTTTTTTTATGTTGCTAAAATGGGTCAAGTTTGAGGGCATTCTTAAATCACTTAGCTCTTCTATTTAGTCTAAGTATACTAAACAATGTTTAGAATTATTTACTCATTTGGAAGTTCCGCTCACTTCTATTCTTCTTCAGGAAATGGCCTACATAAGTACACACCATGCCAGTGGTTGTTAAAATTCATTTAACAATACCCAAGCCTAGCATTTACTCTGTACCCTTGCTACTGTATGGCAGCGTGACCTTTTCAGAAGTCACTTAGGGTCATAGCACACTATGTAGTTACTCTACTGCTTTCCAGTCACTCCATGAATAGCAACCGAGAGGAGAGCAAAGGCACTTGGAGCAAGCACAGAACCAGTACACAAAAGGGGGAGAGGAAGAGAGGAAGAGAGGGAGGAAACAAAAGGGTTTCTTTATTAAAGAAAATCCCATGTTCACATTCATTTCATTGGTTTAGGAAGTCATTCCAACATATTGACTGCCAAATGTTATCACATGGTGCTAACTCATTCATATAGATAGCAGACAAATCTTTCAGATCAACATGGAGTCAACCAACGGGTCTGAGATGCTGTCTGGTCTGAACCATTTACCCATTTACTCAGTGCTGCAGTAGTAACTTAGCTGTCTATGTCTCAATTCCATTATTTGTGAAATAAAAACTGAAGTAGTACCTCCATCATGCAATTGTTGTGATCTTTAAAGGAAAGGAAATGGGTGAAGTATTTGAAAAACACAATTCCAATCAGCTATCCTTTTAAAATAGCCAGTTAACAATGGTATTCACATAACAGTTTGCTAGTAAGTCTACGCACTTGAAACTCGCCCTCAAGTGGTTATTTCTGAACACTCAAAGACGCATGTGTGAAGGTTCAGGGGTGATCAGACTTTGCTGGCAAATAAACATTAAGTGCTATAAAGAAGTTTACATAACAGTTGAAGAAGTCACAGAAGGATTATAAATAAGGCTTCGCATCATAAGAGCTTCAAAAGAAGCAGCAAGGTCAAGGCAGTAGCGTTTGACATTTGGAACCAATGAGGTATAACATGAAGGTTTCTGAGCAAAACACATTCAGCACATGCAATGTAGGACAAGCTCAGAAGACTTTAGTTGTTAAGGGCTGTATAGTTACCCTTTTTGAAAAAGTCCAATAAAGCCCTTTAAAGACTAGAATTATAATTAAGGAGCCATAAATATAGTATCAGAATGAAATACCTAATTTTAAAAAAAGTATTTAATTTTTATTTAATATATATATATATATATATATATATATATATATATATATATATATCTAATACACTTCAGTTTTCAGGTCTTGGAATGAAGGAAAGGAGTAAGTATCATTTTGAGGGCCAATGGGAGTTTAAATGAACCTGTCAAGGAAGTGGGCGGAGAAAGGAAGGGAAGTATATGCAGGGCATATTTAAGGAAGTATTCCCCCTCTAACCACTCAGCAGCCCAGGTGGCACTGTTTTCAAGGTCTCTATTCTGCAAAGTCCCTACCAAAGAGTTGTAACGTGATTGTTATGGAGACGGAATGTGTTCCCGGCTTAAGGTCCTACGCATTAGTCATGTTCTCACATATTAGCCACAGCCACACAAAGCTGTGTGCACAGGAGAGGTTAAAGCCTGTCCTCACTATGGTACAGAAGTGAGCTAGTTAAGAGAAACATGCAGACATAAGTGTTAACAAAGAGGGGAGATGGAAAATGGCAGAAATAACATCCCCCAAACAACATAACCATCAAGTTAAAATATTTAGTAGTTTTTAAGCTTTGATGATCCTAACAGCAAGAAATTGAGGAAACTAAAACATTGCTGTTCCTTTGAAAATCCAAGATGTAGTGTTTCCTCTGGATTCCAGCATCAGGCCGCTCTCTGGCTACATTCCTCACAGTATTGTAAGCCAGTTAATAAGTTAATAAGCCAGACAGTGGTGTTACTTGGAACAGCTGTGGCAGAGGTTGTTACTTACATGATCTATGGTTAGTGCAGCGCAGGGGTGAAAATGATCAAAGCAAACATCGCCCTGTCTCACGGAACACAAGTACTTCTCTAGGTCATTGTATCTCTCTCCATAGAGCACTGGACGGGAAGGCGAGATTTTCCAAATGATGAGAAACACAGTGAGTAGGTTATTTTGAAAGCAAGTAACAAAACCAAAAAAACAAACAAACAAACAGAAAAGCACCGTTGTACAAGTACACAGAGCATTCGTACCAAGTCTAACTTTGTATGACTGTCTGGCTTGTGCTCGATCTTTGTAATAGCTGCCACGGGAGGTACCATTTCTTTTGGAAACAGGTCTTTCCTCCATGGTACTGTCTACTTGCTTCCAGTACCGCTTTACTGACTGAAGCCACCTTAAAGGAAAACAGACATTATTTATGATTTTAACCAGCAATGTCCATTACAGTTCATGTTTTGAGTGCTTGGTCCCCAGTCTTTGTTATTATGTTGAACTGCATGGAGCCATTAAAATGTGGGAACAGCATAGCATAGATCAGCCACTAGCAATGGGACAATATTAGCCATCACAAAGTTTATACTTGCCACTCTTTCTTACCTTACCTCTGCTTCTTGTCTGTTGCCATTTAACAAGCTTTCACTTCGTTCCCACTTCTAGGGATGGGTCTCCCCCCCACCCCCCGCCTTCCCCACTATGATGAGTTGAAATCTTTCTAAAACCATAAATCTAAATAAAAATATAACTCTCTGAAGGTATCCTTTGGTCACATCAACACAAAATTAACTCAGACATTATTATTTAAGCAGGAAATAGACATAAGTTGCATGAAATTAAATAATTAAATGTATTGTTATTTATTTAATTAAATAATTAAAATGAAAATTTTGTTTGTCTTAAAACTTTCATATAATGGAATTACTTCTAGAGTCACATAACCTGAAATAAAATTCTAGCTGCCTTACTAGTAACTCTGAACCCTGCATGAATCTGTAATATTTCTATGCCTTGCCTTTCTTGTTTAAAAGTTAATACAACAACAAAGGTACTATCATCTAAGGATAACAATGGAAATTGTTATCAAATACAAATACTGATGGCATTTAAGAGAAATTACTACATGCATTCTACTTAGTATCCGATACATGGAGACGCTATGGGATACGTTGTTATCAGTCGTCATCATTCAAGCCACTCCAATGACCAGAAGATGTGTGGCTTTCAACTAATGAAGCTTTGCTCTCTTCCTGAATATATCAAAAAAAAAAATGTGATCTTGGAACCTATGGCTGAGTGTATCATTCTAGCACCCTGATTTTTGTTTCCTAGTAAAAGGAGAGGGGAAAAGGAATATACAGCTATTGTTTTAGTTTTTGAGCTATGACAGGATACTTCCCATTCAACTACAGATCTTACCCAAGAGGATCTAGATATTTCTTCATGGAGAGTAGCTAAGATTTGTCAGAAAGAGCTAAACAGACAATAACTTGAAGATTCAGGGACTGCTGTAAGTTAACCAGAAATTTTGGTGACTCTAAAACCCATCAAGGAAGTCTGAAATTTAGACTTTCAAAAGAAATCCAAAAGGGAACCAAATTCATACTCAGTGAGATGCTGAGGGTTGCTAATGGTAGCTGAAAGGGCCAAAAAGGGACATCGGATCATGACAAGGAGATGCTCCCAGATTTCTGCTCCAATTTCTCCACCAAGACAATGGACCTATAAAAGAAAAAAATGTTTTCAATTCATGAGTTAGTTTTTAAGAATGGCAAATTAAAATAACATATGGAATCTTAAACTGTTCATAGGTATCTTCTATCACCTTTAATGGACCATGAAAGTTTAAATAACTACTGAAAAAAACCAGATGTAGGACATCTTGGCATTTACATTTTCCTTAATATCTTTAATCACTCACCTGTGACTCTTCTTATTTTGCTTTCACTACAATACAAGGCCAAGGTATTCCTTGACATGTTCACTGCCAATCAAGCCTCTACCACATCTCAATAAGGATTCAGTACTTTAGTGACCAGTGCCATTCTTGACATTACAGACAAAAAGATATGCTTCAAAGATAAGCTGTATCCAGTCAAGTCACTAGTCAATGGTTTCCCATTCCTTGCAGAACAAATTTAAGCATTTAATGGGATAAATAATGCTTGGCACAGTTGGCTTATGGCTGCCATTCCAGCTGCATCCAAAGTCACTCATCCCATCTTACTGAGACCCGTACACATCAGCTATTTCTCCATTCTTTGGCACACACTTTCCACCCCAGAGATTTCACATGGCTGTGTCTCCTGTATAAAATATTCTCACCAGGAAAATTAAAAGCCAACAAAAATAACCACAGCTTCTTAATCTGTGAAGCTCATCTCAGAGTCACTAGTTTTAAAAGATTTGCAGAGCATCCATTCCCAGTGGTCCTCCAGCCTGCCTTCTGCCACTGTTGAATTTTGATTGACACTCTTGACCTTCACTGTAAGCACTAGTGTCACTTTATAAGCATTCGTGTTTTCCCTGACTTAACTAATCTTTCCCATTTAATCTGGGTCTTCAAATCTGTATTACTCTAGCATTGACACCATGCCTGACTCTTGGGAGGTATTTCTCAAAGGAGACTGAATAAATGAATGCATAATCAAATTAAGTAAGATACAAAAAAGATTCTCGGACATGATCTTAATTAAAGAAGTTACATTTTACACCTGAAAGATATCAATTATGCAGCTGTACTGGCTGGTTTTGTGTCAACTTGATTCAGCTGGAGTTATCACAAAGGAGCTTCAGTTGAGGAAATGCCTCCATGAGATCCAACTGTAAGGCATTTTCTCAATTAGTGATCAAGGGAGAAAGGCCCCTTGTGGGTGGGACCATCTCTGGACTGGTAGTCTTGGTTCTATACGAGAGCAGGCTGAGCAAGCCAGGGGAAGCAAGCCAGTAAAGAATATCCCTCCATGGCCTCTGCATCAGCTCCTGCTTCCTGACCTGTTTGAGTTCCAGTCCTGACTTCCTTGGTGATAAACAGCAGTATGGAATTGTAAGCTAAATAAACACTTTCCTCCCCAACTTGCTTCTTGGCATGATGTTTGTGCAAGAATAGAAACCCTGACTAAGACAGCAGCTTTCCAGATGTGTGTAGAGAGCTATGTGTGTATATATATATTTTTTTTTCTTCTGCCCATCTGACTTTGTCTTGGTCAAATGGCATACCACATTGCTAAACATTAACTTTCAGCTTTGCAATATTTAACAATTTTACCTGACTCTGGCAGAAGTGATGCTAAATCCTTTAATGGTTTCCCTCATATAGAACTGGAACAACTGAAGTTGAGTGTTATATCATTCCAGAGTTTGGAATCCAAGCTAAAACTAGGTATTCTAGATTGCCTTGTAATTTAAACTTTTAAATTTGTATGTGTATGAGTGTTTTACCTACATGTATGTATGGCTTTGTATTATTTAAATAAGACTATCCAAAGCCCTCAGAATGCAAAGTATGCAGGTTAACTAAAAGTAAACATAGCAAGTCAGTATCAAATAAATAAAAAAACAGCTTGTTATAATATGGAGGAAAAGCCTGAGGATTTGGATCAGTAGTGGACTCCTTCCAAGACTTGAATTTAATTTCCAGGACTACAAATTAATATTATTATTATTATTACTGTTGAAATAAAGTAAAGATAAGCTAAATATGGGCTTCTTTTTTTCTTTTCAGCTTAAAATCCAGGAATAAAAGAATCTACTTTTCTCTGATGCCTTAAGTGTCTATGCACAGGTAGACTGGAAGATGCTGCCATCTACATTGCATTTTACCCACTATTTCTGCCCAAGGAAACTGAACCATAGATAGTATTTCAATGAGACTCCCATGTTCTCTGGATCTCTAAATTTGACCAACATATTCAATTGGCTACAGCTCAGAAAATGAAGAAATACATTGAGATCAGTTTTCTGTTGGCCCCTCCCAGGCTGCCTGGGCCAGAACTGTACAAAAAGGTTCACTCCTTTGGGCCAGAACTGTACAAAAAGGTTCACTCCTTTGGGCCAGAACTGTACAAAAAAGGTTCACTCCTTGAAATGTAGCCCATTTGATCAGACTCTCCTTTGGAACCTGAAGTAAAAACTTCCTTATCTTGTTTCTTTAAGACTAGCAATAAGTCCCTCTCTCTGGATTTCCTCAAATATGTCTTTTTAAAGTCATGCTTTTAAAACCATACTTTGAATGAGCCATTTGTTTTCCTTAGAGATCATGATGGACAAGATTGTTTGTATAATCGGCATCACTTGCTAGAGACAAAAGCCTCTCCTTTAGCTGGCCCTTGGGTCATGAGAGCAGGAGAACCATCCCTGCCTTCTACTGGTGCAGCGCTCAGGAGAGCAGGCCCTGGTGGCATGGGTCTGAATGAGCCAGCCAAGAGGCCATGGGAGGAGCAAGAGCACTGTATCTTCCCCTTGCTGGCTGTAGTACTGGATGGGCCAACTGGGGTAAGGCAGGAGAACTGATGGTGTGGGTGTGGGGGAGCTGGTGGACTGACCAGCTCAGACACCTCTCAGGCCAAGATCCAGGGCTTTAAATTGGCCCATCCCAGCATCAATGAACTACCATAGTGCATAAAGGGGGGCTGGTCCTACTGATCTAACACTACATGATCTCCACAATAAAGGACAACAACAGACTATCTAAGAGGAGCAACAGTGAGTGTCCAGTATTAATAGTGTAGCAGAAGCCAGAGGCCTCGAACCAGATCAACAACTCATAGCAATGAACATTTGCAGGCTAAGAAGTGTGAACAAACAGGTATACTGTGAACCACACTGTGACACACTACAGCTTGCACAAGATTTTATTTCTCTTTTTTAGGGGAAAGTTGAAAGGGTGGAGGACAGGTATGAGGGGACGGGAGATAAGTGGAACTGGAATGCATGATGTGAAATTTTAAAAGAACATTATAAGTTAAGAAAAAAACAACTTTCTTTTGGAAATCAAGTTGGATTTTCTATCAGGGGAAACTTGTGTCATGAGAGATTAATTCCTTTCTCTCCACAACAGCAGCCCCAATGAGGACCCATTCCTCACACCAATATACACTACTGAGTCACAACAGAAGAAGCAAGCCCAAACAGTCATTCAGCGAGGGCAAATGCTTGGAAGAAAATTGCCTCCCAATCTGAACTTCATCCAAGGGGCAGATGTCCCAAAGCTGCAAAGACCTTCATTACAGATTAGTCTGAGAAGTGATATCAAACATACCTCATCAAATATAACATATCTGATCCTCTTCACCCAATTTTGGCGATGAGGAGCTAGTAGCAGAATTTCAAAGCAGGCAGGAACAGTTATAAGCACCTAGAAGTAACAGTAGCATGTGACATAACTCTTAGTATGCGTGTAGTTCTAAAGTTACATGAGGTAAAGCTTATGAGTCCTGAATGTATCGTCTAATAACTAAAATCTGATGCTACTTCTACGAGTTAGCTTTGTTACACTTGTGATATACTTATTAGTTTGAACCATGTGAAACTTCTATTTTCATGAGACAAAACAGTCAAATATCCAACTTGAAGGGTAGATTCTCGTTTATGAGCATTCCAACTGTGTCTAGTGCTAAATGGGACACCTAGATTGACGTCTTTCCTGACCCCATTGGGAACCACGAGAGACAGAGGTGGAAAGTGTAGAGTACAGTGAACTGCTGTCTTCTGAACCAGGGAGGGTAGTTCTTCTCATGAGCCCCCCAGCCTCTGTGATCATCTGTACAAGACCTGCAGAACATCGAACCAGTCAAAATCCCAGCAGGAATGAGAAACCCGCTCACAAGGCCCCACCCCAGTAGAGGAGTTTCTGGCAGCCCATGGCTTCTGGGAAGAAGACATGATAATGGAAAGGATAAGGATGGGGGGAGTAGAGGGAAGGAGACGGAAAATGGATATATCTCAGGCATGTATGAAGGTATCAAAGAATACATAAAAATATTTTCACTAAATAAATAGTTGTAAAAAGATGTAAGAACAGAGTCATTATTTCAACCATGTTGATTCCTTCAAATCTAACACTAACATGATTTGTGTTGGAAGATGTTTCTTTGGAAGGCAAGCCAGGCAGCACATTATTACATGGCACTCTAAAAACATGTCTTTTTTTTTTCATTTTATCCTAATCTCTGATGTGAAAATTCAATCAGAAAGAAAACTACAACTTCATTAAGACTAGGTTTGCTTGCAAACATAACATTTTTAACTAAAATAAGTGTCTTTAACAAGAAAATTAATTGTGATTGAAATTGCCATTCACTACGTTTTGTAGCTTGTAAAGCTCTTTGGGTCATTGTGAATCTCATTGTAAATGAATGAGCTATAACCTGAAAAGTTAAATCAAAAGCATCTTCACAGAAAATGACCTTGATTTATCATGTTCTTTAATAATGTAACAAAATTATATTTTCTCTGAAGCAGTTTTGTCCCTTACAAATTCAAAGGAATTATTTTCACGGGCCTTTAAAGATGCTAGATTTCTAGTCAAAAAGGTAAAATATTGTTGTATAATTTGATAACACATTTATTGAATAGCATATCAAACCTGACAGTTGAGGGCATCATGGCGATATTCCCTGGTAAAAACACCACACAGAGATTGACCAGCTGGCATATTTTTGGCATAACGATATTCAACAGTTGCTGCCACTTGATTAACAAGAGCCTGATTGACAGAGAAATGATGTAGTAGTTACCTAATAAAGTAAAATTTTATTTGTAATCTGTAAAGCAAATTTTAATAGAATGATGGAGATATCAAAAATTGTTCTGCTATGAATGTACACATACATATATACACAGTACACATACATATACACATACACACAGTTCACATACATATACATATATATAGTACACATACATAAATACACAAATATATACATAAAAATAAAATTTATGCTGGGCAGTGGTGGTTCATGCCTTTAATCCCAGCACTTGGAAGGCAGAGGTAGGTGGATTTCTGAGTTCGAGGCCAGCCTGGTCTACAGAGTGAATTCCAGGATAGCCAGGGCTACACAGAGAAACCCTGTCTCAAAAAACCAAAAAAATAAAATAAAATTTATGATCCAAGTATGAGAGAAGATATGTCCTATTTATCCTGTGTATACGTACTGTGTATATATATGTGTATGTATACTATGTGTATATATATGTACTGTAGGTATACATTGTGTACTGTGTTTATATGTATGTGTACTGTGTATATATGTATATGAATGTATATTGTGTATATGTGTACTGTGTATATGTATATGTGCATATGTATGTGTATTTGTACTGTGTATATATGTACATGTATACTGTGTGTATGTGTACTGTGTGTATGTGTATATATATGTATATGGGTACTGTGTATATATGTATATGTATGCATACTGTGTGTATGTATACTATGTGTAAGTGTATGTATATGAGTATATATATATATATATATATATATGTATGCGTATGTGTACTGTGTGTATGTATATGTGTATGTGTACTATGTGTATGTATACTTATATGTATATTTTTATATGTGTGTGTATATGTGTACATTATTATATGCATACATATGTAGATATAGGTCCTCTAACAAGGAAAGGAATCATGAGAAAGGAAATGATCATAAAGCAAGGAAGGGAAATAAGGTAACAGAATATATGTGACAGGAAAGTGGGATGAAGGCTACAAGAAAGCAAATGGGAGCGGGCAAGGAGGATGACATCACAGGCAAGAGAAGCAGTGAATAGAGTCAGATCCTCAAAATACTATGTATGAAAATGCCTTGATAAAGTACATTACTTATGTTAATTTTTAACTAGTGAAACTAAGTAAGGGGAACTGGATCTACCATGTGAATTGCTGTCTATATGCAGGTGAGGGCAGACACAATTGGGCAATAGAAAAGGAAGGCGGGCTGAGAATTTTAGAGATGAGTACAGAGAGTACAGAGACAGAGAGAAAGGGGGATAGAGGAAGAGAAAGATGATCCAGATTCCGTGTGGCTTTAAATAGTCACAGGTAAGCTATGAATATCTTACAAAGGATGGATAATTACAGGACAATTTGTCCAATCTAGATGGGCAATTTATTTCAATGTCATTTGGCTCTTAATTCATTGTGTGGCCATTTTGTGGGATAACAATTTACTGATATAAATCTAACTGATAAATTACAAGCCTCTAGAGTTTTTTGGTTTTGGGTTTTGTGTGTGTGTGTGTGTGTGTGTGTGTGTGTGTGTGTGTGTTTGAGACAGGGTTTCGCTGTGTAGCCCTGGCTGTCCTGGAACTCACTTTGTAGACCAGGCTGGCCTCAAACTCAGAAATCCACCTGTCTCTGCTTCCAAAGTGCTGGGATTAAAGACGTGCACCACCACTGCCCGGCATTGCCTCTAGAGTTTTGATTTTAACTGGTTATGGGATTTGTGACAGCTAGTTGGGCGGTTGCTACATGGGGCAAGCCATAGCGGCAGCGAGACCGACAGGGCCAGAGAGTAGCTGATGTTTGCGTAGGATGGTGCTTTTTTTTTTTTTATTTCACACAATCCTACCACATAACCATGTCTAGTATTTCTGAGTAAGTTCTATCATGAAGAAAAACATTACATTCATCCAATCCCTACCTTTGTTGGTGCAACATACACAACCACGCCTTCATCGCTCTCCTTCAGCACCTTTTCCATGCAATAGTAGGAAGCATAAGTCTTGCCAGATGATGTTGGGGCAACAATCACTGCAGACTCATAGTTATCCACCACATCCAGGAGCTCTCGCTGCAGGGGTCAGAGCATGATTTCTGTCAATCAAACAAGCCATGCTACGAAGACAGGCAGGTCAGTCTTTTTTCACTGCGATTTTTCTGAACCTCACTAAGAGAGAGATGCAGACATGTAGAAAATGTAAAAGGAAAGTCTGATGGACTACTCATTCTCTCAAATGGTGTGACTTATTTGTTTTCTGAGCAGCTGAGAGATGGGTTTTATGTGTGAAATGGAGTATAAAGATTAGAATTAACTTCACAAAGAAAGGAGACTATTCAGAAAAAAAGGAGCCATTGAGAAGGGCAGGAAATCATGTGTGTATATTGGTAGAAATGTGGCTAAAGTATACAACATACATGGAGGAAAAGATCACTCTGAAAGCTGTTCTTTTGTACAATGAATAAATAATAATAAAAGAGAAATCATTCAAAAGTGTCAGAATAAGTTAGTATTAGGATGGTTGTTTTTAATAGTTAGGCGTACAGAGTGTCTTTGAGAAACAAAGTTGTTGGAAACAGCCAACCCCTATCTTCACAACACTAAGAAAATGGTTGGCAGGCAGAAAGAGCACCAATTCGTCATTTTGCTTCTTACCCTCTATACAGGACTATATGGGGCATTATCTTTACATCCTACGATTTTATTCATCAAGATGATGACTAATCAAAAGGAAGGAAAACCCTATGTGAAGTACAGACGATACAGCCTGCCCACCCCCCAAATCTAGTCCTCCCCACAAGCAACACTTCAGTGTGGAAAAAAAAAAAAAACAACAACAACAAAGAAAGACTTTGGGAAAGTAGGAGAGAATTTGATTGCCCCATGTTGAAACCCCAGAAGTGGAAGGCAAACAAACATCTTTATGTTAAAGCTCAGCTGCCTCAATTCTTTCATTATATTAATGAAAAGTGGCTTACCTAGTAAGACTGAACCTACAAATTTTCACTTGTATACACTAATAATGTTCTTGTTCAACGTGTGCAGAAGAGGTTGCTTCCAAATTTTGTAGCCATCAATATTCATTAGATAAATGATAGATAGATGATAGATAGATGATAGATAGATAGATAGATAGATAGATAGATAGATAGATAGATATGTCAGAAAAATATCTAGAATAGTAACATGTGTAGTCTGTAAATATATAAACAGTTTCCCACTGTTTGAACTAGCCAAACGTCTTTGTGAATATTTACATTGTTTACATATGAAATTCAAATGACAGAGAGAAGAGCTGGAGCCTGGTACAAAATGATAGTAGCTGCATAGCACAGACATCTCTAAGTTTTTAATCTATGTATATGGATTCATCCAACACCTCACCAAGTAAATGGTCTACATAGTAAATGAATTCTTAAATGTCTTTAAATGGAAAAATTTAGTCTAAAGGAGACCTTTTAAACAGCAAAGAATTTTAAAAGAAATAGTTTTGAAATTAAGTAACTCAATATTATGCAGTTCATGGTAAGGACAAATATGAACACACTAACACACACAAAGAGAAACAACTTTAACGCTAAGAAACTCCTGGAGTCATATATGATTACACAATGTAATTGTTTTTATTCGTATTTTTACCTGCCACGTGTCAGGAATAAAATCTTGGACCCTGGGGTCTGGGTCTTTTCTTTCTTCTCGTATTAAATAATGACCCATATATTGTAGTTGGAACCGAGCTGGCCCAATCCCAACTGAATATTTATTCTTTTTCTTCATTTTTATGTCATCTGCTGCATCCTATATTGTTTTAAAAAATTATTTTGAAAGCAATTTAAATAGTTGAAATTATTGTGACTTAATTCTTCTATATGAAAACCATTTTTTAATCATCTTTTAAACATCTTTTAAACATGAAGACCTTACCACTTTTCTGAAGCACAAATAAAATAGTAGATTTCAAGATTTTCAAATGTTTACGCTAATATTTATGGCTACAACCTGACATATTTAAAATAAGTAAGCAACCATTATAGATTTGAATCATTTTGCTAGAATTAAGCATAGGGTTAATTTTTAAAGTCTGCATAAATCATCTGACATTCAGTATGCATAGTCAAGTTGTATAAAGTATTTCTAATACTTGATTAATTCAACTTTTGGCAGTTGTTTTAACTAAGACACTATTTTCTATTAAAAAATAAACCTAAAAGAGATGACTGTATTTGAAGGATGCATTGTGCCATGTCCAGCCTGGCCTTGGTAAGGGTGGAATGACATGGTCCCCAGCCCTGGATCAGGACCAACAGTAAGAATGCAATATGAATTATATGAGGGCCTTCATAGAGTTAAGGGAACAGAGGCAGCTGCACTATGAGCCAGCTATCAGAAAGATACTAAGGAAGGAGATAACAAGATTTAAGAAGTGGTGATCCCAAGGCAAGATCCCATCCAGCTAAGTTTTTTTGTCTGCTTGTTTTGTTTTTGTTTGTTTATGCTTACTAGGCAGACAGGTTCCTGAGTTCAGATCAGCCTGGGACAGAAGGAATTTAGGTCTAGGCCCAGATGTAGTAGAAAAGGTAATATCAGGGTATGGTCCCTCCCACTTAGCTATCTCACTGTCTATACTTGTGCTTGCTGTCCCTTCCTGAGAATCAGGGGGCTAAAATCATAGAATGTTGACTCATGGGATGGTCAAAATGGAACCTGGAATAAAAGACTGAGCTGCTATGTAAATAAAAGTCTGGACTTTTGGTTTGCCTGAGATGAGCTAACAGAAAACAATAGCATTTCTTTTTTAGAATTTTTCTCTAGTGAGAGCTACGCTATCTGGAGATATCTGAAGAGTGAACACAGCTCTTCAAGAATTTTTTCTAACAGATTTCTGATTTTAGTCGGAAAATCTATAGAGAGCATATACAGCTCTTTTAAAGTTTTCCATGGCTCTTCAGAATTTTTTCTACTAGTATTTCCAACCTTGGTCAAAAATCCCAAGAATTACTTAGGGATCGAACACAGCTCTTTTAGAATACTTGCAAGAAGCTATTCAGAGAAGGCTGTCTGAAGAGCAAACACAGTTCTTTTAGAATTTTTTCTGACTTTGGTCAGAAAACCCATGAGTTATCCAGAGAGTCTAGCAGTCTTAAGCAGAGAGATTTTTTTTTTAGAATAGCAAGAAAAAGCTGTCTAGATCAGAACCGAACACAGAGAGAGCAGTCTGAAAAGCTGTCTCGGGCAGAGCAGAACACAATGAGACAGTAGTCTCAAGCACAATACAGAGCCAAGAGCTATCTATAGAGAGCTCTCTAGGGAGTCATCTCCAGCAGAAGACAGGCAGTCAGCTTGGACCCACAATTTGACTTAGACTTAAAGTGTTTTGTTTCTTCCACTCCCAGACACCCCTTCTCTCAGAACACCTCCCCAAGACAAGGTTGGTCTTTGGCAGCTTTGTATATAGCAAATAACAGTTCAGTAAAAATGAAGCTATCACAAAATGTTACCTGAGTTGGATATAAAGAATCTGCTAGCTCATAAAACCCTAAATACTTAAGACATCTGGCTATGAGTTTCTGATCTGCTTCCTGCAGAAGTTCAGAGTGTTTGTCCAACAAGGAGTGGATCCTCTTCATCATATTGACAGCTATGCTTAAGTCTTTCGTGGTTTCACCTTGGTGCAAAATATAATAAAGTTGTTATAAAAGCCATCAAAATAACAAATGTTAATTAACGAAGCTCAACCACCTAGTTTAGCAATCTTCCATACTTAATGACACTTACTCTCTTACCATTAATGAATATTTTAGAATAGAAAGGACTAGTTGGGAATCTTACAGTTCAAAATTAAAATGTGTCTTGTGTAAAACTTTATAGTGAATTATATGTCTTTTCTCTCTCGTTGTGCCATGTCTTCTCTGTTCAAGAAAAATGGTTGTGTGGTTTTTAAGTATAAGATTATAATCTTAGAAATTTCATTCTAATTTCATTTAGCCTTACTGTAATCCACCAGTCATCCCAGATATAAGCCCCAAATCCCTTCGTTCAGTGTGATCCAGCTATTGTACCAAGACTCTGAAAGCCTGCCCACTCCTCTAGCATTGTATATACTGTTTGTTTTTCCCCTCTGCTAACCTTTTCATTATCACCACATCTGTCCTCGCTCTGCTTTTTTTTTTTATTTAGTGCACACTCTCACCTACTTAACAAGTATTATCAATCTCATACTAAAAGCTGTTATACAAGAGTCTACCAAGTAAATGGAATTGAGGTCATACCCTCCAGGAGCATGAGGTTCACTTACAGACTATATGATATGTGATTGGCTCACACCAAACATTAGAAACCACACTTGTTAGGAGTCAGATTCCCAAGGAAGTATTTATGGAAATACATTTCAAGAACTGGATGTGGAGGGTAAGTAAAATTTGGTTGTATGAAAAATAAGGACATCTATGCCAGTTTTTACTCTAAGTTCATCTACCATGTAGTTCCAGAAATTTCTTACTTATAACTGTGTGCTATTACTAATTCTACATACCTAAGTATGTAGAAAGTATGTTTAATGGTACCCCTTCTGGTTAAAGTGGCCTATAACTAAGATCTAACTAATGATATCTGAGTAAAAGATTTTAGTGGTCCAGACAGTACATTTAAGGAGAGCTAGGGAGCTGGAGAGATGGCTCCACTGTAAGAGTAGCTGCCTTCCCACCAACAATGTAGGAGTGTTCCTCTTTCTCCACATCCTTGCCAGCATCTGCTGTCACCTGAATTTTTGATCTTAGCCATTCTGACTGGTGTGAGGTGGAATCTCAGGGTTGTTTTGATTTGCATTTCCCTGATGATTAAGGATGTTGAACATTTTTTCAGGTGCTTCCCTGCCATTCGGTATTCCTCAGGTGAGAATTCTTTGTTCAGTTCTGAGCCCCATTTTTTAATGGGGTTATTTGATTTTCTGGAGTCTACCTTCTTGAGTTCTTTATATATATTGGATATTAGTCCCCTATCTGATTTATGATACGTAAAGATCCTTTCCCAATCTGTTGGTGGCCTTTTTGTCTTATTGACGGTGAATTTTGCCTTGCAGAAGCTTTGCTTGTACAACCACTCTGGAAATCAGTCTGGCGGTTCCTTAGAAAATTGGACATAGTACTACCGGAGGATCCCACAATACCTCTCCTGGGCATATATCCAGAAGATGTCCCAACTGGTAAGAAGGACACATGCTCCACTATGTTCATAGCAGCCTTATTTATAATAGCCAGAAGCTGAAAAGAACCCAGATGCCCCTCAACAGGGGAATGGATACAGAAAATGTGGTACATTTACACAAAGGAGTACTACTCAGCTATTAAAAAGAATGAATTTATGAAATTCTTAGGCAAATGGATGGACCTGGAGGGCATCATCCTGAGTGAGGTAACACAATCACAAAGGAACTCACACAATATGTACTCACTGATAAGTGGATATTAGCCCAAAACTTAGGATACCCAAGATATAAGATACAGTTTGCTAAACACATGAAACTCAAGAATGAAGACTGAAGTGTGGACACTATGCCCCTCCTTAGAAGTGGGAACAGAACACCCATGGAAGGAGTTACAGAGACAAAGTTTGGAGCTGTGACGAAAGGATGGACCATCTAGAGACTGCCATATCCAGAGATCCATCCCATGATCAGCATCCAAACGCTGACACCATTGCATTCACTAGCAAGATTTTGCTGAAAGGACCCAGATATAGCTGTCTCTTGTGAGACGATGCCGGGGCCTGGTAAACACAGAAGTGGATGCTCACAGTCAGCTAGTGAATGGATCACAGGGCCCCCAATGGAGGAGCTGGAGAAAGTACCGAAGGAGCTGAAGGGATCTGCAATCCTATGGGTGGAACAACATTATGAACTAACAAGTACCCCGGAGCTCTTGACTCTAGCTGCATATGTATCAAAAGATGGCCTAGTCGGTCATCACTGGAAAGAGAGGCCCATTGGACATGCAAACTTTATATGCCCCAGTACAGGGGAACGCCAGGGCCAAAAAAAATGGGAATGGGTGGGTAGGGAAGTAGGGGGGAAGGTATGGAGGACTTTTGGGATAGCATTGGAAATGTAATTGAGGAAAAGATGTAATAAAAAAAAATAAAAGTCTTAGGATAAACTAAAAAAAAAAAAAAAAAAAAAAAGAGTAGCTGCCTTTGTTACACAGATGGATTCCCAGCAACAATGTCGGAAGCCTCACAGTGACCTGGAATTCCAGCTTCAGGGAATGTAATATCTTCTTATGCATCTGTTTCTCCCCTCTGCTAACACACACACACACACACACACATAACTAAAAACTTCAGTGTGCATATGGAGAGTAAGCAAGAGCTAGATGACTTATAAAAGGTCACAACTCTGGGCATGAGAACAAGAACACTGGATTTCTGATGTCTCCTGGAAGCATTTTGTTCCTTACCAACCTGTCTCTGCTTCTACCAATAACCATTGGTCCTGCCCAATTTCTTGTTACTGGACAGAAGAACTTGGAAATCCCAGAAGGAACGTTGCTTTAATTTTACAGCACCTACAGGTGACCTTTAAATGAAAGCATTATATCCTTTAAGCCACATCTAACTGCAAATCCTGGTTCAGTGTATTGGTTGGAGAGAAAGATAAATATATGCTAAGGTAAATCATATACCTCCAACCAGTTTACACACTCTATCTACTCAATTCTACTTTATCCTAATCTTTCTGTGTTTTTTTTCCCATCCACAGAACTTGCAAAGGAACATACATGGAATCCTCATTGACCTTGGGAAACGTCTCTATAGTAGGGGTAATTAGTGTTGAAGTCTGTACTGTCAACAACCAACCGGTGTTGACAGTAAATCTTTCAGAATCTAGACTCAACTGGAAGATGGGCCTCTGTGGTCTCCCTTCCCCCAGCCTGGAACCTGCTGGCTCAGGGGTGGAGTTTCCTGCTCATTTGTTCTGCCACGCCCACTGCTGGACCCTGTCGCTTTGCTGCTTGGAGCCACACACGTGTTCATCCTGCTACTGGACCCCGAGTTACTTGGCAGGAAATCGGGTTCCCTCCCCCTTCCTTTATAACTGAATGTCAAAACTAGTAAAGGCAGGCTTTGAACATGAAATTGTCTTGGCCTCGTTCTTTCTCCCTCCCCGTCTAGTATCCTCTCTTTTCAGCTCGAACTGCCATCCTCAGTTGAACCGTTCACGTTGCGGACTGCTGGTCGGGCCGCAACAGGCCTCTGAACAGGCTTGTATGAGATTATCTTTATTAGATTAATTGACCCAGGAAATCCCATCCTAACTGCAGGTGGAACCATGTCCTTTGCAGGAGTCTTGGGCTATATAAAATTAGAACTGAAGTAAACATGCATTTATCCATCCTTCTCTGCCTTCCTATTGTGAATATGATATGACCAGTGATTCAACTTCCCACTACTTTGATACATGCCATCTCATGATGAACCCTATACTCTTAAGCTGGTAGACAGGATAATATCTTTCTCCATTAAGTTGCTTTTATCAAAGTATTTTATCACAGCCACTAAGGGGAAACTAAGTAGGGAAACATACACACCAACCTATCTAGAAAGAAAATGTTTAAGCTTCAGAACTCAAAAGTGAGTAATGGGTTCTTCCCTCTGTGCCTTCCCTCTGTTGGATCTGTTAACAATGCCCAGTCAGCAGTTAGTTTAAACCTAGTTAGTTGTGCTTAGGAATATTCTATGCCTTTGCTGTTGGCCTCCTCATGGAGATTTCATTGCTGATTGACTACAGAGTCAATAATCCTTTGTACGTCTTACTAAACAGATTTCTAGTTCACTGGTGACAAAGCACCACCATCGCATCTGCATCTCTATGAACTCTCCAGTCCAAAGTAAGCCAAGAGAATTATGCACCACATACCTTCAGCCTGGCAATGTTCCTTCCAGGCTTTCAAGCAAGCCTGTAACCCGACTCTTTCAACCTGAGCTTTTACTGAGCAACTTTTACATGATTTCAAGAACTCTTCCAGTTTCTTCATTCCTGAGTCTAAATTCTTTCTCATCTCCTCCTCGATAGAAAATGACAGGGCATTCCATTTTTGCTCTTCTTTTTGTTCTTCCTCAGCAATTAACCTCTTCTTATTCTCTCTTTTAATTATTTCAGCCTTGGTCTCCTACCCAAACAGAAAGACACACATCTCATGGTGAGATAGAACTATTCCAGACAGATATTTCTTGAATTAAATGACATTTTAAGTATGCACTGATGACTTTGACTATATACTTGAATAATCATAAAAATATGTTTTAATCAAGGTGCTGTTGATTGGAAACTTAATAATTCAACTCAGTGAATATAAAGACCTACTGCAGATAACTTCTTAAATGTCTAGGCAATGTTAAAGATAAAAGAGTAAATGTAATAAAATCAAAGATACTTTGAAAAGATTCTTTCATGTCTCTATGCAGTGATACTTACTCTCTAGAATTTTTGGGGACTTTCTGCTGCCTTTCCTATCAAGTCACCCTCCTATTGCCTACTTGATTATGATATTTCTATTGTGATCTCTTTCTGAACCTACATGGTATTCCTCTGCCAATGATCTATCAAATTTCTCAAGGTTTACTATATCTGTACCAACATGCCTAATTCTTTCTCTCTAGACTGAGATCCTTGAGACAAAATTGAACCAAAGTTGCCTAGATTGCCTAAGCCAAAGGCATTTAGTCCTTAATGTTTAATGAGTAAATAAGAGAAGGCTGAAAGTGAGGAGTGGAGAGGGATCATATACACACATATGTGTACATATATTTATGTATATGTGTGTATATGTGTGTGTGTAGTACATAGACACATATAATTCGACTTACCTAAATAAATGTTCTTAACTAATTTAAAAACAGTATGGACCCACTTTTATTTTGGTTTATTAGATGGTTTTAATTCACTTTACATGGACAAATTAGAGGGCCAGTGTCATGATTCAGCAAGTAAAGATGATTGTCTTGAAAGCCTGATGCTGGAGTGCAATCCCCAGAGTCTATGTAAATATGAAAGAAGAGGATTCCACAGATCTTTCTTCTGACTTCCATATACATATCTTGGCACTCCCCATTGATTTTCACATATACATTATAGCATCTCCTGATTGCCCTCCACATACACACATTGACATCTGTATATACACCAGAGAATCTTCCCATTGACGTCCATATGCACACCATAGCGTCTCCCCTACTGACTTTCATATACACACCAGAGCATCTCCCCATTGACTTCCACATATACACCACAGCATCTCTCACTCCTCTCTCTTTGTCTTTTCCTCTCTCTCCCTCTTACTCTTTCTTTCTTATTCTCTAACCTTTCTTCTCTCTCTCCTTTTCTCCCTTCTCTCCTGTAGCCTCCCATAAGCCTGAAGCAGGCTAGCCAGAACTTGACCTTGCTGCCACTAAGGAGATTATTTAGGGTGGAGCCTTCCTCCCTAGATCACGCTATTGTTCTGCCACTGCCTCTGTTCCTCTTCAAGATATTGCTACCTGCTGAGAGGCCCACCCCCCATCATCTCCCCACCCCACCCCACCCTGCCCCACCCCACCCCCAAGCTATTCTGGAGATTATGCCCTATTCTCCACATCATCACCTGCAGCTGTTTTCAGGCTCCAAGGATAAAATGGCAGGAATGGACTTTCCCCCCTCTTTTATAAAGCAAGTCCGCCATTAAAAATTTGAACCTTGAGCAGACTAGCATGTCTTGGTTCCATTATTTCTCAACCCGCCTAGACTCCCTCTTTTCTTCCAGATTTCAAGATGCCTTCCAGGCTCGAACCCGGACATATGAGCTGCTGACCAGCCCCAACACTCTCCTCTTGGCCATGGCCAGTCTCTCTCTCTCTTTTACCTTTTCTCTTTTCCCCTGCCTTTCTAAAATAAAGCTTTAAAAACCATAGACAGTTTGCTCATCAAGGCCTGCTGCACAGACTCTCGCCTGTGTAGGAAACACTCTCCCTAAGCCCTCTCTCCCGTAACCCCAGGGTGACAGGGTGTTGCCCTGAGCCCCTGGTTTCAGAGGCTATCCCTTGTTCACCCCCTTTTGAGTGGGCCAGAGGCTTAGATGCCCACCAGGGGCCAAGTAGAAAGCATCTGGCAGCCCTCCCACATCTGCCTGCCCAGAACATAGGTGGAACTCTGGCCAGATGTGGGTTATCCTCCCCTCCCTGCCTCTTTCCCCTGGCCCCTTTTTAGTACCTACACATGATGGCAGGGCATCCAAGAATCAAAGCAGAACATCTGGAGCTAGAAGTTGAAAGTTTACATCTTAAACTGCAAGCAGAGAATCAACTCAAAGGGGCAAATCTATAAACACTCAAAGCCAGCCTCCAGTGAAATGCTTTCTCTAGCAAAGACTGCCTCCTGAGCCTGTCCAACAGTGTTGCCAACTGAGAGACACATAGAAACACTTAGACTATAGGAGACATTGAATTCAAACCACTACACCCACATAAGTAATAAAGGAAGACATCTATGGAAAGAACCCATCAATGGGATGAGCAAATAACAATTCAATAAGAAATAGCAAACAGAGCTTTTTATAATAATAAAATGTTGACAGAAACATACATGTGCCTTTGTGCTCTTGGACTTAATACAATCCTTCTTTGGTTTAGGACCTTGAGTTGTGATGGTCTTTGAAGTGACTGATTCTAATGACTCCCCATAAAATCGTTGAAAACGATGATACGTCTGCAAACTTTTAAGAAAACGGGGGTCTCTTCTGTCTGAGAAAAGAAAAAAACTTATATACAATTTCTATGGTTTCTTAGTAGCATCTCTCTAAATCTTCACACCATTCTATACACAAACAGTATTCTTTCTATTATAGAACAGTAATTTTATATAATCAGTTTTGTCAGAGAAGGTATCTTAAATTAGGCACTCTCATCCAAAGAATAACTTTTAACATATCTAAAAGAGCGACAATTTTTTAAACTTTTTTTTTTTTTTTTTTTTTTGGTCTATGGAATTAAACCTAGTAATCCATGCACACAGGTTAAGGACGCTACCACTGGTCAACAACTCCCAGAAGCTCTAACACTTCCAAGACAATTTTTCATAGCCTGCTTCCAAAAGAAATACCAAGAATATTGTTTTAATTTTATTAATTGTTGTTTTGATAATTCATATATGTATGTAATGTACTCTAATTACTTACTATCTTAGTTAGGGTTTCCACTGCTGTGAAGAGACACCATGACCAAGTCAACTCTTATAAAAGTCAACATTTAATCAAAAGACAGCCTAGTCGGCCATCACTGGAAAGAGACGCCCACTGGACATGCAAACGTTATATGCCCCAGTACAGGGGAAAGCCAGGGCCAAAAAGTGGGAATAGGTGGGTAAGGAAGTTGGGGGGGAGGGTATAGGGGACTTTTGGGATAGCATTGGAAATATAATTGAGGAAAATACATAATAAAAAAAAGTCAACATTTAATTGGGGCCT